>NW_028318130.1:7922500-8527500 GCF_062004578.1 Staurois parvus
CTGCATTCTCAGGTTCCCCCAATGGCACGGGACTGCACGAGAAGGCCGTGGAAGGCAGTGGGGGCATCGTCTCCCGCTACTTGTAAAAGCAATCCTGCAGCTAATTAGCCACTAGGATTGCTTCTAAATGAACGCTGATCGCCGGCTGAAAACAACGATACCAGGATAATGCCTGCAGCTGTAGGCATCATCCTGGTATAACCATTCAAAGTCCAGTGATGTACCAGTACGTCGCTGGTCCTTGTTGGGTATACAGTAATACCTCGGATTACGAATTTAATTCGTTCTGCAGGACATTTCGTATAGTGACGAAACACCGTTTCCCATAGGAATGCATTGAAAACCAATGAATCCATTCTCAAGGTCAGAAAAACAGTAAACGCTACTAAAATACAGCATGAGTTAATAAAATAACTCATGCAGTATTTTAGTAGTGACAACCACGTGTTAATGTTTCAGCTGTCAGCGGGGTTTCCCACTGACAGCTGAATGTAAATTAATTGCTGGCAATTAAAAAAAATATTTTATACTCAGCTGTCAGGTGCCAGTTTTTAAATGTAATTACCGTTTTTTTTTTTCTTCACTATACAGTAGTTCAGAAATTCATCTGTCACTTTCCCCCTCCAGCTAAAAGAGAGAAAGTTTCTTTAAGTTTATTTCCCCAAAAGAAACACTGTTTCCTTTCAGTTTCTTAAAAGATCCAAAGTATCCTTTAGATTCAGGGAAACTGACAGTTCATGTTGTGAGTTACAGTGAAAAAAAAAAAAAAAAAAAGACAGCAATTGCATTTAAAAATCAGCACTGACATACACAAAATAAATAAGTGCAGCACTAGAAGTAATGAGTATTATAAATATCTGTCTATAAATATATAAATAAAATTATATGCCAAACATATATCAAATTGAAGGTGACAGTCTGTGCAGATCTATGGTGCGGAATAACAGTAGAATCCAGTATTGGTGCTCCAAATAGTGTGGTAAAATTACGCACTCACCAGATGCGTAATGTATATACGCATTAAATGAATCAGTAGAGGTCCCTTTTAGGAGTTGGATATGATCCTGGTCGAGGATAGTCCTCCCTCTAGGCAAGGTGGTGCTGTCAGGAGCTCACAGAAGGTAAAGGATCCAGCTGGCCAGAGGTCCCTTTAAGGGATGGATGGGATGCAGATGCCTGCTTACAGGAACTCCATTCTCTGGATACTGCAGATAGCTGGATCAGGTGGGCTCTACAAATAAATAGCTCCTCACAGGAGACCATAAAGAATGCCCATAGTAGGTAAATCAAGTATTTATTAATAGAACGAATTTGCAAATTCAGAAATGTTAAAAACAAGAAGCGTCAGGTATTGCAGTATGGACTAACCGTCCAGAAAGTAAGATGGCTGCCGGGTCTTCACGTGGCTCCGGTGAAGTGATGTCATGGCGTCTTGGCTCCCTCTAACGCGTTTCATGCACACGCACTTCTTCAGAGGTAGATTGGTGTTTTACCTTAGATTGTACGCCCCTTGAGGGTTAGGGACTGATGTGAATGTGCAATATATATGTAAAGAACTGCATAAATTGACGGCACTATATAAGTACCTATAATAATAATACTAGTGGGCGGCGGAGTGTACTTCACTGTTGCACGCTGTCCCAGAAAGCTAAGCTCTGCTCTCCAGAACAGTGAGCTGGGAACTGACAGGGAGCAGAGCTGCGTTGAAAACAATGCAGCTGTGCTCTGTGTCAATGTTTGCCGGCAATCAGCGGGATCTGGCAGGTAATCACTGGCCAGGACCCGGTGATTGACACCCACGGCCGCGATCAGTGTCGCGGGCAGGGCGGTTGCGTGCCTTGCGTGCACTACCTAGCATGTAAACAAGGATCACGTTTATATACGTGATCCTGCCTACAGGGGTTGCTTTGCCGCAGTATATATACTGTGGGTGGTCCCCTAGTGGTTACGGATATTGTTCTGCTGGGATTCCAGGGATTTTGTCCCTGGCCTTTGCACCCTAAGGAGGTGGCCCTGCACTCCTTGGATGTGGTCCGGACCACAATGGTGTATTTATCTGCAACGGCCACCTTCTAAAGGTCCGATTCTCTCTTTGTGCTCATGAACAGTCCAAGGAAAGGGTTGGCGGTCTCCACTGCCACTATTTCCCATTGGATTCAGCAGACAATTGTTCAGGCGTATGCCATTATGGGGTGAAAACCTCCCTTCCCTGTTGCTGCACATTCCACCAGGGCGATTAATACCTCCTGGGTCTTCCGACATCAAGCATCTGTCTCCCAGGTCTGCAAGACAACGACTTGGTCGTCTGTGCACACCTTTACAAAATTTTACAAGGTTGTTGTTTTGGCATCCCAAATGTAAGTTTTTGCCATAGTTTTGCAGGCTACTGTTTGAACTTTTTGCCTGGGATCTTTTTGGGGTTGTTTGGCGTGTTGGTACATTTTGCCTGTTTGATTTCTGGGTTCTTCGCCCACCCCTCTTTATGGCACTGCTTTGGGATTTCCCTGTCTGGTTAAGAATATGGAGAGGCTGTGTGAGTCAAGGAACGAAAGAGAAAACTGGACTATGGTTTCTCATTCTTTTTCTCTGAGTACCTTGACAGACACAGAACCCACCCCTCTATGGAGTTTATACTTCTGACACTGCTTTGTTGCGAATTTGATTGCCTATGGCAAAAAGGGGTTTTATCCTTCAAGAGGACTGCTCATGGGAAGTGCCAAGCTTTTCATGCCTAGTGTCCTACTCTTGTAGGTGGCGGTATAAAACCCTGCCTGGTCAAGAATATGGAGAGTCTGTGTCTGTCAGGGGATTTTACAGTAACAAAAAATCCAGTTTTTCTGTTCTTGCTGAAAATGTTCTGTTTCTAAAATGAATGAAGCCACCACATCTACTAAAAAAAATCCAGTTTTTCTGTCCCTGCTGAAAATGTTCTCCTTCTAAAATGATTGCAGCCACCACACCTAAAGACTGTAGGCTGCATTAAATTACATTTTTCTTCATATGTTTAGTTATCCTTTAAAGCTGGCAAGAAGCCAAGGGCACTCATTAGCAGGCAAAGAAAGCCTTTTTAAGGAGAAATATGTAGAGTGCCATTGCCGACCTTCCAAAATATTCTTCATAGCAAATGAAGTCAGAACACCTGATCTGTATTTGTTCAACAGATGACAAATAGTGGTTTGTTGTAAAGTAGGATGTCCTAGATCAGGTAATGCACTCATGTGTCCACTAGATGGCAATATTTCCATAAGCCTGTATTGTGCAGACAGTTTAAAATACTTTAATAATGAATTTGTGGAAGAGAAACTAACACTCTAGTTTCTTTATTGCTGGAGTCTAATCATGTAATCCAAAAAAGCCACCACAGATTTAGCAAAAGCAAATGGTTACAGCTAGCTATGTGTAAGTTGTAAAACTACCCAGAAATTAACACATAGAAAATGCCAGTAAAAACAGTTTAAAAAAGCACACATTGTAAGTGGGCTGAAAGGGCATGTAGAAATGAACTGGAGGATGCCTTTGTTGAAGCTCTGCAACAGCACATGATTTCTGATTAGCTGTCCTAGTATTCTTTTATGTGTTTGGGCACTGTTAGAAAAGCTTGAATGCTTTAGTTTGACCAGGGAAATTGCTGAGATCTGAAACAACTCCTCATATCTAAACTAAATGACAAATGCTGTTCCTAGGGTGTTGTAGTTAAAAGGCAAAAAAATGTGTTACCTTGTGGGCTTGCATTTGATGCATGTATAAAGGAAATACCATTCTTACCTATGTAGCTGGTTTACATCTATGATCTGTTGTTTAGTGTGATAAAATAAAAAAAAACTCTATGGGCCCATTAATGTATGCCTGGAAATCCAGCCTCAGTATCCTTAGACTATTAGTCTTAAATGGAACCTGACCTGTTTTTAAATGTGCAAGCATCGAGTAAACCTGCCATGACCACTTTCTAAAAATACTAGTTGCATGGCTGTCATGCTGGCTTTATTACTTTGAGTTACTGACTCTGAACAAGTATGCAGATCAAGTTTAAAAAACAAAAAAACAACTGTATCTGTATGCTTGTTTCAGATCACTGACATTACTGGAGTTAGAGGGTCACAAATAAAGCAAGTCAACTGCTGTTTTCTGAAGAACTGGACAGAAATGTTTCCTTCACAGCAAGTCTTTTTAAGGCCATCATTCTTATTCTCGCCATTGGTAATACTTGTTACTTACAGACAGGGCCGTCTTTAATATTGATTAGACCCTGGGCAAACATTTCTTTGGGCCCCCCTAGCCACCCCCAGCCCCCGACTCTGAGACATACAGTAGATAGCAGATAGACTCAAAATCAGTTTACTGAAGCAGATCAGGCATTAATTGGTTGCCAGAGGTTACAGCATATCATTAGTACTCACTGATCCCTAGAGGTTACAGAACGCATTATGGATTACTGATCAGTTGCTAGAGCTTACAACACATCACACACACTCAGAAACACACACTCAGACACATACACACACTCAGACACATACACACACTCAGACACATACACACACTCACACACACACACACTCAGACACACACACACTTAGACACATACACACACTCAGGCACACACACTCAGACACACACACACTTAGACACACACTCAGACACATACACACACTCAGACACAGACACACTCAGACACATACACACACTCAGACACACACACACACACTCAGACACACACACACTCAGACACATACACACACTCAGACACACACACACACACACACACACACTCAGACACATACACACACTCAGACACATACACACACTCAGACACATACACACACTCAGACACACACACACACTCAGACACACACACACTCAGACACATACACACACTCAGACACACACACACACACTCAGACACATACACACACTCAGACACATACACACACTCAGACACACATACACTTAGACACACACTCAGACACATACACACACTCAGACACATGCACACACTCAGACACATGCACACACTCAGACACATACACACACTCAGACACATGCACACACTCAGACACATACACACACTCAGACACATACACACACTCAGACACATGCACACACTCAGACACATGCACACACTCAGACACATACACACACTCAGACACATGCACACACTCAGACACATACACACACTCAGACACACACAAACACATACACACACACACACACACACACACACACACACACACACACACAATTTTCACAGTGGGGCTGCAGAGAAATACTTATAGCATGTTCATGCAGGCTGCCAGTGGGGAGAAGCTTCTGCCTGTGTGGAGTCCCTGCCCCCTCCCTATTGAGATTGATGTGTAGAGCAGGGAAGGTTGTGAGCGGCCGCCAGGAGAGCTCCTTACAAGCGACTTGTAAATACAGAAGTGAGCAGTGCAGGAGGTGGCGGAAGGCTGAAAAAAAAAACTCAGGCCGGCAGCGTGGGCTCAGGGGGAAGCTGCTTTGGGCTCCACAACAATAACTAGGCCCTGGACAGCTGCCCCTTTTGCCCCGCAATAAAGACGGCCCTGCTTACAGAGCCAATAACCCTTAAAAAAGATTGTGGTGGGCACCCCTTTGCAACTTTCAGTTCCCATTTTTGCTATGCAAAGTTCAGCAAGGGTGGTAAATTCTCCAGGTAGAGTGCTGCTCCAATCTCTACTCGACCTTTCTAGGGTGAAAAAAAAGCTGGCCGAGGGAGCTAAGGTTGACATATTATCCCTTTAAAACCGAACTTATATTAATTACACAGGTTCTGAGGCTAATTTCATGCAGACACTAAATGAGTTTAACCACTTACCTACCAGGCACTTTTACCCCCTAACTGCCCAGACCAATTTTCAGCACTCTTATACTTGGAATGACAATTGCGTGGTCATGCAACACTGTACCCAAACTAAATTTATATAATTTTTTTTAAACAAATAGAGCTTTATTTTGTTGGCATTTAATCACCACTGGGGTTTTTATTTTTTGCTAAACAAACAAAAAAAAGACCAAAAATTTTGAAAAAAAAAGTTTTTCTTAGTTTCTGTTATAAAGTTTTGTAAATAAGTAATTTTTCTTGTTCACTGATGGGCACTGATAGGCTGCACTGATGGGTACTAATGAGGAGTCACTGATGAGCACTGATAGGCTGCACTGATGGGCATTGATGAGGCAGCTGCACTGATAGGCGGCACTGATGGGCACTGTTAGGCAGCACTGATTCAACTGATGGACGCTAATTGCCAGCACACATGGGCACTGATGGGCACTATTGGCCGCACCGATGGGGCCACACTGATTGCCAGGACACTGATGATCAGTGCCGTGATGATCAGTGTAGATGTCCCCCTGCAAAATGCCGTTTACCGGCGTGAGAAGAAGACTGCCGATAACAGGCATTTCCTATTTACCCTGTGATCAGCTGTGAGTGGACATAGCTGATCAGATGGTAAAACCAGCTGTGATTGGCCCATTCCTTAGTCATGTGATCAGCTGTGTCTGAAGGGAGTGCGCAGGGGTGTGTTTCTGGGAGGATATCCATGGACACCCTCCCAGAACCAGCCGACCATGCTGTAGCTGTCTTTTGGTTATAGCACGGTCGAGAACTGGTTAATCAGCCACAGAACCTGTGTAATTAATATGTGTTCAGTTTTAAAGGGATAAGGTGGCAACCCTGGTGGAAGCCTGTCCTTACTCCGACATATCGCAAATCTATATAAGAGAGGCCACGCACTAATGATGTCCATCCTCAAAAAAATGTATTCAGGACATGTATACAGACAGCCACACCCCTCTGATGTGTTTCACTTGGATTGGGCTTGGTCATACAGATCTGTCAGCGTACATGTCCTGAATAAACTTTTTTGAGAACTGATGTCTTTAGTCTGGGGCCTCTCTTGTAGGGGTGGTGAACGTTATATTACATGGCTAAAAAAGGCTGATCATTAGAAGGTTTTAGGCTGAAGAGGAGCACAGTAAAAAAAAGTATCACCATAAAGAAAAAGTGCAAAGAAAGGCCTAAACAAGATAATCTACTCTCTGACATATATTTTATTATTCTATAGCACCTTTGGTCAAATAAAAATATTTATGAAATTAGAATTCCAAATGGTAATCATGGATTACATGTTAATAGGTTATCATTGACCCATTCATTTTAAGATAATTTGTTCTGTAAGGGCTACCAATTTCACTAACTCCTATCTGTGAAGAGGAAAACACAACAACTTTCTCACAAAATCAGCTGTATTGCAACAAGTTCTTGAACCCCACAGAAAGGAGGTGTGAGAGTTGGAAGACGCTATGGAGTTGATTTACTAAAATTGCAAGGTGCAAAATCTGGGGCAGCTGTGCATGGTAGCCAATCAGCTTCTAACTTTATTTTGTTCAATTAGGCTTTGACAAAAACATGGAAAGGTTCTAAGCAGAGCTGCACCAAATCTTTCAGTCTCCAGTTTTAGTAAATTAACCCCTATGTGTACAACCAAGTGAAGGCAGGTAAGCTAGCTGGCTCTTGCCCCAATATATTGGTTCACAAAAACTGCAAGGTGTTCAAAACTAACCATATCTTTTTCTTAAAAAAAATTTGTTTAAAGTAAAGCAATTAAAGTAGCTCATTGCCATATAGCAAAAAAATGGCCTGGTCATAAAGGGGGTAAAACCACTTGGTGTTCAAGTGGTTAAAGTTTCTTCCCTGCCTGTCCGCACTGTACACTGCTAACTGAGCGAATGCTTAGGAGAGACGCCATCTTGGTCAGGTCAATGAAAACAGTCGAAGATATGTACCTGGAAGAGACCAGCTGAATATGTCAGCGGTGGGCAGGCAGCTCCAGGACTCTGCAACACTGAAGTGAAGTTCTGTATAGTTCTGCTTTAGGTGGTACTTAACTGCAGTAAAATAAAATACAGTCTGCTTTACTGCCAGAATGGGCTGTTCAATGTAATGCAGCTGTGCAAATCTCAATACTGGCTGAACAGAAATATAAGTTGTTCTTATCAGGTAATACAACCCCCATATATGCATTTGATCTTGGTAATTAGAAGTTTGAAATTCAGCTTTAAGAGTACTAGCCTTTTAATTTTGTCACAGCAAGACCCTTTTTGTGAAACTGGAAAAATAAGAGACTTCCGGTAACAGAACGTGCTGCGATAAGTCATATACTACACTTCAGAAGCAGGAACATTTAGCTATTCACTGGCCTAAATGTAGTTCAAGGTTATGTGCCTTGTTTGTTCTTTACAAAAGCCAACAATGAATCATTCCACGTAAGACCAATACATGGATTGTTTGAGATTTAAAATATATCACACTTCCCTTCCCTTTTAACATACTTTTGTGAAAATATGTTTTATGTAAGGTCTTCCTTTATAAAATCGTACATGCCGTGTTGGGAAGGAAGACAACTGGTAGACAAAAAAAAGAGATTTAAAATGAAGTGACCTCATTGGTTAACTAAGCAGATTACTATTGCAAGCTTTGCAAGCTATGACTTAAATATACAGTTCATGGTGCTGAAGCTCTATGATATATATATCTGATCTACAAAGCAAACTGAATAATTGCAGTATGTATGTTAGCCAAGAAATGGTATTACTTCAGCTATATTTTTCCATCTTTATCACAGGCAAAGTATAACAATTTATATCTACAGTACAGCTATTTATTTCAGCTAATTTATTAATCTACTCAAGCATATTATCAATAATGTGAATATCCAGACTTAAATTGGGATGAATCATAGTTGTAGCCAATGTTACAGCTGTTCGGACAGACATTCTCCCAGACTATAAAAAGTACAACTATAAATGTAACAGTAGTGGGAATGAATGTCTTTTTATTTCATTAATACCTTTTTTATGCTCATTTATCACTTTTCAAACTTTCTGTTCATTAAAATGTTTTTCTTTGTTGAGACAGTCCGGTCAGATCAGGTCAGTTAAGTCCTACACACTTCTTTAGCAATAGATCAATGTGATAAATAGATATGATCTGTTTACAACAGTCATCATTTGATGCAATCACATTCCAGGACACAACACAGCCAGGCAAGCAGCATTTGCAGCAAGATTAACAATGTCAGACCCCAAAGCTTTTACTAAGGATTGTCTTTACAGGTCCCACACATAAAATAACACATGGCATACAATGTGAACAATAAAGAAAACACAGTTATAGTAGCACAACATGAAGATACCACTTCCAGTGCCCCCAAAACATGGAGAAGACCTATGCTCAAAGACAAATATTAAGATCAGCCTACATACCTTCTCTCACCAAGATCACACTGTTAATAGGGCCCTCATTTGCCACCAGCAAGGACCATGCTTGCCAAGGGCCCCTCCTACTGCCCTCCTGCACAGGAACAAGATAGGGTACACAGACACTTGTAATGAGGAGAAACTCCGCCATCTTTGATCACTCACATTCTCCAAGCCCAAGATTCACCTTCAGAAGTAAGGAATGTCCACACGCTCAGCCTTTTAATGTTTTTACTGTAGAAGATATATAATGTACAGTTCTTGGCCATCACACTCTTTACTTTTGCCTCTTTAGTCCCAACATCAATAACTCTGCAAAATGTAAGTGCAACATTACCATAGGATGGCCACCCAACTCTTCCATTTTCCCCATCATAGGTCCCCACGGGTGGGTTCTCCAATGGAGCATGTACCAGGCCTACACCGATGCTTACATGGCAGTATACTGGGGGTAGCCTTTTCCCATCACCCTCTGCCCCAGGTTCTTCCAGCTCAAGATTTTAAAGGCCTTATCTAGCCCCACCCACCATACCCACCCATGGGAAATGTCTCTATAAAAGGGATACTAACCCTTGCTTACACTCACAGCACTAGAAATGTCATCCAGCATGGGGGGTACTTCTGGCTTCTCCAGGTGCCAGGGGAGCTGTATGCTGGATCACGGGGATCCAATGGATTATGGGGATCTCCACCTAGCTCCAACAAACATGCAGGTGCCTACAACACCTCACAAATTGCATCATATCTGACAGATAAGGATCACTCATTATCAGCAACCATTTTGCTCCCCAAAGCCAATATTACAGTTTTACAGATCGCTCTGAAACTCACTAAAACATTCTTCCCTAAAGCTGGACATACATGTGGCAATTTTATAGAGTGACCCTATTTTATTCCATTTTTTCTGAAATCACAAAATAATTAAATAAATGAAAGGGTGATTTCAACTGATCGCAAGGAAATTGAATTGAAATTGCTCCAACTGAACCTACAGAAAGATTGAATTTAGATAAAATTGCTATTACTGCCCATTATATGTTCAATTCCAGGTCTATTGCAAATGGTTGGAATTGAGCAAAAATTTCCACATTCCCCGTTACTGCTGTATCCAACTGCAAGGTGAATCTAAGCAGATACAAATTATGTCATCCTTATTCGCAGCTGCATTGTGTTGATCAGAAAATCAAGAGATTATGTGGATGCCAATAATTGCAGCTACAAATCTCCAATGTGACATGAGCCGGAGGATGACTGGACTATGCCTCTATGACTGAATGCAAAGCCAATAGGAACATGCTATGACCATGGAGTGTGTCTAAGGACCCATTCATGCCTCTGTGCTTTTCATTTGTCATGGTGCTTTTATAATGTGCTTTACAAGTGGTCCCACTAAATCCAATGGGAAAGGCACTGGTTGTGAAATATCCTAACCATGAACAAGAGGGAAATTTCTAAAGACACTCATGGCACTAAGCTGTGAGGTGTGCCCAACACAGCCTATATATAGGGTTGCCACTTCACCCCTTTAAAACCGAACACAGAACCTGTGTAATTAATATGTGTTCAGTTTTAAAGGAATGAGGTGGCAACCCTACTTATATGTTTCAGTTTTATAATTCAATACTCCAACCAGTTAAAGTAATTGAACCCTTACCTTGTAAAACATCCCATTTAGTTTAAAATAGAAATGAAAAGCAAAATGATTGTGTGTGTGTGTGTCAGACATGGCCAAAAATATTGGCACCCCTGAATTTCATAATGCACCACTTCACCCAGAAAAGTGTTGCAATTGCACATGTTTAGGCATTCTTATATTTATTTCTTTTGTTTGTGTTGGTATGACACAAAAAAGTGGCGAGACAAAAAGCTAAATCTGACACATTCAACGCAAAACTTCAAAAATGGACTGGACAAAATTATTGGCACCCCCAATTAAATATTTGGTAGCATAAACTGAAATCAATCGCTTCCTGTAACCATCAGTGAGTTTCTTACACCTCTCTACTGGAATTTTGGACCACTCTTGTTTTGCCAACTGCTCCAAGTCTCTCAGATTGGAAGGGTTCCTTTTCCCAACTGCTGTTCTAAGATCTCTCTAGAGGTGTTCTATGGGATTGAGATCTGGACTCATTCCTGGCCAGTTCAGTACTCTCCAGCTCTTTGCCTGAAACCATTTCTGCGTGTTTTTTTTGTGTTTTGGGTCATTGTCCTGCTGTAAGGCCCTTGATCTTTGATGGAGACCCAACTTTCTGACACTGGACGCTACATTGCACCCCAGAATTCTTTGGTAGTCTTCAGATTTCATAATGCCATACACACGGTCAAGGTATGCAGAGCCTGAAGCAGCAAAGCAACCCCAAGATATTAGTAAAACTCCACCATATTTGACTGTAAGGAATGTATTCTTTTCTTTAACTGTTTCCGCACCGTGCTATACTAGAAATACTGCTACAGGGCAGCACGGGTGCACAAAAACCGCACACACACACACACACACACACACACATATATATATATATATATATATATACACACGTGATTTTGCAGTTCTGGGTAGGGGGTGTGTGAGCCACATGTGCGCCCTGCCTGCGCTGCCATTCACTGGGTTCCGGCTGGTGATTCCCCACCAGCACCTAGCAATCTCCAAGGATTTCCGACGGGGGAGAGACCTGTATGTAAACAATACATCCTACGGATGCAGCTGATCACATGATGTGGTAAAAGGCCAATCATAGCAGCCTTTACCACATGATCAGCCGTGTCCAATGACACAGCAGATCACTGTTAAATGCAGTTGCCGGTTATTGGCTGCACTTTCCTCAAGCTGTCATAGCGTGAGGAAAGTACTGCCGATAACCAACAATTGTCAGAGGACTGAATGGCACCGATCATCAGAGCACTGATGATAAGTGCCCACCAGTGCCGTCAACCTGTGCCCAGCAGTGCCATCCATCGGTGCCACCCACCTATGTCCAGCAGTGCCACCCACCAGTGCCCATCAGTGCCACCCATCAGTGCTGCCTGGCTGTGCCACCCATGAGTACCCAGCGGTGCCGCCAGTCAGTGCCCAGCAGTGCCGCCAGTCAGTGCCATCAGTCAGTGCCACCCATCAGTGCTGCCTATCAGTGCCCATCATTGTTGCATATCAGTGCAGCATCATCAGTGCCGCCTCATCAGTGCCGCCTATCAGTGCCCATCAGTGCTGCCTATCCATGTCACCTCATCAGTGCCGCCTATCAGTGCCCATCAGTGATGCCTATCAGTGCTCATCAGTGATGCCTATCAGTGCAGCCTCTTCAACGAAGGAGAAAAAGTACCTGTTTGCAAAAATGTTATAATAGAAACAAAGAAAAACTTTTTTTTTTCAAAATGTTTGCTCTTTTTTTGTTTATAGCGCAAAAAATAAAACAGCGGTGAGTACATACCACCAAAAGAAAGCTCTATTTGTGTGAAAAAAAATTCAAAAAATTTCATATGGGTGCAGTGTTGCATGACTGTGCAATTTTCATTCAAAGTGCAACAGCGCTGAAAGCTGAAAATTGGCCTGGGCAGGAAGGGAGTATAAGTGCCTAGTAGGCAAGTGGTTAATAGCAAAAAGTCAAAAATATTGTTTTTTCTCTCAAAATTGTCGTTTTTTTTTTCATAGCGCCAAAAAAAAAAATGCACGGGCGATTGAATACCACCAAAAGAAATCTCTATTTGTGGGAAAAAAAGGACATACATTTCAGTTGGGTGCAATTGTCAGTAAAAGTAACGCAGCACTGCAAAAAATGGTCTGGTCAGGAAGGGGGGTAAATCCTCTGGATTTGAAGTAGTTGAATCAGTAGAATGATGGGCTTTATCAAAAACTGTAATTTTGTTTTGTCTGTCCACAGAACATTCTCCCAAAAGGATTTTTGCTTCCTCAGGTAAGTTTTGGCAAACTCTCTGCTCCTGAAGGCAGCTTGAATTTGTTTGGAAGTTGATCGAGGTTCTTTATCCACCAATCAAACAATCCTTTGTGTCATGGAAATTTTGTATTGTTGGTCGAACTTTAAATGTGTCATATATGAGTGTTATTCATATGTCTCTCGTGTGGCTTAATTAAAGCTCTGAAGGCTGCAATTGGGCCATGCGCATGTACAATGTATGTATTACAGTACTCAGCTCGGTAATGGATGAGATGGCGGATCTGCGCTTATAGACCGGCGTGTATACCACCACGGCATTCGATGCATGTACAATGTATGTATTACAGTACTCAGCTCGGTAATGGATGAGATGGCGGATCTGCGCTTATAGACCGGCGTGTATACCACCACGGCATTCGATGCGAATGCCGCTGGCAGTAGACCGCGGGCCTGTATCCACATATCAGCAGCATAGTACCACATGGGCTTCATAACGCAAGGCGCCAAGCGGTGTGAACTCCGCGTGTAGGCTTATGCATATCTTACAACCCATTACTGACCTGAACTGTATCTTGGATGGATGTGTTTTAATAAAGATCGTATCGGGCCCATCCAGGTACAGACTGATATTTCTAGGGGATGCTTTTACAGAGAATGGACATACTGCTAGGAGCTGGGAAATATGACCTCAGATGGCTCATGGGGGGGAAGGGGAGGAAGTCTGCTGACCTCAGAAGGCTCATGGGGGAGGACCAGTGATAGATAATAGGAAAGGCTATGCTCCAATCGGAATGTACATCCTGTGTATAGGCACTCCCCATTGCATTGTTCGGTGGGAGGGGATTGACTTTATTCATGTTGGGGGCATGTGTGTATTTTTAATAAAACCAGGGGCTGAGTCTGAAACCGGCCCTTATGTGGTTTGCAACACTAGCCTTAGAGTGTCGTGTGATCATTCTAGGGTAACAGAGCTCTAATTCCCCACATTTCAACAGAAGCTAACCAATTTGGATGGGCAGGAATCGTGTAATTTAGCTGCAGTCGTGGTAAGCAAGATTCGCACAGCTTTATGGGGGATTTCTGCGCATCCAACTGCGAGTACTCACGGTAAGGAGAAATTCGTTAAAGCGAATTTCCAAGACAGTTTGGCGAGCCTGGTGGATACTAACGCGTATTCTTGCATAGCTAACCGAGCACGAGGGGGGAATGGGCCATCATGAACTAGCAAAAAGTATGCCGGCACATTTCAGGTCTCTCTGCCATTAAGAGGATTGCTTTTTGCGCGTTCGTGTGGCTGATTTCGCTCTCTGTTAGCTAACAAGAATTACCGCTTAGCAAGGACCTAGTTTTTTGTCCTAAACTCTTGATCTGTGGGTGAAAGACGAGGGTTTTCTCTGCTGAGAGCAGCAGAGGGGTGGGTTTGGTTGGCTGGATTTGGTCAAGTTTAAAAATCTTCCAACCAAAAATTAAACGGGTATATGTTTTAGTGGGTAAAAGTTGTTGCATGTTTAGGTAAGTATTTGCGGGTTGTAGGTACTGTGGTGATTGCTTTACCCCACTCCACGTGAGGTAATTATTACAGTGCTGAAAGGTTTAGGTTAATTGTTAACTGCTGTAAGATCTTTGTGTGTATATAGTCTGTGCCGTGTTTTGTGGTACTACTGCTCCCAGCAAGCATGCAGCAGGGGGTCCTTTCTGTTACATGTGCATGTTAGTGTGATATGTTGGTGTTTTATGTCCATTCTGTGATTGTGCCAAATTGTGTTGTATGTGTGCTGTATATTGTTGTGTAATTGTCCAGTGTATGTTCTGTCCAAAAGTCTGTTTTATGTAAGAGGTTAGAGGCAATTCTGAGGCTAGTGTCTGCCGTGTGCATCTCTGTGGGGGGCCATTCTAGTATCTACCATGTGCTCCTCTGTGGGGGGTCATTTTCTTGACTAACCACATGTACTCCTTTTGTTTGGTGGCCATTTTGTTGGCTACCATGTGCTTTCCCTGTTGGTGGCCATTTTGTTGAATACCACATGTGCAGTAATCTCTATGCAATGTGTATGCAGCTTTCTATATGCATTTGACCCATATTGTGTTTTTAATCCAAATTTTTTACAGTTTAAGTTGTTTGCTTTTAGCTTTAAATTTGCGTATTACCAGCCAATTTAAAGTATGTTAAGCGAGTTTTCCCCTCACGTGTTCCACATTTAGTGAGCGCGGTGAAGTCTGGGTTTTTGCACATAGATTTCTTGTATAGTGATTATGTTTTTCTTGTGTTTTTCCTGTTAAAAGTAGTTCCTTATTGTAAAGCGGGTTTGTTTTAAGCTGCTGTGTCACGTGTTTCACGTCCAGCAGACTTTTTGTGTAAATGGTTCTAGGTGGTTGCAGTGAAGATTGCGTGTGTAACGCAGATCGTTTAGCGGTGCTGGTATGAGTGATTTTTGCGTCAGCAACAAGGTTACTTTTGGCGCAGTTTTTCGGTTTACCTCTGTGTAATTGTTTTACTGTGAAACGTCCCGTGTTTTTCATAAGGATCCACTTTGTCCTTTTTAACAGTTTTTTAGGTTGAAAAGGGGTTTTTCTGTGTGTATTAGGAAAGTTTTTTCTTTACACAAATTTCCTAAAGGTCAGTTAGCAGGTTTCCGGCCAACCAGTGACCCCTAAGTAACATCCAAGAACCCTTCTTTTTGTTTTGACTTGTGTTAGCTACTGTGTGAAGGGAGAGAAAAGCCACTTTCATCATTGTGCGGTGTGGCCTGCCAAACACAGTGGGTGATGAGAACCACATAAATTACGCTGTGCGAGTGGGCGGTCCAGGGAAGTATAACACTTAGCCTGGTTACCACAAACACTTCGGGTGGTCAGGATCACATAAATTGCGCTGTGGGAGTGGGAGGTGTGCTCTCAGTCTGACCGCCACTTGATGCGCTTCGGGAGATCGATAAGTATCACATAAATTACGCTGTGCTGGGAAAGTGGTGGAATCAGGCCTCTCGGTAGGATCCCACCGAGTGCTCCAGGGGGTAAACAGGTACCCGGACGCGGGATATATACCAGTGACTAGTCACGATGGGCAGTAGTCAGTCCATGAAGAGAGAGGGGGAACCAGCCCTCTTCAGGGTAAGGACAGCTGCACAACTGATGAAGGTGAGTTTGGGGGGGAAGTCTACAGAACCCCTCAAAAGGTGGAATAAATGGTCGAAGGGTACCAGATGGGAAATTCCCCGGGAAGGTACATTTGACGCATGGAGGTGGGAAAAATTCATCTCTGAATTTGAACCACGGATGCAGGCGTCAGAACTAGAGATCGCACAGCTATGGCTTCACAGGTCAATCCAATTAGGGAGGCAGGGCATACATAAACTGGTGTCTGTCCGGAAGAACCAGGTGATGTATACCTGGCCTCCAGAGGGAATAAAACAGGAGGATCCAGTGTCAGAGGTGGAGGAAGCTCTTTCAGGGCTGACTCTACTAAGGCAGGCAGGATCAGGGTCTGCTGGGGTTCCCCAACAACCAACAGTGGCTGAGATAAGTATAACTGCACCTTTCTCTTCTGCTAGTGATGTCACTCTTGATGTACCTTCCGTGTCTTCTGTATCTATGCCTCAGCCTCTACCTCTACCTCTCCCTTCTCCCTGCTTCACCCCAGCTCCTTCTGTTTCCAACTATGAAGCCTTCTCAACAACCGATTTGCAGACTATCTGTGAATCAAGGGGAATAGACACCCGGTTAAGAAACAGGGCGGATTGCATCAAAGCGCTACATACCACTGATCAGACCCCTGCCCCCCAGCTATACCCTGATCTGAGGGACCTCAAACCTGAAGGTGCAGTAAGCGAGGTGGTTAATCTAAGCCCACCGATGAAGCTGGGTCAGCCCTTGCACTCTTCCCGGACCGAGGCCTATCCAGTCAGAGTGCAGCAATTTGAAGGTCCTCCCAATGCACAGGGGGAACGGACTTTAGGGGAACGGGTAGTTTGGCATGTCCCCTTCACCCCGGCAGAGATCCGCACTATTCTGGCTGAGCTCCCGGACTATCGAGTCAATCCGAGAGGATTTGCTCGAATGTTTGGACAAAACCAGTTCAGCTATGGTATGAGTGGGTCAGATTGTGCACAGATCCTGCGGGCGAAGGTGGGCATGGAAGTGGCCAGTACAGTGATTGCAGGGTGCTCTATAACCACGCATGAGGAGATGACTTCAGGGGGCAAAGAGTTCTGTACACAGCTAAAGGCAAAGCTTCCAGAAATGTATGGTGCTACCTCTACTACGGACATGATGAAGCTCACCCAGGGTCCTAATGAGGAAAGCGCCTGCTTCTGGCGCCGTCTCAAGCAGACGGCACTGGATGCGGATCTGGAAGTTGGACCTGATGCTCCAACTGAAGGGGTAAAGGTGACCGCGACGCACATTCTGTTGCGTGCCAAATTTTTGGAAGGCATTAATATTAAAATTCGGGAAAGGCTGGTTCTGGCCCAACCCGAATATAATGAGATGTCTATCCCTGCTATCCTTTCCACTCTGGCGGCAATAGAGAGGGAAATGGATAGAAGAAAACAGGACAAGGCCAAAGTTCTTATGTCCCAGACCCCACACGAAAAACCAAGGGATCTGGGTCACAGGAAGGATAGGCCCCCACCCAGGTGCTTCCAGTGCCACCAAACGGGGCACATGAGGAGGAGATGTCCCCAATTACCTAAAGGCCGGTGGCAGTTCATTCCTGATGAGTTCTCCGCCCCTGTGATCACCATGGTAAGTAACTCCTATGAATCCTCATAGGAAGTTGGCAAATCGGTGTCGGCCCAGATCCATCTTTTTCTCGAGGAATTAAAATATCCCCTCCCTTGCCTCATCGACACCGGTGCAGCCAGAACAGTCTTGCGAAAACAGGACATCCAAGGCAAGGTACCCCTCTCAGGGGAAAGCACACCGACGGTAGGTCTCACAGGTCAAACGGTGTCTCTACAGTCCACCAAACCACTCCATTGCAGGTTAGGTCTGCACACTGAGGCTGTCAGGTCAGTGCTGGTCTCAGATGACGTCCCCATCAATCTTTTGGGAGCGGACATCTTGTCAGACATTCAAGCTGTCATTGAGTTCACCCCATCGGGTGTTGTGGTGAGTAGTGCCCTGTCGGAAGAAAGACTGTGCACATTGTTGGCCCTACCTTATCTCACCGAGGCTACATATTGTCTGGAGTTGGACGTATTGGCTGAAGTTGACCCCAAAGTTTGGGCAGCAGATAAATATGATGTGGGTCTCTTGCCGGTACCTCCAACTACAGTCAACATCAGACCAGGAAGCGTATTACCACAACTACCACAATATCCTTTAAGTGTAGCTCAAATGGACAGCCTAAAAACCCAGATCGACCATTATCTACAGATAAAGGTCCTCACCCCAACCCAGTCGCCATGTAACACACCATTATTCCCAGTAGCCAAAAAGACAGCACTGGGTCAACCGACCACCTACCGGCTGGTACATGACCTGAGAGCGGTAAACAAAATCATCATCAGTGATGCCCCTTTGGTACCGAATCCACACACCCTGCTGGCAACCGTACCACCCAATGCAAAATTTTTTACCGTCATTGATCTGTCAAACGCGTTTTTCTCGGTACCCCTGGATCCCCAGTGTCAGTACCTTTTTGCTTTCTCCTTCCAGGGCCGACAACTTACCTGGACCCGTCTCCCCCAGGGGGCGGTAACCAGTCCCTCGGAATACAGCTGCAAGCTGAAAATCGTGTTAGATCAGTGGACCCCAATGAATCCAGAGGTGGTGTTGTTACAGTATGTTGATGACTTGCTCCTCTGCTGTCCCACTAAAAAGGATTGTTATCAACATACTGTTTCATTACTCAACCATCTGGCGTCAACGGGCAACAAGGCCAGCAAGGAGAAATTACAACTCTGCCAGGAGAAAGTCATCTTCTTGGGGCATTGTATTTCTCAGGGCACCAGGCACCTAACAACCCAAAGAGTGCAGACATTGCAAGACCTAAAGAGACCTAAAAACCACCGTCAGCTGAGAGCCGTCCTCGGCCTTATCAACTACTGCAGAGATTGGGTCCCCAATATCTCGGGCAAACTTGGTCCCCTGTATGAGCTCACATCCAAAACACCATTTCAAATGTCAGATGACGACTGGTCAACTCTTCAAGATTTGACTCAGGAACTCTCAATAGCACCAGCCCTAGGTCTACCCAACTATGACCTACCTTTCTACCTTTTCTGTCACGAAAATCAGGGCCATGCAACCGGAGTACTAACCCAACTTCACGGAACCAAGTACCGCCCCATCATGTACCTATCGACCGCTCTGGACCCAGTCATCAAAGGGTCCCCGGGTTGTGTAAGGGCAGTGGCTGCTTGTGCTGTCCTTGTCCAAAAAGTGGGTGACATCGTTTTGGATTCACCCCTCACACTCTACACTCCGCACTCGGTGCAAGAGATCCTAAACCAGGTCCAAACTAAACATCTCTCTGCAGCAAGATTGACCAAATACGAGGTAGCCCTCCTAACTCCTACTAACCTCTCTATCAAACGATGCACTATTCTTAACCCAGCTTCTCTTCTTCCTGTGTTGGAAGACGAGAAAGGGGGGGAGGACAACAACGACAGTGCTGAATTTTGCAAGCCGACTAACAATACTAACACCTCTTCTACTAACATGTCTTCTTTGTCCACTACTAACCTCTCTTCCAAAGGACACAACTGCATTTCTTTGATGGAACTGGAGTCAGCGGCGATCAGCCCAGTGAAGGAAACGCCAATACCGGAAGCGTTTCCTTCACTGTCGATGTTGTCGATGGGTCCAGGTACTACACCCAAGACGGTAAGCCACACACTGGTTACGCGGTCACGACTGAAAGTGATGTTGTGGAAAAGGGCTCTCTGAATGCACATATGTCAGCTCAGGAAGCTGAGCTGTGGGCACTGGCCAGGGCATGTGAGTTGCATGAAGGTCAGAGGATTAATGTTTATACAGATTCGAGGTACGCGTTTGGTATTGCACATGACTTTGGTCCCATCTGGAAAGCGAGGGGATTTCTCACAAGTTCAGGTAAACCGGTGAAGCATGCAGAACTGATTGACAGGTTGTTCATTGCTTTCGGCCTGCCACGGGAGATAGCTGTTCTTAAGGTGAAGGCTCATACCACTGAGACTAGTGTGGAGGCATGTGGAAACGCTTTGGCAGATCGGTCCACAAAGGCCGGTGCACTGATTCAGGAAAGGGGGGTTCTGATGCTGGCCATCCCTTCAGAGGTTTCGTTAGACGAGTTAAAAAAACTGCAATCGCAGGCGGGTTTGCCGGAGAAGGCTAGATGGACAGCAGCAGGAGCCTCCCAAGGGTCGAATGACATTTGGTGCCTGAACAAAAGATGGTGTTTGCCAAAGTCCCTTTTCCCCATGATGGCCCACTTGGCTCACTACCCTGGGCACCAATCTAAGACGGCTATGTGTGCATTGGTAGACGAGCATTGGATTGCACCTGGGTTCAGTACTGCTGCAGCTACCTTTGCAGCTTCTTGCCTAGTTTGTGCCCTACACAACCCTGGCAGAACGGTAGTAATACCCCAAAGGCACTCACCAAAACCTGAACGCCCCTTCCAACGCATCCAGATCGATTACATCTCGTTACCAAAGAGCGGGCCGTACAAATACGCCTTGGTCTGTGTAGATATGTTTTCAGGCTGGCCTGAAGCGTGGCCCGTCACATGTGCCAACGCTAGTACCACGGCGAAGAAAATCCTGTCTGAGGTTGTGTGCCGCTGGGGTCTACCTGAAACCATCGAGTCCGATAGGGGGTCACACTTCACTGGACAGATCTTTGCAGAGGTATGTAAAGCCCTTCACATCAACCAAGGGCTACACACCCCGTATCACCCCGAGAGTAGCGGTAAGGTTGAACGTCTCAACGGAATCCTCAAAAACAGGATCTCCAAAATCATGGCCGATACCAAAAAACCTTGGCCTGAGTGTCTCCCCATTGCCCTCTATTCCATCCGGAATGCCCCTCGGCAACCACATGGGCTGTCACCCTACGAGGTGTTGTTTGGGGACCTCCCAAAACAGGGTTATACTTTCCTCAACAGTTGTCGTCTTTACATTCACAGCTTACAGGTTATGTGCAATCTCTGCAACGGGAGCTGCAGAAGATACACCATCGGGTTCGCGAATCGCTCCCCGATCCAAATGCAATAACAGGTGTTCTTTCTATTGAGCCAGGTGATTGGGTCGTCCTAAAGAAACATCAAAGAACCGGACTCGAGCCACGGTTCACCGGACCATACCAAGTCCAGCTGACGACACCTACCTCACTCAAGCTCGAGGGACGAGACAACTGGGTGCACGCAAGCCACTGCAAGAAGCTTTTCAGCTACACCAGAGAATGAGGGGTGTCATTTTCCTTTTTCTTTTTGTTTGTATGTCTTACATGTGTGTGAACGGAGGAAAAGACGGCAGATACCCCAACCTTTTATTTAAAATGCACCTGCATTTAGCCAGAACCGCCAACAAAACCAACTGTTGGGTATGCTCTAAGCCCCCACCCAGTCATCACATGTCCGCAATGGCCGCTGTTCATGCCCTATATGACATCCGCGTCGGCATGAAAAAGCAAGGGACCCCTGGTCAGCCCCCACGTAGACATTTGTCGGTAGAACTTAATGACACATTTTTAGCAGGTAACATCAGTTTTAGCACCAATATTAGCTCTAGCTCCTGTAGGACCCTCGTCAGTCCATTATGGGTAACTGGACAGCTAGGCAGCCCTCAGGTGTGCTTTAACATCAGCTTTGGCACAGGTAACAAGTTTGTTGGGACTACCACCTGTGAGGGAGGTATAACTGTCAATCTGACTAACCAGACTTCCCTTCTGAGTAACCACACTGACCGACCAGACCACGTGTGTTGGAAGGACGGATGTGATGTGCAGACTGAGGGAGCAATCCCCCAGTCTGTGCAACTGTTGCTCAGTGCCAGAGGCCGAACGAGGAACTCTTCCTGCTCTGCTCTGACAGGTCCATACTATTTTCTGTGTGGTTCGGCAGCCTATAGAACATTTCCCCAGAACGCGAAAGGTTTGTGTGCCCTCATAAAGCTAGTCCCAGCATCCTATGTAGTGATGGATCATGAAGAGTTGATGGTCCACAAGAAGGTAAGGATGGCAGGGAGAGTTCGCAGGGAGCTGTTCTCTGAGGGCGACCAGGCATGGGCTTGGTTCCCCTCATGGACAGGATGGGGAATAGAACTTATGAAGCGCCTGAACAATTTTTCTGTCATCGTGGATAGTTTGTTTAACGAGACCATAGAGGCTGTCAGAGAAATTGCCCAAGAACAACGGCAGATGGGAATTTTAGTGCTTCAGGAGAAGATGGCCCTGGATTACCTTTTAGCCACCAAAGGGGGGTTCTGTGAGTTCATCGGAGAGGATTGTTGTACTTGGATAGAAGACACCGATGACAAGGTCCAGGCCCATATGGACAAAGTTAGTGAACTACAGGGAAAAGCTAGAGCTATAGCTAGAGAGGGTTGGAATCCGTTCAAGGGTTTGGGAGGATTGGGAGATTTCCTGTTCTCCATCGGATCTTGGTTGAAGGAAGTGGGAGTGTATGTCCTGATGCTTCTCTTTTTCCTCTGCCTCTTATATGCCGCGGTGAGATGTTCCTGTTGCCTCATCGACCGTGTAAGCCAAGCTCGGGCAGACGACCACATCTCCATGCCCGCTCCTGGGATCCCACTCCAACCACTGATCGGAGGAAGACCTCACCAACCAACCACCTTCTCTACAGATTACGTCCTGGCTTCCCTCTAATTTATCTCTCTGAAGACCACATTCTCCAAGACCTTCAAGCAAGCTTCAAGCCTCATCATGGTTTGTGTCTGCGATTTGGAAAACTGTCTGGGTCGAGACCAACCTTGTGTGGCCCCGTCTGCAGGGGCAATTTGAGAATCTGTTGCTGGATCTCCCCAGACCACCGTGGGATCACAAACCTTATTCATACCACAAGTCTGTTTGTGGTTTTTGCAAGAGCCTTCCTGTAGTGAAGGTTCCAACGCTCTTGAGGATCATCGCTTCAATCAAGCCTGTTTGCGTCGAGTTTGCGTCGGGTCTTGTTGTTTCAGGTACCCCGTGGAGCTTTATTCTCAGGGACAACTACAGGAACTCTTTGAGGTTTTGAGACTACACCCATCAAGCTGAAGAAGATCAAGAAGGGACACGAGGAGAATATGATAAAACAGGAGGGAATGTCATGGAAATTTTGTATTGTTGGTCGAACTTTAAATGTGTCATATATGAGTGTTATTCATATGTCTCTCGTGTGGCTTAATTAAAGCTCTGAAGGCTGCAATTGGGCCATGCGCATGTACAATGTATGTATTACAGTACTCAGCTCGGTAATGGATGAGATGGCGGATCTGCGCTTATAGACCGGCGTGTATACCACCACGGCATTCGATGCGAATGCCGCTGGCAGTAGACCGCGGGCCTGTATCCACATATCAGCAGCATAGTACCACATGGGCTTCATAACGCAAGGCGCCAAGCGGTGTGAACTCCGCGTGTAGGCTTATGCATATCTTACAACCCATTACTGACCTGAACTGTATCTTGGATGGATGTGTTTTAATAAAGATCGTATCGGGCCCATCCAGGTACAGACTGATATTTCTAGGGGATGCTTTTACAGAGAATGGACATACTGCTAGGAGCTGGGAAATATGACCTCAGATGGCTCATGGGGGGGAAGGGGAGGAAGTCTGCTGACCTCAGAAGGCTCATGGGGGAGGACCAGTGATAGATAATAGGAAAGGCTATGCTCCAATCGGAATGTACATCCTGTGTATAGGCACTCCCCATTGCATTGTTCGGTGGGAGGGGATTGACTTTATTCATGTTGGGGGCATGTGTGTATTTTTAATAAAACCAGGGGCTGAGTCTGAAACCGGCCCTTATGTGGTTTGCAACACTAGCCTTAGAGTGTCGTGTGATCATTCTAGGGTAACAGCTCTAATTCCCCACATTTCAACAGAAGCTAACCAATTTGGATGGGCAGGAATCGTGTAATTTAGCTGCAGTCGTGGTAAGCAAGATTCGCACAGCTTTATGGGGGATTTCTGTGCATCCAACTGCGAGTACTCACGGTAAGGAGAAATTCATTAAAGCGAATTTCCAAGACAGTTGTTGCAATTTTTGATAAATTTTTCTCTTTCGTCCATGTCCAGGAAGATTGACTACAGTGCCATGGGCTGTAAGCATGTTGACAATGTTGCGCACAGTGGACACAGGAACATTAGGATCTCTGGAGATGGACTTGTAACCTTGAGGCTTTTTATGCTTTTCCAGAATTTTTGTTCTCAAATCCTCAGACAATTCTTTGCTGTTCCTTCTCTTATCCATGCTCCATGTTGCACACAGAGGCACATAACAGAAAGGTTGAGTCAATGTTTCACCAATTTAACTGGTTGCCGGCGTGATTTCTATATTGTCAGCACCTGGTAATTGACACAGGTGAGTTTAATTACAAATTACAGGAGCATCATAAACCTGGAACACAATTAGTTCTTACAATTTTGAGAAGGCGCCTATAATTTTGTCCAGTCCATTTTTGAGGTTTTGCATGGACTGTATCAGATTTGGTTTTTGTTTCTCCGCTTTTTGTGTTATACCAATACAAACAAAAGAAATAAACATGAGAATGCCTAAACATTTGTAATTGCAACAATTTTCCAGGTGAAGTGGTGCATTATCTGACAGAAATGCAGGGGTGCCAATATTTTGGCCATGAGGGTGCCAATATTTTGGCCATGATTGTAAATAAAATTATAAATACTTTTTAAATTTTTTGCAGTTTTGATGGACAAAAAAAAGGTATGCACATTTTTTATAATAACACTACTTAGTGTAATAAGTTCTCACTCTCCCTGTCCTTTTTATAAGGGGTGTGAAACATGATTCTGTCCAAAAACAGTGAACAAAGTACTGACAAAGAAAGGAACTCTAAAACTTATTACATTATTGTTATGTATTCCTGAAGGATATACCGTTTAGCATTAAAAGGATGATCAGTATCAGTAATTTTGAAACTTAGCATTTTTTTCAGTTACCAAAATTCAGTCTAATTAATTTTAAAGATTAAACGTAAAATGTTTCCCATTGTCTTGTTCATGTGTATCTAAACTGTTACTGTTTTATGTTATATTTTTTATGTTGGAAGTTTTGTACAGCTTCCAGAGGTGGAGATACCACACACCCTTAAAACATTACACAATGCCAAAAATGACAAACTCTATTCCAAAGTCTCAAGTAGTCCTTTCCTAATTGATTGCACCAAGCAGTATCCTAAAAAGGTCCCGGTCCCTGCCTTATTTAAACTGCCCTGGGAAAGAGACAACTTTGTTACTGTGTTCCTTATGAATAACAACAAATTAATTCTGAAACCTGATTTTAACCAATGTTAAACACTGAGAAATATGAAAATGGCTTTGTTTGTCATTATTATTGCATGTAAAGAAGTTAGTTCTGCTTTTAGTTTATTTCAATACATATCCGAAAATTGTGTAGACCATCTACTGTATACAAATTAAAATGTACACTGCTCAAAAATTTAAAGGAACACTTTTTAATCAGAGTATAGCATCAAGTCAATTAAACTCCTGGGATATTGATCTGGTCAGTTAAGTAGCAAAACGGGTTGTTAATCAGTTTCAGCTGCTTTAGTGTTAATGAAATTAACAACAGGTGCATTAGATGGGCAACAATGAGACTACCTTCAAAACAGCAATGGTTTTACAGGTGGAAGCCACTGACAATTTTTCCCTACTCATCTTTTCTGACTGTTTTTCACTAGTTTTGCATTTGGCACATCAATATGTGCCATTGCCAGAAGGTTTGCTCTGTCTCCCAGGACAGTCTCAAGAGCATGGAGGAAATTCCAGGAGACAAGCCATTACTCTAGGAGAGCTGGACAGGGCCATAGAAGGTCCTTAACCCATCAGCAGGACCAGTATATACTCCTTTGTGCAAGGAGGAACAGGATGAGCACTGCCAGAGCCCTACAAAATGACTTCCAGCAGGCTATTGGTGTGAATGTCTCTGACCAAACAATCAGAAACAGACTTTATGAGGGAGGCCTGAGGGCCTGACATCCTCTAGTGAGCCCTGTGCTCACTTCCCGGCATCATTGCATTTGCCATTGAACACCAGAATTGGCAGGTCCGCCATTGGCGATCTATGCTTTTCACAGATAAGAGCAAGTTCACCCTGAGCACATGTAACAGACGTGAAAGGGTCTGGAGAAGACGTGGAGAACATTATGCTGCCTGTAACATCTTTCAGCATGACCGTTTTGGTTGTGGGTCAGTGATGGTTTTGGGAGGCATATCCATGGAGGGACGCACAGACCTCTACAGGCTAGACAATGGCACCCAGACTGCCATTAGGTAATCGGGATGAAATCCTTGGACCCATTGTCAGACCCTATGCTGGTGCAGAGGGCTCTAGGTTTCTCCTGGTGTATGACACTGCCCGGCCTCATGTTACAAGAGTATGCAGATGGTTCCTGAAGGCTGAAGGAATTGATACCATTGAATGGCCCCCATGCTCGCCTGACCTAAATCCAATAGAACACCTCTGGGATCTCATGCTTTGGTGCATCCAACGCCGCCAGGTTGCACCTTAGACTGTCCAGGAGCTCAGTGATGCCCTGGTCCAGATCTGGGAAGAACTACCCAAGGACACTATGCGTCGTCTCATTAGGAGCATGCCCCAACGTTGTCAGGCATGCATACAAGCACATGGGGGCCATACAAACTACTGAATACCATTTTGAGTTGCTGCAATGAAATTTCAGCAAAATTGACTAGTCTGCTGCACAATTTTTTCACTTTGATTTTCGGGGTGTCTTTGAATTCAGTGCATTGTAGGTTGATGATTTTCATTTCCATCAAACGATGGGGCATCCTTATGGTCCTAACACATTATCCAGTCCATATCAGATTAGATATCCAGCATGATGTTTTTCCCAATTGAGATCTGATGTGTTTTCAATGTATTCCGTTAATTTTTTTGAGCAGTGTGTGCATATATATTAAACATTTTAGTTTGCATAGAATGGGGAGCTTTTTTTGCTGTATGTGCCCCCATTGGGGAGATTCACCCTCTCTGCTTGTATTGGTGACCATTGTCACTGAGACAAAAAAGTAGAGGAAATCCTACATTTTAGAGTTGACACAAAAGGTGAGGATAAATATTTAAATGGGGACCACTGTTCAGGTAATAAAATTCCCCTATTTTGTATATACATACATATAATACCATAACACACCATCTAAAAACTAGAATATTCCAATCAGTATAAGTCAAGAGTATAACTACCAATATAACTGATTATATTTACCAGCTCAGTGCCTAGGGCTATATTTATAAAAATTCACATAGCTGTTTGTCCATCAAAACTGCATGTAAATTTGTTCTGCATGAATACATGTGTAAAAGGTCACATTATGGCCACTAGATACAGCTGAGGGGCATACTTATTTCCTGTGATAGTCAACACGATTTAGTGGCCATAATGCAGTAATTTACCCATCCACACATGATTGATAAGCAGAGACTATAGCCTGAAAATGTTTTGCTCAATAATCTTAGTAATGCTTATCATTCACGCAACAATACAACTTTTCCATGGCAGTAAATCCATCCAAATGATACTAAATCTATGTTATATATTATTCAAAAAAAATATTCTGAAAGCAGAATTTTACCCTCAACAGTTTGATAACAATTATTGTTTTTTTAACAAAAGAACACACATTCCACATGAATAATTGTTCTAAACAGATTAGTTTGTGCTGACAATTTTGTTGAAGAGCAGTCACTTCCTTATTGGTCTCTCCTTGGTCTCAAAAACTCTCTCTCCTTGGTCTCAAAAACTATATGTAATGAAAATGTGCTTTGATCTTGGTCTTGATTTAGCTATAGAGGAAGGCTGACAGAAGCTTTACAATGCTGTAGTTCAAAGGCTGCTGTTAAGGGAAAAAGGAGATAGATTTAGGGTGATAAGATAAGATGCCATCTTTGTATGTTTAACTCTTTTGTGCCTCCCTGGCAGCAAAGTTTGTCCTGTTACCTCTCCTGCTTTTCTTTTCTCCCTACCTAATCTGTGTTCCCTCAGCACAGTCTCTGTTTTTCCTGTTACTTTCTTCCCCCTTCAGCAACAGTAAATCTTAAAGCTGTCAGCTGATCGGCCTCTGGTGGCTCTGATTTTAGGCACAGAACTGCAGACAGAGAGCAACTGAGCATGTGCCGAACAGAATGAGACTTGTGTCCTTGTGTGTGATGGTAATAATAACTGGTAGGTGTAGCACTTCTTCCTGTGTATATATAATCTCATGCAGAGACGCCCATTACAGGATGAAGTGCGTATGTACTGTAAGTGTCATGAGTAGAGATGAGCGAATTATTCAAAAATTCGGTTCGGTTGATTCGCCGAATTCGCCGATTAAATTCGCTTCGTGCCGAATATATTCGCTGCGAATTTAACTTATAAAAAGGGTGTTTCTAGGCTTCAGAGAGCCTTTATATTAGTGCAGAACACTGTACCTTTAATTTAAATGCCCTTGGAGTCTGCTGGGGAAGAGAAATAATACTGTCAGTCAGTATGACATGCAGATGAGTGCCGTCGATCTTAGAATCACCGCACACTTCACTCATTTGGGCAGTCACGGGGCCAAAACCAGAGTGTGAAGCCACAGTGTGGCGGTGGAGGCAGCAGCAATGGGAGGCCATACAGCACCCTATGACAAAATGGAACCCACCAGCAGTGTGAGGAGACCTGAAAGTGGCACATGGCAGAGTGTGGCGATGGAGACAGCAGCAATGGGAGGCCGTACAGGGACCCATGACACACTCTGGACCTGGCAGCAGCATGAGGAGGCGGTACAGGGGCCCATGACAGATTACGGGCCTGGCAGCAGCATGAGGAGTCGGTACGGGGGCCCATGGCAGATTACGGGCCTGGCAGCAGCATGAGGAGGCGGTACAGGGGCCCATGGCAGAGTGGCGGAGCGTAAGCAGCTAAAATTGAAGGCCATACAGAGGCCTATGTTAAAAAGTCCCCCCAGCAGCAGCGTGGGGAGACGACTATCAAGAGTCCAATGGCAGAGTGGCGGAGCAGAAGCAGCTTCAATTGAAGGCCATACACAGGCCTAGGTTAAAAAGCGGAAGCCGTCAGCAGTGTGAGCAGACGACAGAGACACATGGCGCAGGGTGGCGGTGGATGCAGCAGTATTCGGAAGCCAAACACAGGCCTCGGTTAAAAAGCGGAAGCCGTCAGCAGCGTGAGCAGACGACAGAGGCACATGGCGCAGGGTGGCGGTGGAGGCAGCAGCAATGGAAGGCCATACAGCACCCTATCACAAAATGGAACCCACCAACAGTGTAAGGAGACCTGAAAGTGGCACATGGCGCAGGGTGGCGGTGGAGGCAGCAGTATACGGAAGACATACACAGGACTAGTTTAAAAAGCGGAAGCCGTCAGCAGCGTGAGCAGACGACAGAGGCACATGGCGCAGGGTGGCGGTGGAGGCAACAGTATTCGGAAGCCATACACAGGCCTAGGTTAAAAAGCGGAAGCCGTCAGCAGCGTGAGCAGACGACAGAGACACATGGCGCAGGGTGGCGGTGGATGCAGCAGTATTCGGAAGCCAAACACAGGCCTCGGTTAAAAAGCGGAAGCCGTCAGCAGCGTGAGCAGACGACAGAGGCACATGGCGCAGGGTGGCGGTGGAGGCAGCAGCTATGGAAGGCCATACAGCACCCTATCACAAAATGGAACCCACCAACAGTGTAAGGAGACCTGAAAGTGGCACATGGCGCAGGGTGGCGGTGGAGGCAGCAGTATTCGGAAGCCATACACAGGCCTAGGTTAAAAAGCGGAAGCCGTCAGCAGCGTGAGCAGACGACAGAGACACATGGCGCAGGGTGGCGGTGGATGCAGCAGTATTCGGAAGCCAAACACAGGCCTCGGTTAAAAAGCGGAAGCCGTCAGCAGCGTGAGCAGACGACAGAGGCACATGGCGCAGGGTGGCGGTGGAGGCAGCAGCAATGGAAGGCCATACAGCACCCTATCACAAAATGGAACCCACCAACAGTGTAAGGAGACCTGAAAGTGGCACATGGCGCAGGGTGGCGGTAGAGGCAGCAGTATTCGGAAGCCATACACAGGCCTAGGTTAAAAAGCGGAAGCCGTCAGCAGCGTGAGCAGACGACAGAGACACATGGCGCAGGGTGGCGGTGGATGCAGCAGTATTCGGAAGCCAAACACAGGCCTCGGTTAAAAAGCGGAAGCCGTCAGCAGCGTGAGCAGACGACAGAGGCACATGGCGCAGGGTGGCGGTGGAGGCAGCAGTATTCGAAAGCCATACACAGACCTAGGTTAAAAAGCGGAAGCCGTCAGCAGCGTGAGCAGACGACAGAGGCACATGGCGCAGGGTGGCGGTGGAGGCAGCAGCAATGGAAGGCCATACAGCACCCTATCACAAAATGGAACCCACCAACAGTGTAAGGAGACCTGAAAGTGGCACATGGCGCAGGGTGGCGGTGGAGGCAGCAGAATTCGGAAGCCAGACACAGGCCTAGGTTAAAAAGCGGAAGCCGTCAGCAGCGTGAGCAGACGACAGAGACACATGGCGCAGGGTGGCGATGGATGCAGCAGTATTCGGAAGCCAAACACAGGCCTCGGTTAAAAAGCGGAAGCCGTCAGCAGCGTGATCAGACAACAGAGGCACATGGCGCAGGGTGGCAGTGGAGGCAGCAGCAATGGAAGGCCATACAGCACCCTATCACAAAATGGAACCCACCAACAGTGTAAGGAGACCTGAAAGTGGCACATGGCGCAGGGTGGCGGTGGAGGCAGCAGTATTCGGAAGCCATACACAGGCCTAGGTTAAAAAGCGGAAGCCGTCAGCAGCTGTCAGGAATGGACTGGCCAGCAATGGTGGGACTCACCTGCCTTTTGATCTGCAGTACCAGGGCTGGCCAGCGGATGCTCCCAGCAATCAGAGACTCAACTTTGCAGCCAGCTAACACCTGGAACTGATTATGCTGGGGTATTTAAGGGATGGCCAGACCCACAGACTCTGCCTTGGTGTTGTGTTTGTCCTGGGCCCTGTATCCTGTTTCTGTCCTGCATCCTGTTTCTGAACCGCTGCTGACTTCTCCTGCTCTGATCCCGGCTCGCTCCTGACCATCCCTCTGCACCACGCTGCTTGCTACCTGTTCTGATCCCTGGCTTGTGACCCTGACCATCCCTCTGCCTGACCCTCTGTACTACGCTGCTTGCTACCTGCTGAACCTGGCCTGTGACCCCGACCAATCTCCGCTTACTCCCCCTGTACCTACCTGCCCTATTGATATTGACCCGGCCTGCCTGACGACGCTTGCTTGTATGTACTGTTATCTGTGGGTGGTTGGTTTGGTTGCACTGTATTATGTTTTAGTATTGCACTGCGTTTATGTTTGTATTGTTAGTGTTAATAAATTATATTGTTTATAACATATCTGAGGTCTGCGTTTCCCTGCGTCAGCCACACACCTCTGGTCTCACCTGGGAGCCCTGACATTACACCAAGGCCAATCCTGACCAGAAGTGGCTGCACAGGGAAGCCATCTTGGCTTGTTGCTGGGAAGGATGGATCTGGATGAGGTTGTGTATTTATATCTGCTAGTGTTTGATGACAGGGAGTATGCTTATCAAACTCTGAAGGAGTATCCCAGGGATCAACTACTAGAATGTATACGGCTCGCTCATGTTCTAGTAGATCAGGGCACAGAGTTCTCTGAGGTGCAGCCTTTGATTGAGGTTTGTGCTGAGTTGGTTTCATCTGGTTCCCCCGAATGCAGGGATGAATTTTTGCCACCATTTAGTGCAGACCAGGTAGAGTCCCTGGTGTGGTTATTAGAGGATGATGTGGGTTACTTTCTGGAGCGTTATTCCACATGTTCACCACAGACACTAAGAGATTGTATAAACGCAGTGCAGTCATTGACCAGACAGGCTTTGTGTAAGCTCAGCTTTGTTCAACCCCTACTGCAGACATGGACAGACTTGTTGCAGCCAGCCTCAGTCAGCTTACAAAGACCCAGTCCTGCTTCTAACTCTACTCCTGTATTCCCACCAGCTCCTCCAGTTACAGCCCAGTATACTTGGCTATCTACCGCATGTCAGTACCCTGTTCCCACTCGCTGCACCTATCCTGCCTTTAACCCTGTAAAAAAGCCCTCTGTAGCAACTGCTCCCTCTCCTGTTCCATCCTCCAGTTTTTCTCTGTCTCCAGCTGCTCCATTCGTTTGCAGACCTGCGTTTACTTGCAGTGCTCCAGTAGTTAAAACCAGAAAAAAGCGAAAATTCTTTCCAACCAATACCATCCTGCCAGTATCCAAACCGGTGAACCTGCCTTCTGTGGTTCAGCCTGATGCCTCTACTCGGCCTGAAGCCTCTACTCGGCCTGAAGCCTCTACTCGGCCTGATGCCTCTACTCGGCCTGAAGCCTCTACTCGGCCTGAAGCCTCTACTCGGCCTGAAGCCTCTACTCGGCCTGAAGCCTCTCTTCGGCCTGAAGCCTCTCTTCAGCCTGAAGCCTCTACTCAGCCTGAAGCCTCTACTCAGCCTGATGCCTGCATTCAGCCTGATGCCGCTACTCAGCATGATGAACTGATCCAGCCCGACGATCCTATTAGGCCAGTTGACTCGATGCCTGCTGTTGATCCAGATGATCCGGTACCTGATCCAGTGCCCGCTGTCGTGCCAATTGACTCAGAGCCCGCTGTCATACCTGGTGACCCGGTGCCCACTGCCTTGCCAGATGACGCGGTGCCCGCTGGCAAGCCAAATGACCTGATGCCTGGTGACCCAGTGCCCGCTGTCATACCTGGTGACCCGATGCCCGCTGTCGAGCCAGACAATCCGATACCTGATGACCCGGTGCCCACTGTCGTGCCTGTTGACTCGGAGCCCACTGTCTTGCCAGATGACTCGGTGCCCGCTGTTCCGCCAGTCGACTCGGTGCCCGCAGTCTTGCCAGACGACTCGGTGCCCGCAGTCTTGCCAGACGACTCGGTGCCCGCAGTCTTGCCAGACGACTCGGTGCCCGCAGTCTTGCCAGACGACTCGGTGCCCGCAGTCCCGCCAGACGACTCGGTGCCCGCTGTTCCGCCAGACGACTCGGTGCCCGCAGTCTTGCCAGACGACTCGGTGCCCGCAGTCTTGCCAGACGACTCGGTGCCCGCAGTCTTGCCAGACGACTCGGTGCCCACTGTCGTGCCTGGTGACTCGGCGCCCGCCGCTCCGCCTGGGGGCCCGAGGCCTGCCGCCCCGCCTGGGGGCCCGATGCCTGCCGCCCCTCCTGGGGGCCCGATGCCTGCCGCCCCGCCTGGGGGCCCGATGCCTGTCGCCCCGCCTGAGGGCCCGAGACCTGTCGCTCCATCTGGGGGTCCTGCGCCCGCCGCTCCGCCTGAGGGCCCGAGACCTGTCGCTCCATCTGGGGGTCCGGCGCCCGCCGCTCCGCCTGAGGGCCCGAGACCTGTCGCTCCATCTGGGGGTCCGGCGCCCGCCTCTCCGCCTGAGGGCCCGAGACCTGTCGCTCCATCTGGGGGTCCGGCACCCGCCGCTCCGCCTGAGGGCCAGAGACCTGTCACTCCATCTGGGGGTCCGGCGCCCGCCGCTCCGCCTGAGGGCCCAAGACCTGTAGTTCCGCCTGGGGGTCCGGCGCCCGCCGCTCCGCCCGGGGGCCCGAGGCCTGACGCCCCGCCCGGGGGCCCGAGGCCTGTCGCCCCCCCGGGGGCCCGGTGCCTGTCGCCCCCCCCGGGGGCCCGGTGCCTGTCGCCCCGCCCGGGGGCCCGGTGCCTGTCGCCCCGCCCGGGGGCCCGGTGCCTGACGCCCCGCCCGGGGGCCCGAGACCTGTAGGCCCGCCCGGGGGCCCGAGGCCTGACGCCCCACCCGGGGGCCCGAGGCCTGACGCCCCGCCCGGGGGCCCGAGCCCTGACGCCCCGCCAGGGGGCCCGAGCCCTGACGCCCCGCCCGGGGGCCCGAGGCCTGACGCCCCGCCCGGGGGCCCGAGGCCTGTCGCCCCGCCCGGGGGCCCGAGGCCTGTCGCCCCGCCCGGGGGCCCGGTGCCTGTCGCCCCGCCCGGGGGCCCGGTGCCTGCCGCTCCGCCCGGGGGCCCGGTGCCTGCCGCTCCGCCCGGGGGCCCGGTGCCTGCCGCTCCGCCCGGTGGCCCGCTGCCTGCTGCTTCTCCCGGTAGCCCGATGTGCCTCTGCCCGGAGTCCTGCCCGATGTGCCTCTGCCCGGAGTCCTGCCCGATGTGCCTCTGCCTGGAGTCCAGCCCGATGTGCCTCTGCCCGATGTGCCTCTGCCCGGAGTCCAGCCCGATGTGCCTCTGCCCGGAGTCCAGCCCGATGTGCCTCTGCCCGGAGTCCAGCCCGGTGTGCCTCTGCCCGGAGTCCAGCCCGGTGTGCCTCTGCCCGGAGTCCAGCCCGGTGTGCCTCTGCCCGGAGTCCAGCCCGGTGTGCCTCTGCCCGGAGTCCAGCCCGGTGTGCCTCTGCCCGGAGTCCAGCCCGATGTGCCTCTGCCCGGTGTGCCTCTGCCCGGAGTCCAGCCCGGTGTGCCTCTGCCCGGAGTCCAGCCCGATGTGCCTCTGCCCGGTGTACCGCTGCCCGGAGTCCTGCCCGGTGTGCCAGTCTTTGATATCCCGCCAGTTACCAGACCCGGGCGGTGGAACATTTTTCCCAGCTAGGACTGTTTGGAGCGTCCTGAGGCCGCTCCTTGAGGGGGGGGTACTGTCAGGAATGGACTGGCCAGCAATGGTGGGACTCACCTGCCTTTTGATCTGCAGTACCAGGGCTGGCCAGCGGATGCTCCCAGCAATCAGAGACTCAACTTTGCAGCCAGCTAACACCTGGAACTGATTATGCTGGGGTATTTAAGGGATGGCCAGACCCACAGACTCTGCCTTGGTGTTGTGTTTGTCCTGGGCCCTGTATCCTGTTTCTGTCCTGCATCCTGTTTCTGAACCGCTGCTGACTTCTCCTGCTCTGATCCCGGCTCGCTCCTGACCATCCCTCTGCACCACGCTGCTTGCTACCTGTTCTGATCCCTGGCTTGTGACCCTGACCATCCCTCTGCCTGACCCTCTGTACTACGCTGCTTGCTACCTGCTGAACCTGGCCTGTGACCCCGACCAATCTCCGCTTGCTCCCCCTGTACCTACCTGCCCTATTGATATTGACCCGGCCTGCCTGACGACGCTTGCTTGTATGTACTGTTATCTGTGGGTGGTTGGTTTGGTTGCACTGTAGTATGTTTTAGTATTGCACTGCGTTTATGTTTGTATTGTTAGTGTTAATAAATTATATTGTTTATAACATATCTGAGGTCTGCGTTTCCCTGCGTCAGCCACACACCTCTGGTCTCACCTGGGAGCCCTGACAGCAGCGTGAGCAGACGACAGAGACACATGGCGCAGGGTGGCGGTGGATGCAGCAGTATTCGGAAGCCAAACACAGGCCTCGGTTAAAAAGCGGAAGCCGTCAGCAGCGTGAGCAGACGACAGAGGCACATGGCGCAGGGTGGCGGTGGAGGCAGCAGCAATGGAAGGCCATACAGCACCCTATCACAAAATGGAACCCACCAACAGTGTAAGGAGACCTGAAAGTGGCACATGGCGCAGGGTGGCGGTGGAGGCAACAGTATTCGGAAGCCATACACAGGCCTAGGTTAAAAAGCGGAAGCCGTCAGCAGCGTGAGCAGACGACAGAGACACATGGCGCAGGGTGGCGGTGGATGCAGCAGTATTCGGAAGCCAAACACAGGCCTCGGTTAAAAAGCGGAAGCCGTCAGCAGCGTGAGCAGACGACAGATGCACATGGCGCAGGGTGGCGGTGGAGGCAGCAGCAATGGAAGGCCATACAGCACCCTATCACAAAATGGAACCCACCAACAGTGTAAGGAGACCTGAAAGTGGCACATGGCGCAGGGTGGCGGTGGAGGCAGCAGTATTCGGAAGCCATACACAGGACTAGTTTAAAAAGCGGAAGCCGTCAGCAGCGTGAGCAGACGACAGAGGCACATGACGCAGGGTGGCGGTGGAGGCAGCAGTATTCGGAAGCCAAACACAGGCCTCGGTTAAAAAGCGGAAGCCGTCAGCAGCGTGAGCAGATGACAGAGGCACATGGCGCAGGGTGGCGGTGGAGGCAGCAGCAATGGAAGGCCATACAGCACCCTATCACAAAATGGAACCCACCAACAGTGTAAGGAGACCTGAAAGTGGCACATGGCGCAGGGTGGCGGTGGAGGCAGCAGTATTCGGAAGCCATACACAGGCCTAGGTTAAAAAGCGGAAGCCGTCAGCAGCGTGAGCAGACGACAGAGACACATGGCGCAGGGTGGCAGTGGATGCAGCAGTATTCGGAAGCCAAACACAGGCCTCGGTTAAAAAGCGGAAGCCGTCAGCAGCGTGAGCAGACGACAGAGGCACATGGCGCAGGGTGGCGGTGGAGGCAGCAGCAATGGAAGGCCATACAGCACCCTATCACAAAATGGAACCCACCAACAGTGTAAGGAGACCTGAAAGTGGCACATGGCGCAGGGTGGCGGTGGAGGCAGCAGTATTCGGAAGACATACACAGGACTAGTTTAAAAAGCGGAAGCCGTCAGCAGCGTGAGCAGACGACAGAGGCACATGGCGCAGGGTGGCGGTGGAGGCAACAGTATTCGGAAGCCATACACAGGCCTAGGTAAAAAAGCGGAAGCCGTCAGCAGCGTGAGCAGACGACAGAGACACATGGCGCAGGGTGGCGGTGGATGCAGCAGTATTCGGAAGGCAAACACAGGCCTCGGTTAAAAAGCGGAAGCCGTCAGCAGCGTGAGCAGACGACAGAGGCACATGGCGCAGGGTGGCGGTGGAGGCAGCAGCAATGGAAGGCCATACAGCACCCTATCACAAAATTGAACCCACCAACAGTGTAAGGAGACCTGAAAGTGGCACATAGCGCAGGGTGGCGGTGGAGGGAGCAGTATTCGGAAGCCATACACAGGCCTAGGTTAAAAAGCGGAAGCCGTCAGCAGCGTGAGCAGACGACAGAGACACATGTCGCAGGGTGGCGGTGGATGCAGCAGTATTCGGAAGCCAAACACAGGTCTCGGTTAAAAAGCGGAAGCCGTCAGCAGCGTGAGCAGACGACAGAGGCACATGGCGCAGGGTGGCGGTGGATGCAGCAGCAATGGAAGGCCATACAGCACCCTATCACAAAATGGAACCCACCAACAGTGTAAGGAGACCTGAAAGTGGCACATGGCGCAGGGTGGCGGTGGAGGCAGCAGTATTCGGAAGCCATACACAGGCCTAGGTTAAAAAGCGGAAGCCGTCAGCAGCGTGAGCAGACGACAGAGACACATGGCGCAGGGTGGCGGTGGATGCAGCAGTATTCGGAAGCCAAACACAGGCCTCGGTTAAAAAGCGGAAGCCGTCAGCAGCGTGAGCAGACGACAGAGACACATGGCGCAGGGTGGCGGTGGATGCAGCAGTATTCGGAAGCCAAACACAGGCCTCGGTTAAAAAGCGGAAGCCGTCAGCAGCGTGAGCAGACGACAAAGGCACATGGCGCAGGGTGGCGGTGGAGGCAGCAGTATTCGGAAGCCATACACAGGCCTAGGTTAAAAAGCGGAAGCCGTCAGCAGCGTGAGCAGACGACAGAGACACATGGCGCAGGGTGGCGGTGGATGCAGCAGTATTCGGAAGCCAAACACAGGCCTCGGTTAAAAAGCGGAAGCCGTCAGCAGCGTGAGCAGACGACAGAGGCACATGGCGCAGGGTGGCGGTGGAGGCAGCAGCAATGGAAGGCCATACAGCACCCTATCACAAAATGGAACCCACCAACAGTGTAAGGAGACCTGAAAGTGGCACATGGCGCAGGGTGGCGGTGGAGGCAGCAGTATTCGGAAGCCATACACAGGCCTAGGTTAAAAAGCGGAAGCCGTCAGCAGCGTGAGCAGACGACAGAGGCACATGGCGCAGGGTGGCGGTGGAGGCAGCAGTATTCGGAAGCCAAACAGAGGCCTAGGTTAAAAAGCAGAAGCCGTCAGCAGCGTGAGCAGACGACAGAGGCACATGGCGCAGGGTGGCGGTGGAGGCAGCAGTATTCGGAAGCCATACACAGGCCTAGGTTTAAAACTGGAACCCAGCAGCGTGAGCAGACGACAAAGATGCACATGGCAGAGGATGGATCTGGCAGCAGTATGAGAAGGCGGTACAGGGGCCCGTGGCACAGTGTGGTGATGGGGGCTACAGCAACTGGATGCCAGAAAGTGGCCGATAGGGCTATATACTGCATGACTACATAGGTGGTTTTTATAGTACTTTATTTTGGCCTCCCTCTCAGCAGGTGTGAAAAAGGCCACCATTTTTGAACGGTAGCGAGGGTCCAACAAGGTGGACAGCCAAAAGTCATCCCTCTGTCTGATGGTTATTATTCGGCTGTCGCTACGCAAGCAACCGAGCATGCTATGGGCCATTTGTGCCAAGGAATGCGAGGGACTCCCTGCCTCCATCTCCACAGCATACTGCCACGGTGCGTCTGGGTCCTCTGTCTCCTCCTCCTCCTCTACCAGATGCTCCTGCTCCTCCACTCCTGTCCGCTGAGTGGAAAAACCACCCATTTCACTCAATAATTCCTGAGCACCAATGTCCTCCTCTACCTCCTCCTCTTCTTCCTGTCCTGCCCCCACAGGGGTCATGTGGCGTTGAGATCTGTGCGCCACGTCTACTGCACCCTGACCAGCCATTGTTAACAGCATTTGTTCCAGGATGTGCAACAGAGGAATGACGTCGTTCATCCCATAGTCCTGCCGACTCACGAATAGCGTGGCCTCCTCAAAGGGCCTGAGCAAGCGGCAGGTGTCACGCATGAGCTGCCAATGGCTGACATCTAAGTTACACAGGGGAGTACCTTTATCCGCTTGTAACATCAGGAAATCGGTGATGGCCTTTCGCTGTTCGTAAAGGCGGTCTAACATATGTAGGGTTGAATTCCACCTTGTTGCAACGTCGCAGATCAGGCGATGCTGTGGAATTCCGTTCTGCCGCTGCAGCTCAAGGAGGGTGTGCTTTGCGGTGTAGGAATGGCTGAAATGCATGCAAAGTTTACGTGACATTTTAAGGATGTCTTGCAGTGGGATGGTGGATTTTAGGAACCGCTTGACAACCAGATTGAACACGTGAGCCATGCATGGCGCATGGCACAACCTTCCTTGACGCAGAGCAGACACCATGTTCTTTCCGTTGTCGGTCAACATGGTTCCGATTTTCAGTTTGCGCGGAGACAGCCATCTGTCGATTTCTCTGTTCATTACACTCAGAAGTTCCTCCCCTGTGTGACTACGTTCACCAAGGCTTACCAGGTGCAGCACAGCGTGACACCGTTGCGCCCTGCACATGTGATATGCCGGTCGGGTAATGGGACTTGGCACGGGGGTGGCGGCTGAGGACACGGCGGAAGAAGAGGTGGTAGAGGCGGACATCTTTGCTGGACCAAGGACGTGCAAACGTGGAGGCAAAAGCAGCGTGACCTGTCCAAGTTGCTGGTGCGGCTGTGCCGGCACCACGTTCACCCAGTGGGCCGTAAATGACATGTACTGTCCCTGACCGTAGTTACAGCTCCACACGTCGGCGCTGCCGTGCACTTTGGCAGAGACCGACATGCTCAAAGACTGGCCCACCATCTCTTCTACATGTGAATGCAGGGCTGGCACTGCCTTTTTGGAGAAGAAATGCCGGCTTGGCACTCTCCACCGCGGCTCGGCACAAGCCATCATTTCTCGGAAAGGTGCTGAGTCCACCACTTGGAAAGGGAGGGACTGCAGCACCAGCAACTTGGACAGGAGGACGTTCAGCTTCTGCACCATCGGGTGCGTGCTCGCAAACTGTTGTCTCTTGGAAACGGATTCCAAGAAAGACTGCTGACAGAATCCGTGAAGAGGAGTAGCAGGAGAAGGAGCATCTGAACGAGCGGAAGATGCCAATGAGCGACAACTCCCCTCAGCAGAGGTGTTGGAGCCTTGACTGGCTGATAGAGGGCGATTGACGTCGGGTGACGGAGCAAGTAACGGAGCGGGTGATGGAGCGGGGGCTGGGGCAGGCAGAACCGCCGTATCTTTATCACGGTTTTCCCAGGCCACCGAATGGCGACGCTGCATATGCTGACGCAACGCTGTAGTCCCAACATTGGCCCCCTGGCCACGCTTGACTTTCTGGCCACATAGTCGACATACGGCTACGTTTACTTCCTCGGGCGGCTTGACGAAAAATTGCCACACCGCCGAGTAGGAAACTTTGCCCCCGCTACTCCTCACTGGCTGACTGCTACTTCCTCCGTGCACACCGGCACCACTACTGGCCGTGGTGGTAGGCTGCAGTGGAGCTGGTGCTCTACTCCGTGGCCGTTTGGCTCCACTGACACTGCTGCGACCCTGCTGCCTCCTGGGCAACCCACCGACTGTTTTGCTCGCTGGCAAGCTGGCACCCTCTTCTCCTGATGATGCGGAAGCAATAGCCTGATGACGACGAGGCTGCCAAGTGCGATCAGCCTCATCATCATCAATTAGGGTCTCCGCGTCACTACTAGCCCCCTTCGGCTGCGTGTGGGTCAGGAGACAGACCTGTCTCTAGACCGGCTACCGAGCCACTCTCCTCGCCAGTACTTCTTCGCCTGGCTGCTGAAGAGGCGGATGTCTCCCCCCGTTCCTGACCGCCCTCTGTTAGCTCTTCCTCACTGTACAGTGGGGCTGAGCCCACAGCATGCGATACTTCGCTTGGTGAGGGAACACCAAAGGACAGGGGCAGGTCGAGGACACGTGATTTCAGTGGGCTTGCTCCCGGGCCATGCCAACTAACGGTTGTGTCTGACGTACCCACCGACCGTTGGCTGTAGGTGTCAGAGGTGACCTGGGAAGAGGAAGACGACCGAGTCAACCAATCGATGACGGCAGGGTTGTCGGTGGAGACACGACCGCTGGATGACACCGGGAGCACTGGCCTCTGGCTGCGACTAGTGCTGCCTCGACCCCTTCCTCTGCTGCCACGTCTGCTCGCTCCTGAAACATTGCCTCCTCTGCCACTCCTCTGCGTGTTGTCTGACATACTCTTTAATTCAATAAGCACCCCAAAAATAAAACCGGATTTAACTCTTTGAACGTACAATAGTGGTTGTGAAGCAGAAAGTCAGTTTATTTAGCACAATCGGTCAATTGCAGCTTGCCGTTGGCTGTAAACTGTACGTTCATGTCACTGGAATGCACTAATCACCCAAAAAATATTACCGCCGCCTGGCGTGTATATGGATTTAACTCTTTGAACGTACAATAGTGGTTGTGAAGCAGAAAGTCAGTTTATTTAGCACAATCGGTCAATTGCAGCTTGCCGTTGGCTGGAAACTGTACGTTTATGTCACTGGAATGCACTAATCACCCAAAAAATATTACCGCCACCCGGCGTGTAAATGGATCTAACTCTTTGAACGTACAATAGTGGTTGTGAAGCAGAAAGTCAGTTTATTGTACACAATCGGTCAATTGCAGCTTGCCGTTGGCTGGAAACTGTACATTTCTGTCACTGGAATGCACTAATCACCCAAAAAATATTACCGCCAGCCGGCGTGTAAATGGATTTAACTCTTTGAACGTACAATAGTGGTTGTGAAGCAGAAAGTCAGTTTATTTAGCACAATCGGTCAATTGCAGCTTGCTGTTGGCTGGAAACTGTACGTTTATGTCACTGGAATGCACTAATCACCCAAAAAATATTACCGCCACCCGGCGTGTATATGGATTTAACTCTTTGAACGTACAATAGTGGTTGTGAAGCAGAAAGTCAGTTTATTTAGCACAATCGGTCAATTGCAGCTTGCCGTTGGCTGGAAACTGTACGTTTATGTCACTGGAATGTACTAATCACCCAAAAAATATTACCGCCATCCGGCGTGTATATGGATTTAACTCTTTGAACGTACAATAGTGGTTGTGAAGCAGAAAGTCAGTTTATTTAGCACAATCGGTCAATTGCAGCTTGCCGTTGGCTGGAAACTGTACGTTTATGTCACTGGAATGCACTAATCACCCAAAAAATATTACCGCCACCCGACGTGTAAATGGATCTAACTCTTTGAACGTATAATAGTGGTTGTGAAGCAGAAAGTCAGTTTATTGTACACAATCGGTCAATTGCAGCTTGCCGTTGGCTGGAAACTGTACGTTTCTGTCACTGGAATGCACTAATCACCCAAAAAATATTACCGCCAGCCAGCGTGTAAATGGATTTAACTCTTTGAACGTACAATAGTGGTTGTGAAGCAGAAAGTCAGTTTATTGTACACAATCGGCAAACTGCAGCACCAACCAAAAAAAAAAAAATGGTGTATGTCACTTTAAATTTTCGATTCTTTGATAGCTGTGGCCCTAAGTAACGATTCTGTGTCCCTGAGTAACGATTCTGTGTCCCTGAGTAACAATTCTGTGTCCCTGAGTAACAATTCTGTGTCCCTGAGTAACGATTCTGTGGCCCTAAAGTCTCTGTGGCCCTAACTCTGTCCCTCAATACACAGAGGTCTGTCTCTCTTGAATGACCGGAGGCTAATGGAGAATTCTAAGATGGCTGCGATTTATAGCTCCACCATTACACAGTGCTGGCTGGCTGGCTGGCTGCTGATTGGCTAATGCGATCACATGTCATGATTCATGACTCATGAATGCATTATGGGTCAGCGCGCCTTGTCTGCGTGCCTTCCCAGAGATCCCCGCCCCATCTTCTCTGTCCATTTTCTCCTGTCGCCACACATGTCGCCGCCATTTTTGGGAAAATTCGATTCGTGCATCCGAAGTTTGCTAATCTTCGGATTCGTCGCGAATAGAATTTTTCCAAATCTTCGGAACGAATTCCACTTCGTCATGTTCGATTCGCTCATCTCTAGTCATGAGCAATATTGCTTTTTTTTGGTGGACATGCTTTAGTTAGTACAACTCAGCTGAATGCAAATTGACTTGTTCTGCAACGCATTTTTCAGGTTATCCAGGGCCACTTCTTTGGTTCCACTGAGAGTCAGGAACATGCACATTTCTATCCACATGGCTGCTCAGTCACATTAATCCAATCCCCATGGAATGTTAAAAGGCAGAAGTTGATTGTCCAGGAACAGGATGGGAGGTGTGAAAATATGCTGAATATCCTGTTCTAAATACATAATCCAATCTCTTGGTTGCAAGAAGTCTGCAATATGTTAAACCTTCGATTTACATGGCTACAGGTGTGATTTATTGTTAAATCAGTGAGGGTAGAGCTGTTAAAACGGCATTATATATGGGTGACAGGTTGGTGTTGAAGCCCCACTCCTGTCTGGGGATGGTTGTTTCAGTTTTATTTAGATAACCTCTATCATGCCTTTTGCAAATCAGTTGTCCTCTCTGTCCATAATGTTCACCTCACTGCTCTGGTTCACAATAGGCAAGAAAGAGGTAATCTTTGTTTACATGTAATCACCATCCATAAAGAGGGTCTTCAACACAATCTGTCACCCACATGTAATGATCTTTTAACATCTCTACCCTGGTGACTTGATAATAACTCACACCTTCAGCCATGTAGTGGAAAGATTTACACCTGTTTCAGACATCCTGCCACTAAGACATTGGATTATGTCTTTAGAAAGGGTGTTTCTCCACATTTTCACACCTCCCTTCATTTTTTTGGGACTTCAGCATCTACCTTGACACAATGGGGGAGATTTACTAAAACTGGGGCAATCAGAGTCTGGTGCAGCTGTGCATGGTAGCCAATCAGCCACTAGCTTTGACTTAATTGAGCTTTGACAATAAAAACATGGAAGCTGATTGGTTTCTATGCAGAGATGCTCCAGATTTTGCACAATGCAGTTTTAGTAAATAACCCCCATTGCATGGTGGTGACTGAATACCTGTGTGGGTAGAAATGCTGGGGTGTATTACTGACACTCATTGGAGCTGAAGACGTTACTTGGATAGGCTGTAAATCTTCCTTAACTTTACGGAACAATTCCAATTTATTGTGACATACCTAGGTAGATGAGAATCTTCACAGATATGTTGGCATCATTTTTATTCACTTCAGTGCACCTGCAAATGTTTAATTTTTTCTAGGAATCAGAACAAAGAATACAACTAATGACCTGCTAGACCTGATAGATGTAAAAAAACACTAGTCAAGGATGATAGTATCAGCCTTCAAATTCGTAGTTCCCTATAGCCACTATCAGATTGTTTTTAGATATTAAGCTTACAATCTTAATGTATGTTTGTTATACTGCATATTCATTCATGTATGAGTACTAAATGAACACCATGTTTGTGTTTAAATGGAATGACTAAACTTATAAAATATAACTTGTCATTAGTAAATAAGAGTGAAGCAAGATGGGCATACGACTGCAGGAAACACAAGGCTGCCAAGAATGTCCCTGAAGCCCTCTTCTATGTCAATATAAAAATACAGACTTCTGAAATTGCCTCTTACTAGGTGCCTGAGACCATGTCATTGCATTGCGGGATGCAACAATTTAATGGGACTTTGCCTCAGATCCCAGGTAGACAACATTTGTGTTAACAGTTAAGGAGAACCCATGATCTGCATGGCTAAGGGGAAAGCTAACTATGAACTTCTATTGTACCTCTCATATGTTCTTGTGTTCCTTAAAACTGTTTTATTGCATTCATGATGATATTTTGTACTACTATTCTGCACACTCCACCCAAAACTAAACTAGACCTAGAAATGCATACCTAGCCTTGCTATGTAGTATTTCCATTTTTCATGTAAACCTTGCTGTCCAGCACTACTCTAACCTACTCCTTTTGTCTGTAATATAGTGATCCTGGTGGTACTGGAATACTCTCTTTGCGTTATCAAAAACATAAAATATGTGATATAAAAGAAATGTTGGTATAAGGGAATTTTCACAACCACAAAGCAGATCCAAATCCTCCTTAGAAGTTTAAATGTGATTAGTGATGCAGGAAGCAGATAGGTAGCATACTCACTCCTATTGCCCTACTACTGTGCCTTCATTACGTTGTGTGTGCTAATTTAGTCATATTAAGGTAGATTAAGTGACATGGATTTTGACTTTGGAACAGTTGCTGTTTTTAGTGGATAGCATTAGTGGTTCATTGAACACTTTCAGCCATTGCCTGTAATTGCTGATTAAAAACTCAATACATTGTATTACAAAGTGTTTATCCCCTTGATGATGAATAGAGATGAGCGAAGAAATGAAAAATTCGATTCGACTGATTCGGCGAATTCGTGGACAATATTCGATTCGAGTCGAATAAATTCGCTGTGAATTTAACTTAAAAAAGGGTGTTTCTAGGCTTCAGAGAGACTTAATATTAGTGCAGAACACTGTACCTTTAATTTAAATGCCCTTGGAGTCTGCTGGGGAAGAGAAATAATACTGTCAGTCAGTATGACATGCAGATGAGTGCCGTCGATCTTAGAATCACCGCACACTTCACTCATTTGGGCAGTCACGGGGCCAAAACCAGAGTGTGGAGCCACAGTGTGGCGGTGGAGGCAGCAGCAATGGGAGGCCATACAGCACCCTATGACAAAAATGGAAACCACCAGCAGTGTGAGGAGACCTGAAAGTGGCACATGGCAGAGTGTGGCGATAGAGACAGCAGCAATGGGAGGCCGTACAGGGACCCATGACACACTCTGGACCTGGCAGCAGCATGAGGAGGCGGTACAGGGGCCCATGACAGATTACGGGCCTGGCAGCAGCATGAGGAGTCGGTACAGGGGCCCATGGCAGATTACGGGCCTGGCAGCAGCAATGGGAGGCCGTACAGGGACCCATGACACACTCTGGACCTGGCAGCAGCATGGGGAGGCGGTACAGGGGCCCATGACAGATTACGGGCCTGGCAGCAGCATGAGGAGTCGGTACGGGGGCCCATGACACACTCTGGACCTGGCAGCAGCATGAGGAGGCGGTACAGGGGCGCATGACAGATTACGAGCCTGGCAGCAGCAACTTGGACAGGAGGACGTTCAGCTTCTGCACCGTCGGGTGCGTGCTCGCAAACTGTTGTCTCTTGGAAACGGATTCCAAGAAAGACTGCTGACGGAATCCGTGAAGAGGAGTAGCAGGAGAAGGAGCATCTGAACGAGCGGAATATGCCAACAAGCGACAACAGTGGCCCATGACAGATTACGGGCCTGGCAGCAGCATGAGGAGTCGGTACGGGGGCCCATGGCAGATTACGGGCCTGGCAGCAGCTATGGGAGGCCCGTAATCTGCCAGCACCCTATGACAAAAAATGGAACCCACCAGCAGTGTGAGGAGACCTGAAAGTGGCACATGGCAGAGTGTGGCGATGGAGACAGCAGCAATGGGAGGCCGTACAGGGACCCATGAGAGACTCTGGACCTGGCAGCAGCATGAGGAGGCGGTATAGGGGCCCATGGCAGATTAGGGGCCTGGCAGCAGCTATGGGAGGCCCGTAATCTGCCAGCACCCTATGACAAAAAATGGAACACACCAGCAGTGTGAGGAGACCTGAAAGTGGCACATGGCAGAGTGTGGCGATGGAGGCAGCAGCAATGGGAGGCCGTACAGGGACCCATGAGAGACTCTGGACTTGGCAGCAGCATGAGGAGGCGGTATAGGGGCCCATGGCAGATTAGGGGCCTGGCAGCAGCTATGGGAGGCCCGTAATCTGCCAGCACCCTATGACAAAAAATGGAACACACCAGCAGTGTGAGGAGACCTGAAAGTGGCACATGTTTGGGGCATGATTCATGGCGGATTTAGTCAGTTGTGTCAGGAACTGGTGGTTTGAAATCCAGACTAATCCACGCCTGATTCATTTTCACAAACGTGAGTCTCTCCACACTTTGGGTGGACAGTCGTGTCCTCCGCGGAGTTGCAATACCTCCTGCCGCACTAAACACGCGCTCCGATGCCACGCTACTGGCCGGGCATGACAGCCTTTCAAGGGCAAATTCAGCTAGTTGGGGCCAAAGGTCAAGTTTCGTTGCCCAGTAGTCAAGGGGATTGTCTACCTCGGTTGGCAGGGTGCTGTCCAAGTAGGCCTAAGCCTGTTGTTTGAGGTCCTGCTCCAGGTCCACCTGATGCTGCTGCTGCGGCTGGTTAGTAGTTTCCTCACTGCGCTGGTGAAGAAAGCTACTCATCATCGACTGCAGACTGAGGCAGCCGCTGCTGGTGGAGCTGCCACTGCTCCTACCACCCCACCCCTCCCCTGCTGCCATGGCAGCGGAACACGAGCGCACAGGGCCCACAGTGTCTGAGGATGGACGTTGGCGCAGACAGGCAGAGACCAGCTGACTACATAGGTGTTTTTTATAGTACGTTATTTTGGCCTCCCTCTCAGCAGGTGTGAAAAAGGCCACCATTTTTGAACGGTAGCGAGGGTCCAACAAGGTGGACAGCCAAAAGTCATCCCTCTGTCTGATGGTTATTATTCGGCTGTCGCTACGCAAGCAACCGAGCATGCTATGGGCCATTTGTGCCAAGGAATGCGAGGGACTCCCTGCCTCCATCTCCACAGCATACTGCCACGGTGCGTCTAGGTCCTCTGTCTCCTCTTCCTCCTCCTCTACCAGATGCTCCTGCTCCTCCACTCCTGTCCGCTGAGTGGAAAAACCACCCATTTCACTCAATAATTCCTGAGCACCAATGTCCTCCTCTACCTCCTCCTCTTCTTCCAGTCCTGCCCCCACAGGGGCCATGTGGCGTTGAGATCTGTGCGCCACGTCTACCGCACCCTGACCAGCCATTGTTAACAGCATTTGTTCCAGGACGTGCAACAGAGGAATGACGTCGTTCATCCCATAGTCCTGCCGACTCACGAATAGCGTGGCCTCCTCAAAGGGCCTGAGCAAGCGCAGGTGTCACGCATGAGCTGCCAATGGCTGACATCTAAGTTACACAGGGAGTACCTTTATCTGCTTTTAACATCAGGAAATCTGTGATGGCCTTTTGCTGTTCGTAAAGGCGGTCTAACATATGTAGGGTTGAATTCCACCTTGTTGCAACGTCACAGCATGAGGAGTCGGTATAGGGGCCCATGGCAGATTAGGGGCCTGGCAGCAGTTATGGGAGGCCCATAATCTGCCAGCACCCTATGACAAAAAATGGAACACACCAGCAGTGTGAGGAGACCTGAAAGTGGCACATGGCAGAGTGTGGCGATGGAGACAGCAGCAATGGGAGGCCGTACAGGGACCCATGAGAGACTCTGGACCTGGCAGCAGCATGAGGAGGCGGTATATAGGGGCCTACGGCAGATTAGGGGCCTGGCAGCAGCTATAGGAGGCCCGTAATCTGCCAGCACCCTATGTCAAAAAATTCAACACACCAGCAGTGTGTGAGGAGACCTGAAAGTGGCACATGGCAGAGTGTGGCGATGGAGACAGCAGCAATGGGAGGCCGTACAGGGACCCATGACAGACTCTGGACTTGGCAGCAGCATGAGGAGGCGGTATATAGGGGCTTATGGCAGATTAGGGGCCTGGCAGCAGCTATAGGAGGCCCGTAATCTGCCAGCACCCTATGTCAAAAAATTCAACACACCAGCAGTGTGAGGAGACCTGAAAGTGGCACATGGCAGAGTGTGGCGATGGAGACAGCAGCAATGGGAGGCCGTACAGGGACCCATGACAGACTCTGAACTTGGCAGCAGCATGAGGAGGCGGTATATAGGGGCCCATGGCAGATTAGGGGCCTGGCAGCAGCTATAGGAGGCCCGTAATCTGCCAGCACCCTATGTCAAAAAATTCAACACACCAGCAGTGTGAGGAGACCTGAAAGTGGCACATGGCAGAGTGTGGCGATGGAGACAGCAGCAATGGGAGGCCGTACAGGGACCCATGACAGACTCTGGACTTGGCAGCAGCATGAGGAGGCGGTATATAGGGGCCCATGGCAGATTAGGGGCCTGGCAGCAGCTATGGGAGGCCCGTAATCTGCCAGCACCCTATGTCAAAAAATTCTACACACCAGCAGTGTGTGAGGAGACCTGAAAGTGGCACATGGCAGAGTGTGGCGATGGAGACAGCAGCAATGGGAGGCCGTACAGGGACCCATGACAGACTCTGGACTTGGCAGCAGCATGAGGAGGCGGTATATAGGGGCCCATGGCAGATTAGGGGCCTGGCAGCAGCTATGGGAGGCCCGTAATCTGCCAGCACCCTATGTCAAAAAATTCAACACACCAGCAGTGTGTGAGGAGACCTGAAAGTGGCACATGGCAGAGTGTGGCGATGGAGAAAGCAGCAATGGGAGGCCGTACAGGGACCCATGAGAGACTCTGGACCTGGCAGCAGCATGAGGAGGCGGTATATAGGGGCCTATGGCAGATTAGGGGCCTGGCAGCAGCTATGTGAGGCCCGTAATCTGCCTGCACCCTATGTCAAAAAATTAAACACACCAGCAGTGTGAAGAGACCTGAAAGTGGCACATGGCAGAGTGTGGCGATGGAGACAGCAGCAATGGGAGGCCGTACAGGGACCATGACAGACTCTGGACTTGGCAGCAGCATGAGGAGGCGGTATATAGGGGCCCATGGCAGATTAGGGGCCTGGCAGCAGCTATGTGAGGCCCGTAATCTGCCTGCACCCTATGTCAAAAAATTTAACACACCAGCAGTGTGAAGAGACCTGAAAGTGGCACATGGCAGCAGAGTGTGGCGATGGAGACAGCAGCAATGGGAGGCCGTACAGGGACCCATGAGAGACTCTAGACTTGGCAGCAGCATGAGGAGGCGGTATATAGGGGCCCATGGCAGATTAGGGGCCTGGCAGCAGCTATGTGAGGCCCGTAATCTGCCTGCACCCTATGTCAAAAAATTTAACACACCAGCAGTGTGAAGAGACCTGAAAGTGGCACATGGCAGCAGAGTGTGGCGATGGAGACAGCAGCAATGGGAGGCCGTACAGGGACCATGACAGACTCTGGACTTGGCAGCAGCATGAGGAGGCGGTATATAGGGGCCCATGGCAGATTAGGGGCCTGGCAGCAGCTATGTGAGGCCCGTAATCTGCCTGCACCCTATGTCAAAAAATTTAACACACCAGCAGTGTGAAGAGACCTGAAAGTGGCACATGGCAGCAGAGTGTGGCGATGGAGACAGCAGCAATGGGAGGCCGTACAGGGACCCATGAGAGACTCTAGACTTGGCAGCAGCATGAGGAGGCGGTATATAGGGGCCCATGGCAGATTAGGGGCCTGGCAGCAGCTATGTGAGGCCCGTAATCTGCCAGCACCCTATGTCAAAAAATTTAACACACCAGCAGTGTGAAGAGACCTGAAAGTGGCACATGGCATGAGAGACTCTGGACCTGGCAGCAGCAGGAGGAGGCGGTATAGGGGCCCATGGCTGATTAGGGGCCTGGCAGCAGCTATGTGAGGCCCGTTATCTTGCAGCACCCTATGTCAAAAAATTTAACACACCAGCAGTGTGAAGAGACCTGAAAGTGGCACATGGCAGCAGAGTGTGGCGATGGAGACAGCAGCAATGGGAGGCCGTACAGGGACCCATGAGAGACTCTGGACCTGGCAGCAGCAGGAGGAGGTGGTATATAGGGGCCCATGGCAGATTAGGGGCCTGGCAGCAGCTATGTGAGGCCCGTAATCTGCCTGCACCCTATGTCAAAAAATTTAACACACCAGCAGTGTGAAGAGACCTGAAAGTGGCACATGGCAGCAGAGTGTGGCGATGGAGACAGCAGCAATGGGAGGCCGTACAGGGACCATGACAGACTCTGGACTTGGCAGCAGCATGAGGAGGCGGTATATAGGGGCCCATGGCAGATTAGGGGCCTGGCAGCAGCTATGGGAGGCCCGTAATCTGCCAGCACCCTATGTCAAAAAATTTAACACACCAGCAGTGTGAAGAGACCTGAAAGTGGCACATGGCATGAGAGACTCTGGACCTGGCAGCAGCAGGAGGAGGCGGTATAGGGGCCCATGGCTGATTAGGGGCCTGGCAGCAGCTATGTGAGGCCCGTTATCTTGCAGCACCCTATGTCAAAAAATTTAACACACCAGCAGTGTGAAGAGACCTGAAAGTGGCACATGGCAGCAGAGTGTGGCGATGGAGACAGCAGCAATGGGAGGCCGTACAGGGACCCATGAGAGACTCTGGACCTGGCAGCAGCAGGAGGAGGTGGTATATAGGGGCCCATGGCAGATTAGGGGCCTGGCAGCAGCTATGTGAGGCCCGTAATCTGCCTGCACCCTATGTCAAAAAATTTAACACACCAGCAGTGTGAAGAGACCTGAAAGTGGCACATGGCAGCAGAGTGTGGCGATGGAGACAGCAGCAATGGGAGGCCGTACAGGGACCCATGAGAGACTCTGGACCTGGCAGCAGCAGGAGGAGGTGGTATATAGGGGCCTATGGCAGATTAGGGGCCTGGCAGCAGCTATAGGAGGCCCGTAATCTGCCAGCACCCTATGTCAAAAAATTCAACACACCAGCAGTGTGAGGAGACCTGAAAGTGGCACATGTTTGAGGCATGATTCATGGCGGATTTAGTCAGTTGTGTCAGGAACTGGTGGTTTGAAATCCAGACTAATCCACGCCTGATTCATTTTCACAAACGTGAGTCTCTCCACACTTTGGGTGGACAGTCGTGTCCTCCGCGGAGTTACAATACCTCCTGCCGCACTAAACACGCGCTCCGATGCCACGCTACTGGCCGGGCATGACAGCCTTTCAAGGGCAAATTCAGCTAGTTGGGGCCAAAGGTCAAGTTTCGTTGCCCAGTAGTCAAGGGGATTGTCTACCTCGGTTGGCAGGGTGCTGTCCAAGTAGGCCCAAGCCTGTTGTTTGAGCTCCTGCTCCAGGTCCACCTGATGCTGCTGCTGCTGCTGCGGCTGGTTAGTAGTTTCCTCACTGCGCTGGTGAAGAAAGCTACTCATCATCGACTGCAGACTGAGGCAGCCGCTGCTGGTGGAGCTGCCACTGCTCCTACCACCCCACCCCTCCCCTGCTGCCATGCCAGCGGAACGCGAGCGCACAGGGCCCACAGTGTCTGAGGATGGACGATGGCGCACAAAGGCAGAGACCAACTGACTACATAGGTGGTTTTTATAGTACGTAATTTTGGCCTCCCTCTCAGCAGGTGTGAAAAAGGCCACCATTTTGGACCGGTAGCGAGGGTCCAACAAGGTGGACAGCCAAAAGTCATCCCTCTGTCTGATGGTTATTATTCGGCTGTCGCTACGCAAGCAACCGAGCATGCTATGGGCCATTTGTGCCAAGGAATGCGAGGGACTCCCTGCCTCCATCTCCACAGCATACTGCCACGGTGCGTCTGGGTCCTCTGTCTCCTCCTCCTCCTCCTCTACCAGATGCTCCTGCTCCTCCACTCCTGTCCGCTGAGTGGAAAAACCACCCATTTCACTCAATAATTCCTGAGCACAAATGTCCTCCTCTACCTCCTCCTCTTCTTCCTGTCCTGCCCCCACAGGGGTCATGTGGCGTTGAGATCTGTGCGCCACGTCTACCGCACCCTGACCAGCCATTGTTAACAGCATTTGTTCCAGGACGTGCAACAGAGGAATGACGTCGTTCATCCCATAGTCCTGCCGACTCACGAATAGCGTGGCCTCCTCAAAGGGCCTGAGCAAGCGGCAGGTGTCACGCATGAGCTGCCAATGGCTGACATCTAAGTTACACAGGGGAGTACCTTTATCCGCTTGTAACATCAGGAAATCGGTGATGGCCTTTCGCTGCTCGTAAAGGCGGTCTAACATGTGTAGGGTTGAATTCCACCTTGTTGCAACGTCGCAGATCAGGCGATGCTGTGGAATTCCGTTCTGCCGCTGCAGCTCAATGAGGGTGTTCTTTGCGGTGTAGGAATGGCTGAAATGCATGCACAGTTTACGTGACATTTTAAGGATGTCTTGCAGTGGGATGGTGGATTTTAGGAACCGCTTGACAACCAGATTGAACACGTGAGCCATGCATGGCGCATGGCACAACCTTCCTTGACGCAGAGCAGACACCATGTTCTTTCCGTTGTCAGTCAACATGGTTCCGATTTTTAGTTTGCGCGGAGACAGCCATCTGTCGATTTCTCTGTTCATTACACTCAGCAGTTCCTCCCCTGTGTGACTACGTTCGCCAAGGCATACCAGGTGCAGCACAGCGTGACACCGTTGCGCCCTGCACATGTGATATGCCGGTCGGGTAATGGGACTTGGCACGGGGGTGGCGGCTGAGGACACGGCGGAAAAAGAGGTGGTAGAGGCGGACATGCTTGCTGGACCAAGGACGTGCAAACGTGGAGGCAAAAGCGTCGTGACCTGTCCAAGTTGCTGGTGCGGCTGTGCCGGCACCACGTTCACCCAGTGGGCCGTAAATGACATGTACTGTCCCTGACCGTAGTTACAGCTCCACACGTCGGCGCTGCCGTGCACTTTGGCAGAGACCGACATGCTCAAAGACTGGCCCACCATCTCTTCTACATGTGAATGCAGGGCTGGCACTGCCTTTTGGGCAAAGAAATGACGGCTTGGCACTCTCCACCGCGGCGCGGCACAAGCCATCATTTCTCGGAAAGGTGCTGAGTCCACCAGTTGGAAAGGGAGGGACTGCAGCACCAGCAACTTGGACAGGAGGACGTTCAGCTTTTGCACCGTCGGGTGCGTGCTCGCAAACTGTTGTCTCTTGGATACGGATTCCAAGAAAGACTGTTGACGGAATCCGAGAAGAGGAGTAGCAGGAGAAGGAGCATCTGAACGAGCGGAAGATGCCAATGAGCGACAACTCCCCTCAGCAGAGGTGTTGGAGCCTTGACTGGCTGATAGAGGGCGATTGACGACGTCGGGTGACGGAGCAAGTAACGGAGCGGGTGATGGAGCGGGGGCTGGGGCAGGCAGAACCGCCGTATGTTTATCACGGTTTTCCCAGGCCACCGAATGGTGACGCTGCATATGCTGACGCAACGCTGTAGTCCCAACATGGGCCCCCTGGCCACGCTTGCATTTCTGGCCACATAGTCGACATACGGCTACGTTTACTTCCTCGGGCGGCTTGAGGAAAAATTGCCACACCACCGAGTAGGAAACTTTGCCCCCGCTACTCTTCACTGGCTGACTGCTACTTCCTCCGTGCGCACCGGCACCACTACTGGCCGTGGTGGTAGGCTGCAGTGGAGCTGGTGCTCTACTCCGTGGACGTTTGGCTCCACTGACACTGATGCGACCCTGCTGCTGTCTCCTGGGCAACCCACCGACTGTTTTGCTCGCTGCCAAGCTGCCACCCTCTTCTCCTGATGATGCGGAAGAAATTGCCTGATGACGACGAGGCTGCCAAGTGCGATCAACCTCCTCATCATCAAGTAGGGTCTCCGCCTCACTACTAGCCCCCTCGGCTGCGTCTGGGTCAGGAGACAGACCTGTCTCTAGACCGGCTACCGAGCCACTCTCCTCGCCAGTACTTGTTCGCTTGGCTGCTGAAAAGGCCGATGTCTCCCCCCGTTCCTGACCGCCCTCTGTTAGCTCTTCCTCACTGTACAGTGGGGCTGAGCCCACAGCATGCGATACTTCGCTTGGTGAGGGAACAGCAAAGGACAGGGGCAGGTAGAGGACACGTGATTTCAGTGGGCTTGGTCCCGGGCCATGCCAACTAACGGTTGTGTCTGACGTACCCACCGACCGTTGGCTGTAGGTGTCAGAGGTGACCTGGGAAGAGGAAGACGACCGAGCCAACCAATCAATGACGGCAGGGTTGTCGGTGGAGACACGACCGCTGGATGACACCGGGAGCACTGGCCTCTGGCTGCGAATACTGCTGCCTCGACCCCTTCCTCTGCTGCCACGTCTGCTCGCTCCTAAAACATTGCCTCCTCTGCCACTCCTCTGCATGTTGTCTGACATACTATTTAATTCAACGATTAGGTGTCCCTGAGTAACAATTCTCTGGCACTCAGTAACAATTCTGTCTGTCCCTGAGTATGAATTCTGTGGCCCTGAGTAACAATTCTGTGTCTGTGCGAGTAACAATTCTGTGTCTGTGCGAGTAACAATTCTGTGTCTGTGCAAGTAACAATTTTGTGTCTGTGCGAGTAACAATTCTCTGGCACTCAGTAACAATTCTGTCTGTCCCTGAGTAACAATTCTCTGGCACTCAGTAACAATTCTGTCTGTCCCTGAGTAACAATTCTCTGGCACTCAGTAACAATTCTGTCTGTCCCTGAGTAACAATTCTCTGGCACTCAGTAACAATTCTGTCTGTCCCTGAGTAACAATTCTCTGGCACTCAGTAACAATTCTGTCTGTCCCTGAGTAACAATTCTCTGGCACTCAGTAACAATTCTGTCTGTCCCTGAGTAACAATTCTCTGGCACTCAGTAACAATTCTGTCTGTCCCTGAGTATGAATTCTGTGGCCCTGAGTAACAATTCTGTGTCTGCGCGAGTAACAATTCTGTGTCTGTGCAAGTAACAATTTTGTGTCTGTGCGAGTAACAATTCTCTGGCACTCAGTAACAATTCTGTCTGTCCCTGAGTATGAATTCTGTGGCCCTGAGTAACAATTCTGTCTCTGTGCGAGTAACAATTCTGTGTCTGTGCAAGTAACAATTTTGTGTCTGTGAGAGTAACAATTCTCTGGCACTCAGTAACAATTCTGTCTGTCCCTGAGTAACAATTCTCTGGCACTCAGTAACAATTCTGTCTGTCCCTGAGTATGAATTCTGTGGCCCTGAGTAACAATTGTGTGTCTGTGCAAGTAACAATTCTGTGTCTGTGCAAGTAACAATTTTGTGTCTGTGAGAGTAACAATTCTCTGGCACTCAGTAACAATTCTGTCTGTCCCTGAGTAACAATTCTCTGGCACTCAGTAACAATTCTGTCTGTCCCTGAGTAACAATTCTGTCTGTCCCTGAGTATGAATTCTGTGGCCCTGAGTAAGAATTCTCTGGCACTCAGTAACAATTCTGTCTGTCCCTGAGTATGAATTCTGTGGCCCTGAGTAACAATTGTGTGTCTGTGCAAGTAACAATTCTGTGTCTGTGCAAGTAACAATTTTGTGTCTGTGAGAGTAACAATTCTCTGGCACTCAGTAACAATTCTGTCTGTCCCTGAGTAACAATTCTCTGGCACTCAGTAACAATTCTGTCTGTCCCTGAGTATGAATTCTGTGGCCCTGAGTAACAATTCTGTCTCTGTGCGAGTAACAATTCTGTGTCTGTGCAAGTAACAATTTTGTGTCTGTGAGAGTAACAATTCTCTGGCACTCAGTAACAATTCTGTCTGTCCCTGAGTAAGAATTCTCTGGCACTCAGTAACAATTCTGTCTGTCCCTGAGTAACAATTCTCTGGCACTCAGTAACAATTCTGTCTGTCCCTGAGTAACAATTCTGTCTGTCCCTGAGTATGAATTCTGTGGCCCTGAGTAAGAATTCTCTGGCACTCAGTAACAATTCTGTCTGTCCCTGAGTATGAATTCTGTGGCCCTGAGTAACAATTGTGTGTCTGTGCAAGTAACAATTCTGTGTCTGTGCAAGTAACAATTTTGTGTCTGTGAGAGTAACAATTCTCTGGCACTCAGTAACAATTCTGTCTGTCCCTGAGTAACAATTCTCTGGCACTCAGTAACAATTCTGTCTGTCCCTGAGTATGAATTCTGTGGCCCTGAGTAACAATTCTGTCTCTGTGCGAGTAACAATTCTGTGTCTGTGCAAGTAACAATTTTGTGTCTGTGAGAGTAACAATTCTCTGGCACTCAGTAACAATTCTGTCTGTCCCTGAGTAAGAATTCTCTGGCACTCAGTAACAATTCTGTCTGTCCCTGAGTAACAATTCTCTGGCACTCAGTAACAATTCTGTCTGTCCCTGAGTAACAATTCTGTCTGTCCCTGAGTATGAATTCTGTGGCCCTGAGTAAGAATTCTCTGGCACTCAGTAACAATTCTGTCTGTCCCTGAGTATGAATTCTGTGGCCCTGAGTAACAATTGTGTGTCTGTGCAAGTAACAATTCTGTGTCTGTGCAAGTAACAATTTTGTGTCTGTGAGAGTAACAATTCTCTGGCACTCAGTAACAATTCTGTCTGTCCCTGAGTAACAATTCTCTGGCACTCAGTAACAATTCTGTCTGTCCCTGAGTATGAATTCTGTGGCCCTGAGTAACAATTCTGTCTCTGTGCGAGTAACAATTCTGTGTCTGTGCAAGTAACAATTTTGTGTCTGTGAGAGTAACAATTCTCTGGCACTCAGTAACAATTCTGTCTGTCCCTGAGTAAGAATTCTCTGGCACTCAGTAACAATTCTGTCTGTCCCTGAGTAACAATTCTCTGGCACTCAGTAACAATTCTGTCTGTCCCTGAGTATGAATTCTGTGGCCCTGAGTAACAATTCTGTGTCTGTGCGAGTAACAATTCTGTGTCTGTGCAAGTAACAATTTTGTGTCTGTGCGAGTAACAATTCTCTGGCACTCAGTAACAATTCTGTCTGTCCCTGAGTAACAATTCTCTGGCACTCAGTAACAATTCTGTCTGTCCCTGAGTATGAATTCTGTGGCCCTGAGTAACAATTCTGTGTCTGTGCGAGTAACAATTCTGTGTCTGTGCAAGTAACAATTTTGTGTCTGTGCGAGTAACAATTCTCTGGCACTCAGTAACAATTCTGTCTGTCCCTGAGTAACAATTCTCTGGCACTCAGTAACAATTCTGTCTGTCCCTGAGTAACAATTCTCTGGCACTCAGTAACAATTCTGTCTGTCCCTGAGTAACAATTCTCTGGCGCTCAGTAACAATTCTGTCTGTCCCTGAGTATGAATTCTGTGGCCCTGAGTAACAATTCTGTGTCTGTGCGAGTAACAATTCTGTGTCTGTGCAAGTAACAATTTTGTGTCTGTGCGAGTAACAATTCTCTGGCACTCAGTAACAATTCTGTCTGTCCCTGAGTAACAATTCTCTGGCACTCAGTAACAATTCTGTCTGTCCCTGAGTAACAATTCTCTGGCACTCAGTAACAATTCTGTCTGTCCCTGAGTATGAATTCTGTGGCCCTGAGTAACAATTCTGTGTCTGCGCGAGTAACAATTCTGTGTCTGTGCAAGTAACAATTTTGTGTCTGTGCGAGTAACAATTCTCTGGCACTCAGTAACAATTCTGTCTGTCCCTGAGTAACAATTCTCTGGCACTCAGTAACAATTCTGTCTGTCCCTGAGTAACAATTCTCTGGCACTCAGTAACAATTCTGTCTGTCCCTGAGTAACAATTCTCTGGCACTCAGTAACAATTCTGTCTGTCCCTGAGTAACAATTCTCTGGCACTCAGTAACAATTCTGTCTGTCCCTGAGTAACAATTCTCTGGCACTCAGTAACAATTCTGTCTGTCCCTGAGTAACAATTCTCTGGCACTCAGTAACAATTCTGTCTGTCCCTGAGTAACAATTCTGTCTGTCCCTGAGAATGAATTCTGTGGCCCTGAGTAAGAATTCTCTGGCACTCAGTAACAATTCTGTCTGTCCCTGAGTAACAATTCTCTGGCACTCAGTAACAATTCTGTCTGTCCCTGAGTAAAAATTCTGTGGCCCTAATAACGTTTCTGTGGCCCTAAGTAACAATTCTCTGGCACTGAGTAACAATTCTGTCTGTCCCTGAGTATGAATTCTGTGGCCCTAACTAGCGTTTCTTTGTCCCTAAATAACGATTCTGTGGCCCTCATTAACAAGTCTGTGTCCCTGAGTAATGGTTCTCTGTCCCTAAGTAACTTCTCTCTGTCCCCAATTCTCGTTTCTGTGGCCCTAACTCTGTCCCTGTCCCTAGTACAGAGCGGTCTGCCTCTGTTCAATGACTGCAGGCAAATGAAGATTTCCAAAATGGCCGCTATATATACCTCGACCATTACACAGTGCTGGCTGGCTGGCTGCTGATTGGCTGATGCGATCACATGTCGTTGAGGAATGCATTATGGGGCAGCGCGCCTTGTCTGCGCGCCTTCCCCGACATCCCCGCTCCGTCGCCGCACATGTCAGCCGCCATTTTCTGAAAAATTTCGATTCGCGCGTCCGAATTAGGCTGTTTTTCGGATTCGGCACGAATCGAAATTTTTCCGATATTCGACTCGAATTCCACTTCGGATACTTCGATTCGCTCATCTCTAATGATGAACTTCTACCATCTGGTCTTTATGTTTTACTCATTGCAGTGCACCAGCTTGAGTTGTTAATGGTTTCCTCTTCGTAAATCATCAACTCCCTGCTTCTTTTACTGAAATTCATTCATTTTTACTAAGTAAACTGAAGAAGCCAGACATTTCTGGTTTGCAGATGGTGTTTCCAATTAACTACAGCTATGACATTAATCACCCTAACAGACATTGTAATGTTCTGTTGTTATCACTAAGTAAAAAAATGAAGCATGGAGAAAAAAATCAAATACATATTTGAAAAGTGAAATTTCCACTTTACAAACTATATCTGTAGGACCTGTAAGAGTCAAGAAAGACCTGATACAAACTATTTTAAGTGTGCCTTACCTTGACACGTAAGCTGTCGTCTCTGGGTAAAAACAAATAAACCTTGCAATTCATAAGTAGCTGCTGGTGCATAAGGGATGGAAATCAGGAGAATAGGATTTTCATCAATTTTTATATTTTATTTTACTAAATGTCCACAAGCAGGGGTGTTTTATCTGAGAATCATGTAACTTACCAATTCAAGCTAGTGTACTTCTGACACAGTATCGCTATGAATCCCATGCATCAGTGATATCAGTAATACAATCACCTTTAGGGCAGCATTTTCATAAACAGTATTTCAGCCACAAAACCCACATCCATTGGTCAACAGGAAAAATACCATAGAATAAAGCAGATCACTGCAGAAAGAAGGAATGAGGACATTACCACTGCTTGAATAGGGAAATGAAGGACAGTGGGACAGTGTCTGCATTTACAATCACTAGTTCAGATCTCAAACCATACAATCCCTCAAATGATCAGTAATACAATCTGACAACTATTTCAATCAACATACATATATATAGCAAAAATACTCTGTATAAAACAAATGATACACTTAGAATAAATAGCACCATGCATAGACAGGCAACAGCACACCACTTTAAGGTTGCAAACAATTTAAATAAGAATTTAGAAAGAGTAGAGACATAAGTAGAGGCCCATACCCACAAGAGGTGTGCATCACCAAGGGGGATGTGAGCAGCCCCATAATGCAATGTCCTCTTGAACCACCTGGGTGGAGAAAAAAAATAGCTTAGAGCTGGGCCTTATGTTGGGGCAGACCTTCCTAGCTTAGCTTTGATATTAAATTACTTTCATGTGGTCATTGGCTGGCATTTTTCGTAATTGTAAGGCAAATATAATCCGTATTTTTGAATTTATAAATATAATGTTTAAAAGCTGTGGCCTTACCCTATGCACCTAAATGTGTATGATGTATAGTTATTGTCAAGGCCTTATGAGTATTATTATTGCTATTTAATACTAAGTTACCGCTGTGATGTTTGATATTTTAACATTAGTGTAATTTATCCCTTATGTAATGTAGTTACTTCACGGATCCTTAGCGGTCATGACTGTGCTGGGGACTGCGGGGTTTAGAGCAGCACTGAAGTGAATATTCTATATATAGTCTGTAAGGAATTTGCCAGCACTGTATTCACAATTATACTGTATATTTCTCTTAGTCTGTTGATAATGAGGATGTGGTGAGATGACAGACTATTATTATTTTAGTACCTGGAGTGGTATAACAGATTCTGGGTAAGTCTATAAAAAGATTGTCACTGTAACACAGACCACCAGGACCAGGACCAGGATATTTTGTTCATATTCCCATCATTCATGAGAAAAAGGGAAATGGATTTTTACAAGAGGTTGAGAAAAGACGGAGGAAACAATAGTATTAAGTCACAACAACTGATGTCGGCAATAAGGTTCCCCTGTGACTAGACTGTTGTACCTTTTACAGGAAATACAGGAAACACGCGTAAAAATATCAAAGTCAAATTGAAATGTCATGGGAAAAAATGGGGGAGGTGAGTGGTTTGCAATTCCCGACATCTTATAGTACAAGTTTATTCATAGGGCATCGGAGTGACACTGCAAATCGTATACATTGTCATTTAAGCTGCTTTCACACTGATTCGTATTTCTTCCGCTTTTGTGTTTAAAAAGAGCAGAAGAAAAATGCTTGATCGTTTATTCCTATGGAACTCTTCACACTGATCCGTTGTTGGTCAGGTGAGTTTTTACAAATCCTTCTTGCTGCATATTTGTTGCAGGTTTGGTGCAGTAAAAAAACTGCATCAAAAACGCACCTCCCTATTTGAAACAATGGAAAATGAGGCAAAAACGCATAAAAAATGCACTCACAGTGTGTTTTTGGTGCAGTTTTTGAGTCACATGTCATATTAAAAAACGCATCGCAAACGTGGTAAAAACGTTGCAAAACCACATATGCATTTTTGCCGCAGATCAGTGTAAAAGTAGCCTTACTAATGTCAGCAAAATGTTATAAATTTTTTTGTAAACATTTTGTAACAGTATAAAATAAAAATTTGGTTTATTGCTTATTCTTGCTGAATTGAAATGGAGAAAAGCAAACTGGTTAATTGTAAATATCACACAAAAACATTTTTAAAGCTGAAGTTTAATTAAAATTGTTTTTAGTATATAGCTTTATTCACATAACCTTTAGCCCTGGTTCACACTGATGTGGTGCAAAATTTGCAGCGTTTTCAGTGCAAATTCCGCACCGCATCAGAATCGCACCCCGCTCATGCGAACCGCTGTGTGTATGTTAAATTAACAATACCCTTAAAGCGGTTTGCAAAACACAGTGCCATGTGCAGAACCAGATCGCATAGGTGTGAATACTAGTGCGGACTATAAAAAGGGTCCTGTATGTTTTTTGTGCGGGTGCGGTGCAATTAGAGCCATACAAAATGTATGGCTCCAATCGCACCGCACACAAATCGCATGTGATTCGCACAGGAATGCGGTGTGGTTCCTGTGCGAATCACATGCGATATACCACACCGCACATATGTGAACCCAGGCTTAACAAAGTCCTGCTGGTTGCTTGCAAGATGGGTTTCCACTCTGGTTAGTTATCTTTCGCCCACTCAATGGGGTTGATATACAAAAACTGGAGAGAAAATCTGGTGCAGCTGCGCATGGTAGTCAATCAGCTTCTAACTTCAGCGTTTTCATTTAAGCTTTGACAAAAAAACCTGGAAGATGATTGTTTCTATGTAGAACTGCATCAGATTTTGCACTCTCCAGTTTTAGTAAATCAATCCCAATGGGTCACAGTGAAGAGTAGGTTGATGGAGGACAGTGCTGACTTCTACAGTGGTGCACACATGGTAAGGCCTATGGAATGGAAGAGATCATGACAATGAGCTGGGGACATTATAACATAGAGCAGTACCCCTCTCTGCCACTGCCCTTGGAAGGGACCAGTTATGAAATGTAAGTTCTTCTTCTATAGTTATGGACTCTATCCCTATGTTTGGGGCTAACGTTTCCACTGATTTGGCATAGAAGTTTAAAAGTTGCCAAGAGTGTTGCCCTGAAGCTATGTACTATGTTTTGATGTTATGAAGAATTCTGCACAGTAAAAGAGTAGAACGTGGAAAGAAAGTCACTTTGTTTCCATATGATATTGAGTGTGATTAATTGCAAAAAGAACTGCAATTGCTTGAAGGCTGCAGGTAGTGGGGCACAGCAGTAAAGCCCCGCAATGACAGTCAGGCCTGGTCTATACCCAGGGTATCCTGTGAGCAGCCGATTTGGAGATAGGTGTGAATGTGATCAATTGCGATGGTCATTGGAACTGGCGACCAGTTAGGCTCCCCGGGGCACTGACTAAAATGTCTGGACACCTGCATGGCTTGCACATAGAACAGATGAGTGACTGCAGAGACAGGCACATAGCTGTGAGGAAAGTGAAATAAAAGTAGGGCCTGCATGGCTGAGTGGAAGGAAAATCATGCAATGTGGAGTTCATTGGTTTATTAGGAAATGTAAAGTAGTGGCACTTACCAGATTGGTCAGAAGAAGCGGGTTGATAAAGAGGAGTGAGGAAGCTCCACTTGGAGATCTACAGTCGTTGAGTGAGCAGCCCTTGAAGATGGTGTAAATTTGTTTTGGAATAAATGATTGGGGGCCCATCTTTGGTGTGGTGTCCACTAGTTGGTCCAGTCAACCTATAATAACCAGGTACTTGTAGACCAGTACATGCCTAAGGTCAGCTGAAGTTTATTTTGCAGCTGAGGGCATAATATTGCTAACCGGTGTCACAGATACATGGTTTTGATATGGTTATTTCAAGAACCTTCAACCTTACTCGATTTGTCATGTTATGTTTGTTGTTTAAATTGTTATGTGTAATTTATAATAAAAGGCTGCTATGCCCATTTTAATGCCACTCTAGAGATTAGAGTATAAAGGATGGTGACCTCTGATCTATCCTGGTCATGGAATCCTCTGGGATGTGGTGGGGCTTTCCTGGCTTAACAACCAGGATGCTAGAGATCCCAATTGCATGCTACTTATGGTAAAAATTCTCTCTTCAGCAATGCTGGAACCTCCTCACAGCTGTTAAGTTATGTGATTGAAGCTGTATACACAAAATATTTTTTAACTAAGATTCACTTTTAGCATATATGTAAAGTTATAACTCTTTTTTCCCCCTTCTCTATTTGTCCTGGTGATCACAGTCACCAGGGCAGCATGTGATATGAAAAAACATCATTTTAGAGCTGTCACCAGAACAGGAAATGGTGGTAAATTTTACAAAATGTTCATGTGATGGTAGTCTCAAGTGTCTCAAGTCTGAGACTAGTGATAGTAGTCTCAAGTGTTCATGTAATAGAAGTCTAAGTGGGGAATTTCCCTTCCTTTGTAGAGATTTCTCCGCACTTTCTGTTGCATCTTTGGGACTTGAGGGGAAGGCAATCTCCTCAAGAGGATGCAGACAGCAAGACAGAAACTGACAGGGGTTTTGAAGCAGTATTAAACTCTGCTTTTTATCATGTACAGGTTCAGTGAATTTCTCCTAAACAAGTACTACTGTTTAGGAGATATTTATATGTGTAGCAGCTGGTGATGTCATGCATGCATGTGAGTGACATCATGGTGGTTCAGCCATTCAAATGGTCGGAACCTTTAAACTTGGAAGGAAGACTGGGTGAAGATGGACTGACTGCGATATGACTGACTGTCACCTGTCAGTGGTGACAGTGGGCCGTTGGAGGGATCAATGTTTTAGGTAAGTCTGTCATAATGTGCTAGTATGAGGTGCATGCTAGCACATTATGATATGAGCCTACATGGGGGACCATTATTTTTCTTATTTTGGAACAAGGTTTACTATCACTTTAATATTTTCTAGTGTATCCAGAACTAATGTGTTTTGGGTGCACACCCTCTTTAAAATGGAACTGCACTGCATCTGAGCAGCACAAACCAAAAATGCTATTTAATTCACTGTTAATATTCGAAGCAAACTCACTCATCCCTTCGTGTCAACATGCTTTATTGATGATTTTGGTAGAATTTACCTCCTGGAATCCATCTGGCCTTAGCTTAGGTATTGGTTGAGTTGAGAACCCTTCCTCCCCTCCTGCAGACTACTAGGCTGTATGACATAATTTGCCTAGGCAGGAAACCAGGAAGTGACTGAAGAAATGTAAAAACAAAGTTTAAAACAGGTAAATATGATATACTTTCCTATTTATTTACTAATGCTAGCAGCATAAGAATTAAAAATATTCAATGCTGATTGAGGTAGCGAAGGTCCACTTTAAATTATTTATCCTTGAGAAGTGAGGGCTTGTTCACACTTGATTAAATCACTAACTTTTCAAAAATGCCCATATAGCGTTAGTATGGGTGTTAGGCGTTAATGAGCTTTAGTTAAAAATGCTCCCCAAACGCCCTATGCACTGTTTTGAGACATTTTATAAGTGTTTTACAAGCGTTAAAACTGCTCCACGAACGCCTATAATAAACTCTATGGTATTAGCACACTGCAAGGGCACTGCAAGCACCCCACAAATGCCTGCCAGGGCGTTTGAGGAGCGTCATCATAGACTTGAATGGGAGGTGTTGAAACTCCTCCTGACTCAACATGAGGCTTCAATTTTGAAGCGATGAGAAGCTAACGCTTCATGTTTTGATAATGTGAACAGCACTGTGTGCTGCCCATAGTATAATTTCCATATGGGTTTGAGAAACAATAAAAACGCCCCTCAAACGCTTGCTTTCAAAGCCAGTGTGAACTAGGCCTGAAGGTTGAATAGGATTCCTGGTATGAGAAAACTTCATGAAAGTACATAGTATCAACAGAAATAATTTACGAATACTCTCTAGTAAAATTAACCTGATCTAAAGGAAGAAAGGACTTCTGGATAATGTCATGTTTTACATTCTATGCTATGGGAACAGGCACTGAACAGTATTTGCACTGAACTAAAGTTAAAGACAGAATAACAATGTTGCAAAGAAGATTTAGAAAGTGTAGTAATTGTATGCATTTTAATTATTAATACTAGTGCTTTGTAATTAGCATTGTAAATCTGTGGTTTTGCCATGTCTGACAACCATGTAGCATGCTGCACAGCGTGGACAATGATCTGGAACTTTTAACACTGCTTTGTGTCTGGAGGCTGCAAGTAATTATTCAATATAATAATTTTTTTTCTGCTTTGTTATATGTCAATAGATATATTGTGCAAAGCAAAAAGCAGCCGAGCATTGTTATTTCTATAACTATCAAATAGGCTTTTCTTCTTTTCGACTCTTCACTGTAGTGCGTGATTTCCTTTCCTCCTGCAGATGTCGCTGTTGTACTTGAACGCTATAGTAAAAAATGAACCAGGTGTCTTGAATAGTGGCTGCAGAAGGGTTTAATAATACATTGAATGAATAAATAAAAATACATGTACAATATGTAAACATGCAGCATTGACCCCATGTACACGGGACGCTTCTGAATGATGGAAACTGACTGCTGGAAAACGTAGGTTAAAAACCTTCTTTTTAGCTGCATTTGCATACCGCATTTATGCGTATTTGTGAGTGTTTGCATTTAGAAGTGTTTTTTAAAGATAACCTCAGGAGACCTTCCAAAATGCCCAGAATGCACTGAAAAACAGTAAAAATTAACTATTTCAGACATTTTGAGAGAAACAGAGAGAGCAGAAGCAGGGAGAGCAGTATGTGTTGAGATTAGCTGTCTTTTTTTGTGGTGTTTGGATGTGTTCCAGCTCATTTCTGTGCAGAAATTATTGTAGCAGTGTCTAACATATTTTGTTTCATGCAAAACATCAAAGTATGGTGTACCAGGTCCATTTGAGTACCGGGAAAACGCTTTGCATGCATTTTGCATGATGAAAAAAGGCTCTGGGGGGGCGTGTCCAAGATGGCGACTGGACAAGTCGCACGATCCGGAGCTCTGACGGAGACAAAGATAATCCACTGCCATCCAGGCGGCAGCGGACCCAGTGCAGCAGGCGGAGTCACCGCAGCACTAGTGGGTGCACAGCGGAGGTGAGCCGGGTGCATATTGCCCCCCTCCGCAGCTGCGATCCATCGCGGCCTAGTGCGGCCTGCTGAAGCCGCGGCGGCGGCTGAACTCGTCACCGCACAGGAGCCGGGTGAGTGAGGTTTGAGGTGGGAGGGGGTTCTTGTGGACCAGAGACCCCCTTCCCGGAACAGCGGGCAATCCCCCCCCCAGCCTATCGGACCCCCCTACTCAGACCAGGGGATACAGCCTGTAATAAAGGCCTTGAGGCACCCTCACAACAATAGGTCTTACTGAGCCACCAGCGGACCCACAAGAGCCACAATCCCTGCAGCCCTGCACCTGGGGAATACAGAGGGGCCCCTTGCATCCCCCCTGAGGAACCCGGGGATTCAATACTCTGTGGAGTTTATACAGACACCAACATCAGTACTCACTGACCTACACATACAATCTAAGGCCTTCATTGTGGCCCCTGCTCTTCTCACAGAGTAGCACACAAGTTTATAAGCACTGAGGGGCTAAGATTGGACCCAGGAACATGGTGGCTTAGTTACAGGAGCCCTGACACAAGTAGGTGGAAGTATTGATACTATTAAGGAGAGATACCGCTGCTATGAGGAAAGCGGATAAGAGACCCGCTACCCCACGTTCCAGATCCCCCCGCAGGCCAAACGGTTCCACAAATCGCAGCATTCCAGAGTTATTCCGGTCTCAGATACCAGAACATACTGAGGCCTCCACTTCTGCTTCTCCCACACAGTCGCTCCAAAAAACGCCTCACTCACAAAACAGGAAGCCAGCTACAACACCCACAGCCTGTCATCTTGACACCCCACCTCTCAATATAGAGAATTTGAAAGTGGTTCCATCAGATATTAAAGAGAATCTCTCTGCTGCAATAGCAGATTTACATATCGACATGCAGGCGGTTGCCCAAAGGCTTGAAGCGGTGGAGGATAAAGTCATCACACAAGACCTTGCCATTCATGATATACGCACGCTGGTAGATACGCACACTATGCACCTAAAAGAGCTTGATCGTCACATCGAATACCTGGACAACATAATTTAAGGGTACGCGGTGTCCCTGAAACAATAGATTCTGGTCAACTCACCCAAACGCTCTTAACCATTTTCAATAATCTGCTAGAAAGACAGCAAGAGTCTCCTGTTTAATTTGAATGCCTCCATAGGACGCTGCGTCCAAGAAGTAGAGAGACTGACCCCCCGAGAGACATAATTTGTTGCCTAGTCAATTTCCGTCTTAAAGAAGAAATATTCAATAGAGCAAGGGATCGCAATCGTGTGATCTATAATGGAGCAGACATTAAATTTTTTCAAGATCTGTCCCATCTTACCTTGCAACGCAGAAAGGACGTACCCCCTTTACTGGATCTATTACATTCAAGGGGTATTGCTTACCGCTGGAGATTCCTATTTGGCCTCTCAGCAACACACATGGGGAGATCAGCTCTCCTGAGATTCCCGGAGGATGTAGCACCATTTTGTGAGGCCCTTGACATTCCAAAAGTGGTCATACTCAATTGATCAGGCGAATCCCAGCTCACTTCCCAGGAAGAAGAGGAACCAATGGAGGCCCACTCTGCTGGACATCATGTAGGAACAAGGCAACGCAGACTATCCCACCGCACCTCATCCTCTCCTGCAAGACGACAGCTCAACATTGGGGACATTCCTCCAGCCTCTCCAGCACACCATAAGGCACGTCATGAATGACACTTTTCCGTCCCCCCCTCTCCCCACATCAGTGCATTTCCGCCTATCTATCCATTTAATGGCTATTCTCGCATCTGAGCTAATATTTCCAATGCTTCATCTCCAAATACTGGTCCAATTTCACCTCCAAAGGAAATTCAAAACACCTTGAGACAAGGCGCCAGGGTATGTGTGTTGCACTAGACTGTCCAATCTCATGTTCAATATCTGCTCATTATATGTGTACACCGATTTTGTTTGTGGACGCCGAGATTATGTTGGCTCTTGCTTTCTGCAGGCTGCATGGTAGCAGTGTCCATGGAGCCGTAGTCAATACTCTTGCCGACTTTAAAGTATGTAGGATCGGTCAATGATGACCTATCGCACCGTGCTGGTGGCCTCGGCCGAGACCGGAGCATGTTGCGATTTTGAGATCCAGTGCTACAGATTGCTTCTCTTCCTTGTCTTATGTCTGAGTCATTGAATCTTACCATACTTTGCATTTGGTTTCCCCAGATAGGACAGGTCATGCGATTGTGATCTTATGTTTACCTTATGTTGGTATACTGAGGCCTTCCTGAGTTGCCCGCCAGATACGTTTGATGTTCCACGAGCTGTTCCGGAATGAGCTTTATATCTGTGAGTTCATATGTGATGTTATGGTTCTGTGATACTGCTGTTACGGATTTATGCCTTGCCTAAGCACATACCTCGCCCATTATGTTTATCCGTAAAAGTCTTAATTACCTATGAGCTCATAGGACCTTTTTCTTGACTATAATGTCCCCCCCTATGCACAGACATGCATTCAGCTTTATGCATTCACAAGTGAGATAGTGTGGGTAATGCACTACTGCCCTTCCCCCTTCCCCCCAGTATCTATTCCATTTCACCTCCCCCTTTTCTTATAGCTTGACTGCCTTCACATCCTTCTCAGTTTTGGGTATGATTACCCTAGCAATCTAGGTTTCACCTTGTTCTCCAACACTAGCCTTTTAACTGCCTTTAGACATGATGCAACATCATGTATACTGAAGAGGATTTTACTGAAACGTTATGCACACTATCAGTGCGCTTTAAAGTTGTGTTAGTTCTTAACTACGTGTATTTGGATTATGTTGGACCACGCTCTCGGCCGGCCACAACCACATGACACTTCCTCAGTGGTTTTTCATACCCACGTGTATCTGGAGTCTGACTTTCATATAAGGTGGTGGCCTGTCGTACAGCGTACTATGTGCAGGTTGAGATCACTATTTCTCTTATATTAGGACTATAGAGTCACAGTTTAACCTGAGGTTGGCCCTTGGGCTATGTTTCTGATTGTTATAGCATCATGTATTTGCTATTTCTATGGTTTCATGTACAACTAATGTTTTTTCAGTCTACATTGACATATTATAAGAGACCTTATCATGTTGTCTTCTTGGACCGCACTACATGACGTATGACCAGTCACAGATTGGACAAATCACTACTATTATTTACTGCTTACCGTGGGATACTATAGTACTGTAACTGTGTAATTACACCACATCCTGTGACATAGTCACATCTGAATGCCCTTCTAAGTTAGTATTACACATGACTAAACACATTAGCAATGGCCCTCGGACCATATTCCCTTTATACCCATGAGTAACCATCTTGAATCCTGCACACAACTGTTCACCGTATTATAACTAACACACCTTTATGTGTGTTATCGCCTATGTTTATCCCCATGCTACCATTTGAACCTCTCTACTTTACAATTAGCTGTCATCCACCGATCTCCTTGTGTCATGGCTTTCTTTTATTGGACTGTATCTTACACACACTTTTCATTTACACGATACCTGGTGGGCCCTTGATGTCTTTATTGGGTTTGCCTTGAGGCACCTCACGGAGGCCACCTCTGGGTCTGACACAAATCCGATCTCTACTATACACCCATACACAATACACCAAGTACCTTCTCAACGTATAAGACTACATTTATAGGACAGCGTAGCTGGACTACTCGGTCCCCGGGGTTTATTTCTCTAGAGAAGTATTGGGATTGCACGTCATCACATCTGTCTGTTTTTGAGTGTGAATGCCTAATGCTTCTCACCTCTACTGTGATCTGATTTCTTGAACTCTTTCTCTCTTTTATCTCTGTTTCTTTCCTCTACCTCCATCCTTCCCCCAACCGCCCCCCTTCCCCCCTCTTTTTTTTTTAAAATAAAATGTCCACTAAACGCATATCTGTACAAACCCACCATACACTCACTGTGGCATCTCTTAACGCAAGAGGCCTAAATATACTGGAGAAACGTTCACGACTCCTGACCTACATAAAAAGTCTACGAACAGATGTGCTTCTCATTCAAGAAACTCATTTTCGTGCTGATTACATCCCTAGGTTTGCTAATGTTAACTATCCAACAGCATATCATTCAGTTAACACAGAGGTAAAAGCAAAAGGGGTATCCATTTTGATCTCCAAAACACTCCCGCTCATAATTACGGAATCTCCTGAGGATCCGGAGGGTAGATTCCTCTTCCTTAAAGGCACCCTACACAACAAACCGCTCACTTTAGCATCTATAGCCCCAATACAGCACAAGTAAGTTTTTTTCGTAAAATCTCTAAAACTCTATCACCATTCCAATCGGGTCTCTTGGTTCTTGGAGGTGATTTTAATGTAGCACTGAATCCCTTAGTAGATACATCGACAGGCTTCTCATCGAAACCTTACAGAGCACTTAAGTAGATTAAAATTGAATTAAACAATCTTCTCCTACATGATACTTGGCGTACCCTACATCCCTCTGATAAAGACTACACTTTTCTCTCAGCACCGCACCAACGTCATTCCAGAATTGACTACCTCTTTCTTTCGCAAAAAGACTTACACACATTGAAATCAGCCTCCATCCGACCAATGATTCTTTCTGACCACCACCCGATTACGATGACTTTACAACTTCCTGATGCCCCTCCTACATCTAAAACATGGAGATTAGATCCCTTTCTCCTTACAGACTTGTCCGTTATCACTCAAATGCGCAAATCATTAACCAATTACTTTAGGGAAATGACTCCCCTCACTCAATGGGAAGCACACAAATGTGTGATTCGTGGACTCTTGCTTTCCATATCTGCCTCTCGGAAACGTATGGCTCAAGCCTCTTTTACCTCCATACTCCAAAAAGTACGTACACTGGAATGCTCACATAAACGCTGTAAGGCTGTCAATTCTGCGTACAAACTTGACCAAGCCCACAAACAACTCCGAAACATAGTGGAAAAGAAAACAAAGTGTAATTACATTTTAACTCAAAAACTTTTTTACGAACATGGAAATAAGAGCGGCAGGATTTTAGCCCTGGCCTTGCAATCTAAAAAAGCATCTCGTACCATCTTTCAACTTCACTCTACACAAGGTCACTCACTAACCACCTCCACGGCTATCGCAGCCGAATTCAAAAAATATTATACCTCCCTGTATATTCTACCCTTACCACCAAAACCAACAGGGGACGCTAGACCAAGTAAGGTCATTATCCAGTCTTTTCTTGCTCAATACCTCCCTAAACCCATTTCCCAGTCACAAGCAAATGATTTAGATGGTGTTTTGATGCTGGCAGAATTGCAACAGGCCATTGCACAATTAAAACCAGGCAAAAGCCCGGGACCAGATGGACTTATAACCACATATTACAAATCTTTCATTGACGTCCTAGCACACCCATTCCTAAAAGCTTTCAACTTGTTAGATACCCCAGGAGTGTCCATGCGCCATCTCTCTGAAGCCCATATCACACTAATACCTAAAGAAATCAAAGACCAGACATTACCAGCAAACTATCGCCCGATATGCTTATTGAACGTCGATCTAAAGATTTTTGCCAAGATATTGGCCAATCGCTTACTGCATATCATAGATCCGATTATCTCAACTGACCAGGTGGGGCTCGTACCAGGTAGAGTGGCTAGAGACAATACGATCAGGGCAATCAACATACACCATTGGGTAACACAGAAGAAACAATCCGGCTTCTTCCTTTCTTTAGACCCTGAAAAGGCCTTTGACAGATTGGCATTGGACTACATGGAAGCAGTTCTGGTTGGCCTCGGGCTCCCTCCCCGTCTTTTGAACTTTATCTTGTCGCTATACACCGTTCCGACTGCTAAAGTGCGAGTCAATGGCCTCCTTTCAGAAGCCTTTTCCATAAGCAATGGGAACAGACAGGGCTGCCCATTATCCCCCCTCCTATTCATTCTTACGTTGGAACCCTTCTTGAATTGCATTAAATGGAATGTCAATATTAAAGGGATCTCTATAAATGGCAAAACTCACAAAATAGAAGCCTTCACTGATGACATCATACTCTTCTTGACACATCCACATATTACACTGCCTAACCTACTACAAGATTTCAAACTGTTTCAGTATCTGGCCAATTTTAAAATAAACTTAAATAAATCCCAAGCACTCAATATTTCCCTAACCCAGGATGTGGTTAGACAAGCGAAATCTAATTTTCCCTTCACGTGGCAATCAGATGCTATCACCTATTTAGGAATCCAATTGCCAACCCACCTCCTAGATTGTAAGCTTGAAAGAGCAGGGCCCCTGAATCCCTCGTGTTCTGTTTTGTTACTGTATTGTCTCATGTACTGTCTTCTACTATGATGTACAGCGCTGAGCAAACCTTTTAGCGCTAAATAAAAACTGTATAATAATAATAATAATAATCTCACAGAGCTCTACGCCAAAAACTTTTTACCAATCCTGCGTAACATTAACAAAGATCTGCAAACATGGGATAAACCATTTTTCTCTTGGTTTGGCAGAGCAGCTATCATCAAGATGAATGTGCTTCCAAGACTTTTGTACCTACTACAAACAATTCCAATCAAATTGCCCAACTCCTTCTTCAAGTCCTACAAAACATTATGTACCTCGTTTCTATGGAGTAATAAAAGCTCTAGAATTGGTTTTGACCAACTAACCATGCCCACGTGTGGAGGTATAGGGCTACCTGACATCTCCCGTTATTACAAAGCTTGTCAAATGGCAAGAATAGTAGATTGGTCCATGAACCATGCTCGCAAGGCCTGGGTTGAATTGGAAGCTGCTTTTTCGGAGACCCCACTCGCCACCTCCCCTTGGCTGCTAAACTCTCACAACCCATCTGAGCTCAAGGAACACATTCTCATAGGCCCTACTTTGTCCTGTTACCATCAGATCAGCAAGAATACAGCATTCTCATCCACCCCTGGTCCACTCACTCCTGTCAGATTGAACCCAGACTTCCCCCCAGGTATGTCGCATGCCTTTCTTGAGGGATCTGGCCTCACAGATGGCGTGAGTCTGCACCACCTCTTCAAAGACAGAGTGCTCTTATCCAGAGACCTCCTTCTGAATAACTGGCCTACCTTGACCTTAACGCCGTGGATGTATAGACAACTCCACCACTTCATCCACAGCTCACCCCATCTAAAAGAATATACTAGACATCTTACCCCTTTGAGAAACTTTGCTCAACAGACTCTCCCCAGAGACATGTTATATCCCTGCTTTATACATGTCTCGAAAACACCAGTGACCTCTTAACTAGGAAAGCTTGCAAGGCCTGGAGCGCTGACTTACAACTCCAACTATCGCCTGAAAACTGGGACCACATATATGAACACATACACAAAGGGTCTATATGTGTCTCCACACAAGAAAATAACTTTAAAGTATACTCTAGATGGTATAGAGTTCCATCCCTGCTTCACCGCTTCGACTCCAACATTTCTGATTTGTGTTGGAGATGCCATCAAATGACGGGTACACTCCTGCACATTTGGTGGGAATGCCCATTGTTGCAACCCTTCTGGGGGAAAGTTCAATGTACAATCTCACAAGTTACTACGTATGCCCTAGACCTTTCCCCCGCACAATTTTTGCTTCACCACACCGCACTTCCATTTCGGACATACCGCCAATCACTCGCCATGCACATGGTAAATGCTGCAAAACAATGTATCCCAGTCCACTGGTGCTCAACACATGTTCCCACTATACGAGAATGGTTTGCTAGGATTGACAAAACTGAGGAAATGGAGGAACTGATTTCTGTAGCTAAAGAACATCCAGAGAGATTTAGGAAAACATGGGCATGCTGGAGTCATTTCAAATCCACTTCTACCTATCATCTATTAGTACATGATCAATCTTTAACTCCTGACTGAATGTCCTCATATAATGCTGTTTCTGGGACTACCCTAATCATCAGGGATACTTTTATTGCACATAAGGATGGGCTGTAGATCTACATCATGACATGCCTTATGGGGTTTTTGATCCACGTGTTTCCCCACTGACTGATCTTGCGCGTACCATATTCTACGCTTTACTACTACCTTTCTGGCTTGGCTAATACATAGGGATGTGATCCATTTTAAATTTTTATTACCTATACACTCTACATTCATTTAACCCCCTACGCCCCCCCTCTTTTTTTTTTTTTTTCCCCTTCCCTTTCCCCATATTCCACCCAACATCTCATCGGACATTTCTCTTTCTTACTGTTCTTCGTTCTGACTTCTTTTTTCACACCTGTCATATATCCTTATCATTCATTCTTTGCCAACCAAATAGAGCACACAGATATGACTAACTTCAACTATATCATACACTCAAGTTATAAACACGTAAACCATGACTTTCATAGCATCCAATGCTTTCCCTACCCTAATCTCCATATCACCTCATCACTAAAAATTGCTGATACTCAAGACGAGACAACATACACCAACATCGATTTATCCACTTTCCTCTGTGTGTCCACTGGTTTGTATTGTATATTTGATGTAACATTCTACACCATTTCAACTTGTATTACAGTTTACAATATGTCCCGTCTGCGAAACGGGAGGTAACATGTCATGTCTATGTACTGAATATGATTTATAACTGTATATGCTCTATATGCTTTCTTGTTTCCTCTTATATTAATAAAGTATTTTTGGAACAAAAGAAAAAAGGCTCTGGACAGCATCTGGAAATGGAAGAGTAAAAAAAAAATTCCAAATGCAAACGCTTATAAACACGGTTAGCTGCGTTTACACGCGTTTACAAGTGTTTGGAGTTTGAAACCCTGATAAAATCTACTCCTGAACGCAAGTTTTCTGCGTTAAAAAAAACAACTGTAAACTCAACTGCCTGTAAACGACTGTAAATGACATAGTGTACTTGGACACATAGGAAAACATTAGGGTGAGTTCAGGGGTTGCTGAAAAAACGCTGAACAGCTCCTAAACAGGGGTTTATCAGCTGCAGTGTACATGGGCCCGTATAATAACATAAAAGCTGGGTTCACACTTGAGCCTAGCGAGAACCTGCACTCCTGCATGTGTGTGTTTTTTTGAGTGGTTTTTGAGTGTATCCAATTGTTGGTCAAAGGATCTCATTCACTTGTGTGAGCTGCCCTACATGAGACAAACGCCCCAAAGAAGCTCCAAAACCTTTTTTGGAATGGAGAATGTCATGTTTTTTTTGGCCCATTTGTAGTGAGTTTTCCATGCAACTGCTATCTGTGCTTGGAGTGCTATTAACAAGAAATGACACCGCAAGCACAATGCGTTTTTGTAGTGTGCTTCCAAAATGCAAGGCAAAGGGTATGTCTGCTATATGCTTTGCTGTGTGTTCCGGAGATGCAGTCTAATACTTGTCAGTTGTTTCATCACAAAATGTATTTGAAATATTGTGTTATTTACAGTTGCAAGAAAAAGTATGTGAACCCATTGGGATTACGTGGAATTTTGCATGAATTGCGCATAAAATGTGCTCTGAACGTCATCTAAGTCACAACAATAGAAGAACACAGTCTGCTGAACATAATACTACACAAACGTTAGATGTTGCCATGGTTTAATTGCACATAACATGTAAACATTCACATTGCAGGGAGGAAAAAGTATGTGAACCTTTGGACTTAATAACTGGTTGACTCTCCTTTGGCAGCAATAACCTCAACCAAACGTTTCCTGTAGTTGCAGATCAGACCTGCACAACGATCTGGAGTCATTTTGGACCACTCCTCTTCACAAAACTGTTTCAGTGTAGCAATATTCTTGGGATGTCTGGTGTGAATCGCTCTCTTAAGGTCATGCCACAGCATTTCAATTGGGTTGAGGTCAGGACTCTGACTGGGCCACTCCAGAAGGCGTATTCTGTGCTGTTGCAGCCATTGTTTTGTTGAATGACTTGTATGCTTTGGGTCATTGTCCTGTTGCATCACCCATCCTCTGCGGAGCTTCAGTTGGCAGACAGATGGTCGTACGTTTTCCTGCAAAATGTCTTGATAAACTCTGGAATTCATTTTCCCATCAGTGACAACAGTCCGTCCAGCCCATGAGGCAGCAAAGCAGCCCCAAACCATGATGCTCCCTCCGCCATGTTTCACAGTGGGGATGAGGTTTTGATGTTGGTGTGCTGTGCCTTTTTTTCTCCACACATAGTGTTGTGTGTTCTTCCCAAACAACTCAATCTTGGTTTCATCTGTCCACAGTATATTTTGCCAGTAGTGCTGTGGAACATCCAGGTGCTCTTTTGCAAACTTCAATCGTGCTGCAATCTTCTTTTTGGACAGCAATGGCTTCCTCCGTGGTGTCCTCCCATGTACTCCATTCTTGTTTAATGTTTTCCTTATTGTAGATGTGTCAACAAAAATGTTAGCATGTGCCAGAGATTTCTGTAGGTCTTCAGCTGACACTCTGGGATTCTTCTTTACCTCATGCAGCATTCTGCGCTGTGCTCTTGCAGTCCTTTTTACAGGACGACCACGCCTAGGGAGAGTAGCAACAGTGCTAAACTTTCTCCATTTGTAGACAGTCTGTCTTACCGTGGACACAGGAACATCAAGGCTTTTGGAGATACTTTTGTAACCCTTTCCAGCTTCATGCAAGTCAACAATTCTTGATGGTAGGTCTTCTGAGAGCTCTTTTCTGTGAGGCATGGTTCACATCAGACAGTGCTTCTTGAAACCAGTAAACCCAAAACAGGTGTGTGTGTTTTTAAGGGCAGGACAGCTGTCAGCAACACATCCAATATCATCACACTGATTGGAGTCAAGGTTGGCTCACTCCTGGCTCCAATTAGCTCTGGGAGAAGTCATTAAGCTAGGGCCTCACATACTTTTTCCTCCCTGCACTGTGAATGTTTACATGTTATGTGCAATTAAACCATGGCAACATCTAATGTTTGTGTAGTATTATGTTCAGCAGACTCTGTTCTTCTATTGTTGTGACTTAGATGACGTTCAGAGCACATTTTATACCCAATTCATGCAAAACTCCACGTAATCCCAAGGGGTTCACATACTTTTTCTTGCAACTGTATATTATTATTTTAATAAACAACTCTGGGGTAAAAAGGATCTGCACTTTGTGGTTGGTTTCCCTCCTACCTGCAATGGTTGATTTCTCAATTTGCCTAGGGGATGAAGAATAAGATGATATGCTTAGCTTCTTTTTTACCGCGGATGCCAGTATTCTCTTTCATTCTCTGATTCATCTGATTGTGGACTGGTCCTTGGCATTCTCCTGTACAATGCAGGACTGCTGGTTGTCCGTTGTATAGGATGACAGACAGCTGTGACAGGAAGCTTGGGGGGATTGATCGCATGAAAAGAAGGAACCCTGTGGAAGTGAGGAATTATACATTTTACTAGAGAAAAGGTAATGCATATTGTCAGGAACAAATCTCTGGAGCAACATTCCTAGATCTGATATGATGCCTTCACAGTCACAAGTGATACTAGCACCAAACTCACAGCTGATGCCATCACTGCACTAGGCCAACACAATAATTCCTTATGTACACATTTGATAAAGTAAAAGGTGATATGTTGTTTTACTGATGTAATCTGAACGTGGATATATAACAGAATTTAGGTTAGACATTTTCATTACAAAACCTTCCTCCACCTCCGTGGCCAGATAATGTACCAAACCTATGACCAACTCAAGTTGCAAATAAAGCTGTTCTAAAAGAGTACATTGCTTAGCAGTCTGTTTTAGTATACTAGCAAAAACACCTTACCGGTGTTAGGTAGCTGTGTTGATTTTCTATAGGCATCTGACCTTATTTTGGGCAGTTACAAGACTTTTCCCTTCCTATTTGGAACTAAGTGTAGCACCCTCCTTTGTAAGTGCTAGGATTAAATCGATAGGATTAATTATGTTTTTGATAAATATAGTTGTCACTTTGTAGGCAGAGTGGCTGTAATTATTGCTAGGTAAAAGTATGGTTAGCTCACTGTACTGAGGGAGTTGTGATCATTTAGTGAGGTCTGCTCTGTGTGCTCAGGTACTGCTAGTCTGCCTAGCTTCCTCTGTATCCAGGAGACTGCTGAAGTTTCAGGATGATAGGTGCAATGCTATGCATATAGAAGCATGAATATTGATACAGCCTCAGTGTAAGGGATTTCCGGCAAGACGAATCGTGACCAGAAATGTGCGATCACGCACACGCACGTGCACACGCACAGCAAAGATTGGCACCAGACGGCCTATTTAAGGAGTGTCTCTGCTCATGTTCAGTGCTGCCTGGTCTTCAGCTCCCCCGTGTCCTGCTTGTTCCTGTATGATTCCTTTGTTGCTGACCCGGCTTGTTCCTCACCTGACTCTGATTGCTCTCCTGATACTGGTTCCTGACTTCGGCTCTGCTCCTGACCTTGGCTTTTCCTTCTGATTCTGTACTGTGCTGCCCGACTGTTGATGACCCTGTTCCATGACATTGCTCCTGTCTCTTGTCCTCACTACCTGCCTTGCTCTGGTGCACGCCTGGAAATCTGCAAAACCTGCTCTGCCTACTACTACTGTGCCAAAATCAGAGGATCATCAGCCTTCCAAGTTTTTCATCAGCAAGAGCTGCAAACAACATCTACTGGCACTCTTGTTCCCCTGGGTCCTAGACTCCCTCTGTTCCTACTTCAGCAGGGTCAGGACTAGTGACACAAGTGAGGCCGACCTCGTCATTTCAGTCTCCCATCAGGTACGTGACACTCAGGCTATCCCAGAGAGAGGGACTTCAAGGCATGCTGGATAACTGTATATATATTTGGTCAACCCACGGGGCTTGTGTCAGGGCTCCGGGTATGACCAGAGGTGTGTGGACTGACACAGGGAAACGCAGGCTTCAGGTATAGAGTAAACAAGACAATTTATTAAAGACTAAACAACACAAACGCAGTGCAAGGTAAACATAACACAGTGCAAACAACCCAACCTCCAACAGATAACCATATATACAAATCAAATGTAGTCGGGCAGGCCGGGTTGGTAGCAAACGGGCAAACAGGGTACCAGGAGCGAGCGGAAGAGTGGTCAGGAATAGCCGAGGTCAGGACAGGCGGAGTTAGTTCAGAGTCAGGATCAAAGCAGAATCAGGATCAGGCAGAAAGCAGACAGGATGCAGGTACAGGGGCTCATGGGAAACATATACCAAGGCACTGATCACAGGCCTGGTCCTGCTTAAATACACCTCCTGCAATCAGCCTCAGGTGAGATTCTGGCTGCTGAGAGCACCCGCTGGCCAGCCTTGGTAGTGCAGCCCACAAGGCAGGTGAGACCCACCACCATTGGCGAGTCCATTCCTGATAGCTTGTGGTCTTTCCTGGCTAGGATTTCCCAAACCTGGGAGAGTGTACATTGCCCTCCCAGGCAGCTGCTGCTGTAGGCCTCAAGTGGGCTACCTGAGGGCCTAAATTACTGAAATCCAGGTTCTGCTACGCTGACTGAGGGGTTGTCCCTTGAAAATCTGGTCTTGTGTCATGGATAAAGGTGTCCAGCTGCACTTGGGCCTTGTGAATACAGACATCCTTAAAGATCTTAGAGACTGTTTGCTGTTTAACCCTCTTGGGTGCTAGGAAGTCAGCTGTGGGTTTAGCAAAGGGAATACCGGTGTTCCAAAGAACTTTGTCCATCTGCCCACTACTACTTAACCCCTTCACGCCTAAGGGTAAAACAAATCTTATTGCCTAAGCACAATTTTACAATGTTGACATGTGTTAGCAAAACCGTACAAATCATCACAACTACTTTGTACATCCAGGTGAATTATTATTCATGATTTTCAGGACAAATTGGGCTTTCATTTGGTGGTAAATAGTAATGGATATCTCCTGATTTTTTTTTTTATTATCAAAGGAAAACTGGCCCAAAATAGTAAAAAAAAATCATTTTACTACCAAAGAACAGCCCAAAATAAATTTTCCATCTCTTGTCGATCGCAGTGATACCATATATGTGTATGTTATTTGTTGTTTGTACCTGTAGTACAGCCCAGAAACAATAGTGCGCATTTTGTTTTGTTTTTTTTACCTAAAACACACTGACACTAACTGACACTGATATCAAATTGTTTTTAAATTCCTGACCTTTGACCCTGACCTTTTGGCCTTGACCTTTGACCCTGACCTTGAGCCAAGCACTTACCCTGGCACTGAACTAGATCAAGCCTTGATCTAGGTATTTTTTCTTTTCTTTTTTAATATTTATCTTATTTTTTTTTTTAACAAACATTTTTTTCCCCTTTATGCCAGGAGTTAGAGAGATACAATGTATCATTCATAGAGAGAAAAAAAAAACAAGAGGGACAGGCTGTACAGTAACTGATCACTGTGATAGCCAATCAGAGGCTATCACAGCGATCAGGTGACCCGGAATCGGGAGTCCCGGGTGCCAGTTGTTAGAACAAGACACCCCAGTCTTTGTGCTGGGAGCGCGCTGTGCGACTCGCTCCCAGCAAAAAGACAGGTACACAAATATGCGGACCCCTGGAAAAAAGCCCAGTTCTGTGAAGCCGCATATTTTTGTGACGTCAACATGAAGGGGTTAAAGTACACTGCTCTGGAGCTCTAAAGAAGTTATTACTTGTTGCTACTGCCTAAAGCTGAAGTCCACTCATTCAAGCACAAACTTGACTATAGCTTGTTCTGATGATTAGACAAAGTCCTCAGTGTACATAGTTCCTAATCTGGAGTATCTCACTCATCTCTCTCATCTCTATCCCCATTCTTCAAAAAATAAAAACAAGAAAAAAACACCCCTATACTGATTATTATCCCTGGCCATGCGGGATCTCCTGCATGGTGGTGGTTGGGGAAAGACCTGGCAACCTACCCTGTAAAATAATTGCTAAGAGAATTCATGGAAAAAGTCGCTTATGAGTGACAATCGTCAAGGGTTGGATACGACTGAATGGATAGATAGATAGATACTGACTATTGGAGAACCAAGTGAATGAGCCTATGTGCCTGGCTGCTAAGCAAGGTATTTGGGAGGGACCTGGACAGTACTCCTGCAGCTCCTACGGGAGTAGTGCTACACACAGAAAACCTTCCAGAGTCTCAGGTCATGGGCTTCCCAACTAATGCCCTCCCATGTCAAAGAAAGGAGGTAAACAGCTGACTGTAGTATTGGGAGATTTCATTACGTCCTCATTTTAAAACAATGTTGGGTCTTTCCCTCTGAGTTTTTCTTTAAAGGAAATCAGACATGAGAGAAATATGGGTACTGTCCGTGCTGACAAGTGTGTAGGTGAGGAGTTCTGATTTCTTCCCATGCCGGGTTTCTTTTTTACTACTATAGACAGTCAAGCAACTGGTAGTTTTGACAGGAGGTCAGCTATGACAGACTCTTTTTCCTTTTAGGGTAGATTTGTTTTAACAGCTCAATGTATATTGTGTATGAATCCCATCCAGTTTCCTTCATATTACAGAAGTGTTGCTGAATTATATGTTATAATGTATGTAACACTATTTATTGCACTAAACATTCTGTAAAGTGTACAGAGAAATTCATTCTATCTTTTCTCCGATGCCAGCCACACACTATGCCAAAGATTGCTTCTATCATTAGCTCCGTCCTGGCTAGACGCTTGGAAGGTTCAGACGAATATTTTGTTCAGCACTGAAATGAAAACACGAATTCCTCTGTGAAACTTAGCACATGGCTTACAACAGGATTGTTCAAATTAATCATTTAACCATCTGATGTAACGTGAATGAATCTTGTCCTAGGATATACCATATACAACATAACTTTATAGAAGAATGATATCTAAAGCTATGTTGTGTATCATTCAGAAGTGTATGGATGTCTTTAAAGGCCAGGTCATTTTCTCATGGAGTCCTGAGTAGCATTTACAGACATCTAAAGAAAAAGTCATAATAAACCAAATAGGAACAGCACGAAATCTAAAAACTTTAACCACTTGCCTACTGGAACTTATACCCCCTTCCTTCCCAGGCCAATTTTCAGCTTTCAGCACTGTCGCATTTTGAATGACAATTGCGCAGTCATGCAACACTGTACCCATATGGCGTTTTTATAATCTTTTTCACATAAATAGAGCTTTCTTTTGGTGGTATTTAATTGCCACTGGGTGTTTTATTTTTTGTACTATAAACAAAAAAAGAGCAAAAATTTAAAAAAAGGTTTTTCTTAGTTTCTGTTATAAAATTTTGCAAACAGGTAATTTTTCTCCTTCACTGATGTGCGTTGATGAGGCTGCACTGATAGGCAGCACTGATGGGCACTGATAGGCAGCACTGATGGGCACTGAAAGGCTGCACTGATGAGGTGGCACTGATGGGTCGGTGCTGATGAGTCGGCACTGGTGGGCATTTATGAGGAGGCACTGATAATGCACTGATATGCAGCAATGATGGGCACTGATAGGCGGTACTGATGGGCACTGATAGGAGACACTGATGGGCACTGATGGGCGGCATTGACTGGCGGCACTGACAGATGGCACTAACTGGCAGCACTGACAGGTGGCACTGCTGGGCAGCACTGATGGGCACTGATGGGGGATACTGCTGTTTGGCATTGCTGGGCACTGCTGGGTGGCACTGATAATCAGGGCACTGATAATCGGAGCCCTGATTATCAGTGCAGATCTCCTCTGTCACATTTGCTGGTTATCCGCAGTACTTTCCTCGCGCTGTGACAGCGTGAGGAAAGTGCTGCAGATAACTGGCAACTGCATTTACTTTGTGATCTACTGTGTCATTGGAAACAGTTGATCACGTGGTAAAAGGCCACTGTGACAGGCCATTTTACCTTGTCATGTGATCAGCTGTCTCCATAGGGCCCAGTGATCACCGACAGCACCGGCTGCATGCCATGCTGGGGTGTGTTCTGGGAGGAAGTCCATGGACGCCCTCTCAGAACTGGACAATTGGTTGGCAAGCAGTTAAAAGGGTAAGTCCATTTTTAGGGAAAATCATAAATGATCCTCCCGAAGTCAGTTCAATACTGATCTATTAGTGTAGTGCCCTTTCCCTGGGATGCCTAAATATATCAAGTATGTATATACTGTATATGTGTAGCGCCACCCTCGAAGGAGCCGACTGGTAACTTTGGGTTCTCTGTTCTGTGCCTTGACTCCAAGACCTGGTTGACTAAAAATTACTGCAAGCAGGGATACATACATGAGTGTAAAATACCTTTAACCTGGCTGTGGGTTACTACCAGTACATATACACACACCTGTTTTGTGGTAAATGCTGATCGTTCCTCAATAAATATTTGGAAACTATTCAACAATCCGTGGTATACTGGCGAATATGTGCTTTTGATCTATGAAGACTCCAGTTCTAGCTAGTTGTCGCTTCAGCACCTGCTACTACTAAAGCCTCATTCAGGAAAGTGTGCAATAGGAATATCGACAATTGATATATTGATAATATATTATCAAAACAAATCTGATACTAGATATCTCTGTCACTAAAAGGCCTGGCTACACTTTATTGGCTCCTTGTGGGTTTCCAGTGATACCAAACCAGCTCAGCAAGTCCAGTAATCTCTATTAGTGCTTGCTTCATAGTTAAAGCGGTAGTAAAAAAAAAAAAGTGTGGTTCCCATGCAGGTTAATGCCATATTGCATAATGTGCTAGTACATTTTAAAATCTTACATTTTACTACCGTACCTTTCAAGCAAAGCCCTCCAGCAGTGCGCTGTCACCTCTGCCGGTCCTTTCATCTTCACCCCATCTTCCAGGTTTGCCTGCTCCAGCCATTTGAATGGCTGAGCTGCGATGACTTCACTTCACTCATGAGCAGCGCCAGTGACGTCACCAGCTGCTGAAATTGTGAGTATTTCCTAAACAGTGCACGTTTAGGAGAAATTCATTATACCTACAGGTTTGTCTTATTGCACGCTTACCTGTAGGTACAATTTACAAATCAGAATGTACTACCACTAAAAAGTATATTCTTAAAGCAAACAAACCAAAGCTGTACTTATAGTTATACTATATTTTTTGCATTGTTTTAAAACAATCCCTGCAGGGAACTCACATGGAACTGTGTGATTTAGGCCTCATTCACACTATGGTGTTTTTAATCGCAGGCAGAATCACCGTGATTATGCCTGCAATTTCAAAATGCTTTGTGTGAAGCGTGTCACCCAAAGGAGCTCCTGAGCTGTTTTTGGACGACACGCTTCATGTGATGCGGTTTACTTCAATTGCAGCACGATTTATCATGTGGCAATCTCAGCAGACCTGCATTTTTTGGTGGCGTAAAATGAATGGCACCTGAACAAGTTGTTGTGCGATTTGTTATTGTAGCTAAGAGTTTTGAAATCATGGGCAGAATCACGGCAATTCTGCCCAAGATTCAACATGCCATAGTGTGAATGGGACCTTAGGGTTTGTTCGCACTATAAAGTGCAAAAAACACATGAAGAAAGTGTGCAGTGATACGTGTTTACATACCTTGTTGTGTTCATTTCAGTGCATTTTTATTGACTGCATTGGTTTGTGTTTTTTCCCTATTTCCTGTGGCATTACATTACTTATATGCATTTTACATGGAAATGCTGTGTATTTCCACACATCTCTGGATCACACATAACACCAGCATTTTGATATACACAAGGATCAATGGCTTTTTGTGTACCCTTGCAGAGATCTGAACTTTTCTAGTGTGAGATGGGGAAACAGCTCTCATTGTTTGAACACTGTGTGGAAGTAAATTAATGTTTTGACTGACATTCTGCGGTTTAGCCACAAGATGTCACTGTTTTTCTAACACAGCCTCAGACTGCATAGATATTTGTATATTCATGAAGAGGTGGGGTTTTGCACTCAGAGTTTGGAGTTAGTGAACAGGAAGAGGAGACTGCAGCCATGTTTTGGACGATGCTGAATGAGGGGGCCGTGTGAGCTGAGAATCCGATGACATCCAGGTGTGAATGCGTCCCTCACTAACCAGACCTGCAGCTGAGTGAAGCTGATGAGTTTGCTGCCAGGAAGCTGATGAGATTACTGCCAGGAAGGCTGATGAGAGCAGAGGAACTAAGCAACATATACGGCAAGACCGCATGCTTGTTGAAGAGACATTTGTTCTGTTCAGAGTCACCAGCGGATGCAAAGCAGACCTGGGTCGGTAAGATCGTGCACGCACCTCATTTCAGTGTTGACGCCTTGAGACTGAGTTCAGGCCTATAGTTAGTTAGTTAGGGTCTCTGCTTGTGTCAGGCCACAGGTGTTGTTACTTATTATTTGAAGGACTCCACAACTTAAAGTGACATTTCACATTGGAGAGCTGATAAAATCCTACAAACTCAAGCCAAACGGGCGTTTTGCCCAGAAGGAATACTCAGGCACATGCTACAGGACCAGTTATGGGAGGGGGAATACTGTAGAGTTGTGTAAGATTGTAAGCTGTTGTGCTGCACCGCAGGCTAGCCCATACCATACACCCATACACTGATTCCTGCTCTTTTAGGGTAATACCAGGTAAGGTGTGGCAGCTTAGTTGTGCCCGCCAGTAGGTAAATTACTTCATTTGCTACCTTCATCCATCAGAAGGCGCCGTGCTGTGCAGCACAAAGGTCTCAGCCTTTGGGCTGGGTGTATGTAAATTTATTGTATGTTTCCAGCATTTGTGGTTGTGTTTATTTGCCACATCTAAGTAAAATTCTGTTGTGGCAAAAGCTGGTGTTGGGGTTGCTTTCCTCGTTCGTGACTTCACTGTATCCTGGGGAGCCCACCCCGGTACACGGCTTACACTAGTACAGAAAACATGTAGCATAGTGCGGCACAACAGACAGGAGTGCGTTATTTCTTGTTGCCCTGTGCCACAACACAGGTGGAATGGAAAAATGTGTTGAGGTGCCAGAGTACACCAATACACATTACTGTGCATTGCATAATCACAGCACACTGGTATAAATGAGCCCTTCTAGTATTTGTACAAGTTACTTCAGGGTGCGGATTATCTTTCATATATGCAGTATTTTAGAAATCGGTATATGTTTTCTCTTTATATTTTTTATAAGTAGGTCTACTGAAGAAGCCTAGAGGGGATAACGCTTATAGAGGCAGAGCCACGCTGAAAATACGTGTCTGAATGTCTGTGATCCTGGTTCCATGATGTCGTGTGTATATGGTCCCTATTGATATGGTATCTATAAAACATGTTTCATAGCACTGAGGGTGCTTTTCTATGTGAGTACAATATAATAGCTTTTAATAAAGTATGTTTTTAAGCTGAAGTGCACTATTGGTCCTATTTATGTATTTCTATGTGGCCAAGCTTTTGAGTGCCGTGTGGTGGAGGAGAAGATTAGCAGAGAGGAGTGATAGGAACGCTGCCTTTGAAGGAGTAACATGTGCTCTTTTGACCTTGATATGCCTTTCAGGAGTCCAGTGAAGGAGGTGAGCAGCCACTTTGCATTGTGGAGTGAGGATTGTTTATTTGCATATGTATATTAGTATAATGTGAGTGCATAACTGAAGGTTTTAGAATAATTAATTGTGCATGAAGAGCACAACTTTGTTTCTTTTTTGTTTGCATGTCTTCATACCTGTGAGAGTGAAGCTACAGCAGGAGTGGAATACGGAAGTTGAATGGTTGAAATATCTTGTTGGATATGAGGATACATGCTCTTATGACCTTGATTGATATTGGGGTCCACTTTAGAAGGTGAGCGCATATATTGCATGGGGTGATCAGAGAAATGAGAAGAAAATTGTCAGATTATTGGAGTTATCACACATTATTGACATTGGTGATGGACTAGTGACAATGTATATGAAGAACTCTTGCTTTCTTTTATTTTATTAATTTTTTCTGATTGAGATTTTGCACTACATTTTTTGTATGTTAAACAAGGAGTTAATTAACTCTCATTCAAAACTTCAGGAAGAGAGAGTAGAGAGTACAGGACATCGATGGACCAGCAGACTCCAGAATAGGGGAAGAAAAGTACTTATAGTCTTCACATATAGAGAACCTTAAAGCTGACTTGGCATTCTGTGACTGTAGTTTCTGACTGTAAAGTACTTGTCAGCTCAGATGCCAACACCCTGGAGAGAAGACACCATACTCCAGTGAGGTCCAAGCTTCCAATCAAAGCTTCTCTCGTCCCTCAAGACATCATGGAATTTCTATATGCTCCTCAACCCCAGGGCTACACAAGTTAGGCTTTAAACTCAAGCCTTTGCCCAGCCACATTTTCTCTTTCTCAGGCCACAGGCCTAAGAGGATTCAACAGTCAAACATACCCCTCTCCAAGGCAGGAAACCCAGGGGAGAACTGACTTGTCACGTCCTGAATATTTATACCCTTACCCAGCCTAGAGCACACTGACAATAAATGTCCTAGTGTTTGACCAGGGAGAGATACATAGTCCTACCTCTGATTAGTGCAGCTTTCACACAATTTCAATGACATCTACTGGCAGCAGACAGAAACCAACTGTAACCAGAGCCTAAGAGGAACCTAAGAAGCTGAGCTATCAATTCAGCTAAACTGACTGCAGCTTAGCATCACTAAATTTAAATTGACACACCTGCTTACAGCAAGGTGGCTACACTGGTTTGCCCAAGGATAAACAAGCAAAACACATATGGCAGCATGCTACATCATCATTATAAGACAATTTAAAGTGTTACTAAACCTGCAACAGTAAAATCAGTCTGTATATGAAGTAAAGCATGCTTGTTATACTCACTGTGGAACCTAAGGGGTTAATCCTCTGCATTGTAAAACGGCTGACTTCTCTGCTCCTCCTCTTGTTCAAGGTTTTTTTCTTCTTGGGAGAGTGCATGTGACCAGCACAGGGCCAATCAGTACTGTCCAGACAGAGATTAGGGGTTCTGCTTACTCCTAGAACAGAAAGAAAACTCCTCCTAAAAGCTTTAACCAGTGCTCTGCTGAACAGTGATAGAAGTCACAAGACTGCTCTAATGCTGATGAGAAAAGATATTTAGCAATTTATATTTATTAAAATAATTGCACTTCCATATTTTATGTACCGTGGGAGACCAGATATAGAGACTGCAGGATCCTGGGTTTAGTAACACTTTAATGGGTGGGAGCCTGCATTCCAGAAAAAAAGTGGAAAGCAAGTGTATTTGTATACTCTGCATGTTGGAAGTAAACCAGTAAAAGGTCCAAATGACTCCTTTAATCAGTTCATGAACAAATCAATTTGCCCCACAGATCCATCAGCTTGGATTGGCTCAATTGCAAATCTGAATTTGTGGGTTTGCTTGTCTGTGACTATGACAGGTTTACTTCAGAGCACAATATTTAGATAAGGAATCCTGCAGTCCCATTTACACATTTCTGTCGGGAAGGGAGGGAATACAATAATATCTATATTTCAGCAAAGTAAGGCGTATACAATGTCTAAAACACCTAAGATGTCAGAGAAGCTTGGCTGGCTGCCTGTGAAAAACATATTGGGTAAATCTCTTTAGCAGAGTTATTGTGACACATTGAAAGGGTAACTCACAACTGAAGTGTTTTAGACTTCACCGATCATATTTTTTGCCAAAGAAAATCAGCCTTCATAGAACACCCAAGTAGGGAGCGTCTGTAAGCACATAAACATGTTATCAGAGCAGAGTGCTTGCAATGATGTGTTTTGGCTGCTGCAAATTAAGACTGCTAACAATCCAATATGTATAAAATATATGGTGTATCACTGAACAGTGGAAATATGTTAAAAGCTCCCTAAGATTTGATCTCTAACAGGGTCTTTACTGCTGTCCAGGACTTTGGAAGAGAGCTATCCTTCAGCCTTGGCATAGATTTGACAGGCAGGCAAAGCACAACGATCATTGGCCCAAGTGAATTCCAAATTGTATATATATATATATATATATATATATATATATATATATATATACATACACACACACTCACCGGGCACTGTATTAGGTACACCTTGCTAGTACGGGGTTGGAACTCCTTTTGCCTTCAGAACTGCCCTAATTTTTTGTGGCAAAGATTCAACAAGGTGTTGGAAACATTTCTAAGAGATTTTGGTCCATAATGACATGATAGCATGCCTTTCTATCATCTCAAACCAGTCTGCCCATTTCTCTGACATCAACTGCCGCTGTAAACTCTAGTGATGGTTGTCAGTAGATCAGCAGTTTATGCAATACTCAGACCAACCCGTCTGGCACCAACAACCATGCCACGTTCAAGGTCACTTAAATCCCTTTTCTTGAATAGTGAGTGAAAAGAGCTACTTGAAACAATAACAAGCAAGCCAATTCAATGCTGATGGACTACAATGGAAAAAGAGAAGTGAAAATAATCCATAGAGGGATTCACATCAAGGAATGGAACACAAACAATTCCGGCAACACCTTGCCAAGGATATGGGGAATCCCTAATGGACATGCAAAAGAACAGAGCAGGGCACCAGGTGAATGTGTGATAAAAATGGCAATACGTTAATGTACCACACTTACATCGGAACAACCTGTGAACAGCTTTAATGATCAGGATGGCATGCAGGTGCAGTTCTCTCCATTTAGGATAGACTGTCATCTTCTGAAAGGAACAGACAGGGGTTCGCTCATGGGTTTAGACAGGGGTGTATTTACCACAAGGCAAACAAGGCACTTGCCTAGGGCGGCATTTTTCAGGGGGGCAGCACCTCCTCCCAGAAGAATGGATGAAAGAAGGGACACGTGCACCATGAGAACCGGGTGGGATCCGAGAGAGGCTGCAGGCTGCTTGATGGTCTATGTAGAGCTCGACTCTCGTTCCCGGGGATGTCTGGAGCTGTGAAGATAAGTATCTCTCTATTGCCGGGGGGGGGGGTAGTGGTATGCTCTCCCAGGTGGGGGGCAGGGGGGTTGTTGGTCAGTGTCAGGCTCTCCCTGCGGGAGGGGGTGGGGGGGTGTTGGTTGGTGTCCGTCGGGGCAAACGATTTTCGTGTTGCCTAGGGCAGCACAAAACCTAAATACACTACTGGTTTTAGACTATGATCAGCTGCAAGGCACAGACGGTGATCCGCTCATGGATGGATGCCGGCAGTGTGTCTCCCCTCCACATGCCGCCAACCAACACAAGTGTGACAGGCTCCGAAAAGAGTGACAGATGGGCATTGCATTGCGTTTCTGAGGCTCCATTTCCTTTATCAGGCTGGTCTGCCCAGGGGGGATAAAGAAAATTTATAGGCTGTTTTTCCAGCCAAAAGAGGCAATCAGAAAAATGGCAGAGGCTAGATGAACATTGTGAACCACTGAGAAGGCTAAGCAGTGCAATGATGGAATGGGATTGTAAGGGAAAGTATACACTATGAGAGGCTATACAACTGCAAAGTCTCCTCCACATGGGTAAACAAATGCACAGTACACTTAAGAATGACAATAAGAAGAGCTGCACTAGTAAATAAAATAATATCTATCCTCATTGGAGAGAGCTGCACCTGCATGTCATCCTGATCATTAGAGCTGTTCCCAAGTTGCTCTGATGTAAGTGTGCTACAATAAAGTGTTGCTGTTTTTATCACACATTCAGATGGTGCCCTGCTCTATTCTTCTGTAAATCCCCTTTCTTCCCCATTCTGATGCTCAGTTTGAACTTAAGCAAGTTGTCTTTACCACGTCTAGGTGCTTAAATACATTGAGTTGCTGCCATGTGATTGGCTGATTAGCAATTTGTGTTACCAAGCAAAAAAGAAGTGTACCTACTAAAGTGGCCATTGAATGTAGATAATTTCTTTATCATGATTTGAAAATATGCTTTAAAGCAATGGGACTGCTGGTTCTGCCCTTCTTCTGAAAATGCTGAATGCCTGGCTATCTCTGGTTTTAATACTTTAAAGCAACAAACCTAGAACATGCATGCTGTAAATAAGTTTCAGATTTCTCTTTATATGTGCCAGGTCAGTGTTTCAAAAGAAAGCAATGAAGCCAAAACATCAGCATGATGGCTAGAGGATCAATATTCTCAAAAATAGAGAACAGTTGCAGCCTGCCTATTTCTCTCATGGCAGGTATACTGGAATAACACAGGAATAAGTTTTATATTTGTTGCTAAAGAACAGCTCTACTAGAAAGGTCAAGCATACATAGATATTACCAATAGAAAGGTCAACCATCCCTATGTGATACCAATAGATAGGTCAACCATCCCTGGATACTGCCAATAGAGAAGCCAACCATACCTGGAACAGCTTTCATGAACAATGTTGTAGGAGTCTACAATGAAATGTAACTATGACTGACCCGATTTATTTCACGTTTTATTTTTTTTTAAAATAACAAATATGTTATACCAAGCAGCTCTATGCAATGGTTTAGCACAGAGCAGCCCCAATTCTCCTATTCTTGGGTCCTCTTCTGGCACTGTCTGCCCCTCCCCCCTACCAAGTGTCCCCATAGCAAGGTGCACACTGTAACGATTGTGCATGATAGGGACATGGAACCTGTACGCAACAGCCATTTTTGTTTTTCATTAGCAATAATCTTCCTCCTCTCTTCCCTCCTCCTGAAAAATGGAATTTGTAGCTGTAACTTTTAAAAAACTTCAAAAGAGCCTTATCTTAATTAAAACACAAATAGATGCCAGCTTCCATGGCTGTAACAGCTAATTAGTTTTGACAAGATGTCTGTTTTCCACAAACCATGGAAAACACTTTCCTCTGCCCCATCGTAAAACAATAATAACTCAGTCAAGCAGTCACACATGACCTGAAAGGCCATTAAGGCTCTAGGAATGCAGAGCGTGCCATAAAATATCTATTCCACATGTAACAATTCCAAATACAGTTCATAGAATTCAACAGGAACAGGGCACATTAATATTAGGTATATACTTGAATAGGGAATATCATACCAAACAAATCAAGGTCAAACATGACTATGTTAGCACATAGGAAAGGGGAGAAAGCAGTCTCATCCCTCCTGGGTGACAAAGGTACGCTGTGTTTGGTATCCCTGGGATCGAAATATAATTCTGAATATTAATCTGCCAGTTGCTAGAATACCACCTGCCCGTACTAGAGGTTACTAATATTATTGTAAAACTGTATTTGGGAATTGGTTGTAAATTTGGTGACCTCCTATCACCCATCACTTAAATCGGATTATTGGTCAGCTGGTCTCTGTCCACACCCCCTTGATATCATAGAAAGGGACTGACAGGACTTGTAAAGATGGAGCTCTCATTTAACATCAATTAAGGAACACCTTAATGGACTTGAGAGCCAAGGCAACATCTTTGCTTGGACAATTGGACTCTGCTAAAACCAGGACTTTGTAAGTATTCTGCCTTCTTAACTCCTTTCTTTTATGTCTCTGTTGCTGTCAGGGCTCCTGGGTATGACCAGAGGTGTGTGACTGATGCAGGGAAACGCAGACTTCAGATATGTTATAAACAATGTAATTTAATAACACTAACCATACAAACATAAACGCAGTGCAATACTAAAACATAACACAGTGCAAACAAACCAAACCAACCACCCACAGATAACAGTACATACAATGCAAGCGTCGTCAGGCAGGCCGGGTCAATATCAATTGGGCAGGTAGGTACAGGGGGAGCAAGCGGAGAATGGTCGGGGTCACAGGCCAGGTTCAGCAGGTAGCGGGCAGCGTGGTACAGAGGGTCAGGCAGAGGAGAATGGTCAGACAAGCCAGGGATCAGAGCAGGGTCAGCAGAGAATCAGACAGGAACAGGGAGCAGGAACAGGATGCAGGGCCCAAGAGAAACACAACACCAAGACAGAGTCTGCAGGTCTGAATGTCCCTTAAATACACCAGTATAATTAGTTCCAGGTGTTTGACTGGCTGCAAGGTTGAGTCTCTGATTGCTGGGAGCACCCGCTGGCCAGCCCTGGTACTGCAGCTCATAAGGCAGCTGAGTCCCACTATTGCTGGCCAGTCCATTCCTGACAGTACCCCCCCCTCAAGGAGCGGCCTCAGGACGCTCCAAACAGTCCTAGCTGGACAAAATGTTCCACCGCCCGGGTCTGGTAACTGGCGAGATATCAAAGACTGGCACACCGGGCAGGACTCCGGGCAGCGGCACACCGGGCAGAGGCACATCGGGCAGGACTCCGGGCAGAGGCACATCGGGCTGGACTCCGGGCAGAGGCACATGGGGCTGGACTCCGGGCAGAGGCACATCGGGCTGGACTCTGGGCAGAGGCACATCGGGCTGGACTCCGGGCAGAGGCACTCCGGGCAGCGGCACACCGGGCAGAGGCACATCGGGCTGGACTCCGGGCAGAGGCACATCGGGCTGGACTCCGGGCAGAGGCACATCGGGCTGGACTCCGGGCAGAGGCACATCGGGCTGGACTCCGGGCAGAGGCACATCGGGCTGGACTCCGGGTAGAGGCACATCGGGCTGGACTCCGGGCAGAGGCACATCGGGCAGAGGCACACCGGGCAGAGGCACATTGGGCTGGACTTCGGGCAGAGGCACATCGGGCTGGACTCCGGGCAGAGGCACATCGGGCCGGACTCCGGGCAGAGGCACATCGGGCCGGACTCTGGGCAGAGGCACATCGGATTACCAGGCGAAGCAGCAGGCAGCGGGCCACCAGGCGGAGCAGCAGGCACCGGGCCCCCAGGCGGAGCAGCAGGCACCGGGCCCCCGGGCGGAGCAGCAGGCACCGGGCCCCCGGGTGGAGCAGCAGGCACCGGGCCCCCGGGCGGAGCAGCAGGCACCGGGCCCCCGGGCGGAGCAGCAGGCACCGGGCCCCCGGGCGGAGCAGCAGGCACCGGGCCCCCGGGCGGGGCAGCAGGCAGCGGGCCCCCGGGCGGAGCAGCAGGCAGCGGGCCCCCGGGCGGAGCAGCAGGCACCGGGCCCCCGGGCGGGGCGACAGGCATCGGGCCCCCGGGCGGAGCGGCGGGCGCCGGGCCCCCAGGCGGGGCGACAGGCATCGGGCCCCCAGGCGGGGCGACAGGCATCGGGCCCCCAGGCGGAGCGGCGGGTGCCGGACCCCCAGGCGGAGCGACAGGTCTCGGGCCCTCAGGCGGAGCGGCGGGCGCCGGACCCCCAGGTGGGGCGACAGGTCTCGGGCCCTCAGGCGGAGCGGCGGGCGCCGGACCCCCAGGTGGAGCGACAGGTCTCGGGCCCTCAGGCGGAGCGGCGGGCGCCGGGCCCCCAGGCGGAGCGACAGGTCTCGGGCCCCCAGGCGGAGCGACAGGTCTCGGGCCCTCAGGTGGAGCGGCGGGCGCCGGACCCCCAGGCGGAGCGACAGGTCTCGGGCCCTCAGGCGGAGCGGCGGACGCCGGACCCCCAGGCAGAGTGACAGGTCTCGGGCCCTCAGGCGGAGCGGCGGGCGCCGGACCCCCAGGTGGAGCGACAGGTCTCGGGCCCTCAGGCGGAGCAACAGGTCTCAGGCCCCCAGGCGGCGCGGCGGGCGCCGGACCCCCAGGCGGAGCGGCGGGCGCCGGACCCCCAGGCGGAGCGACAGGTCTCGGGCCCCCAGGCGAAGCGGCGGGCACCGAGTCACCAGGCACGACAGTGGGCTCTGAGTCAATTGGCATGACTGCTGGCACTGGGTCAGACATTGGATCGTCTGGCTGGACAGCGGGCATCGGGTCACCAGGCATCAGGTCATTTGGCTCGACAGCGGGCACCGCGTCATCTGGCAAGGCAGTGGGCTCCGAGTCAACAGGCACGACAGTGGGCTCTGAGTCAATTGGCACGACAGCGGGCACCGGGTCATCAGGTACCGGATTGTCTGGCTCGACAGCGGGCATCGGGTCACCAGGTATGACAGCGGGCACTGGGTCACCAGGCATCAGGTCATTTGGCTTGCCAGCGGGCACCATGTCATCTGGCAAGGCAGTGGGCACCGGGTCACCAGGCATTGGATCGTCTGGCTCGACAGCGGGCATCGGGTCACCAGGTATGACAGCGGGCACTGGGTCACCAGGCATCAGGTCATTTGGCTCGCCAGCGGGCACCGCGTCATCTGGCAAGGCAGTGGGCACCGAGTCACCAGGTACGACAGCGGGCTCTGAGTCAATTGGCACGACAGCGGGCACCGGGTCATCAGGTACCGGATTGTCTGGCTCGACCGCGGGTATCGGGTCACCAGGTATGACAGCGGGCACCGGGTCATCAGGTACCGGATTGTCTGGCTCGACAGCGGGCTCTGGATCAGGTACCGGATCGTCTGGATCAACAGCGGGTATCGAGTCAACTGACCTAATAGGATCATCAGGCTGGATCAGTTCATCAGGCTGAGTGGAGGCACCAGGCTGAGTAGAGGCATCCGGCTGAGTAGAGGCATCCGGCTGAGTAGAGGCACCAGGCTGAGTAGAGGCACCAGGCTGAGTAGAGGCACCAGGCTGAGTAGAGGCACCAGGCTGAGTAGAGGCACCAGGCTGAGTAGAGGCACCAGGCTGAATGGCGGGTGCCGAGGCACCAGGCTGAACCACGGAAGGCAGGTTCTCAGACGGCAGGCTCACCGGTTTGGATACTGGCAGGATGGTATTGGTTGGAAAGAATTTTCGCTTTTTTCTGGTTTTAACTACTGGAGCACTGCAAGTAAACGCAGGTCTGCAAACGAATGGAGCAGCTGGAGACAGAGAAGAGCTGGAGGATGGAACAGAGGAGGGAACAGTTGCTACAGAGGGCTTTTTTACAGGGTTAAAGGCAGGATAGGTGCAGCGAGTGGGAACAGGGGACTGACATGCGGTAGATAGCAGGGCAGGAGGAGCTGTTGGGAATGCAGGAATAGAGTTTTGAGGAAATAGATTAGAAGCAGGACGGGGTTTTTGTAAGCTGACTGAGGCTGGGTGCAACAAGTCTGTCCATGTCTGCAGTATGGGTTGAACAAAGCTGAGCTTACACAAAGCCTGTCTGGTCAATGACTGCACTGCGTTTATACAGTCTCTTAGTACCTGTGGAGAACATGTGGAATAACGCTCCAGAAAGTAACCCACATCATCCTCTAATAACCATACCAGGGACTCTACCTGGTCTGCACTAAATGGTGGCAAAAATTCATCCCTGAATTCGGGGGTACCAGATGAAACCAACTCAGCACAAACCTCAATCAAAGGCTGCACCTCAGAGAACTCTGTGCCCTGATCTACTAGAACATGAGCGAGCCGTATACATTCTAGCAGTTCATCCCGGGGATACTCCTTCAGAGTTTGATAAGCATACTCCCTGTCATCAAACACTAGCAGATATAAATACACAACCTCATCCAGATCCATCCTTCCCATCAACAAACCAAGATGGCTTCCCTGTGCAGCCACTTCTGGTCAGGATTGGCCTTGGTGTAATGTCAGGGCTCCCGGGTATGACCAGAGGTGTGTGACTGACGCAGGGAAACGCAGACTTCAGATATGTTATAAACAATGTAATTTAATAACACTAACCATACAAACATAAACGCAGTGCAATACTAAAACATAACACAGTGCAAACAAACCAAACCAACCACCCACAGATAACAGTACATACAATGCAAGCGTCGTCAGGCAGGCCGGGTCAATATCAATTGGGCAGGTAGGTACAGGGGGAGCAAGCGGAGAATGGTCGGGGTCACAGGCCAGGTTCAGCAGGTAGCGGGCAGCGTGGTACAGAGGGTCAGGCAGAGGAGAATGGTCAGACAAGCCAGGGATCAGAGCAGGGTCAGCAGAGAATCAGACAGGAACAGGGACAGGAACAGGAACAGGGAGCAGGAACAGGATGCAGGGCCCAAGAGAAACACAACACCAAGGCAGAGTCTGCAGGTCTGAATGTCCCTTAAATACACCAGTATAATTAGTTCCAGGTGTTTGACTGGCTGCAAGGTTGAGTCTCTGACTGCTGGGAGCACCCGCTGGCCAGCCCTGGTACTGCAGCTCATAAGGCAGCTGAGTCCCACTATTGCTGGCCAGTCCATTCCTGACAGTTGCTTTATTGTCCTCTTTATGTCTTTGTTACATTTTTTTCTGTAAATATTTAAATTGCACCATTTTGACCTTTTTAGTAATAAACCCTATTTTGAAAAGTGTTGAAACCGTCTCTAAAGCTTTTAATGCAAACTAAGGAATCCCTGTCTCTTGAAGAGTGCTACTGTATATAATAATACTCGGAATATAGTTGTCTGCAGTGACAGTGTGTGTTACATACGTTATTGTTCACATTTGTTCTTGCTAACATTGTGAAGGGTTGGTAGGCCAAAGCTATCTGGTGGCAGTTTGGAGTTTGATTAACCTAACACAGTGACAGTCACTCTCAGGCTGCATGCACCTAGACTGTGGCCCTGCGAGCTGGAAAATCTTTGTGCAGGGTGTACCTGAGAGTGGCATTGTTAGTGCAAGTGACAGCACGGTGTGAGATTGGCTGGCCCTTTGTCACAAGTTGGTGAGAAGGGCAGGGGTCGGGCATTGCGTTTGTTACACACACTACAGGGGGAACTTGTGTATACTTGTTCCCGAGCTGGTTTTGTGTGTCACACAGAACATGGCTCGGACCAACTCCATGCTTTCCCTTCACTGGCTGTGATTAATAGCAGCAGGAGCCAAGGGCTTCCAATGCTGCCTCTCTGTCCAATAATGAGAGAGAGCCGAGAGAGCCACTGCTCTCGTGCACACTGCTGGATCAAGATAGGGCTCAGTTAAGTATAAGGGGGGGGGAGTTGGGATGCAACACCACACTGAAGGCTTTTTACCTAATTGCCGAGAGTGCATTAATGTAAAAAACATCAGGATTTAGAGGCACTGTAAATAGTGGATTAAGGAATCCCCCCTACTAGGATATTGTCTTCTGACAGTGGAAATCATGCCTGTCAGAATACACTGCTCAGCAACTACAGCTGATTGGCTGCAGCCACTAATTAATGGGGATTTTTCCAACATATCCCTTTGACAGAAATCGAGTAAAGAATCGACTTCTGTTGAGCAAGGTAGCCTACACACTGATCAAAATTTCTTTCAGTGTATGACCAGCTTATGTTTCCTTATATCTATTTCTCATCTAATGAGAGAAGTGACAGAAGAAAGATATCTTCTACTTAGATTATCTTGGTTTACTTGCTTTGCATCTGAGGTGGAAACATTTTTTAAAAGTATGTTTATTTCTACATTTAAGACTATTTATTTAAATAAAGATTTATGTAAAAGTAAAACTGGGTTTTTTTGTTTTGGATAGTGTGGGAAAGGTTGAGACTTAGGCTACTTTCACACTGATCCGCAGCAAATACTCAACAAAAGACACATATGCGTTTTTGCAGCGTTTTCATTGCATTTATGGTGCATTTTTTACAGGACATGTGAATTAAAAACCATACCAAAACAGCACAGCAGGCACATATTTGATGTGTTTTTTATGCATTTTTGCCACATTTTCCATTGAATTCAATAGGAAGGTGTGTTTTTGGTGTTTTTTTACTGTACCAAACCTGCAGCAAAAAAGCAGTAAGAAGGATTGTAAGGAAATGATGGACGGGTGGTGGTTCTCTCGTTCTGGGAGGACTTCATATGATGTCCTACCACTCTAACCGTGCGTGCGCGCCACCGGCGTACATGATCGCATGTAAATCACGCTGACAGCTTGTGAGGAGAGGAGAGCTGGTAATAGGCATTCCTCAGAGGGGACATCTACACTGATCATCAGGACTCTGATGATCAGTGGAGCCCCATCAGTGTCACCTGTCAGTGCCCATCAATGCCACATATCAGTGCCTACCAGTGCACATCAATGTCACATATCAGTGTCCATCTGAGCTGCCTTTCAGTGTCAATGTCACTATCAGTGCCAGTCAGTGCCACCTATCAGTGCCAATCAGTGCCACCTATGAGTGCTGCCAATCAGTGCCACCTATCAGTGCCAGTCAGTGCCGCCTGTCAGTGCCGCCTATCAGTGCCTGTCAGTGCCACCTATCAGTGCCACCTAAGAGTTCCAGTCAGTGCCGCCTGACAGTGCCAGTCAGTGCTGCCTATCAGTGTCATATATGAGTACTGCCTTTCAGTGCCCATCAGTGATGTCTGTCAATGCCCACCAGTGATGCCTGCAAATGCCCATCAGTGCCACCTACCAGTGCCTCCTCATCAGTGCCCATCAGTGCCTCCTCTCAGTGTCCATCAGTGCCTCTAATCAGTGCCCATTGGTGCAGCCTATCAGTGCCCATTGGTGCAGCCTATCAGTGCCCATCACTGCAGCATCATTACCGCACATCAGTGAAGGAGAAAATTTACTAATTTACAAAATTTTATAACAGAAACTAATAAAAACTTTTTTCCCCAAAATTTTCAGTTGTTTTTGGTTTGCTTAGCAAAAAATTAAAAAAAAGTGGTGATTAAATATCACCAAAAGAAAGCTCTATCTGTTTCAAAAAAATTACAAAAATTTCATAGGAGTACAGTGTTGCATGACCGCGCAATTGTCATTCAAAGTGCAACAGCGCTGAAAGCTGAAAATTGGCCTGGGCAGGAAGGGGGTGAAAGTGCCCAGTAGGTAAGTGGTTAAAAAGCACACCTAACCTGCAAAGGATCAGTGTGAAGAGTTCCATAGAAATACGTGGTCAAACTTTTTTTCTGCTTTTTTTAGCGCAAAAGAATAGATCAGTGTGAAAGCAGCCTTAAGGGTAGATTTACTATAGCTGGTGCACTCACAATCAGCTTCTAACTTCAGCTTGTTCAATTAGGCCTTGGCAATAAAACCAGATTGGTTTCTCTGCAGAGTTGCACCAGATTTTGCACTCTCCAGGTTAAGTAAATCCCCCCCTCCGTGTCAAGTCTTTATTGCTGTCTGTGCCCCTGTTGGGGAGATTTACTCTTCTGTTTGTCCTAGTTACCATTGTTACTGAGAAAGAAGGGATGGAATTTTAGAGTTGCCACCAGAGCTAGGAGTGAGGGAAAATCTCCAATAAGGACATCTGTGACAGCTGAATAAAAGAGAATTATCTTGACATTGGAAGGTTTTTTCTCTACAACAAGATATCAAGGGAAATCTCCCCAACAATATGCAGACAACAGAAAATACATTTTTCCCTACCCTATCCAAAACATTTAAAAACATTTTTGGCTTTCAATACATTTTCCATTATGATGCAGCATAAATGGCACATCTAAGCTCCGCAGTTTAGCGTGAAAGACAAAGGGAAGCTCTACACGCTCACATCTACAAGTGCCCATTATCTAGAGTGCTGAACACGCACGGATGCACTGGGACATTTCTTTCCATTTCTAAATGTCAGAATGCCACCTCTTAACTTTGAAGTTCACCTTTGTACATTAGGTCAGTTTGTAGCCTTTCTTTTGGTTTTAAATACAATTAGGATGCAATGATTAGGATGTAAGTGTCCTCCACCCTTCCCTTTCCCTCATTCAAGGGCTTCTTGTAGGTGACTTACATGCAAGTATAAGTGCTGGCAGTGATGGACCAGTTTGGTCTGACTTCCTTCTAGCTCCCTGGGGATGTCCCATCACTTACTAAACCTAATCTGCCTAAACTGCTGCTCCGCAGTAAAACCATCTATTTTTTTGGCAAGACCATTGTCCACCTTCATCTGTAAATGGTGTTTTCACTAAAGTAACCCAATCTTTTTAAACAAATGTGGCTGCTCAGATTACTAGTAAAGCAACTTAAGTGCATTATTTTAACTGCATCTGTAATGATGGCTTAAATGTTAAAGCAAGGGAATATGTTACTTCTTTTTTACCAGTTAATCATGATTTCAAATTTCCTGAAAATGAGTTATGTGATACAGGAAAAAAGTGGTAATCGCTTTTCAGTGACTGTGGCTTGTGGCGGCAGTGATAAATGTGTGACATTGCAAGTAGGAAACTTGAGAGGAGACAACGCAACTTGACACAGGGGATCAAAGTATTTACACTTGGCCTAAGGACTTGCAGTTAGACAGTACAGGAGCCAGAGAAGTTTCTATGGACACTGCAAAAAGAAGTATGTTGAAGGGTCTATGAAAATTTGTTTACTGTTAATCATGTGACATCATATGATGCCCTGAAGGATGCCATTTATCTCTACAATTAGGGTTTTTAAGTTGAGCTCCAGGCAGACAAAACATCAATTCATCTAGGTATGCGGTCATTAAAAATCATTAAGTACATTGTGAAAAGTAACCAGTGTACATACCTGAATTTGACTTGTAATTAGTCTTCTGCAATCACCTTCAGAGCTCAGACTGGAAGAGAGAGAGGCAGTCCTATGAACCAATCTGTTGTGCTGCAATCTTAATGTGTTAACACAGAACAGTGAGATTAGTGCATCAGTCTGCTGCTTCTCCTTTTCTGTCCAATCATAAACTAGGTGAGAGACAAGACTTAATTGTATTATTCAACTGCTGCAGAGATATTATTATTATTATACAGGATTTATATTATTATTTATTATTATTATACAGTATTTATAAAGCGCCAATAGTTCGCTCAGCGCTGTACATTACAAAGGGGGACAGAACATGTGACAGAACAATACCAATACAATGCAAAACATGAGGGGATCGAGGGCCCTGTTTTTTCGAGCTTACAATCTAGGAGGGAGGGGATGGTGGCACAGGAGGAGATAGCTGTGGGGGATGGAGTGGTAGGAAGAGTGGTGGAGGTCGGCAAGTTAGCAGGGGGTGGGGTAGGCTTCCCTGAAGAGATGGGTTTTCAGGGTGCGCCTGAAGGAGAGGAGAGTAGGCGATAATCTGATGGGTTGGGGCAGGGAGTTCCAGAGGATGGGTGACACCCTGGAGAAGTCCTGGAGGTGGGCATGGGAGGAGGAGACCAGGGAACTAGAGAGAAGGAGGTCTTGTGAGGAGCGGAGTGTGCGTGCTGGGCGGTACTTGGATATTAGGTCAGTGATGTAGTTCGGGGCAGATATAGCGCCAACAGTTTGCACAGCGCTTTACAATATAAGGGAGACAGTACAATTACAATGCATTTCATTATAGAAGGGATAGGAGGTCTCTGCTCGTGGAGCTTAAAATCTAAAGGAAGGGGGAGGTGATGCAAAAGGTGACAGCTGCAAGGGATGATCTGGAGGAGATGATTCAAGTACAGTTCTTAGGTGGAGGTGGGGTAGGCTTCCCTGAAAAAGTGAGTTTTCAAAGATCGCCTAAAGGCAGACAGGGAGGGGGCTGACCGGACATATTGTGGTAGGAAGTTCCAGAGGATAGGAGAGGCTCTTTAGAAGTCCTGGAGGTGAGCATGGGAGGAGGTGATAAGGGAGCTAGAGAGGAAAATATTTAGTTTTCCAGCATAGATATGCTGTCTGGCAGGGCTTTGTACAGTAAGGCGACTAGATCTTCCAAATGAAATCTGGGGACACTCAATATATCATGCCTAGTTTCAAACCAGACCTACAAAATCATGGCCACATTTGTAGCCACACCCGCAGTGGTAGCCGCATCCACCAAATCACACCCACTTTTTTTTTAGTTATTTCAAAGCAAGCATTGAAGTTATGAAGACAAAATAAACAGCTTAGAAATAAGAGGCCCCAAGACATGCAAGCATAGTTATAATACCTAAAAATACCATTCAGCTAAAAAATATACATTAAAAAAAAGAGAAGATCCTAATGGGTCTCATAAAATGTTTACTCCCTGTTTAAGCATACAAGTGTCTGATATACACTCACCGACCACTTTATTAGGTACACCTGTTCAATTGCTTGGTAACACAAATTGCTAATCGGCCAATCACATGGCAGCAACTGAATGTATTTAGTCATCTAGACATGGTTGCTGAAGTTCAAAGTGAGCATCAGAATGGGGAAGAAAGGGGATTTAATTGACTTTGAATGTGGCATGGTTGTTAGTGTCAGACGAGCTGGTCTGAGTATTTCCAAAACTGCTTATCTCCTGGGATTTGCGCACACAGCCGTCTCTAGGGTTTACAGAGCATGATCAGAAAAAGAGAAAGTATCCAGCGAGCGGCAGTTGTGTAGACGAAGATGCCTTGTTGAGGTCAGAGGTCACTGGAGAATGAGCAGGCTGATTGCTGCAACATTCATTATGTATGTTTCTCTTGTATGTAGATAATATTTATCTATCCTGGAGTTCAGCTTTAAGTGTTTCAAGTATAACTTCAGGAGAAACTTTTTTAGTATTGAATAAGGTAGTCAGGGATTAGAATACCTGTCAGGTTTGTATTGCTTTCTGTGCCCCTGTTAGGGAGATTCAACCTCTTTAATTGTCCTCTTGACTGCTGTCACCAAAAATGAAAGCAAAATCTCAAATGTTTGGATGTCACCAGAACAGGAATAGAGGGGAATCTCCCAATGGGAACACTAGTTTTGGTGACCCTGGTGGTAACTATGGACTTCCCTCTTGTTGGAGGAATTTCCTCTCACCTTCTGTTGTGGTTATGGGGCCAAAAAGGAAGGGAAATCTCTCCCATGGGGAAGAGATGGGAAGAAATAAACCAACAGAGATTATAACCTGTCCATACTCTATTCAAAATAAAAAATAATGTTTTGGCAATTTATTTATTTCAGGTACTTATATAGCGCTGACAATTTAAGCAGCGCTTTATATATAGATTGTACATTCACATCAGTCCCTAACCCTCAAGGGGTGTACAATCTAAGGTCCCTAACTCACATTCATATACAAGGGCAAATTCACACAGGATCCAATTAACCTACCAGCATGTCTTTGGAGTGTGGGAGGAAACCAGAGTACCTGGAGGAAGCCCATGCAGGCACAGGGAGTACATGCAAACTCCAGGCAGGAGGTGCTGCGGCTGGGATTTGAACCAATGACCCTAGTACTGCCAGGTAGAAGTGCTAACCATTTAGCCACTGTGCAGCCCAATTATTATGGCAATATTTCTATTTTAAACTCTTCCACTTTATAGAATGAGAAAATCTGTTTTTGAACACTTCGCTTTAAAAGGAATGCAAAATAATATGTACATTAATAAACTGTTTATCTCTCTTGGATTTATAACAATATAGACATGTTATCAAAAGTATTAGAAAACAACTGGACACGTTCATAGAACCCACTGATATATATGTTTTGAGGTGTGATGTGAGTAGGGCTGTGCTGATAATACAGTCCACTTCAGGAAGAAGTAACTAAATAAAAATAATGTTCTGAGTAGAATACTTGAATTATTTGAACAACTTTTCTGTTCTTGTAGAGTTTCTCATGGAACATGAGTGCATTTTATGCAAAAGTTTGTTTTAACAATGAGATTTGTTTTAACGGTAGAGAGTAAGAATCTTTATTTTTCTGATGTCCAGACATCATTCATAATGGAAAAAAATGCATTCAATGGGTGTATTGCTCCCTGGTAAACAGACAATGACTTCTGAAACTGTTAACAAGTTCACACATGGTGTTTGTGATTTTCGAAAGTGTGCAAAGACTTCATTCCATTTTCTAGACTGACATAGAATTTGTGCCAGTGCTCCGTTCATCTCTTTTTTTGTGTCAAGAAATCCTTTTATAAAATAAATCTCATCAAACAGGGTATCTTCTTTGGCAGAAAAAAAATGGGCATTTATTTTTCAGATGTGGAATTGCTTTCAACATATCATATCTACTAGGATACTTTTTTAAAGTGAAACAATGATGATTTCTAAAATCATCCAAATGCCTTACTGATCTAAGTACTGTAGTGCAGCACTGTAAAACGAAATGTGATTTTCCAAGATAGGCATTTTCAGAACTGATACCATTTAGCTCCCTCAAAAGCCTTTTTTGTCAATTCTGGCATAAAGTTTTCCTTATATCGTGCAGAAAGTTTTTTATTTCTTACATAATATTTGCAGATTCAGTTGCACACTTGTCATCTCCTTTGAACATTTTACTGTGTCATGAAAAATAGGTAGATTTCCCTGTTCAAATGTAATGGTGGCCATACCCTAGACGAAAGATCATTTGAAAATCTCCCATTTGGAAAAAATTTTTTTTGTCCAGTTAATGTGCACAAATCGAAAATCAATAATGATGTTTTTGAGGCAAAAAAATCGAAGGAAAAGTTTGGAAGAATTCTGTCAGACAATAAATTGAAAGGTATTTCTTGACTGTTAAAAATCAAACTGTTGGTACTGCGCATAAGTGACCAAGAGCAAAAAATGAACTGTTTCATTTATGCCCATTGAATGATTTAGTGTTTGAAATTCGGTCATTACATGATAATAATAGCAATATTGTTTGCTCTCACCACCATGTGTTTGTTTTTCGAAAACCCGTTTGAACAATTTTTTGACTAGTGTGTGGCTAGCATTAGCCATGGTTTTGTGGTTGGGTTTTCAAAAAGTCTGCAGAGAACCATTAGCCCATTTTTCTTACATAAAATATCAGCTCTGAGAGATTGATAGAAAAGTAGAAACCACTCTAAAGCAGGCAACATAGAGAGCTACCCTACATTACTGTGCCTAATGCTAGTCGCTAGTCATACACTTGTCAAAAAACAAAAAGTCCAAAACTTTTTTTTTTAGTTTTGGACAGAGTGGAGATGGATTAGAACACCTATCAGTTTTTTTTTCTGCCTATACCCTTGTTAGGGAGATCCATCCAATCTATGTGTCCTGTTTACCATTATTATTGGAAGTGAAAGTAAAAGAAAATCTCAAATTTTGGATTGTCCCCAGAAAAGTAATAGAAGAAAATCTTCCAATGGGGGACACTAGTTCTGGTGACTTGGGGATTGCCAAGGAATTCTCATAATTTGCAGGGATTTTCTCTCACGTCCTGTTTGGCAATGGGGCAGGAAGTGAACGGGAATCCCTGCAATGGGACAAAGATGGCAAAAAAAATACAAATTCTGGTGGTGATCCCAGATTGGCCGAAGGGGCCCTGGTACCCTCTGCTCCTTCTAACAAGTGTTAAGGATCCACTCCCTTTGCTGGTAAGATAAAAAACATAGAAAAGTGACAGTAGAAAAAAGAGTGGTCCACCGACTCTGCCCATTTGGTTTTTTTTGATGGGGGTGATTTTGTGTTTTCTTTGGGGGGGGGAACTCCACCCTCAAACACTACTAATATCCAGCAAATGGAGGCATCCATCCTTAACTTCCTAGCAACCGCCAATCTCCCCCAACTCACCCCTACACAACTTGAATCTATATCTACACCGATATCTCCAGCAGAAATAGAAAAAAACATAAAATCCCTACCTCTTAATAAATCTCTGGGAAATGATAGATTTACAAATGAATAAAATATTCGCCCCTAATCTTGCACCACACTTATCTGTTCTCTTCAACCAAGCAGCCTCCACAGGACAATTCCCTAAAGACATGCTACAATCTATAATTACAATCATCCCCAAACCCGGTAAAAATCCCCAAATGGTCCAAAATTACAGACCAATTTCTTTACTGAACACAGACATCAAACTATACGCTAAAATAATTGCACAAAGATTACTTCCTCATCTCCTTACGCTAATTCACCCAGACCAAGTGGTATTTATTCCTGGTCGACAAGCTCCAGATGCAACCAGACGACTTATATCACTCTTACACAACCTTGAGAGCTCCAGACAACCTTCCTTACTACTATCCCTAGATGCTGAAAAAGCATTCGACCGCATACATTGGCAATTCATGAAACTCACAGTTCAAAAATTTGGTATCACAGACTGGATGCTATCGGCAATTCTATCCCTCTACTCCAGCCCCTCAGCTAGAGTACTAACTAGCGGTACCCTCTCCCAAACCTTCCAGATTTCCAATGGCACTAGACAAGGCTGCCCACTATCTCCCATAATCTTTACTTTACTCATTGAACCCCTAGCATCCAAGCTCAGAGATGACCCAACTTTTATAGGTATTACACACCTCAAAAAAGAACACAAAATCAGCCTATTTGCGGATGACATCATTTTGATGATTACCAACCCCTACAAATCACTTCAAACGATCCGCACATATTTACGCAACTACTCAGAAGTCTCATATTATAAACTCAACGAGCCCAAGTCCTCTATACTAAATCTCTATACTTCAGAAAAGACTCAAAAACTACTAATTAAACATTTCCCCTTCTCATGGGAACACCATAGCATCCCTTACCTGGGGATCAAACTCACTACTACAACTGGCCAACTATATACCTCTAACCATAAAACAATACTTGAATCCATCCCACAAGAACTCAAAACTCTTCGCACATCAACTCTATCGACACTAGGGAGAGTGGCGACTTTAAAATTGTCTATCTTACCCAAGATCCTCTACATATTCCGCACTCTTCCCATCCCAGTTCCCAACATAATATTTTCCAAATTACAAGCAATTTTTGCCAAATTCATGTGGAACTCGAAAAAGCCCAGATGCACTACAAACCTATTAATACGTCCAACCTACAGAGGAGGAGTAGGCCTCCCTCATTTAAAATCATACTACACTGCTTCGCTGCTAGATCAGATCTACTTCTGGTGGCATCCAACTACAGAAAAATCATGGACAACCATGGAAACGCTCTCACACTCTGTCCCTACACCTGAAAAAATTTTATTTCTTTCTCAAACCACGCAACACCAACTTATACTTAAACATCCTTGCATACAGGCCTCCCTCCAAGCCTGGTATGATCTTTTAGCATCTGACCAAACGATCACCAAACGAACCCCTACCCCAATTACAATTCTATATTTCATTATTCCCTCCATAAATCTACGACAATGGGAGAAACAAGGCATTTCATACATTCGAGACATCTATACAAACAATAAATTAGATTCCTTCTCAACCCTCCAAGAAAAATTTCATCTCCCCAACAATGAATCTTACACATACATGCAAATAGCGCACTCCTTACAACAACTAAATATTCTGCATACAATAGCAATCCCCACTACTACACTCAACTTCCTACAAAAACCACATTACCCCAAAAAAGGAATCTCAACTTTTTATTCACTTATAACTAACGCCAAGTTTACTCTAAAAACCACTTCCCTATCCAACTGGGAAACCACTTTCACACTACCAATACAACCGCACACATGAGAAAGAACCTTTATGATCACCTATAAAGCTTCCAGATGTAGTTCCCACTGGGAATCATACATGAAAATTCTACACCAATGGTACCTAACACCGGCTAAACTCTATATACTACTCTCAACACTCTCCCAATTGTTGTAGACAGTGTGGAGAAATAGGTTCAATTTTCCACATAATGTGGACATGTAAATCTTTAAAATCCTACTGTAACAAAGGGTTTCAATTGATCTCCTCAATCACCAGAACCCCAATGATACCAAACCCAGCGCTCGCACACCTACATATAGGAATCGATAAACTCCCAGCAGATTCTCGCTCCATCATCATAAACATATTATCAGCTGCCAAAACCAACATCGCTAAATTATGGAAATCATCCAAAACTCCTTCTCTCTCCGATCTCCTTACTGACCTTAACTTTCAATGCGAGATGGAGAAGAGATCAGCACTCCACAAATCCTCTTATCACAAATTTAAATACCAATGGTCTCGATGGCTACAGAACCCCAACTGTATTATGAATTGATATCCATATAACCATATCGTACAAAACCTTTAAAATTGACTGGTGTTTAGTTTCCTCCCCCACCCTACCCACTCCCCCCCCCCTCCCTACCCCTCTCCTTTTCCTTACCCATTCTATACACAGTACCCCACCTAACCCTGGTTCACACCACGTTAAGCATACCTTTTAGTTAAGCGAAACCTATGTTTATGCTGTCCCTAGCCAATTGGTAGGGAATCTACTGCATATATACCCTGCTGTACTTAATGTGAACCGCATTGTCGTACTATATCTTGTTTTGATAAAATTCTTTCAATAAAAATATTTGAAATAAAGATCTATATAGCAGAATCAGGACCTCCTTCCTCCTGCTGGAGACCCCTCTAGTGATGCATCCTAGAATTTTGTTTGATTTCCCCACTGCCTGGCCACACTGTTTGCTCATTTTGCAATCATCTAAAATAAGCACCCCCAAGTCCTTTTCCTCTGAAGTGCTGGCCAACAATGTACCCCCAATGTTGTACTCTTTCAAGGGATTATTTTTCCCTAGGTGCATTATTTTACATTTAGAAACATTGAACTGTAATTTCCACTTTTTAGACCAGTCTTCCAGCAATGCCATATCATGTTCCATGTTACATACACCTCCACGGATATCAACCCTATTGCACACCTTTGTGTCATCAGCAAAAAGACATACCTTACCCAACAAACCTTTAGTTATATCACTTACATATAGATTAAATAGAACAGGACCTAGTACATAGTCTTGTAGTACACCACTAATGACTGGTCTCTTTTCGGAGTGAAGCGCATTTACAACCACACTTTGGTATATATCCTTTAGCCAGCTGCATATTCACTGAACCACCCAAGAGCTAAATCCTAGCTTGATCTTCTCCAAAATCCCATTTGTCCAACACCTGACAGGCTCAGGCTGATGGCCTGGGTCTTGAAGAGCAGGCGCTAATAGATCTTGGGTCTTCTGTAAAGGTTGGGAATATTCTTGTGAAAGCAAGGAAGCACAGCACCAACAGTGCCTATAGTAGAATATGGCAAAACTTCACAGGAGTGTTGCTGATCAAGGTTTCATACTATGCTCTTCACAAGTCTATCTCATTCTGAAGTTTCTGCAGGCAGGGCTTGATTTAGGTCTATGCATAAGAAACCTATAGGCCCACGTTTCAGCTATCTCTGCCTTCACAGTGGGCATTCAACACTTAATTATACTGTTCTTCAAGCTGCAATTTGTTTGAAACATCCCTAAGGAATTGTTCTCAAAGTGGAATCTCCCATTGGTGTTGGACTTTTCTGAATCAGATGCCTTCAATCGAAGTGGCCCCCTGTGGTACCTCTCACTGAAAACTGCATTCCTGGTGGCAATTACATCAACCAGAAGAGTGTCCATATTAGCAGCCTTGGGATTTAAAGAACCCTTTCCCACTTTCATTCCAGACAGGGTGGTACTCATGCTGATGCATGAGATCATGTCTAAGCGGCCTTCAGAGTCCATATCCACAAGAGGTTGTCCTCCTTACGTCTTTTTTGGGGAATACCCAAGGAGTTGGCCCATCGGATGTGGTCCAAGCTTTAAGATGTTAAATTAACATGCGACATCTGGCATCAGGAAGTCAGAGCACCTTTTTGTTATACCAGGTATACCGTGTAATGATTTCACAGCTTCCAACAAGATTATTGACTCTTGGTTGGTGAAGCTCATCTCCTTGGCCTGTGCCATGGAGACCTTGGCACTCTACACTAGAAGGGTCTTGACCTTATGAGCTGCAGCAGGCCGGGTATTCCCAGAGACAATTTTCAAGGCAGCTTTATGGTTGTCAATATATATGTTCATGGCTCATTATTGTATAGAAGCAGCCTTAATGACAGTTGTTTGGTAGAGGCATCCTGGCTTCTGCTTTTAGCCAGAATTAAGGAGTGTGTAGCATTATCCCTCCCCTGTGTGGCTATTTAATTCCCAGCTGTGCTGACATGGAGTCATCAGGGAAAATTGAAAATTGAATAACAGATACTTACCGTAATAATCCTTTCCTGACAAGCTCCATGTCAGCACAATTCCAGCTTGGTAAGACTAGTTACGGAATGCTGAGGCTGCAGGTGGGCTCAAATTTACAAGTTGGGTCCTGAAAGCATGGGGGGAGCATACGCAGCTGTGCTGACATGGATCTTGTCAGGAAAGGAAAATTACGGTAAGTATCTATCATTCAATTTTCTATTTTCCCCTCGCCTTACATAGTTACACAGTTTGTGAAGTTGAGGAAAGATACCGGTCTGTCCAGTTCGACATGTGTGTATGTTTATGTCACTACCAATTTCAATATCCCTGTACATTGTGTTTTCTAAGAACGCATTTTTTAAATTAATCTATGTTAAGCAACACATTTTCAGAAATTGCACAGTAGAATGAAATTTCCAGTGCAATAATGTATTTCTTCAAACAACAATTTATTTTGGTTCGTAATGTTCATTATTTCTAATTTGCAGTAAAGTACACAACACTTAAATTATTGACATATGATACAAACCTTTTTAGAGGCTATGAAAATAAAGTCAATCGAATTATCACTCCTTCTACTCCCTTCATGGATTTGTACCTACATGTGTTTTGATGTGTGAATGATTTTTTGCTTTGAAAAGTTTAAAATACCTTTTAATCCTTGTGAAAATGTTGCTTACTTTTCTCCCACATCAGTGCTTGTAATGCACAGACATGTTTAGAAAAAACACATAACTGCCGAGCCAAGAAAAGGGAGGTCAGACTATAAAATGTTTTTGTTTTTCATTGCAGTGTCTATCTGGCTGCATATTTATTTCTACAAGATCAGTTGCATTTTGTTTCCCTATCTTGACACTGTGTTTAAATTCATTGCATTGAAGAACACTTTTACATTGCAATTGTTTTTTCTATGAACATATATAGTTTCTAAATATGTTGCTAAGAACACAGTTACAGTATGTTATATAATGCTGTCATTTATTCCTTGCTCACAGAAATATACTTCTTGATGTCCCTTTTTTGGGAATTATAATTGTTCTGTTATCCAAAATCAATATTATTATGAATGTTTATTTGCATAAAACTTGTCTAAGCTGCTACTAAGTAATGCATCCACATAATCCGTTCTAAAATGTAGCCCATTTTAAATATCAAATTCAAATTTTGTTTTTGTTGTATTGGAGTTTTCTTGTGCTATGCTTGGAGTGTTGATTTCATTTTGTATGTCAGTTTTTGAGATTTATCTGTTTCCAGTTTAGCAGATTTCAATATACATGCTTATCTACATACACTATATTGCCAAAAGTATTGGGATGCCTGCCTTTACACACACATGAACTTTAATGGCATCCCAGTCTTAGTCCATAGGGTTCAATATTGAGTTGCCCAACCCTTTGCAGCTATAGCAGCTTCAAGTCTTAAGGGAAGGCTGTCCACAAGGTTTAGGAGGGTGTCTATGGGAATGTGTGACCATTCTTCCAGAAGTGCATTTGTGATGTCAAGCACGGATGTCGGACGAGAAGACCTGGCTCGCAGTCTCCACTCTAATTCATCCCAAAGGTGTTCTATCGGGTTGAGGTCAGGACTCTGTGCAGGCCAGTCAAGTTCCTCCACCCCAAACTAGCTCATCCTTGTCTTTTTGGACCTTGCTTTGTGCACTGGTGTGCAGTCATGCTGGAACAGAAAGGGGCCATCCCCAAATTGTTCCCACAATGTTGGAGCATGAAATTGTTCAAAATGTCTTGGTATGCTGACTCCTTAAGAGTATCTTTCACTGGAACTAAGGGGCCAAAAAAAACCCACACCATAATCCCCCCTTCTAACAATCTTTACATTTGGCCCAATGCAGTCAGGCGAGTACCATTATCCTGGTAACCAACAAACGCAGACACATCCATTAGATTGCCAGAGAGTAAAGCGTGATTCATCACTCCAGAGAACACATCTCCACTGCTCTACAGTCCAGTGGTGGCGTGCTTTACTCCCTTGCATCTGACCCTTTGCATTGCACTTGGTGATGTAAGGCTTGAATGCAGCTGCTCAGCCATAGAAGCCCATTCCAAGAAGCTCTCTATGAACTGTTGTTGTGCTAATCTGAGGGCTACACAAAGTTTTGGAGGTCTTTAGCTATTGACTCTGCAGACACTTGGCGACTTCTGTGCACTGTGCGCTTTGGCATACGCTGACCCCGCTCTGTCATTTTAGGTGGCCTACCACTTCGTGGCTGAGTTGCTGTTGTTCCCAGTTGCTTTCATTTTGTTGTGGAATATTTAGTAGCAAGGAAAGTTCATGGATGGACTTTTTGCACAGGTGGAAATCTATCACAGTACCACTCTTGAATTCACTGAGCTCCTGAGAGCGAGCCATTCTTTCACAAATGTTTGTAGAAGCAGTCTACATGCCTAGGTGCTGGATTTTATACATCTGTGATCATGGAGGTGATTGGAACACCTGAATCCAATGATTTGGAGGGGTGTCCCAATACTTTTGGCAATATAGTGTATATCACATGGCAGGAATATTCAAACAAGGTCAAAATACACTTATAGTATACTATAACCAAATAAGTATAAATATACCCGCTCCTGGATATTAATATCAGCACCTAACACAACTTGCTGACCACAAATTCAAATATACATATGTTTATTATTTATTACAGGTACTTATATAGCGCTGTCAATTTACGCAGCGCTTTACATACATAGATTGTACATCCTTTGTAGTTTTCCATTCATAGAATTCTGTGAATGAATGACACAGCCAAGCAGGTGAAGCCCCCAAAGTTTTTTTTTAAATAGTGACAGCTAGCGGGGGCAGAAGATTCCCCTGCTAGCTGTCACTAAATGCAGCAGAGCGGGGAGACGCTGCAAGACTGGGAACAAGTTACAAATTTCACCCTAAAAACCAGCAGAACATGTAATGTTCCAAAAGCTGAACATATTCTTTGAAGCTGAATTGATAAATATTGGGGTTGATTTACTAAAACTAGAGAGTACAAAATCTGGTGCAGCTCTGCATAGAAACCAACAAGCTTTCAGGTTGTATTCTCAAAGCTTAATTGAACAAGCTGAAATTAGAAGCTGACTGGCTACCATGCACAGCTGCACCAGATTCTGAGTGCTTCAGTTTTACTAAATCTCAATCATTGCCTTTATGAATTATAAATTATAACTTTTTCTTTATTTCTAATATATTGAATGCCTGTTTTCTTCAGCTGCATGTAGTTATATTAAAAACTGAGCTTATACTGGAGTTCAGCTTTATATAACGTCCCCTCTTCCATGTGCGACAAAAATGCCAAAAAAATTTTCAATAACCTAATGCAGAGTCAAGAAAACCTTTAGTTTTACTTGCCATGATGTCATGATTCCTTATCCAGGATTTCAGCTATCTCTGTCCCCCTTATGTAGATTCTGTAGGGGTCTGAAATTAGTTTTGACAGAGGTCACTTAAGTCTGAGAGTTGCTGTCCTTCTGAATCTGCAGTGTTAAATGTCAGACAGTAGACATAACAGCAAATGTCAGACTACATGTGAATACTGTTGATGTTCTTACATGAGCCTAGTTGTGATAGATGCTTTTTAATGTTCTGTTGTGATGGGCTGTAGTTCTGCGTTTAAATATTTTCTGCAAAACAATTAACTAAAAAATAGGAGGAATTTACAATCAAATTACTTTGGGCATTACCAGAATATCAGGAAACCTAGTCATGTGAAGAACATCCAAATTACTATACAAGTGGCTTCCTGGCTAGAGTCTGTCTTTAACATATGAAGAATTCCCCTGGAAAGATAACATGTGGCTTATGCAATCCAATAGATGTGGAAAGTGTTTTTCTCCTTGATGATTCATGTTCAGTAGTGATAGAGTTGGATCACACCAACTGCACATTATCTGCTAGGCAAGTATTCTCTTTGTGTAGATTTGTAGGTTTATGCACAGCTGAAAAAAAAAACATTCTATATAAAAGTCCTGAAGTAATATATTGCAGACCACAACCCTCAACAAAGTCATGGCAGACTTGTCCATATGGAAAACTGTATGTAAAATGGCAGCATGAAAAAATATGTCAGTGAAAGTTTCCATTCATCCAGATCATGGTATAGCTAGCAGTAATAAATCAAATTCAGCTGAGACTTGTTGTGTAATACTGACATTTTTTTTTTGTAGTAAAAATTTTATTGTGTACTTCAGCAAGACAAGACATCTTACAGAAAATGTTGAAATCCTTTTTTTTACTCATCCAAGTTGCTTCCAATTGTTTGAGTGTCCAGAACATGCCCCAGCATTTATAGCCACACAGCTAACTACTTAATCCAATCACCTTAATTCAATCAAAATAGAATATGTCAAGACAGATACTGAATATTCAAGAACTGAGGAAGCAACTGGAGTGATGCAGTGATGAGTTTTGAACCTCTTTCAAAATTAGAGAACAAATCCAGTTGAATGTAACTAACTACTACAAATTGTTGAGTACAAATTGTTCACAATGTAAATGTTCTATTTCTTGTGTGGTGCCAATGTTCACCATAAGCACAATATAACTGAGTAACTGAGTGAGAAGGCCTGAACTAGACAAACATTTAGCTACCACAACACTCTCTTTTCCTTGTCTTAAAGTACATGCTGTTAGTATGTATGTGTCACGTACCTGGTGTGAGAGGCCAATGGAGAGAGGGCTTCCCCTGTGGCTAAGTTCCAGACTCCCCTGAGAGTGGGACAGCAGGAGTCAGGCCCAAAGTGGCACGGGTCGCCTATAGGAGTGCTTGTTGGTGGTCCACCCAGGAGCACAGCTGATGCACTGAGATGAGGTCTGCAGACAGGTGGTGCCTGTGTGAGGTATGCAAGCCCTTCCGGTGAACAGAGGATTACTGGATAGCCAGTTCAAAGCCAAGGTCCGGTACCGGGTGGAGATCAGAGCAGACGTAGTCAGATGGGATAGCCGAGGTCATACACAGAGTAGCAAGAGAAAATATCCGTTAGCCAAGCTGAGGTCAGGTCAGAGTTTAAGCAGAGAAGACGCAAGCCGAGTCGGTAACAGGAAATCACAGCTCACAATAGCACAGGAACAGAAAATCACAGCACAGGAACAGGAACAAGGTACTGGGGAGCCAGAGATCAACCAGCACCTGAGAGTAGTTCCTTATAAAGACTGTTTGCTGCCAAATTTGAGCCGATGTGAATTTCTGTGGCCATGCAAGGTACTGGCAGGGGTGCCAGGTCTCCTAACATCTCTGCCGAGGACAGAGCCCTGACAGTATGATATAAAGGGTGGTGAGGGCAAGTACAATTTGTCAGCATGTCAGATGTAAATTTTCTCATTACTTTATACTCACCTGCTGCTAATAAAATAGTTAAAAACGGTCTCTGATTTTATTTCATTATTTGAAGTGTTAATTATTGTATTCACAATATTTGGCTTTTCAACTAGGTTGGAGTTCTTCTTCAAAGCCTAAGTTAAAAAAAAAGTCAGCACAAGGGATCTTACTTGTAATTAGTTTGATTTGCTCCTAGTTTAGTAGAAATCTTCCTCCATCAATAATCAAATTCTTCTGGTGTGATGGGGGTTAAAAGAGCTGTGAAACTGTGACAGGCACTGATCAAAAATGCCTGACTATGCCCACTCTTTTTGCTGTACTATAACTTCTATGAATGAAAAATGATTCACAAATGAAGGAGGCAGACCTTCCAGTCATCTGCCCATCCTCCATTCATAGAATTATTTTCCATTCATAAAAGCTACAACATGAATAGAGGAGGAGAGCAGAAAGGAGGGCATAGTTGGGCACTCTTGTTCAGTGCCTGTCAGAACTCCCTCAGCTCTATTAATCCCCATTGCACTGAAAGATTACGGTGCCAGGGGTGGGGATCAGTTGAGGAAGATTTCAACTACACTAGGAGAGAACAGCACAAGGGACATAACACAGTAATTACAAGTAATGTCCCTTGTGTTGATTTTTTTTTAACTTAGGTTTTGAAAATGATTTCCAGCACAGTTAAATACAGAATATTGTGATTAAAATAATTATCATTTCCCATTTCAGTAGCACAAGAGACACATCACACTATAAAATCCCTTGTGCTGATTTTTTAAAAAACTAAACTTAGGCTTTAAGATACTAACCAAGGAAAAATAGCATAATTGTCAAGACTACAAAGAACACAATAAAACAACTCCAACTGAAGGAAAGTGTTGAAAGTTGGAATTTTGGCTCAGCTGGATACCTGAACTTGCAAGTTCTCCAGCTAACAATGGAGGGAGAAAAATAGGTGATAGTGACACATTTTGGCTCTGCAATGTAAGGAAAAGTGGAGGAAAAACTTACTAAACAGTAAAAATGAAAGGCTGTATGAAATCTATATATATCTTTACTACATTTCCTGTCAGAAGGAAACAGCAACACACATTCTGTACGCATGGGGATTACTAAGAAGCATAATGCAGAAACATATAGGAAATAGTAGCTCACTAACTGATTAATAATATACAGGTTCAAAATGATCTAATTTACATAATGTTAAGGTCAAGTTATTAACCAGTGATAAAGTAAAACCACAACTTCTATATAGATCAATTTGTATTTCATAGTGTCTACTAGTCTCTTGTTGCAATTACCCTTCACCCAAGAGGCATTTGGGTAAATGTTGGTTTTCATGGTAGGCCTATTAGTAAATGCCCCACCCACTGTTTTTTTACCCACATATCATTTGCTGAGACAGAATATTTTCCTGGTTGTTTTATATGTGAACTGAAGAAGCCAGTCCCATACAAGGTTTCTAAGGATTTCCCTACTACCCAGAGCAGAGGGCATGGATTGGAAGCATGGAAGAAACAATAAAGAGAGATTTTACTGTAGTGTTATCTATTCAATGATGCTATGGAGGTACATGATTCCCCGAATACTGCAGAAAGTTGTTTCCTTGAATTCCTTTCTAAGCACCACTTGTTATTTGGTGAAATATTAATATGTAATAACATCCACATAATGTACTATAATTATATTAATCTCTCTATATATTTATAGAAGCAGTCATCTTGGTTCCATTTAGAGATGTATGTAACACCCTAGTCAAATTGACTGTAAGTGGGTCTAATTTCCTAACAGCTATAGTGACTCCTGAAATCTGTTTGGAGAGAGCACACAATATGTTGATTCATGCTTTGGTTCCCCATCTGAGGAACAAATTTGACCAACTGACCTTGATTTTGTTGATTTACAGCAGCCTTGAGGTAAGATTGTTTTTTTAAGGCAACAGTGGGGTGTAACACATTTTTGGAAAGCAATTCAGCATTCTTTCCTATCATGTGTTTAGGGTTACATGATAAATATACCAATAAAGAATTCAAAGTAGCATCTTACTGCAGAATTTGGAGAGGTAACTATAATCTGTAAATTGTACCTGTGGCATTCTTATTAAAAATATGCTATAGCAACATCTTGATTCTCTTAGTGTTTGCACATAACCCACATGCTTCTGGTTCCTGGGGACTTCATCTTTGGAACAAAAGTTGTTAGCCCCATGAAGAACTTTGGTGGGTTCTTGGCTACCCAGAACTCATGGGTCTGATGCATGTAACAATAATAGCTGAGATTATTTTGAAATGTTATTTAGTGAAGAATGGAGGTAACTACGTTATACATTACACTTATCCCCCAAATGTTGCAGAAACACACTTCCTAGAGGTCCTCTCTAAGTTGTTAAAATAAACATACTGTATATATATAGCTGCGTGACTTTAAGGTTTCTTTCACACGGTCACCCTCCATCCTAGACTGTTCCAGTGCCAAAGCAGACCAGAATGGAGACTAATGTCTCCATGTACACACACTGAAAACTCTAGGGAGAGAGGGGTAGGGAGTTTAGAACACTCATTACAGACCTGCTGACTCAATAGCACAACAATTAGAGATGAGCGAATTATTCAAAAATTCGGTTCGGCTGATTCGCCGAATTCGCCGAATAAATTCGCTTCGAGCCGAATATATTCGCTGCGAATTTAACTTATAAAAAGGGTGTTTCTAGGCTTCAGAGAGCCTTTATATTAGTGCAGAACACTGTACCTTTAATTTAAATGCCCTTGGAGTCTGCTGGGGAAGAGAAATAATACTGTCAGTCAGTATGACATGCAGATGAGTGCCGTCGATCTTAGAATCACCGCACACTTCACTCATTTGGGCAGTCACGGGGCCAAAACCAGAGTGTGGAGCCACAGTGTAGCGGTGGAGGCAGCAGCAATGGGAGGCCATACAGCACCCTATGACAAAATGGAACCCACCAGCAGTGTGAGGAGACCTGAAAGTGGCACATGGCAGAGTGTGGCGATGGAGACAGCAGCAATGGGAGGCCGTACAGGGACCCATGACACACTCTGGACCTGGCAGCAGCATGAGGAGGCGGTACAGGGGCCCATGACAGATTATGGGCCTGGCAGCAGCATGAGGAGTCGGTACGGGGGCCCATGGCAGATTACGGGCCTGGCAGCAGCATGAGGAGGCGGTACAGGGGCCCATGGCAGAGTGGCGGAGCGTAAGCAGCTAAAATTGAAGGCCATACAGAGGCCTATGTTAAAAAGTCCCCCCAGCAGCAGCGTGGGGAGACGACTATCAAGAGTCCAATGGCAGAGTGGCGGAGCAGAAGCAGCTTCAATTGAAGGCCATACACAGGCCTAGGTTTAAAAGTCCCTCACAGTTAATTCCAATAACGAACTCTACTCCTCCGTGCAATCTACTTACGAGACCCTGGGCAGGTCTGGGTCCAATTTGTGGTAGAGACTGGTTTTGTTCAGCCATGCTTGAGCGAGTAATAACAGGTCTGTGCTGCCCTTTGGTGTCTGGCTTAATGCGCACAACACTGAACGTCCCAGCGTTTGTCAACGATTTGCCGTTAAGTGATGCAAACCCGCTGAACCACGTTCATGAGGAGCCGGTACAGGGGGCCATGAATCAGTATGGACCTGGCAGCAGCGTGAGCAGACGACAGAGGCACATGGCGCAGGATGGCGGTGTAGGCAGCATTATTCTGAAGCCATACACAGGCCTAGGTTAAAAAGCGGAAGCCGTCAGCAGCGTGAGCAGACGACAGAGACACATGGCGCAGGGTGGCGGTGGATGCAGCAGTATTCGGAAGCCAAACACAGGCCTCGGATAAAAAGCGGAAGCCGTCAGCAGCGTGAGCAGACGACAGAGGCACATGGCGCAGGGTGGCGGTGGAGGCAGCAGCAATGGAAGGCCATACAGCACCCTATCACAAAATGGAACCCACCAACAGTGTAAGGAGACCTGAAAGTGGCACATGGCAGAGTCTGGCGATGAAGTCAGCAGCAATGGGAGGCCGTACAGGGACCCATGACACACTCTGGACCTGGCAGCAGCAAGAGGAGGCGGTACAGGGGTCCATGGCAGAGTGCCGAAGCGTAAGCAGCTTAAATTGAAGGCCAAACAGAGGCCTATGTTAAAAAGTCCCCCCAGCAGCAGTGTGGGGAGACGACTATCAAGAGTCCAATGGCAGAGTGGCGGAGCAGAAGCAGCTTCAATTGAAGGCCATACACAGGCCTAGGTTAAAAAGTCCCCCCAGCAGCAGCGTGGGGAGACGACTATCAAGAGTCCAATGGCAGAGTGGCGGAGCGGAAGCAGCTTCAATTGAAGGCCATACACAGGCCTAGGTTAAAAAGTCCCCCCAGCAGCAGTGTGGGGAGACGACTATCAAGAGTCCAATGGCTGAGTGGCGATCCGGGAAGTCAGCGTTGTGATTGCAGATGCAATGCAGAAATTCTACGAAGTAATGCCGTGGGTGCGAAGAAGATCATATACCGTCGTACTTCCATCCATAAGACGGAACAACCTGCGAACCGGGAGCTTTATTGCCCTGACCCGCTGAGCAGCTTCTGGGATACCCAAGAGGCCCATGGCAGAGTGGCGGAGCGTAAGCAGCTTCAATTAAAGGCCATACAGAGGCCTATGTTAAAAAGTCCCCCCAGCAGCAGCGTGGGGAGACGACTATCAAGAGTCCAATGGCACAGTGGCGGAGCGGAAGCAGCTTCAATTGAAGGCCATACACAGGCCTAGGTTAAAAAGTCCCCCCAGCAGCAGTGTGGGGAGACGACTATCAAGAGTCCAATGGCTGAGTGGCGATCCGGGAAGTAAGCGTTGTGATTGCAGATGCAATGCAGAAATTTTATGAGGTAATGCCGTGGGTGCGAACAAGATCATATACCGTCATACTTCCATCCATAAGACGGAACAACCTGCGAACCGGGAGCTTTATTGCCCTGACCCGCTGAGCAGCTTCTGGGATACCCAAGAGTTTGGCTTCTGTGGGGAATATGGTTGAAAACTGAAACTTAAAGGCATGTTGACGGAAGGGCACCAGTGTCAGTGCTCCGGAGGGAATATAGCTTCAAAGCTGACACTTAAAGGTATATCGACGGTCAGAGACCACAGGAAGTGGAGCTTGCGTCTTAAATCGACTGAATGTGGCAGACGTGAAACGTCTACGGGCCGTATATGAAACGGGTTGTTCCTCTTTCTGGAATAAGTGTTGGAAATGGCCACTCTTTTTGGTGTGGCGTTTTGTCTATTTAATTCCGATAACGGACTCTACTCCTCCGTGCAATCTAGTTACGAGACCCTGGGCAGGTCTGGGTCCAATTTGTGGTAGAGACTGGTTTTGTTCAGCCATGCTTGAGCGAGTAATAACAGGTCTGTGCTGCCCTTTGGTGTCTGGCTTAATGCGCACAACACTGAACGTCCCAGCATTTGTCAACGATTTGCCGTTAAGTGATGCAAACCCGCTGAACCACGTTCATGAGGAGCCGGTACAGGGGGCCATGAATCAGTATGGACCTGGCAGCAGTGTGAGGAGACCCGAAAGTGGCACATGGCGCAGGGTGGCGGTGGAGGCAGCAGTATTCGGAAGACATACACAGGACTAGTTTAAAAAGCGGAAGCCGTCAGCAGCGTGAGCAGACGACAGAGGCACATGGCGCAGGGTGGCGGTGGAGGCAGCAGTATTCGGAAGCCATACACAGGCCTAGGTTAAAAAGCGGAAGCCGTCAGCAGCGTGAGCAGACGACAGAGGCACATGGCGCAGGGTGGCGGTGGAGGCAGCAGTATTCGGAAGCCATACACAGGCCTAGGTTTAAAACTGGAACCCAGCAGCGTGAGCGGACGACAAAGACGCACATGGCAGAGGATGGATCTGGCAGCAGTATGAGAAGGCGGTACAGGGGCCCGTGGCACAGTGTGGTGATGGGGGCTACAGCAACTGGATGCCAGAAAGTGGCCGATAGGGCTATATACTGCATGGAATTATAAAGTTGTAAAGACAGCGGCCTATAAGGCTATACACACTATTAGAGATGAGCGAAGTATTCAAAAATTCGATTCGGCTGATTCGGCGAATTCGAGGAATAAATTCGATTCGAGGCGAATATATTCGCTGCGAATTTAACTTATAAAAGGGTGTTTCTAGGCTTCAGAGAGCCTTTATATTAGTTTAGAACACTGTACCTTTAATTTAAATGCCCTTGGAGTCTGCTGGGGAAGAGAAATAATACTGTCAGTCAGTATGACATGCAGATGAGTGCCGTCGATCTTAGAATCACCGCACACTTCACTCATTTGGGCAGTCACGGGGCCAAAACCAGAGTGTGGAGCCACAGTGTGGCGGTGGAGGCAGCAGCAATGGGAGGCCATACAGCACCCTATGACAAAAATGGAACCCACCAGCAGTGTGAGGAGACCTGAAAGTGGCACATGGCAGAGTGTGGCGATGGAGACAGCAGCAATGGGAGGCCGTACAGGGACCCATGAGAGACTCTGGACCTGGCAGCAGCATGAGGAGGCGGTACAGGGGCCCATGGCAGATTACAGGCCTGGCAGCAGCAATGGGAGGCCCGTAATCTGCCAGCACCCTATGACAAAATGGAACACACCAGCAGTGTGAGGAGACCTGAAAGTGGCACATGGCAGAGTGTGGCAATGGAGACAGCAGCAATGGGAGGCCGTACAGGGACCCATGACAGATTACGGGCCTGGCAGCAGCATGAGGAGGCGGTACAGGGGCCCATGGCAGATTACGGGCCTGGCAGCAGCAATGGGAGGCCCGTAATCTGCCAGCACCCTATGACAAAATGGAACCCACCAGCAGTGTGAGGAGACCTGAAAGTGGCACATGTTTGGGACATGATTCATGGCGGATTTAGTCAGTTGTGTCAGGAACTGGTGGTTTGAAATCCAGACTAATCCACGCCTGATTCATTTTCACAAACGTGAGTCTCTCCACACTTTGGGTGGACAGTCGTGTCCTCCGCGGAGTTACAATACCTCCTGCCGCACTAAACACGCGCTCCGATGCCACGCTACTGGCCGGGAATGACAGCCTTTCAAGGGCAAATTCAGCTAGTTGGGGCCAAAGGTCAAGTTTCGTTGCCCAGTAGTCCAGGGGATTGTCTACCTCGGTTGGCAGGGTGCTGTCCAAGTAGGCCCAAGCCTGTTGTTTGAGGTCCTGCTCCAGGTTTACCTGATGCTGCTGCTGCTGGTTAGTAGTTTCCTCACTGCTCTGGTGAAGAAAGCTACTCATCATCGACTGCAGACTGAGGCAGCCGCTGCTGGTGGAGCTGCCACTGCTCCTACCACCCTACCCCTCCCCTGCTGCCATGGCAGCGGAACGCGAGCGCACAGGGCCCACAGTGTCTGAGGATGGACGTTGGTGCAGAAAGGCAGAGACCAACTGACTACATAGGTGGTTTTTATAGTACTTTATTTTGGCCTCCCTCTCAGCAGGTGTGAAAAAGGCCACCATTTTTGAACGGTAACGAGGGTCAACAAGGTGGACAGCCAAAAGTCATCCCTCTGTCTTATGGTTATTATTCGGCTGTCGCTACGCAAGCAACCGAGCATGCTATGGGCCATTTGTGCCAAGGAATGCGAGGGACTCCCTGCCTCCATCTCCACAGCATACTGCCACGGTGCGTCTGGGTCCTCTGTCTCCTCCTCCTCCTCCTCTACCAGATGCTCCTGCTCCTCCACTCCTGTCCGCTGAGTGGAAAAACCACCCATTTCACTCAATAATTCCTGAGCACCAATGTCCTCCTCTACCTCCTCCTCTTCTTCCTGTCCTGCCTCCACAGGGGTCATGTGGCATTGAGATCTGTGCCCCACGTCTACCGCACCCTGACCAGCCATTGTTAACAGCATTTGTTCCAGGACGTGCAACAGAGGAATGACGTCGTTCATCCCATAGTCCTGCCGACTCACGAATAGCGTGGCCTCCTCAAAGGGCCTGAGCAAGCGGCAGGTGTCACGCATGAGCTGCCAATGGCTGACATCTAAGTTACACAGGGGAGTACCTTTATCCGCTTGTAACATCAGGAAATCGGTGATGGCCTTTCGCTGTTCGTAAAGGTGGTCTAACATATGTATGGTTGAATTCCACCTTGTTGCAACGTCACAGCATGAGGAGTCGGTACGGGGGCCCATGGCAGATTACGGGCCTGGCAGCAGCAATGGGAGGCCCGTAATCTGCCAGCACCCTATGAAAAAATGGAACACACCAGCAGTGTGAGGAGACCTGAAAGTGGCACATGGCAGAGTGTGGCGATGGAGACAGCAGCAATGGGAGGCCGTATAGGGACCCATGAGAGACTCTGGACCTGGCAGAAGCATGAGGAGGCGGTACGGGGGCCCATGGCAGATTACGGGCCTGGCAGCAGCAATGGGAGGCCCGTAATCTGCCAGCACCCTATGACAAAATGGAACACACCAGCAGTGTGAGGAGACCTGAAAGTGGCACATGGCAGAGTGTGGCGATGCAGACAGCAGCAATGGGAGGCCGTACAGGGACCCATGAGACACTGTGGACCTGGCAGCAGCATGAGGAGGCGGTACAGGGGCCCATGGCAGATTACAGGCCTGGCAGCAGCAATGGGAGGCCCGTAATCTGCCAGCACCCTATGACAAAATGGAACACACCAGCAGTGTGAGGAGACCTGAAAGTAGCACATGGCAGAGTGTGGCGATGGAGACAGCAGCAATGGGAGGCCGTACAGGGACCCATGAGAGACTCTGGACCTGGCAGAAGCATGAGGAGGCGGTACGGGGGCCCATGGCAGATTACGGGCCTGGCAGCAGCAATGGGAGGCCCGTAATCTGCCAGCACCCTATGACAAAATGGAACCCACCAGCAGTGTGAGGAGACCTGAAAGTGGCACATGGCAGAGTGTGGCGATGGAGACAGCAGCAATGGGAGGCTGTACAGGGACACATGAGACACTCTGGACCTGGCAGCAGCATGAGGATGCGGTACGGGGGCCCATGGCAGATTACGGGCCTGGCAGCAGCAATGGGAGGCCCGTAATCTGCCAGCACCCTATGACAAAATGGAACACACCAGCAGTGTGAGGAGACCTGAAAGTGGCACATGGCAGAGTGTGGCGATGGAGACAGCAGCAATGGGAGGCCGTACAGGGACCCATGAGAGACTCTGGACCTGGCAGCAGCATGAGGATGCGGTACGGGGGCCCATGGCAGATTACGGGCCTGGCAGCAGCAATGGGAGGCCCGTAATCTGCCAACACCCTATGACAAAATGGAACACACCAGCAGTGTGAGGAGACCTGAAAGTGGCACATGGCAGAGTGTGGCGATGGAGACAGCAGCAATGGGAGGCCGTACAGGGACCCATGAGAGACTCTGGACCTGGCAGCAGCATGAGGAGCCGGTACGGGGGCCCATGGCAGATTACGGGCCTGGCAGCAGCAATGGGAGGCCCGTAATCTGCCAGCACCCTATGACAAAATGGAACACACCAGCAGTGTGAGGAGACCTGAAAGTGGCACATGGCAGAGTGTGGCGATGGAGACAGCAGCAATGGGAGGCCGTACAGGGACCCATGAGACACTGTGGACCTGGCAGCAGCATGAGGAGGCGGTACAGGGGCCCATGGCAGATTACAGGCCTGGCAGCAGCAATGGGAGGCCCGTAATCTGCCAGCACCCTATGACAAAATGGAACACACCAGCAGTGTGAGGAGACCTGAAAGTGGCACATGGCAGAGTGTGGCGATGGAGACAGCAGCAATGGGAGGCCGTACAGGGACCCATGAGAGACTCTGGACCTGGCAGAAGCATGAGGAGGCGGTACGGGGGCCCATGGCAGATTACGGGCCTGGCAGCAGCAATGGGAGGCCCGTAATCTGCCAGCACCCTATGACAAAATGGAACACACCAGCAGTGTGAGGAGACCTGAAAGTGGCACATGGCAGAGTGTGGCGATGGAGACAGCAGCAATGGGAGGCCGTACAGGGACCCATGAGACACTGTGGACCTGGCAGCAGCATGAGGAGGCGGTACAGGGGCCCATGGCAGATTACAGGCCTGGCAGCAGCAATGGGAGGCCCGTAATCTGCCAGCACCCTATGACAAAATGGAACACACCAGCAGTGTGAGGAGACCTGAAAGTGGCACATGGCAGAGTGTGGCGATGGAGACAGCAGCAATGGGAGGCCGTACAGGGACCCATGAGAGACTCTGGACCTGGCAGCAGCATGAAGAGGCGGTACGGGGGCCCATGGCAGATTACGGGCCTGGCAGCAGCAATGGGAGGCCCGTAATCTGCCAGCACCCTATGACAAAATGGAACACACCAGCAGTGTGAGGAGACCTGAAAGTGGCACATGGCAGAGTGTGGCGATGGCGACAGCAGCAATGGGAGGCCGTACAGGGACCCATGAGACACTCTGGACCTGGCAGCAGCATGAGGAGGCGGTACAGGGGCCCATGGCAGATTACAGGCCTGGCAGCAGCAATGGGAGGCCCGTAATCTGCCAGCACCCTATGACAAAATGGAACACACCAGCAGTGTGAGGAGACCTGAAAGTGGCACATGGCAGAGTGTGGCAATGGAGACAGCAGCAATGGGAGGCCGTACAGGGACCCATGAGAGACTCTGGACCTGGCAGCAGCATGAGGAGGCGGTACAGGGGCCCATGGCAGATTACAGGCCTGGCAGCACCCTATGACAAAATGGAACACACCAGCAGTGTGAGGAGACCTGAAAGTGGCACATGTTTGGGGCATGATTCATGGCGGATTTAGTCAGTTGTGTCAGGAACTGGTGGTTTGAAATCCAGACTAATCCACGCCTGATTCATTTTCACAAACGTGAGTCTCTCCACACTTTGGGTGGACAGTCGTGTCCTTCGCGGAGTTACAATACCTCCTGCCGCACTAAACACGCGCTCCGATGCCACGCTACTGGCCGGGCATGACAGCCTTTCAAGGGCAAATTCAGCTAGTTGGGGCTAAAGGTCAAGTTTCGTTGCCCAGTAGTCAAGGGGATTGTCTACCTCGGTTGGCAGGGTGCTGTCCAAGTAGGCCCAAGCCTGTTGTTTGAGGTCCTGCTCCAGGTCCACCTGATGCTGCTGCTGCTGCGGCTGGTTAGTAGTTTCCTCACTGCGCTGGTGAAGAAAGCTACTCATCATCGACTGCAGACTGTGGCAGCCGCTGCTGGTGGAGCTACCACTGCTCCTACCACCCCACCCCTCCCCTGCTGCCATGGCAGCGGAACGCGAGCGCACAGGGCCCACAGTGTCTGAGGATGGACGTTGGCGCAGAAAGGCAGAGACCAACTGACTACATAGGTGGTTTTTATAGTACGTTATTTTGGCCTACCTCTCAGCAGGTGTGAAAAAGGCCACCATTTTTGAACGGTAGCGAGGGTCCAACAAGGTGGACAGCCAAAAGTCATCCCTCTGTCTGATGGTTATTATTCAGCTGTCGCTACGCAAGCAACCGAGCATGCTATGGGCCATTTGTGCCAAGGAATGCGAGGGACTCCCTGCCTCCATCTCCACAGCATACTGCCACGGTGCGTCTGGGTCCTCTGTCTCCTCCTCCTCCTCTACCAGATGCTCCTGCTCCTCCACTCCTGTCCGCTGAGTGGAAAAACCACCCATTTCACTCAATAATTCCTGAGCACCAATGTCCTCCTCTACCTCCTCCTCTTCTTCCTGTCCTGCCCCCACAGGGGTCATGTGGCGTTGAGATCTGTGCCCCACGTCTACCGCACCCTGACCAGCCATTGTTAACAGCATTTGTTCCAGGACGTGCAACAGAGGAATGACGTCGTTCATCCCATAGTCCTGCCGACTCACGAATAGCGTGGCCTCCTCAAAGGGCCTGAGCAAGCGGCAGGTGTCACGCATGAGCTGCCAATGGCTGACATCGAAGTTACACAGGGGAGTACCTTTATCCGCTTGTAACATCAGGAAATCGGTGATGGCCTTTCGCTGTTCGTAAAGGCGGTCTAACATGTGTAGGGTTGAATTCCACCTTGTTGCAACGTCGCAGATCAGGCGATGCTGTGGAATTCCGTTCTGCCGCTGCAGCTCAAGGAGGGTGTGCTTTGCGGTGTAGGAATGGCTGAAATGCATGCAAAGTTTACGTGACATTTTAAGGATGTCTTGCAGTGGGATGGTGGATTTTAGGAACCGCTTGACAACCAGATTGAACACGTGAGCCATGCATGTCGCATGGCACAACCTTCCTTGACGCAGAGCAGACACCATGTTCTTTCCGTTGTCGGTCAACATGGTTCCGATTTTCAGTTTGCACGGAGACAGCCATCTGTCGATTTCTCTGTTCATTAAACTCAGAAGTTCCTCCCCTGTGTGACTACGTTCGCCAAGGCATACCAGGTGCAGCACAGCGTGACACCGTTGCGCCCTGCACATGTGATATGCCGGTCGGGTAATGGGACTTGGCATGGGGGTGGCGGCTGAGGACACGGCGGAAGAAGAGGTGGTAGAGGCGGACATCTTTGCCGGACCAAGGACGTGCAAACGTGGAGGCAAAAGCGGCGTGACCTGTCCAAGTTGCTGGTGCGGCTGTGCCGGCACCACGTTCACCCAGTGGGCCGTAAATGACATGTACTGTCCCTGACCGTAGTTACAGCTCCACACGTCGGCGCTGCCGTGCACTTTGGCAGAGACCGACATGCTCAAAGACTGGCCCACCATCTCTTCTACATGTGAATGCAGGGCTGGCACTGCCTTTTTGGCGAAGAAATGCCGGCTTGGCACTCTCCACCGCGGTGCGGCACAAGCCATCATTTCTCGGAAAGGTGCTGAGTCCACCACTTGGAAAGGGAGGGACTGCAGCACCAGCAACTTGGACAGGAGGACGTTCAGCTTCTGCACCGTCGGGTGCGTGCTCGCAAACTGTTGTCTCTTGGAAACGGATTCCAAGAAAGACTGCTGACGGAATCCGTGAAGAGGAGTAGCAGGAGAAGGAGCATCTAAACGAGCGGAAGATGCCAACGAGCGACAACTCCCCTCAGCAGAGGTGTTGGAGCCTTGACTGGCTGATAGAGGGCGATTGACGTCGGGTGACGGAGCAAGTAACGGAGCGGGTGATGGAGCGGGGGCTGGGGCAGGCAGAACCACCGTATCTTTATCACGGTTTTCCCAGGCCACCAAATGGCGACGCTGCATATGCTGCCGCAACGCTGTAGTCCCAACATGGGCCCCCTGGCCACGCTTGACTTTCTGGCCACATAGTCGACATACGGCTACGTTTACTTCCTCGGGCGGCTTGACGAAAAATTGCCACACCACCGAGTAGGAAACTTTGCCCCCGCTACTCCTCACTGGCTGACTGCTACTTCCTCCGTGCACACCGGCACCACTACTGGCCGTGGTGGTAGGCTGCAGTGGAGCTGGTGCTCTACTCCGTGGCCGTTTGCCTCCACTGACACTGCTGCGACCCTGCTGCCTCCTGGGCAACCCACCGACTGTTTTGCTCGCTGCCAAGCTGGCACCCTCTTCTCCTGATGATGCGGAAGCAATAGCCTGATGACGACGAGGCTGCCAAGTGCGATCAGCCTCATCATCATCAATTAGGGTCTCCGCCTCACTACTAGCCCCCTCGGCTGCGTGTGGGTAAGGAGACAGACCTGTCTCTAGACCGGCTACCGAGCCACTCTCCTCGCCAGTACTTCTTCACCTGGCTGCTGAAGAGGCGGATGTCTCCCCCCGTTCCTGACCGCCCTCTGTTAGCTCTTCCTCACTGTACAGTGGGGCTGAGCCCACAGCATGCGATACTTCGCTTGGTGAGGGAACACCAAAGGACAGGGGCAGGTAGAGGACACGTGATTTCAGTGGGCTTGCTCCTGGGCCATGCCAACTAACGGTTGTGTCTGACGTACCCACCGACCGTTGGCTGTAGGTGTCAGAGGTGACCTGGGAAGAGGAAGACGACCGAGCCAACCAATCGATGACGGCAGGGTTGTCGGTGGAGACACGACCGCTGGATGACACCGGGAGCACTGGCCTCTGGCTGCGACTAGTGCTGCCTCGACCCCTTCCTCTGCTGCCACGTCTGCTCGCTCCTAAAACATTGCCTCCTCTGCCACTCCTCTGCATGTTGTCTGACATACTCTTTAATTCAAAGATTCTGTGTCCCTGAGTAACAATTCTGTGTCCCTCAGTAACAATTCTGTGTCCCTCAGTAACAATTCTGTGTCTGTCCCTGAGTAACAATTCTGTGTCCCTGAGTAACAATTCTGTGTCCCTTAGTAACAATTCTGTGTCCCTCAGTAACAATTCTGAGTCCCTCAGTAACAATTCTGTGTCCCTCAGTGACAATTCTGTGTCTGTCCCTGAGTAACAATTCTGTGTCCCTCAGTAACAATTCTGTGTCCCTCAGTAACAATTCTGTGTCCCTCAGTAACAATTCTGTGTCCCTCAGTAACAATTCTGTGTCTGTCCCTCAGTAACAATTCTGTGTCTGTCCCTGAGTAACAATTCTGTGTCCCTGAGTAACAATTCTGTGTCTGTCCCTGAGTAACAATTCTGTGTCCCTCAGTAACAATTCTGTGTCCCTCAGTAACAATTCTGTGTCCCTCAGTAACAATTCTGTGTCTGTCCCTGAGTAACAATTCTGTGTCTGTCCCTGAGTAACAATTCTGTGTCTGTCCTTGAGTAACAATTCTGTGTCCCTCAGTAACAATTCTGTGTCCCTGAGTAACAATTCTGTGTCCCTGAGTAACAATTCTGTGTCCCTCAGTAGCAATTCTGTGTCCCGAGTAACAATTCTGTGTCCCTGAGTAACAATTCTGTGTAACTGAGTAACGATTCTGTTTCCCTCAGTAACAATTCTGTGTCCCTCAGTAACAATTCTGTGTCTGTCCCTGAGTAACAATTCTGTGTCCCTCAGTAACAATTCTGTGTCCCTCAGTAACAATTCTGTGTCCCTCAGTAACCATTCTGTGTCTCTCCCTGAGTAACAATTCTGTGTCCCTGAGTAACAATTCTGTGTCCCTGAGTAACAGTTCTGTGTCCCTGAGTAACAATTCTGTGTCCCTGAGTAACAATTCTGTGTCTGTCCCTGAGTAACAATTCTGTGTCCCTCAGTAACAATTCTGTGTCCCTCAGTAACAATTCTGTGTCCCTCAGTAACAATTCTGTGTCTGTCCCTGAGTAACAATTCTGTGTCCCTGAGTAACAGTTCTGTGTCCCTGAGTAACAATTCTGTGTCCCTGAGTAACAGTTCTGTGTCCCTGAGTGACAATTCTGTGTCCCTGAGTAACAATTCTGTGTCCCTCAGTAACAATTCTGTGTCCCTCAGTAACAATTCTGTGTCCCTCAGTAACAATTCTGTGTCTTTCCCTGAGTAACAATTCTGTGTCTGTCCCTGAGTAACAATTCTGTGTCTGTCCCTGAGTAACAATTCTGTGTCCCTCAGTAACAATTCTGTGTCCCTCAGTAACAATTCTGTGTCCCTCAGTAACAATTCTATGTACCTCAGTAACAATTCTGTGTCCCTCAGTAAAAATTCTGTGTCTGTCCCTCAGTAACAATTCTGTGTCCCTCAGTAAAAATTCTGTGTCTGTCCCTGAGTAACAATTCCGTGTCTGTCCCTGAGTAACAATTCTGTGTCCCTAAGTAACGATTCTGTGTCCCTAAAGTCTCTGTGGCCCTAACTCTGTCCCTAATACAGAGAGGTCTGTCTCTCTTGAATGACCGGAGGCAAATGGAGAATTGTAAGATGGCCGCAATTTATAGCTCCACCATTACACAGTGCTGGCTGGCTGGCTGGTGATTGGCTAATGCGATCACATGTCATGAATGAATGCATTATGGGTCAGCGCGCCTTGTCTGCGCGCCTTCCCAGAGATCCCCGCTCCGTCGCCGCACATGTCGCCGCCATTTTTGGAAAAATTTCGATTCGCGCATCCGAAGTCTGCTATTTTTCGGATTCGGCGCGAAACAAATTTTTTCTAATATTCGAAACGAATTCCACTTTGCCAAGTTCGATTCGCTCATCTCTACACACTATAACAATCATGACTTGATTGACCATTGGCCTATAAGGCTATACACAGCATGAATATCATGACTTATTCTGAGAGTGGTTTGGAAGGCTATATACAAAAGTAATTCATGAGCTGTCCGGACAGCGGACAATAAGTACATATATACAAATCAATTCATCAGCTGTCCAGCCAGCGGCCTCAAAGGCGACACATATAGAAAGCAATTCATGAGCTGTTCAGACAGCGGCCTCTAAGGCGACAGATATACAAAGCAATTCCCGAGGTGTTCAGGGAGCGGCCTGAACGGCTAGGTTATTACTAAATATATTTTTGTGGCCAAACATCGGCCTATAAATAGATGTCTACACAGTGACAAAAAATTATGTCGCCAGACAGCGGCCCCTAAGGCGACAGATATACAAAGCAATTCCCGAGGTGTTCAGTGAGCGGCTTGAACGGCTAGGTTATTACTAAATATATCTTTCTGGCCAAACATCGGCCTATAAATAGATGTCTACACAGTGACAAAAAAGTAGGTCGCCTTACAGCGGCGTATCCTACAAATTGACATTATAAGAAATGGGTTAGACCAAAAAAAAAAAAAAAAAAACTTTGATGCGATGCTATACCTTAGTAGATTGTGGAAAGTCGACAAGTCAAGCGTAACTGTACATTACAGAAAATCTTAACAAGACAACCAAACATGTGGCCAAACCGTGACCGATACAACAAGTTAACAATGTAAGAAACAGGAGGGGGCCAAACCGTGGCCAATAAATAAACAGTCCACCTCATTGATGAGATGGACAACACGTGTCAAATAAATATTTAAAAAAATTGCTATTCCATCGGTCTGGAACTGGTCAACTATAAATAATTAAAAAGTTTAAATTCATGTGACAGTCGTCCAGCGACGTATAAATAATTTAAAAACACCAATTCATGAGGGGCCCGACCAGCAGAGTATAAGTCATTAAAAAGGTTCAATTCATGTGACGGTCGTCCAGCGAAGTATAAATAATTTAAAAACCCCAATTCATGAGGGGCCCGACCTGCAGAGTATAAGTCATTAAAAATGTGCAAAACATGAGTCGGCTGACCAACAGCCTCTCAATAAAATATATATACAAATGTACGGATCAGGTGGAGGTCTTCCATTTGTCCCTAATAACATGTTTGGGGCATGATTCATGGCGGATTTAGTCAGTTGTGTCAGGAACTGGTGGTTTGAAATCCAGACTAATCCACGCCTGATTCATTTTCACAAACGTGAGTCTCTCCACACTTTGGGTGGACAGTCGTGTCCTCCGCGGAGTTACAATACCTCCTGCCGCACTAAACACGCGCTCCGATGCCACGCTACTGGCCGGGCATGACAGCCTTTCAAGGGCAAATTCAGCTAGTTGGGGCCAAAGGTCAAGTTTCGTTGCCCAGTAGTCAAGGGGATTGTCTACCTCGGTTGGCAGGGTGCTGTCCAAGTAGGCCCAAGCCTGTTGTTTGAGGTCCTGCTCCAGGTCCACCTGATGCTGCTGCTGCTGCGGCTGGTTAGTAGTTTCCTCACTGCGCTGGTGAAGAAAGCTACTCATCATCGACTGCAGACTGAGGCAGCCGCTGCTGGTGGAGCTGCCACTGCTCCTACCACCCCACCCCTCCCCTGCTGCCATGGCAGCGGAACGCGAGCGCACAGGGCCCACAGTGTCTGAGGATGGACGTTGGCGCAGAAAGGCAGAGACCAACTGACTACATAGGTGGTTTTTATAGTACTTTATTTTGGCCTCCCTCTCAGCAGGTGTGAAAAAGGCCACCATTTTTGAACGGTAGCGAGGGTCCAACAAGGTGGACAGCCAAAAGTCATCCCTCTGTCTGATGGTTATTATTCGGCTGTCGCTACGCAAGCAACCGAGCATGCTATGGGCCATTTGTGCCAAGGAATGCGAGGGACTCCCTGCCTCCATCTCCACAGCATACTGCCACGGTGCGTCTGGGTCCTCTGTCTCCTCCTCCTCCTCTACCAGATGCTCCTGCTCCTCCACTCCTGTCCGCTGAGTGGAAAAACCACCCATTTCACTCAATAATTCCTGAGCACCAATGTCCTCCTCTACCTCCTCCTCTTCTTCCTGTCCTGCCCCCACAGGGGTCATGTGGCGTTGAGATCTGTGCGCCACGTCTACCGCACCCTGACCAGCCATTGTTAACAGCATTTGTTCCAGGACGTGCAACAGAGGAATGACGTCGTTCATCCCATAGTCCTGCCGACTCACGAATACCGTGGCCTCCTCAAAGGGCCTGAGCAAGCGGCAGGTGTCACGCATGAGCTGCCAATGGCTGACATCTAAGTTACACAGGGGAGTACCTTTATCCGCTTGTAACATCAGGAAATCGGTGATGTCCTTTCGCTGTTCGTAAAGGCGGTCTTGACAACCAGATTGAACACGTGAGCCATGCATGGCGCATGGCACAACCTTCCTTGACGCAGAGCAGACACCATGTTCTTTTCGTTGTCGGTCAACATGGTTCCGATTTTCAGTTTGCGCGGAGACAGCCATCTGTCGATTTCTCTGTTCATTAAACTCAGAAGTTCCTCCCCTGTGTGACTACGTTCGCCAAGGCATACCAGGTGCAGCACAGCGTGACACCGTTGCGCCCTGCACATGTGATATGCCGGTCGGGTAATGGGACTTGGCACGGGGGTGGCGGCTGAGGACACGGCGGAAGAAGAGGTGGTAGAGGCGGACATCTTTGCTGGACCAAGGACGTGCAAACGTGGAGGCAAAAGCGGCGTGACCTGTCCAAGTTGCTGGTGCGGCTGTGCCGGCACCACGTTCACCCAGTGGGCCGTAAATGACATGTACTGTCCCTGACCGTAGTTACAGCTCCACACGTCGGCGCTGCCGTGCACTTTGGCAGAGACCGACATGCTCAAAGACTGGCCCACCATCTCTTCTACATGTGAATGCAGGGCTGGCACTGCCTTTTTGGCGAAGAAATGCCGGCTTGGCACTCTCCACCGCGGTGCGGCACAAGCCATCATTTCTCGGAAAGGTGCTGAGTCCACCACTTGGAAAGGGAGGGACTGCAGCACCAGCAACTTGGACAGGAGGACGTTCAGCTTCTGCACCGTCGGGTGCGTGCTCGCAAACTGTTGTCTCTTGGAAACGGATTCCAAGAAAGACTGCTGACGGAATCCGTGAAGAGGAGTAGCAGGAGAAGGAGCATCTGAACGAGCGGAAGATGCCAACGAGCGACAACTCCCCTCAGCAGAGGTGTTGGAGCCTTGACTGGCTGATAGAGGGCGATTGACGTCGGGTGACGGAGCAAGTAACGGAGCGGGTGATGGAGCGGGGGCTGGGGCAGGCAGAACCACCGTATCTTTATCACGGTTTTCCCAGGCCACCAAATGGCGACGCTGCATATGCTGCCGCAACGCTGTAGTCCCAACATGGGCCCCCTGGCCACGCTTGACTTTCTGGCCACATAGTCGACATACGGCTACGTTTACTTCCTCGGGCGGCTTGACGAAAAATTGCCACACCACCGAGTAGGAAACTTTGCCCCCGCTACTCCTCACTGGCTGACTGCTACTTCCTCCGTGCACACCGGCACCACTACTGGCCGTGGTGGTAGGCTGCAGTGGAGCTGGTGCTCTAATCCATGGCCGTTTGGCTCCACTGACACTGCTGCGACCCTGCTGCCTCCTGGGCAACCCACCGACTGTTTTGCTCGCTGGCAAGCTGGCACCCTCTTCTCCTGATGACGCGGAAGCAATAGCCTGATGACGACGAGGCTGCCAAGTGCGATCAGCCTCATCATCATCAATTAGGGTCTCCGCATCACTACTAGCCCCCTCGGCTGCGTGTGGGTCAGGAGACAGACCTGTCTCTACACCGGCTACCGAGCCACTCTCCTCGCCAGTACTTCTTCGCCTGGCTGCTGAAGAGGCGGATGTCTCCCCCCGTTCCTGACCGCCCTCTGTTAGCTCTTCCTCACTGTACAGTGGGGCTGAGCCCACAGCATGCGATACTTCGCTTGGTGAGGGAACACCAAAGGACAGGGGCAGGTAGAGGACACGTGATTTCAGTGGGCTTGCTCCCGGGCCATGCCAACTAACGGTTGTGTCTGACGTACCCACCGACCGTTGGCTGTAGGCGTCAGAGGTGACCTGGGAAGAGGAAGACGACTGAGTCAACCAATCGATGACGGCAGGGTTGTCGGTGGAGACACGACCGCTGGATAACACCGGGAGCACTGGCCTCTGGCTGCGACTAGTGCTGCCTCTACCCCTTCCTCTGCTGCCACGTCTGCTCGCTCCTGAAACATTGCCTCCTCTGCCACTCCTCTGCGTGTTGTCTGACATACTCTTTAATTCAATAAGCACCCCAAAAATAAAACCGGATTTAACTCTTTGAACGTACAATAGTGGTTGTGAAGCAGAAAGTCAGTTTATTTAGCACAATCGGTCAATTGCAGCTTGCCGTTGGCTGTAAACTGTACGTTTATGTCACTGGAATGCACTAATCACCCAAAAAATATTACCGCCACCCGGCGTGTATATGGATTTAACTCTTTGAACGTATAATAGTGGTTGTGAAGCAGAAAGTCAGTTTATTGTACACAATCGGTCAATTGCAGCTTGCCGTTGGCTGGAAACTGTACGTTTAGGTCACTGGAATGCACTAATCACCCAAAAAATATTACCGCCAGCCGGCGTGTAAATGGATTTAACTCTTTGAACGTACAATAGTGGTTGTGAAGCAGAAAGTCAGTTTATTGTACACAATCGGTCAATTGCAGCTTGCCGTTGGCTGGAAACTGTACGTTTATGTCACTGGAATGCACTAATCACCCAAAAAATATTACCGCCAGCCGGCGTGTAAATGGATTTAACTCTTTGAACGTACAATAGTGGTTGTGAAGCAGAAAGTCAGTTTATTGTACACAATCGGTCAATTGCAGCTTGCAGTTGGCTGGAAACTACGTTTCTGTCACTGGAATGCACTAATCACCCAAAAAATATTACCGCCAGCCGGCGTGTAAATGGATTTAACTCTTTGAACGTACAATAGTGGTTGTGAAGCAGAAAGTCAGTTTATTTTGCACAATCAGCAAACTGCAGCACCAACTGTGCACGACAGCCACCAAAAAAAAAAAGGGTGTATGTCACTTTAAATTTTCGATTCTTTGATAGCTGTGGCCCTAAGTAACGATTCTGTGTCCCTGAGTAACGATTCTGTGTCCCTGAGTAACGATTCTGTGGCCCTAAAGTCTCTGTGGCCCTAACTCTGTCCCTTAATACACACAGGTCTGTCTCTCTTGAATGACCGGAGGCTAATGGAGAATTCTAAGATGGACGCGATTTATAGCTCCACCATTACACAGTGCTGGCTGGCTGCTGATTGGCTAATGCGATCACATGTCATGAATGCATTATGGGTCAGCGCGCCTTGTCTGCGCGCCTTCCCAGAGATCCCCGCCCCATCTTCTCTGTCCATTTTCTCCGTCGCCACACATGTCGCCTCCATTTTTGGGAAAATTCGATTCGTGCATCCGAAGTTTGCTAATCTTCGGATTCGTCGCGAATAGAATTTTTCCAAATCTTCGGAACGAATTCCACTTCGTCATGTTCGATTCGCTCATCTCTAACAACAATAGACCCCAATATAGGAAAAGGGCATTTAAGCTGAAATCCTGTGCCTGTAACTTTTTAGTAGCAGTCATCTCCCCTAGCAGCCATAACTTTCCTAGTAACAGCAGCAGTACCTCAATAATCCCATCTTGTTGCTTTCCCAACCTCCTACATAAGGCCTCTGGTACTTTACCACAGACATCATCTATTCCGTTTCTGTCTCCTGCAAAGGCTCCCTGCACCAAAGGCCTCAAGCAACAGGACACACTGGATAGGAAGGCTCCTTCTGCTCCAATCACATGTACAAGCCTCTAAGGCTTAAGCCTATTTACTTGGCTGCTCCTCAAACACCCTCCCCAGGGCACAGCCCGTGGGAAGAGAAAGATCATCTGGCCCTCCTCAAATATTTATAATCTCCACCAGCATGCGCCAGTCACAATTAACCTCCTATTGGTTGTCTAGGGGAAGCATGAATATTAATAACTAATTTTTACTGTGGAATCTGAGTTTTGCCAGAGGTACTCAGTTTTACTGTGGAATCTGCCCACTGAGGTACAAATGACACCTACTTACAACAGTGAGAAATCACAGCTCCACTGAGTTTAGAGGTAAACCAAATGAGCAAATAATAATGGCGGCATATAATAACATGCTGCCATGTGGCTTCAGGTGGTTTGACCTGAGGGCCTGAAGTTAGAGTGACCCTGGTTTTGCAGGAAGCTGACTGGGGGGAGTTGTCTGCCAAGGCTCTGTTTGGTATTACTGGAGGGTGTCGCTTGAAAGATTGGAAGAAGATAACCATTCTATCCTTGGGCCTTGTGAGTACTGACATTGAGGAATTTGGGGACACTGTGTGTTTTCTACCTCCCCTGGGGTTTGATAGTCAGCATGGATCTGAAAAAAGGGAACACTGGTTAAAGTTCTGAAGAGCTTGTCCAAGTGTTGCTACTGCATAGGACTTTGCTCAGCTATGTTACCTTTGGGCTGTCGCAGTCTATTGTAACTGGCTTATTAGTTGAGGGGCTCAGCCCTGTAACTAATACTACTGCTAAAGGAACTTTGCTCACTCCTAAAACTACTTGCTGCTATATGTTACAAGAGAAGTCTGCTATTTACTGTCAGCCAAGACTTCACAAGTGTTCAACTGAGAGATCAGCTAGATGTCCTCAGAATAGTTCTAATTTTGGAGTATCCTACTACATTCCCCATCCCTATCCTCAGTTATACAATAAACTCCAAAAACGAAACATCCCCTAGACTGGTCATTGAAGATAACGAGTGGAAGTATTTGTGTTTGTATTTGGCTGAAGAAATACACTGTTCCTGGTGAAGTAAGAGGAAACTGGGGCAACAAACAAGTAGCTCCTGCGGGGTTAGTGCTACAATTATTTTTAGCCAGCTTTAACAAAGCAAGAGGAAGCATAAGATAAATTAATTATTGTGGTTTATATACTTCTTTTGTTGTACATACTCACTGCATATATCAGTATATACAGTATAAGTATTTTTATAACTTGCTTGTAATACCTTCACTAAATACAGTTGCTGTTATATCAGCAAACAGCCTGCTGCTTTTAATGCATATCTTTTTTTTCCCATATTCCAAAATCTGAATAGTGATTTCAGAAGAACAGAAAGTATTTCAGACATACAAAGAACCATTATCTTTTGTTGTAGGAAAGCATAGCAGCAAAACTAGGCCAACACCACATTCATGTTAAGTGACATTGGGTTTAGATTAGATACAACTGTTTTACAAGCCAAAAAGATTCATTTATGTGTGTGCCACAAGCTTAGTATTTATTGCCAAGTGTGGGTTCAGCAGCATGAAATATGAAATAAATCTAAACGATGTGGTTCATACTGTCTGTTTTTCTGCCAACTAATGAGTTAATGATAAATCCACAATAGCTTTCTTCTGTTTATTCTGGATAAGTTTATATTTAGATAAAAAGCAAACACATTACTGTTAGAAAAGCATTTATGAGTTTGGATGGTCATTTGCAATGGTCATGTTCCAGATATAGACCACAAATTGAAGCACATTCATACTTACAATGTACCAAACTGTGACTGCAACAAGTTATTTGAGGAATAGGTTTGGCTATGTCATAAATTTTCTGGTGACACCAATGTTGATTGAACATTGATCTCCTAGAAAAATGGTCATGGACCCTCCAAGGTGTACCATGGAAATGGAGCAATCTCCTGCAAGCTTTTAGTAAATAACATTTCTGGTCTCACTGTTCCTTTTAAACTGAAAGCTGATCAGTGAAATAATGCTGTAGTTTAAAATTACTCCACAATAATAGAATTCACCAGCAGAAACACTGTAGGTAAAATCTGCCCTCATAAAACCTGGGAACATTGACAGGAGAACACCATTTGTATTATTATTACTTGGAGGGATCGTTCTGAATTTATTCAACCACTGGCATATGTGCTAGACACCCACTTCTAATTATTCTTGTCACACTGTACATATCACTACAAAACCAATATATGGAGGTGATCTAAATACCTAGTACTAGTAGAAATGTAAGGGAAATCCAACAATTGACAAGGGGATATTGTTACATTCAAATGCTAGCAGGTATAATAGACCCAAAAGTGGGTGCACAAAAAAATTTTCTGGTATTTTTTCAGAGCAGCAAAATATTGTCTTTTTTAAGTGGTTGTAAAGGCAGAAGGTTTTTCACCTGCACGCATGCTATACATGAAGGTAAAAAAACCTTCCGTGTGCTGCTCCCCCCACTGCCCCCCTAATACTTGCATGAGCCCCCTCTCGATCCAGTAATGTGCTCTTGAGCCTCGGATGTCCCGGGACTCCCTCTCCTCATTGGCTGAGACAGCTGTTGATCATAGCCAATGAGGAGAAAGCATGGGCAGGGCAGGGCCATGCCATGGTTCTATGTGTCTTATGGATGCATAAAGCCAGGCTCAAGCATATACCAGGGCCCCCATAGCAAGCGGATTGCTATTGGGGACACTGGTCAAAGGGGGGGAGTCAGGAGCTTTGGTGGGGTACCCAAGAAGAAGAGGATTGGGGCTGCTCTGTGCAAAACCACTGCACAGAACAGTTAAGTATGATATGTTTTTATTTAAAAAAAAAAAAGAAAAAACCTGAACCTTTATTACTACTTTAAGATATGTACACAAATGTAATTGCCCAATCTCTTCATCATAGCTTCATATTCCTGTCTCACTGTTTAATTATGAGTTGAGAGAAGGAAAGGTTGCAACAAGCCTGTAAACAGCCAATATTATTTTATTACAGTTGGGTCTACTCTACAGTGACAGAGAGACAGCACCACCAGGCAGCTTGTCAGGCTGATAGCAATGTGATGAATGCTGTTAGGTGACATCACTGTCCACCATTTCCATAGTTTCCACACAGTGTGGTGGTGTACAGCCAGGGGCGGACTGACCATTTGGGAACTTGGGCACTGCCCGAGGGCCCGAAGTCAGAGGGGGGCCCCATGAGATGCCCCTTGTACCTTTTCATAGGCTTTTTTGTGTTTGGTTTGAGTGTGGGCAAGGACACAGGGGCCCCATGGTCCCCTATTGCCCGGGGGCCCCATGAGTTGTCAGTCCGCCCCTGTGTGCAGCCAAACTTTCTGCCTTTGTCCACCTCCCCCCCTGAGTCTGTGCAGCAACAGTGGCCCAGTACAGTGAAAAGCAGCATTCCTCAGTTAAGCAAATCATTGTGCCATGCCACCCAAGTTACAATACAGTACCAACTGAGTTGCAAGGAATCCATGACCCAACGAGCTGAAGACTCAGGGTGTAAGGGAAGCAATTTGACTCACATACCTTAGTATTCTACTTGCCCATCAAGTTGTCCTCTGCTGGCTGATGCACTGAAGAAATCAGGGGGAGACCCTGGAGTCTGGAAAAAAGCTCTAGCATCTTGCAGGGGGGGGGCGCCAGCCTGGAAAGTAGCTCAAGAGTGTTCAAGGATACTTGATCAGTAAGTAACACTTTGTGTTATTAGCACATAAGTCAGTTATGATATCAAACTAAACTAGACTAGAGATCCATGCATGTTCAGTATTTCAGGATCACTGTTTAGTTCCAGTGAAAAGAAACCTGCTATACAATTGATCTGAAAATGCTGAACATGCAAGCTGCTTGAATATACATATAAACTGTACATCTGTGGACATGTTTTTAGTGGCATCAGTACCATCCTGATTGTGTATCTGTGGAAATGTTCCTCCTGGTGGTGTCAGTATGGTACTGATTGTATGGTACTGACTGGCAGAAATAGTGTGATTGTTGCAATGCCTACACTGCTCAAATTATTATATCTAGCCCCTTGAGGGTTAGGGACTGATATGAATGTACAATATATATGTAAAGCGCTGTGTAAACTGACGGCGCTATATAAGTACCTGAAATAGATAAATAAATAAATAAATAATATTTTATAGATTATAGAGTATTCTTTATCTTTTTTTTTAAACCCCAGGCTATTCATTCCTTTTTGTTGATGAATAGCCAAATTGTTCTAGTGAATAGAAATATTATATGTGCACAAAGTTCAATAAAGTCATCTACAGACAGGTAATATTGTCGTTACGGAACATATCAGATGAGATATGATGATCCACAGAGGTATCATTTGGAATGGTCACTTGCCATGCAATGCCATACACAGGCAGACCACTCATGCATTGTGAGGATCTCTTGTAAACTTCTGAGTCACTTCAGATAGCATGGACATAATGTACATGTGTAGGTGCCCCTGGCTTCTCTATGTGGCTAAACCCTCCAGCCGTTGGCCTACAGTTAGCCAAGGTAGCTAGGGACTGGGTTGCTGAGCCTGTTCCTAGTCCAGGTGCTTAGGGCATACTCCATTGTCTGCTCACATGTATACAGTATACTGTATACATGTGGGCCAACTACAGGAAACCTCTGACCTCTGTGATTGCCAGCAAGGGATTTGCCACCAAGTACTAAGTCATATTTTGTGAAGGGGATCATATACTTATTTCCCTCATGAACATGCAAATCAGTGCATAATTTGTTAGACATACATTTCTTTTGAATTTTTTGTTGCTATTCTATCTCTCAATGTTACAATACACCTACCATTCCATTTTTAGACTGATCATTTCTTTGTGAGTGGGCAAACATTCAAAATCAGCAGGGGATCAAGTACTTGTTTCCTTCACTGTAGATGGGGAGCCCAAGACCCAATGCCCTACATCCTCCTGATTTGTATCCTGTATTTGTGGGCTTATAATCCTAACTGGACATGTGACATTGCACACAAGTACGGGCATTGGAATACCAATGGCTCCTGTTGCTCTCAATGGAGCATGTCAGAGTGGGGAGAAGGGGGGGGGGAGCTGCTGCTCTTGTGCACAGTGCTGGATCAAGATCAGGCTCAGGTGAGTATTTGGACGAGAAAGGGGGGGGCTACTATTAAAAGGTGTTTTTGCCTCTTTATTTATAACTAGATTATCACTTAATACTAACACTCAGATTTGAGTGCAGGCAGTGTCAGTACAGGACACAGTATTGAGTGTTGTTTATTTGGGTGGAGAGCCAGTGTTTGTTCTCATGATGTTTGATTTTCAAATTGTGTTCCAATAAAGGTTGATTTTTAGTCAAACTATTTGGGTCACTAGTGGTACCTTCTTTTTTGTTTAAGAGTCTTTCCTTAAATCTCCTTTTTGTCTTATATACGTTTAAGGTACAGTGACCCACACGTAATTGGTGAGTTAGTGGACACAAGTGGGCTGGCTAAATTATCCCCTTTTTTATGGTGTTACACTTTTTACAGTTTCACCTAATACTATATTAGTAACTTTGGATTTGCAGCTTGCTTGTTCAGTAATAGTTTGGGAACCTGAAGAAAGTCACAAAAAGTTGTAAATCTCTGTTCTTTCCAACTCCGGGATATCAAAGACAGACTCTGAGACATAAGTAAAGTCCATCCTGCATTCAACTTTATTACAGAAGTTGGAAAACCTTTGCAACCGAAACAAGTGGTTCAGACTCCTGCCTCTTCCCTCACCTCGTGGTAGTTATGGTTCTGGCTCACAGAGAGCAGATTTAGCAGGGCCATATCCTGCCCTGTACTGCTTATCAACATACGTTGCTGCTGGTCCACTGATCCTCATACCCATCATAGGGAACTTGATCCAGATTTCCTCCAACGAAGTCTCAGAATTGGTGTAACAATCCTTTGATGAAGTACTACCAGCCTTCTGTTCATCAAGGGTACATTTGAAAGTTCCATTCAAAAGGTTCTACTACAAAACGTTTTGTCTCTCTTGGTTTGGGTGAAGGTGTGGATGCCCAATTATCCAGCCCCACTTATACTCTATGATGGGCTACATGGGAGAAAAAACTTCCCAACCATCTGCTCTAGCAGTCTACTCCCCCTCAATATCCATAGGTCTCTTCAGAGGTAGAGTATTAAAGTCCAACAATGGGATGGTAGGACTGTTAGGCAGGTTGTTCAGTGGGATCTCCAAAAATGGTGAAGGGCACTGTGTCACTTCTGAGGTGAAGCTGTGCATCAGGTCAGAGGTTACCTCTCATTTAGGCAAAAGTTCAAACGAGAACACCCCACAGGGTTTGCAACCTGCCTAAGGACTGGAATTAAATGACACAACTCAACTGGTTCCAAATACTGGTAGTAGTAGTTTTTTTGGTCCATTTCAATTTCAAGTGCTTTTCTGGCTAGAATTTGAGACCATCATAAGTTCAGCAAGAGATGTACCTTTCGTATTTGTCTCTAAGTGCTCTGATATCCATTTGTTCTGCAGTAGCACAGCTATTTATATGAACCCTACCTCCTCCTGATTCCTGACTCAATACCATTCACTGGATTTATTGCTTGGTCAGCCATGCCTCGATCTTTAGCAACAGCCAATGCTGCCACAAAATGTATCCTGCCAACTATGCCAAGTTTGTAGTTGACTCCCTTGCTGCTCCATATGGCTTGACTGCAGTTACGATAGTCAAACTGGGACTGGGTTGTTCAGCAAATTCTAGTCCAGGTGCTAAAACTAGACACCAATGTCTGCTTACTAGCACAGATGGTAAATCCAAAATCCTGCAAACTACATCATGTTGATCTGCATCTACTCTGATCCCTCTTGGAGCACACTCTCTAGCAGGACAACACATATTCTGTGGTTCAGGTTTTGGCTCCAAAGTTATTCCAAATGCCTGAGGCCCATGTGAAATAAAGTGAGGGGTCCTAAACCACCACCAGAAGGGTAAATGGACTCTAGCTACAACTCCTTTACCTTGTATAAAAAGGGCGAGATTTCTGAATACTACATGCCCTGGGGAAAGTAACTATGCTTTAAGCCTTTCTACATGTGTGCGAAAGACTCTGTTACAGTTACTGCAAAAAATAGGAAATAATCACAAGTTGGACAGGACCAAAGACATCTTCCAAAAATGTACTAATTAGCACCATGGAGTTAACTTAAATACTTGTAATTTTCCAAACCATAGTCCAATCAGTGGTATTGGATCACTTGTAAATTTTGCTATGTGCAGATAGCTTTTTTAGATTTCCTTGATAATTATATCAGAAATGGTAAATTTATAAAACTGCCTTTGTGTGGGTACTTTAAATTATAATAACTATATAGATTGCCCAGTCTGGCTTTGTTTTTCCTTGTTGTTCAGGTTCTCCCTCTGTTGACCATAGAGTTAATCAGATTCAGAATATTCTGCTCTCATCATGTCTTATCGGTGAGGTCTTTATTGTTATGCAGACTTAGCATTCTACTGTATAGAGTATCCTATACCGACATATTTTATTCTTGGCTGGCAAGTGACCTATGAAGAACTGAGTCTGGTACTTACAAAGAAGAATACCATAATGGATATTTGGACATTGAGTTATTACAGATCACTTTCTTTTTTTTTTCCTTTAACATTTGATAGTGATTTGTACATATGTGAATCATGTTGATAGTATTAGAAAATCGAGCCAGCTATAGACACAATAAATAATTTTTACATTTTGCCCACAGCACAGCTAACACCATACAATATATCAAGACTGCAATAACCTTTATTCATTTTTCATAACAGGTGGAACTTCCATCTCCAAAACAGCAAATAAACAATGCAGAATAGACAATATATCATTAACATAAATCTGTGATTCTTTCCCAAAGACCCTTGTTCTTTTTCATTTGCTCAGTATCAGAAACATATTTATGGGCAATATCTATCCCTGTAAGGCTGGCTACATCCAGAGTCACATTAGCCATCGTCTTTTGTATGCATATTAACAACATCTGTAACATATGTGTTTATTTTGCATTAGCTTACAAATAAATTTTAAAAGGAAAACACTTTGTTGTCAGTGTAACATCATTACACAGTCAATATTGATGCCTTTGTATGGTCACCTTAAACTGTACACAAACTGCAAAATAATTAAATGGTTATTTATAAATGTTATTTTAAGATCTGAAAGAGATACATAAATGTTATGACAAGTTTAAATCAGTTTACTATTTGTAAAACCATCTGGGCTATATTCATAGCGTAATCCAGATCTCAACTGCATCTTCTCATTATTAGTAACACCAGCCATTCATACAAATTCCTAATACAACATAAGACCCGTGAGTTCTCTTCCAGCTAAAAATTACATAATGCTACCATTAGCTTAGAGTAAAAAGACTAGAATTCTCATATCAGGGCTAAGGATCCTGTGACATTTTTTAATCTCTACTACCCCTTGTGTCATGCTAGTGAGAATAATTTGAATGGCCTTGTGAACTGATGAAAAATTTAAATTATACTAAACGCTTGTTTTGTTTTTCATACTTACCTGCTCCATGTAGTGGTTTTGCACAGAGCAACGCCAATCATCCTCTTCTCGGGTTCCCCGTCAGTGATTCTGGCTCCTTTCCCCTGACCAGTGCCCCCATAGCAAGCCACTTGCTATGGGGGCACTGGTGCATATACGCACCCAAACCCCACTCTCAGCATCCATAAGACACAGCAGAGCATGGCTTAGTCCCACCCCCCACTCCCTCTTCACAGGCTGTGACTGACAGCAGCAGAAGCCCATGGCTCCCGCTGCTGTGTCTCAGCCAATGAAAAAAGGAGAGACCTGGAAGAGCTGGGGCTCCTGTGCTCATCGATGGACTGAGCTCAGGCTCAGGTAAGTATTTGGGGGGCTGAGGGGAAAGCTGCACACAGAAGGTTTTTTTACCTTCATGCATAGAATACACATGCAGGTAAAAAGCCTTCAGCCTTCAAAACCACTTTAAAGTATCAATAGTTGCTTTTCAATTACTAGTCTACAATGCATAGAGAAGTCATTTAAACCCAAATTCTAGGCCATGGCTAAATATGCAGATTTTTTGATGATATAAAAATTATACAGATAAAATGCATGTATGCGAACTGCCCTACGTGTCAAGATTTGTGATTCTTCTCAGCTAATTTTAGGATCCACACACCCCTGCAAGACAGTATCACCAAACAAATGACGCCATGTTCTCAAACACAGCTAAGCAATATAGCTTGGTCAACAACTTGCTTCCAATTAGCTGTGTAGACAATGAAGGAGCAGCACCACAATGATGAGGCCACAACACCTGTAAGCAAGCTTTCTATGTTAGATTAATAATGCTTATCATGCTGTATAGTCTGACTGCCTCAGAGTACTGACAGTTTGAGTCGTGCTGTGCAAGGGATTGTTGTAAGCTAATAAAATGAGAGTTATAAATTTAATCGACTGATACGTCAACTGTAATGGCACCCATCTATGTTGTCAAATTGTTCCTGCCACTCTTAATTGTGTAACAATCATGTATAGAGTGAACACAATCAAATCAGGTGATGACTTTCATCTTATAGGTTAAACATTTCTAGATGATTTCCTATATTTTTTTTTGCGCTTGTTATGCAACAGTTAGCTTGCACTGCTCATCAGAATGTATGGAACATTCCTGTGTGCATTTTACTCTCAAAACATTGAGAAACTAGAAAGACAGAGGAAGGTAAGGACAGCATCTTATGGAGTAAATAATTTAGCATACAAGTTAAAGAGATGACAATTTCAGATGTGTAGTAGAATTATTTGATTGGTTTTGATACTTACAACTGAAGGTTGCTATAAACCTAGGGGTTTGCAGCTTTTCTAGAGTTTCACTTGTGGAGAGTGTTCTTGTCTCCACATAGATTTTAGAATTCTTGGGAGTCTCACTGTTTGGAGAGAAAAGCAAACTAAGCCCTTATTCACTAGTGTGATATTGCACTGGTATGGAGGATGTGGAAGGTATTATTATTATTATACAGGATTTAAATAGCACCAACAGTTTGTGCTGTGCTTTACAAGATGAGAGCAGATGGTACAATTACAACACAATTTAATATAGGAGGAATGAGAAGGCCCTACTCGTTATAATCTAGGAGGGAGGGTCAAGTGACACAAAAGGTACTAGCTGTACGGGATGAGCTGATGGAGAAAATAAAAGTACAGTTAGGATGGGGCAGACAGGCTTCTCTAAAGAGAAGAGTTTTTAGGGATCATCTAAAAGCAAACAGAGTAGGAGATAGTCGGACAGATTGGGGTAGGGAGTGCCATAGGATGGGAGAGGCTTGGGAAAATGTCTTGAAGGTGAGCATGGGAGGAGGTGACGATAGAGCAAGAGAGCCAGAGGTCTTGGGAGGAACAAAGAGAATGATTAGGTTGGTATTTTAAGACTAGGTTAGTGATGTAGCTGGGGCCGAGTTGTGGATGGCTTTATAAATTGTTGTTAGTATTCTGAATTTAATTCATTGGGTGAGCTGAAGCCAGTGAAGGGATTGACAGAGAGGAGTAGCTGACACTGAACAGTTGATAAGGTGGATGAATCTGGCAGCAGCATTCATGATGGACTGAAGGGGGGATAGTCTATGTAAAGGTAATCCAGTGAGGAGGAAGTTACAGTAGTCAATGTGAGAGATAACCAGGGAGTGAACTAGGAGCTTTGTGATGTCATTGGTTAGGAAGGGGCATATTTTGCAGATGTTGCATAGGTCAAGGTAGCAAGATTTGGACAGTGATTAGATGTGAGGACAGAAGGATAGTTCAGAGTCCAGGATTACACCTAGAACCTTGGCATGTGGAGATGGGTTGATAGTTGTGCCATTGATCTTGACAGAGAAATCAGGGGAAGAGGCACGTGGGGGAGGAAATATTATGAGCTCGGTTTTGGATACATTGAGTTTGAGAAAGTGGTGTGACATCTAATCTAATATGTCTGCTAGTAAATTAGTGATGTGTGAGGATACTGAAGGAGTGAGCTGAGGGGTAGAGAGAAAAATTTAGGTGTCCTCAATATAGAGATAGTATTGGAAGCCATATGGATGTAATACAGGGGTGTCAAACTGGTGGCCCTCCAGCTGTTGCAAAACTACTAAAAGTCCCATCATGCTTCTGCCTTTTGGAGTCATGCTTGTAACTCTCAATATTGCAATGCCTCATGGGACTTGTAGTTTGGCAATAGCTGGAGGGCCGCCAGTTTGACACCCATGATGTAATAGAAGTATGGAAATAATAGTAATGGAAGTATGAAGAAAAAAGCTAATGTGCAGAGGTGCTTTTTTAAAAGATTTTTGGGTGGTAAGGGGTATTAAACACTATACAACATGTTTTGTGGTATATAAAGACCTAATTTATCAGATTAAAGTGGTTGTAAAGGCTGAAGGCTTTTTACCTTTATGCATTCTATGCATGAAGGTAAAAAACCTTCTGTGTGCAGCAGTGCCCCCAGCCCCCTCAATACTTACCAGAGTCTCATCGCAATCCAGCGATGTAAAATGACAGCCTCAGCTGTCCCAGGTCTCTGCCTCCTCATTGGCTGAGATAGCAAGTGGGAGCCATTGTCAATTGTCAATCACAGCCAGTCAGTGAGGAGAGAGAGGGGGTGGGGCCAAGCCACGGCTCTGTGTGTGAATGGATACATGGAGCAGTGGGTGCCCCCATAGCAAGCTACTTGCTGCGGGGGCACCAGATAGACAAGAAGACGATGGAAGAGAAGGATCCAGGCTAATCTGTGGAAAACTACTGCACACAGACCTGGTGACCTACCTCATAGATAGATTTGGCAAGAAAATTCTATGGAAAGAGCTTTCAAGCTTATCAGACATGGTGCCTAGAGAGCTTGCTCATAGAATCATTCAGTTTCAGATAGAACTGGATGGACATATACATACATGCTTTAGTTTAAAAGAAAAAGAATAAAAACAAGAACATGTATATGTGTTGCTTATATGCTATATCCTCTTTGCTATATATTGTTTACCTGTGGTATAAAAATAGTGGCCAAAACTGTATTAGGCTTAATAGCTGCAGTTTGAAAATAGTGATATTGATATAATTCTGCATAAAAGTTATCCATAAATGAAGCTTTGTTTTTGAAATTGGAATGACAATATAGGCCAATGTATTACATAACTCTATGGCCGATTGTATGTGACATGTGTATATTCACTATGATTAGGTCATGAGTAAGAGATAAACTTCATATTTTACCTTTAGATCAGACAAGATAAAAAATTAACCTATAACTAAAGGCAAAATGAGTTTTTTAAGTTTTGGGCAGAGTGGAGAGGGATTAGAACACCTATTAGGTTTTTATTGCTGTCTGTGCTTCTGTTAGGGAGATTCACTCTCTCTCTTTGTCCTATTTACCGTTATAATCGAAAGTGAAAATAAAAGAAAATCCTAAATTTTGGGTTGTCCCCAAAAAAGAAATAGAGGGAGAATCTTCCAGTGGGGGCACTGCTTCTGGAGACTTGGGGGTCCCCAAGGAATTACCTAAATTTACAGGGATTTTTTCTCACTTCCTGTTTGGCTATGGGACATGAAGTGAAGGTTAATCTCCCCAACTGGACACAGATGGCAAAAAGAACCCTTTTCTTACTCTATCCAAAATGAAAAAAAAAATGCCTACCTTAATGGTTGGAGACAAAGAAATCTCCAAATGTCTTATTGCTAGTGGAACTATTGGAAACCTTGGTGTTTTGGTATCTTTTTTACAGACCAAGAGCCAAGCTTGAGCACATAAGAACAAGCAATACAACATATACACTATAAGTATGTCTTGAGATGACTGGACAGAACTAAGGTTAACAAAATATTTCTCCAATGAATGAAAAAATATGTGCAAGACTCAAAGTAGGAAGCATGCCTTACACGTGATTTGCATCTATTTCAGCAGTTAGATCTTAAAGCAGACATGTTTAAGCAGTGCAATGATTTGCACAGATCTCTAATTGCCCTTCTCAGTGTGACGTCTGCTTGTAAGAAACTCATGGATTAGAAACTCTACATAATGTACCTACATAATATTAGCACTTGACAGATATAAAATACAGTATAAATTCTCTCTTTCTCTCTCTCTCCCCATATATATATATATATATACAGTTGCAAGAAAAAGTATGTGAACCCCTTGGGATTACGTGGAGTTTTGCATGAATTGGGCATAAAATGTGCTCTGAGCGTCATCTAAGTCACAACAATAGAAGAACACAGTCTGCTGAACATAATACTACACAAACATTAGATGTTGCCATGGTTTAATTGCACATAACATGTAAACATTGACAGTGCAGGGAGGAAAAAGTATGTGAACCTTTGGACTTAATAACTGGTTGACCCTCCTTTGGCAGCAATAACCTCAACCAAACGTTTCCTGTAGTTGCAGATCAGACCTGCACAACGATCTGGAGTCATTTTGGACCACTCCTCTTCACAAAACTGTTTCAGTGTAGCAATATTCTTGGGATGTCTGGTGTGAATCGCTCTCTTAAGGTCATGCCACAGCATTTCAATCGGGTTGAGGTCAGGACTCTGACTGGGCCACTCCAGAAGGCGTATTCTGTGCTGTTGCAGCCATTGTTTTGTTGAATTACTTGTATGCTTTGGGTCATTGTCCTGTTGCATCACCCATCCTCTGCGGAGCTTCATTTGGTGGACAGATGGTTGTACGTTTTCCTGCAAAATGTCTTGATAAACTCTGGAATTCATTTTCCCATCAATGACAACAATCCGTCCAGTCCCTGAGGCAGCAAAGCAGCCCCAAACCATGATGCTCCCTCCGCCATGTTTTACAGTGGGGATGAGGTTTTGATGTTGGTGTGCTGTGCCTTTTTTTCTCCACACATAGTGTTGTGTGTTCTTCCCAAACAACTCAATCTTGGTTTCATCTGTCCACAGTATATTTTGCCAGTAGTGCTGTGGAACATCCAGGTGCTCTTTTGCAAACTTCAAATGTGCTGCAATATTCTTTTTGGACAGCAATGGCTTCCTCCGTGGTGTCCTCCCATGTACTCCATTCTTGTTTAATGTTTTCCTTATTGTAGATGTGTCAACAAAAATGTTAGCATGTGCCAGAGATTTCTGTAGGTCTTTAGCTGACACTCTGGGATTCTTCTTTACCTCATGCAGCATTCTGCGCTGTGCTCTTGCAGTCATTTTTACAGGACGACCACGCCTAGGGAGAGTAGCAACAGTGCTAAACTTTCTCCATTTGTAGACAGTCTGTCTTACCGTGGACACATGAACATCAAGGCTTTTGGAGATACTTTTGTAACCCTTTCCAGCTTCATGCAAGTCAACAATTCTTGATCGTAGGTCTTCTGAGAGCTCTTTTCTGCGAGGCATGGTTCACATCAGACAGTGCTTCTTGAAACCAGTAAACCCAAAACAGGTGAGTGTTTTTTAAGTGCAGGACAGCTGTCAGCAACACATCCAATATCATCACACTGATTGGAGTCAAGGTTGGCTCACTCCTGGCTGCAATTAGCTCTGGGAGAAGTCATTAAGCTAGGGCCTCACATACTTTTTCCTCCCTGCACTGTGAATGTTTACATGTTATGTGCAATAAACCATGGGGACATCTAATGTTTGTGTAGTATTATGTTCAGCAGACTGTGTTCTTCTATTGTTGTGACTTAGATGACGCTCAGAGCACATTTTATGCCCAATTCATGCAAAACTCCACGTAATCCCAAGGGGTTCACATACTTTTTCTTGCAACTGTATATATATATATATTTATATATATATATATATATATATATATATATATATATATACACAGTATCTCACAGAGTGAGTACACCCCTTACAATTTTGTAAATATTTTATTATATCTTTTCATGTGACAACACTGAAGAAATGACACTTTGCTACAATGTAAAGTAGTGAGTGTACAGCTTGTATAACAGTGTAAATTTGCTGTCCCCTCAAAATAATTCAACACACATCCATTAATGTCTAAACTGCTGGCAAGAAAAGTGAGTACACTCCTAAGTGAAAATGTCCAAATTGGGCCTAAAGTGTCAATATTTTGTGTGGCCACCATTATTCTCCAGCACTGCCTTAACCCTCTTGGGCATGGAGTTCACCAGAGCTTCACAGGTTGCCACTGGAGTCCTCTTCCACTCCTCCATGACGACATCACGGAGCTGGTGGATGTTAGAGACCTTGCGCTCCTCCACCTTCCATTTGAGGATGCCCCACAGATGCTCAATAGGGTTTAGGTCTGGAGACATGCTTGGCCAATCCATCACCTTTACCCTCAGCTTCTTAAGCAAGGCAGTGGTCGTCTTGGAGGTGTGTTTGGGGTCGTTATCATGTTGGAATACTGTCTTGTGACCCAGTCTGGTTCCCTCAATGAACTGTAGCTCCCCAGTGCTGGCAGCACTCATGCAGCCTCAGACCATGACACTCCCACCACCATGCTTGACTGTAGGCAAGACATACTTGGCTTTGTAATCCTCATCTAGTTGCTGACACCATCTGAACCAAAAACGTTTATCTTGGTCTCATCAGACCACAGGACATGGTTGCAGTAATCAATGTCCTTAGTCTGCTTGTCTTCAACAAACTGTTTGCAGGCTTTCTTGTGCATCATCTTTAGAAGAGGCTTCCCTCTGGGATGACAGCCATGCAGACCAATTTGATGCAGTGTGAGGCGTTTGGTCTGAGCACTGACAGACTGACCCCCCACCCCTCCAACCTCTGCAGCAATGCTGGCAGCACTCATACTTCTATTTCCCAAAGGCAACCTCTGGATATGATGCTGAGCACGTGCACTCAACCACTTTGGTGGACCATGACGAGGCCTGTTCTGAGTGGAACCTGTCCTGTTAAACCACTGTATGGTCTTGGCCACTGTGCTGCAGCTCAGTTTCAGGGTCTTGGCAATCTTCTTATAGCCTAGGCCATTTTTATGTAGAGCAGCAATCTTTTTTTCAGATTCTCAGAGAGTTCTTTTCCGTGAGGTGCCATGTTGAACTTCCAGTGACCAGTATAAGAGAGTGAGAGCGATAACACCAAATGTAACACACCTGCTCCCCGTTCACACCTGAGACCTTGTAATACTAACGAGTCACATGACACCGGGTAGGGAAAATGGCTAATTGGGCCCAATCTGGACATTTTCACTTAGGGGTGTACTCAGTTTTGTTGCCAGCAGTTTAGACATTAATGGCTGTGTGTTGAGTTATTTTGAGGGGACAGCAAATTTACACTGTTATACAAGCTGTACACTCACTACTTTACATTGTAGCAAAGTGTCATTTCTTCAGTGTTGTCACATGAAAAGATATAATAAAATATTTACAAAATGTGAGGGGTGTACTCACTTCTGTGAGATACTGTATATATCCAAAATAGGGAACTCAAAGGTCATGAAAAGGAGATAGATTAGCAACACAGCAGGGTTTAATAGTCTGACATAGAGTGTGATTGCTACCCTTGGGGCTGTTTTTTTATATATAGATATTTGTACAACTCTGTATTTATTAATACTGTATTTTATTTAATGTATTTTTAATGCAAGCAGTGTAAGTACATACATCAGATCTTAAACTAGGGGTGGGGAAAGCATCACAAAGAGCCAATCAGTTGTACTGCAGTGCAAGGAGCATACTGATAGGAGGAGGTAGCAGATAGATAAAGAGGTGAGCTCATCGGTTTCATGTGAGAATAAAATAAAAGAATATATTTTTTCATTAACATGATTGGGTGATAGAAGTCAGCAGAGCTTCACCTAATTTGCTATGCAATTGGTAAATTCCCTTGCAAAGAGAAGAGCTTATCTGACTTTAGTAAATCAACTTTATAGTTTCACTTTTCTGATGTTCTTAGCTTTGTTTACTTCTACGGTAGATTACATTAATGCCAAGTTACACCTAAACATTATTAAATAGACAAGCTTCCAGATCCTTCGTTTGCTTTGTAAAAAGCAAATGGAGGTAAAAGAAGCATCTGCTATACAATAATGCAATCATGACATATGGTTTTGTTGAAATTAAACATTTAAATCCAAACTTCATAGAGCATCCTTTTCTTACAGTGTTCTTATGGCTGGAATATAGAGTCAGGATGCCAGATCAGGATCCCAAGAAGAATGTAATCTGAATCCTGGCAATGGGCATCTATAGGACATCTAAAAGACACAGCAGCTTTTCATTTGCCCCAAAAACATGGATGTAATTGTCTTTTGGAACTGTAACACTTAGTACCATTCCAACCTCGTCATGCACAATCTGTTTGACCATCTATACAAGCATACTAATGAGTCATGTCTATTCAATCCTTATCAATCTTTTCCTCTTCTGGAGCAAAACTTTTTGGCATGTGAAGAATATGTTTTAACAACCAGAAATTGCTAAGGATATAGCATATTGAAAAATAATTCTAACGACTTGCAGCCAATCTTATTTTGGACATGCTTGCAAATTCTTAACATTGTTTGTGTTTTTGTCTCCTTTTTTTGAAAATCAGCTCTTTTGTAAACTCCAAACACATATTTAATTGTCAACTTGTATTGCTGTTTTGTATTTGTTTTTGATTGCCTCTTTAATTCTGAAAAATATAATAGTTTTGCAATCTACAAAGTCATTGTAAAATGAGATTTGTGGGCTGTTTATTATGTCCTAGTCTTAATATTTAGATCATCTGGAACAAAAGTTCATCATGTGTGTTTTGTATTGTTATTTATTGTTTCATAAAGCAGCATCACATTGGTTATGTTCAAGGTTGGACAAGGCATGCAGAAATTAATAAAATGCTTGTTTTAGTTATTATAAAGGTCAAATTCCTCTGTTCTTTACGGGGTATTATTTAATATTTAGTTTGTAATTTTGAGTTTATATAACTTGTATGGTGCTTAGCTGTTCTTTTTTCGATATATGCCAAAGGTGAGGGCAGTACTGACAAAGAAGAAATATACATAGAAGCTAAGTAAATTACTCACACATGAGTAAAGGCGCAATAGATAGATTCTTATTTAGGGAACACTTTGTGACAATAGAAGCTACAGAGACCTTTACAAAGTTTGGAAAACTATAGCTCTTTCTTAGTGGTTAGCATACTCACTACATTTACACATTTTTAAATGGAAGTGCTGACAGCTAAAGATGTATGTGTGTCTGCACATCTGTGTGTGTACATTGTGTGTGGCCAAAACATAGTGTTTCATATTGCCAGAAATATTAAACACACATACAGATTTAATTAGGTTTGGTTATTGTGTTATTAATCAGCAATCATGCTGCAAAATTGATCATGGGAAATTATACCACAACAGTTTTTGCTGCTATTGGCCTGATTCTTTAAAATAAAAAAGTATAAAATGTTTGCATATACAAAAAGATTATCTTGACTTCTCATATAATTCAGGAAATGTTTAGCAAGCACCAATGGCGTAATTAGAACCTTCAGGGCCCTGGTGCAAGGAATGATGAAGGACCCCCCTGACTCTCCGAGCCCAGTAATGGAATGCCAGGGCACCCGATTGCAAGTGCGACCTTTGTGGCCTTGGTAGTTTCGCCACTGATGTCAGTTTTTTTTATTTTTGTTATTTTTTCACATTTTTCACATTTGTTTTTACAATTTTCAAAAATAATTTTTTACAATTTTTTTTAGGAGCCCCATTAAGGACCTTTGGTGAGATATCAGGGGTCTAAATAGTCCTCTGCATCTCACCTTTGAGACAGAGAAAGCAGCCCTTAGCAGCACAGAATAAATGGACAGAAATAGCTCTATACAGAGCTTACCGTTCATTCATAAACTGAAACATTGTAAACACAGTTCACTATGTTTCACTTATGAATGGACAGAGTCAGTAATTGGTACAGATCCCTGACTCTGCATTCAGAAAAGGGAGGGTCGGTAAATGACACATTTACCGACCCTTCACTTCTCTCCATTCTGACAGATCCCCCACAGCAGCCGGCTGGAGAGGGGAAGGGGGAACCTGGCAGAGCTGCAGGAGACAAGGGGGGGGGGGGGCAGGAGAGAGCATGGGGGGGAGAGGGCAGCAAAAAAATGTTGGATAGGAAGAGCAGCGGGAACAGCTGCATATAGAGGAACCAATCTCTCCATGTTCCTACTGCAGCCACTGAATGCTAGCTTCTCCTCCTTTCCCTCCTGCAGGCATTCAACAGCTGCAGGAGGAACATTGGGAGATCGGTTCCTCTGTATACAGCCATTCCCCCTGCTCCTCCTATCCAGTTGTATGGAGGGGGGGGGGCTCATGGGCCCCCTGAAGCATGTGGCTGGGTCGTAATTGCAACCCCTGTAGGTACACCCCTGGCATGCACCAATATGGTAGGAAATTGTATGTGTTCCTCTGTCATTTACAGGGAAGATTTTCAAATGCAAACTAGGCTGTGTACCAGAGCAAATACTAAGTAAAATGGTAATAGGGGGCATAGTGTTACTGGAGGGTGAATGTTAAAATTTGATTGATGCCGTTTATCAAGAAAATTATCAGGAGTTAGGGTAAGAAGGATATCCTTCATTACCAACCAAATGTAAAATACAAAAAAATACAATACTGGAATGCTGATGACCTAAAATAATGTTTTCCTCCATAGATTTCTAGTTTATCTTGGTATGTATATACTATAGCACACTAAAAATGTTTAAATAAGATAAATGTATCTTTTGTATAACATATAATAAGGAACTTGTGTTGGAAAACAGGCTATTCTTAGCAAGGATTGACTAACACTTCTATTAAATTATCACAATTTAAAACCCACTTTAATACCTGAAACACATTTATAAATTGGAAGTTGCTAACTTAATACAGTTATCTTGTTTATAAACAGAATGCCAAGATAAAGCAGTGGAATATGATGACTATTAAATCTGTTGTGCAAATGTGTTGGTTTTGCAGGTATTAATAAGGGAGAGATCTAATGGCTGGCTAACTGGGTAAGCAGTGAGGTCTTTAAAAGAGGCCAACTGTTTGAGTCTAAAAGGATCTTCAAAGTTTGTGAGCAAAAGACACATTCCAATTCGGAAAACTGTAACTAATGAAAAGAAACAAAACTATGAATACATCATGTATAAAAGACACATTTCAATGTGTATACTTGCAAAAGTCTTCATCAGCAAAGTATCAATAAAAGAAAAGATAGCAGTAACAGTCCTGGATGGGGGCAATCACAACCCTGAGGCACTAAAATACACTATATTGCCAAAAGTATTGGAACACCCCTCCAAATAATTGGATTCATGTGTTCCAATCACCTCCATGGCCGCAGGTGTATAAAATCAAGTACCTAGGCATGCAGACTGCTTCTACAAACATTTGGAAAGAATGGGTCGCTCTCAGGATCCCAGTGAATTCAAGCGTGGTACCATGATAGGTTGCCACCTGTGCAATAAGTCCATCCGTGAAATTTCCTTGCTACTAAATATGCCACGGTCAACTGTTAGTGATATTATATAAAAGTGGAAGCATCTGGGAACAACAGTAACCCAGCCATGAAGTGGTAGGTCATGTAAAATGACAGAGCAGGGTCAGCGCATGCTAAATCGCCAACTGTCTACAGAGTCAATAGCTAAAGACCTCCAAACTTCATGTGACCTTAAGATTAGCACAACAAAAGTGCGTAGAGAGCTTCATGGAATGGGTTTCCATGGCCAAGCAGCTGCATCCAAGCCTTACATCACCAAGTGCAATGCAAAGCACCGGATGCAGTGGTGTAAAGCACGTTGCCACTGGACTCTAGAGCAGTGGAGACGTGTTATCTGGAATGACGATTCACACTTCTCTGTCTGGCAATCCGATGGACATGTCTGAGTTTGGCGGTTTCCAGGAGAACAGTACTTGCCTGACTGCATTGTGCCAAGTGTAAAGTTTGGTGATAAAGGGGGGATTATGGTGTAGGGTTGCTTTTCAGGGATTGGGCTTGGCCTCTTAGTTCCAGTGAATGGAACTCTTAAGGCGTCAGCATAGCAAGACATTTTTGACAAATTCATGCTCCCAACTTTGTGGGAACAGTTTGGGGATGGCCCCTTCCTGTTCCAACATGACTGCGCACCAGTACACAAAGCAAGGTCCATAAAGACATGGATGAGTGAGTTTGGGGTGGAGGAACTTGACTGGCCTGCACAGAGTCCTGCCTCAACCTGACAGAACACCTTTGGGATGAATTAGAGCGGAGACTGTGAGTCAGGCCTTCTTATCCGACATCAGTGCCTGACCTCACAAATGTGCTTCTGGAAGAATGGTCAAACATTCCCATAGACACACTCCTAAACCTTCTGGACAGCCTTCCCAGAAGCGTTGAAGCTGTTATAGCTGCAAAGGGTGGGCCAACTCAATATTGAACCTTACGTGCTGGGATGCCATTAAAGTTCATGTATAAAGGCAGGCGTCCCAATACATTTGGCAATATAGTGTATACTGTAATTGAGAATAATCTTTAAAATATGTTTTAATATATTACTAATAAAAATTGATTAATTTATATTATTTTATTATGTCCCATATGGGTACTGTAAAAGTCTACTATTTCCATTTTATCGTCATGTATGGAGCAAAAATGAATTTAAAAAAATCAGAATAAATTCCAACATTTTATGGCAGCAATTGACAGCCACATTGCATTTGATGGAATGTGGAATTGCATGTGGAATATAAAAAGACATTGATTATAGGTGTATAAGTGGCTCAGCTGTCATTCTTAAGAGTGATAGGATGCTAAAGCAAGGAATGAGCTTCCAGGTATACCTTTTTGGTAAACGCAATCCCTTTTTTTCTGGTTTGTTGGAGAATGGGCCCACATTCTCTCATTAAATGCATCACGTAAGTAGTTTAAGTAATGGTGGCAGGTCCTGGTACAGTTAAGGATTGTTAGATTAAAACCATCCATCATTCTTGAGGAGATATCTGTCCATCTATGGCCAGCTGTGATCTTGTTGTGTAGGTTCAATGTTGTATCAATCTTTATATTATCTGATCAGTGGTCACTGAAGGCTTAGCTATTTTATCTAAATTCAAAGTTCAGCTAACATGAACCAAAGAAAACACACCTTTGTATTTGAGTGTAGCAGCAATCATATCCACTAATTCTTTTAGCTGGGACTGGCTCCAGAACAAAAATAACTGTTAATCATAGAACTGTGATATAGAACTCGTACAAAAAATTTAACAAACCAAGGCCAGTTGTACTATAAAGTTAAAATGCCATATGTTCCATTTGAATAGTAAACACACAAAAATTCCTCCTCTTTATTACCAATTTAAACATAGCATAGAAAGGAATCCAGTGGCATCTTCAGCCACAACAATGCAGCCTACATCTGTTCATAAGTAAGAGCCGCATACGTTCTCAATTTTCTCCCCTCGTATCCAACACTGGCTGTGCATTCCATCACCATGGCTAACGGACACTACAACAATCATGCAGAAAGCCTTCCATAGGTCACATATCTGAACTATGAAATACAAACAATACACCGTATTATCTATTTAATTTTACTATGCATTTACAAGAAAACATCAACTTCAATAACCACAGTAGAAACAAAATTATATGCATAATAAATGATTTGCAATTTTTTTTATATAAATCTGTTGTATATCAGGGATCGTTTGAAAGTGCACGAAATGCTAAAGGATTGTCCTAAAATAAATTGTTCACAGGTCAGCTAAATTCCTTTTCTTTTAGCATATTCTTAAGGTCATTAACCTAACTAGAAACAGGCAACAAAGTTATGCAGCCAATATCACTTAACAAGTATAAAACGGGAGGAAAAAAACATGATTTACTGTGGTTCAATACCTTTTTCTAATATAAAATACCAGCCAAGTAATCACTTGGTAGAGATCACAGGCTATAAATTTAGAGACTATTTTTGCTTGTCACACAGCGCAAACTAAAAAATGCTGGAAAAACAGAAGGATAAATAATAAGGTGACCTACAATAATGATTAAAAAATATAAACATATATAATATCTTCTTGCAGCAACTTCAAAAAAATGTTCATGTTAAACATTATGTCTCTCTTCCTTTTATAGGATATATGATTAAAAGTTAATGTAGTATACTTTATGTGGAGTTTAGTATTTGCAGTTAAACAAAGAAAGATATAGATGTCATGGAAAATGTATGCAAACTGGTATAGATTGGCTGAAACTTCCATATATATATATATATATATACAGTCAGGCCCATAAATATTGGGACATCGACACAATTCTAACATTTTTGGCTCTATAAACCACCACAATGGATTTGAAATGAAACGAACAAGATGTGCTTTAACTGCAGACTGTCAGATTTAATTTGAGGGTATTTACATCCAAATCAGGTGAACAGTGTAGGATTTACAACAGTTTGCATATGTTCCTCCCTCTTGTTAAGGGACCAAAAGTAATGGGACAGAATAATAATCATAAATCAAACTTTCACTTTTTAATACTTGGTTGCAAATCCTTTGCAGTCAATTACAGCCTGAAGTCTGGAATGCATAGACATCACCAGACGCTGGGTTTCATCCCTGGTGATGCTTTGCCAGGCCTCTACTGCAACTGTCTTCAGTTCCTGCTTGTTCTTGGGGCATTTTCCCTTCAGTTTTGTCTTCAGCAAGTGAAATGCATTCTCAATCGGATTCAGGTCAGGTAATTGACTTGGCCATTGCATAACATTCCACTTCTTTCCCTTAAAAAACTTTTTGGTTGCTTTTGCAGTATGCTTTGGGTCATTGTCCATCTGCACTGTGAAGCGGCGTCCAATGAGTTCTGAAGCATTTGGCTGAAAATGAGCAGATAATATTGCCCGAAACACTTCAGAATTCATCCTGCTGCTTTTGTCAGCAGTCACATCATCAATAAATACAAGAGAACCAGTTCCATTGGCAGCCATACATGCCCACGCCATGACACTACCACCACCATGCTTCACTGATGAGGTGGTATGCTTAGGATCATGAGCAGTTCCTTTCCTTCTCCATATTCTTCTCTTCCCATCACTTTGGTACAAGTTGATCTTGGTCTCATCTGTCCATAGGATGTTGTTCCAGAACTGTGAAGGCTTTTTTAGATGTTGTTTGGCAAACTCTAATCTGGCCTTCCTGTTTTTGAGGCTCACCAATGGTTTACATCTTGTGGTGAACCCTCTGTATTCACTCTGATGAAGTCTTCTCTTGATTGTTGACTTTGACACACATACACCTACCTCCAGGAGAGTGTTCTTGATCTGGCCAACTGTTGTGAAGGGTGTTTTCTTCACCAGGGAAAGAATTCTTTGGTCATCCACCACAGTTGTTTTCTGTGGTCTTCTGGGTCTTTTGGTGTTGCTGAGCTCACCAGTGCGTTCCTTCTTTTTAAGAATGATCCAAACAGTTGTTTTGGCCATGTCTAATGTTTTTGATATCTCTCTGATGGGTTTGTTTTGTTTTTTCAGCCTAATGATGGCTTGCTTCACTGATAGTGACAGCTCTTTGGATCTCATCTTGAGAGTTGACAGCAACAGATTCCAAATGCTAATAGCACACTTGAAATGAACTCTGGACCTTTTATCTGCTCATTGTAATTGGGATAATGAGGGAATAACACACACCTGGCCATGGAACAGCTGAGAAGCCAATTGTCCCATTACGTTTGGTCCCTTAACAAGTGGGAGGCACATATGCAAACTGTTGTAATTCCTACACCGTTCACCTGATTTGGATGTAAATACCCTCAAATTAAAGCTGACAGTCTGCAGTTAAAGCACATATTGTTTGTTTCATTTCAAATCCATTGTGGTGGTGTATAGAGCCAAAAATGTTAGAATTGTGTCGATGTCCCAATATTTATGGACCTGACTGTATATATATATATATATATATATATATATATATATATAACATTTTTTAAATGATTCCTTGGCATGTGTGGCATGCATACTTCAGCCTTGCTTCAAATAGATTAAAATTGTATTTATCATATATATTACAGTTTAATAATTATTTATCATAAAATAAAACTTAATGGAGTAAAGATGTTTAAAAACTATTGGATGTTATTAGTTAAAAGACACCCTCAACATAAAAATACAATTATACACTTTTTAACATTTCCTAGTAATATATGTGAACAATGTTTTCATAATGTAAACAACCATATCAATGTGCAATACTGAAAAAACATTTTCACTGGAGCAGCAGTTTCTCTTATTGCACTACCTGCTGAAAACAATAACCTGTATTGATTGGTGGAATATACAGTATTGATTGGTAATCAGAGGCCATGTGGTCTGTACTGTCTAGTTTGGGGGGATAGGAAATAGCCTTTTTATTGCAAGAAATAAGTAATTGATTTACCTAATATAGTAATTTGATTTGAACCTGATGTCCTAATGATTCATGTGAAGTATTTTGATGATAGGTCCACTTCAAGTTAGTTATACACAATAAAATTGCTCCAAATAACATGCCTGATTCATTTTTACTTCCAGGGCAAATTTTTTACTCTATTGCTGTCTTCAGACCCTGCTTTCCATGCTCTCAGAACCATCTATGGAATCTCAGTGCCTCCGCTTCTTTTCATATATACACTACACAACAGCATTTCCAACAGCAGTAAAATGCTCCTCCAGGGAATAAAAAAGGGGGCTGCGTAGGTTAGAGCGGGCAGCAGGGAGTAATGGGAGGGTGATAAGGTTTTTCAAAAACATACCAATAAAATGGACTCATTGCTCTAACCAACCCTAGATTTTGTAATGCTATTGGTCCAAAAAGAATAATAATAATAATAGTGAACAAAATAGAGATTAATCCACAACTGATGTCCTTATACATCTTTATTAACACTCATTAAAAAGAGATATCTGTGAAGTCACATGATAAATGGTACCTAGTGAATTAACATCTACACAAAAACACCTCTCATGTCTCTCTCCAAATGCATAAATATGCAAAATATCATCATATTATATATTAATGTACTCTACCGCATAGCAGTAAATAGGCAAATCAGAAATGAATTCACCATAGAGGCAAGTAAAAATTTTTAAATGGATAAATGTTGTGCTGTAAACTGAGAGTCCTTCAGTGGTTCATTAATAGATATCCTTGTCCTTAAAATTCATTTTTGTATTTTAAGCAATGCAGGTGGTTTGAAAAGATAGAATGTCCCATAAAACACAGAAGGATATTAATATATATCATGGATACAGGAATAACTATAGAAGTCCAATACAAACAGGAGTAATCACCATGGTCCAGAGGAGGAAAAATTGGGATGATAGATAAATGAAGATGCTGTATCTCTTTTATAATCTCCGCATACCTCCCTCACACAGACATCCAGCATAGACAGACAAGAAGGCATCCTCCATTATATCAGGAACATTGGGGTGACTATGGATATCCATTACAGACAAGAGTGATCAGTGTGGTCCAGAGGAGGAAATAATGGGCTGAATGGGCATAGATGAATGAAGGTGCTGTAAAGAGATACTTCATAATCACCTCATACCTCCCTTGCACAGACATCCTGCATAGACAGATAGCATCACCAACAATTTAAGATAAGAAATTGTGCTTCATAAATATCTCTAATGGTGTCCATAAAGTAGGTAAAGCCATAAGTGCAGCAATTCTATTTCTCAGTCTTCCATCATGGAGATCACTCTGATTTCAAAGAGCAAAGGGGCTCATGGCAGGTGTAAAATGCCTGGCCAGTTTCGCCAGCTTCAACTGGCTGCATCAGAAGCAAAAACCTCCTGCACGCTGCTGCATCATTTAACAGAAAAATAAAAAGTGGAAGAACAGTGTGCACCTAAACCACCTCACATTATATCACTCACATTCTCTTCACCCCATTCCATGGAGAAAATAAAATTTAGGTTTACACTAGTTAGGCCCATTATCCATGATTAAAACTGCCCTGCTACTGGCCAATTTTCACTGCTGTGTTAGCTGCAATCCTTTAAAGTGGTTGTAAAGGTAAAAAATTTCTGTACATTCATGTATTTTGTGCATTTAGGCAAAAAAACTTTCAATGTCAACTCCCCCTAGCCCATCAAGCACTCACCTGAACTCAATTAAAAGCCAGTGCTGTACACGTTTGCAGCAACGATCCTCTTCTCTGCCCTTTTTACACAGGAGGATATGCAGCAATGGAAGCCATTGGCTACTGTTGCTGTCAGTAAAATCCTCGGCTGTGGATCTAGCCCACATGATTGCCCCCGTAGCAAATGGCTTACTATGAGGGCACTTGGAGAAGAGGAGGAGCCAAGACTACTGGCAGGGGACCTGAGCAGAGGAGGATCAGGGCTGCTCTGTGCAAGACCATCGCACAGAGCAAGTAGGCATACCATGTTTATTATTTAGAAAAATAAATAAATAAACCTTTAAAATCACTTTAATTCTTTTGGTAAAACATCTACCTGTTCTATTTTACTCTAGTATATTTTGGCCAATTCTCCCCCATCAAAAATACCTTCCTGGTGACCAAATATGCACTGCTGTGTCACTTGAGGTCTCTTACTTTTTAAAGCCAAACTCCAGAATGGAAATGTAGTTGGGCCCCCTACACGGCAAAGGCTTGTTAGCTTTGGGGAAGAGGACAAGACTGTATTATTTACTTGCATTCCTCACTCTGGCAGGCTTCAGTGCTCTCCTCTTCTATCTGATGCGCTAGGTTGTGGACAGTTCCTTTGCATCATTATGTGAAAATGCAGGGCTATTAGATTTACCTTGTACGTTAGAAAGTAAGTGTGCAACTGTGACTGGGAGCACCTTAGAAAGGAGACTTCAGGCAACCAGTCACAAATATGGAGTGAGCCTGTTGTTGTGATAAATAAAGTAAGTATTTTACCTTTTTTTCTCTTTCTCTAGACAAACATTAACATTTAACCATTGCAATGTGCAGGGCTACTCTGCAAGGGTATTTTTTTCTCCTGCTCAGAGTTGGGCTTTATGGAGAGATTGAAATTGGCCATTGGCCATTGGCCATTTTCACCAGTGAAAACAGGAACAGTCAAGGAGAACTACTGACTAATATCTGCCAGTTAAAAAAAGTATTTTACTATTTAACAAAAAGCATGTGTTGCTGCAAAAGCTACCTAAAAAAAGCATTTTCTTCAAACTGAAATGAATAAATATTTCACAGCCAAATATGCACTGACTACTGTTAGTAATATGCTGTCACTAAGACTGTCTGTGAAAGTCATATTGTTCTGTAACAGTACATATATCTATAGGGCATCCTCCCAGCATGTTATTTTAAGCATTTGTGTACTTAAAGGTTTTGTGTTAATTTAAGGATTTGTGAAGCCACATGAACAGACCCTCTCAGCACTGCAAGTTATTTAACAAAAATGTTTTTGCATTGGTACATTTTCCCCATGGAAGTGTCCAAATTCCAGTGCCTTTTTGGAAGGAGTTTGCCTATTAGCTCTAAAGATAACTAGAATTAACCAGAAAGATACACTCCCTATAGACTTCAATGGAATTCACCTCTAGGTTTGGGTTTGCCAAATTTCAAGCAAGAATTGCTGAACCCATGGTGAATTCAGTAGGTTCCCTCATTGCTATAAGATTGAATTTCAACTTTAAATAAAGGATAACTTTATCTTTGTAAAGTTATTATTTAATTAACCCCGCTTTTCACTGGGAACGTTCCCAAGGTCTTATATTTTCTTGTCGTCACTCTTCCAATATCCGAGTCTGCACAACTTCAGCTGCAGCTGCAAACTCTCATGATCAATACTATGCTTCTGCACAAGCATGGAAATATTCTATTCATTTGTATAGAGAGGCCATCTATCATTTATCCCAATGATAGATGGGTTCTGCTTAGTTATGCACATTGAATGTGTAAAATCGCAGAGGTCCGGGGTGGAGGGATAAGGGTAACTAGTCATTGAGTTCTTCATAGAACATTGATCCACCAAATACCTTTTAACAGCATCTTTTATCACCCTTCACCACATTTCTGACTGGTCTACAGAAGTCTGAAGCAGTCACCTCCAAAAGATATCCACCAGTGGCCGTACACAAACGGTTTCTAAATGTACACACAAAACATAGCAAACCTTTTCTTCTCCATGTAACTGTTACAGAAATCTCAAAATAAGTTAAAATCTTGAGATGGTAACTTATAGAATGAATGATGCTGTTATTATTTTTTAATGAAATATCCACTATATACAGCCAAAAGTATTGGAACAACCCTCCAAATAATGGATTCAGGTGTTCCAATCACCTCCATGGCCACAGGTGTATAAAATCAAGCACCTAGGCATGCAGACTGCTTCTACAAACATTTGTGAAAGAATGGATCACTCTCAGGAGCTCAGTGAATTCAAGCGTGGTACCGTGATAGGTTGCCACCTGTGCAATAAGTCCATCGTGACATTTCCTTGTAACTAAATATTCCATGGTAAACTGTTAGTGGTATTATAGCAAATCAGAAGCAACTGGGAACAACAGCAACTCAGCAACAAAGTGGTGGGCCACATAAAATGACAGAGCGGGGTCAGCGTATGCTGAAGCTCACACAGTGCACAGAAATCACCAACTGTCTGCAGAGTCAATAGCTAAAGACCTCCAATCTTCATGTGGCCTTCAGATTAGTATAACAACAGTGCCTAGAGAGCTTCATTGAATGGGTTTCCATGGCTGAGCAGCTGCATCCAAGCCTTACATCACCAAGTGCAATGCAAAGCGTCAGATGCAGTGGTGTAAAGCACGCTGCCACTGGACACTAAAGCAGACGTGTTCTCTGGAGTGACAAATCATGTTTCTCTGTCAGGTAATTCGATAGACATGTCTGGTTTTGGTGGTTGCCAGGAGAATGGTACTTACCTGACTGCATTGTGCCAAGTGTAAAGTTTGGTGGAGTGGGGATTATGGTGTCGGGTTGTAATTCAGGGGTTGGGCTTGCCCCTTAGTTCCAGTGAAGGGAACTCTTAAGCCATCAACATGCCAAGGCATTTTGGACAATTTCATGCTCCAATGTGGGAACAGTTTGGGGATGGCCCCTTTCTGTTCCAACTTGACTGCACACCAGTGCACAAAGCAAGGTCCATAAAGACATGGATGAGCGAGTTTGTGGTGGAGGATCTTGACTGGCCTGCAAAGTCCTGACCTCAAAACCTATAGAACACCTTTGGAATGAATGAGAGCGGAGACTGCAAGCCAGATCTTCTCATCCAACATCAGTTCCTGACTTTACTAATGAGCTTCTGGAAGAATGGTCAAACATTCCCATAGACACACTCCTAAACCTTGTGGACAGCCTTCCCAGAAGCGTTGAAGCTGTTGTAGCTGCAAAGGGGGGTGGCAACTCAATATTGAACATCTACAGACCAAGACTGGGATGCCAATAAAGTTCATGTGTGTGTAAAGGCAGGCATCCCAATACGTTTGGCAATTTAGTGTACATGTACTAGTAGTACATTAAATTCTACTAGTAATACATACAATTGTACTAGTAGTCTTTGCTAGCTCTAGTTTCTTGCTAACTGCACAGCAATATAAATTGTGTAAGTTTTACCAGCAGTGACACCAATAAAAGATATAATTTAGCATTATCTCTTCCTCCCTTCCTACTAATATACATTTTTTGGATAAATGATAAATAACTTAAGTACTTTTGCATCATTATCAGGGGTGCCAAGGTAGAGCTAGAGAACTACACGTTGCCATATTCCTGTCATTTGAGTTCCAATGTTGCAATGAATAGCAGATCCCCGTCAGGCATTCATACTGTATATACTCTTTGTTTGGGGAGCAGCCAAGCTTCCAATGACTGTGTGTTGGACTTTTTATTTGTTATCCCGTGTGAATATGATATTTTGTTTGATTTGATCTGTGGTTAATGTGTGACAATTTGACTACAAATGTTATATTTGGCAAATTGGCAGTTAAAGTTTCAATTCAGTGGCAGCCTTTTGACAAACTTTCAGTTAAGTGAGAGGTGTGCTGCAGGACTTGTTTGATTACTCCATTGGGCTAATTCAATAAGACAGCCAACAGCAATATCGATTTTGATACAATGAATTTAGATGACCAAGAGATACATTTTGCTATGAGTTATTGCAATTTCCTGTTTTTCAGCTAGCTAGAGTGTGGCACTGTTCATAAGGGGACCCAAAGCACTAGTTTATTTAAAAGATTTTGCATTATTAAAGTAGTTGTAAAGGTATATTTTTAAATTAAAATAATAAACATGTTATAGTTACTTGCTCCATGCACAGAGCTCTCCCTAACTTTCTTTTCTAGGGCCCCCCACTTTCGCTCTCTGATCCTCCTCTTTTCTGAGTATCCCCATAAGAAGCCACTTGCTATGGGTGCACTCATGTAGGCTTGCTCTCAAGCAGGGCTGTGTGTGTCCATAGGCAAACGCAGCATGGCTCGGCCCGCCCCCTGCTTCCTCCTCACAGGATTTGATTGACAGCAGCAGAAACCAATAGCTCCCGCTTCTGTTTCTGTGCCTGTGAGAGAGAGGGAGGGTGAGCATGCGCTGCTTCAGATGGGCACATTGCTGGATCAAAATAGTCCAGTAAGTATTTAAGGGGGGCTGGGGGGAGCTGATCGTGGAAGGTTTTTTACTTTAATGCAGACAATGCATTAACGTGTCATTAAACCCTCGTAATAAAAAAAACTATCAATAAATGCTGTATTACATGCTGTTCATACTCACTCAGTCACTATGGGATTTGCTTTCTGTATTCTGGAAAAAAAACCTTTTTGATCCTGCTGTCTTTTATCTCCCCCTTTTGATCATGTCCCCAGTGCAGGTGGGGATTTTTCAGAGCAGTGTTGTCAGCTAGTTAGTTTTCAATTAGTTTCTATGCTGGACATTTCCTCCCTATCACATCTGAGCAGCCCATGTGACTATTGAGTCACACATGTGGGTAAATGACAACCTACTCCCTCCCTCCTCCTCCATGCCCACCAACCAGCCAAACACAATGGAGGGGGGGATAGTACATCTTGATTGGTGAAGGCTTCACATCCCTGTTTTTCTAAGACACAGGCTGGAGGGACGTGACACAGTCTGTGACTGACAGAAAACCACCCACACCATGTTACAGTATTGCAAAAAATAATAAAGATTTAATTTCATATGTGTATGAAAATTTAGAACCGTTTATTGATATTAATTATTTAATTTAATGTTGAATCCTGAAGATTGTTTTTTATTTATTTTAAACATGAAGCTCCTCCTGCTACTGTTTCCCTGAAGAAGGGATAATGTTAAACAATGTGTGTTTAGTATCAACTTAAGGTAAAAAACATCATGCCTGTAGAACCACTTTAACTTTCTGTAAATGGTGTTTTTTCATCTTCCTGGACTCCAGTTTTAGGGCTGGATTCCTTATTTGCAGGACATCATATCTGCAGTGAATGTATAGGACATTAACCGCTATAAACATGTAGGAAAAAACTAGAATGAATGTTGCAAGTCTTCTATAAGAATTGTCAGGTAAATCGTTGATAATCATTTGCTCTTTCCTAATGGGCAACGTCAAATCAGATTTGTCTGTAACACGTGCTACTGAGGTTTGAGTTTCCCATTGAAGATTGAATAGTGACTAGGATCTGGTTCTGAAACATCATAAATTGCCAAAAATTGATTTTTGATGGCAAATAAGTTTGTTTAATATAAACATATAATAGCACCCGAGCCCAGGTTAAACCTAGTTATCAAAATTCAAATGGACCCAGCGGCTGCTCAAGAATTTACCCCAGTACTTAACATAAGTAATGAATTTAACCATTTCAACTCCGGGTCAATTCTGACATTTTTCACATTTATGTAAAAAGGTAAATTTTTTTGCTAGAAAATTACATAGAACCCCCAAACATTATATATATATATATATATATATATATATATATATATATATATACACACACATATACATACATTAGCAGTGGCCCTAGAAAATAAAATGTTAATGAAACACTTTAATGAATTTTTTTGCACACAAGCACTACATAATACCCAGGTTTTTTTATTGTAAAATATAAAAGATGATGCTACGCTGAGTAAATAGATACTAAACATGTCACACTTTAAAATAGTGTACACCTGTGGAACGGCGCCAAACTACAGTGCCTAGAAATCTCCATAGGCGACAATATAAGCGTCTTTACAAGGTACCAGTTTAGAGTTGCACAGGAGATCTAGAAGTAAAATTATTGCTCTCTCTCTGGCAGGGGCGGACTGACAACTCATGGGACCCCTGGGCAATAGGGGATCATGGGGCCCCTGTGTCCTTGCCCAAACTCAAAAAAGCCTATGAAATGGGTACCAGGGGCATCTCATGGGCCCCCCTACTGACCCCGGGCCCTCGGGCAGTGCCCGAGTTTCTAAATGGTCAGTCCGCCCCTGCTCTCTGGTGTTCTCAACAATACCTCACATGTGTAGTGCAAACACCATATACATATGTACGCTGGACATAGGTATGCGTTTGCATTTATGCATGAGCACAGGGGACTAAGGCGCTTTACATTTTTTATATTATTATCATTTTCTTTATTACATTTTTTTTAAACTTGTCCCTTTAATTTTTTTAATCAACTTTATTGCTATCACTGGGGTCTATTAGACCCCAGATGTCTCCTCTGGCAGCCAATGCAGCCGATCAGAGAGACAGACAGACAGATGCTTCTCTGGCCTAAAGAAAACAAAGAATCAAAAACAGAAGTAAAAAAATCCTTGATTCTTCCAGTTTCAATTGTCACAGAGAGGGAGGAACAACATCAGTTCATCGCTCTCTGTGCAATGCAGCTGGTGCCACTGGTCACAGCAGCTCCCCGATCAGATAAGAGAGCCTGGAAAAGGCAGCAGGAGGGGGGTGGGTTCCCCCATCTGCCGCTTGCAGTATTGATGGAGTGGCTGTACAGCCATGCAAATCTCTTCTGCTTTCCAGGGCATCACCTGCTGTAAATTTTGATACTGAGATGATGCCTGCAGGTGCATATATCATCCAGGTATAACCACTGAAAGCCCAGGACATTAAATGACATCCACCTGGGTGAAGTGGTTAAACGTGAGGGGCAGCACTAACTATAGAACGATCTGATGTATGCAATGAGTAATATCGTATGCTAATTATGTGCAGGTTAAAGTGACACTAAAGCTTTGTTTTTGTTTTTTTTTCTAAAGTAACAAACATGTCTATACTTACCTGCCCTGTGCAGTGATTTTCCACTGAGCAGCCCCAATTCCCTTCTTTTAGGGTCATCTCCGGAACTCCTGACTCCTCCTCCTCGAGCACTGCTCCCAGGGAAAGCTGCTAGCCCTGGAGGAGCCTCTGCCTGCTTGTCCCCAAGCTGCTTCTTTATGCTGGGCCCCACCCCCTCTCTGTCCTCATTGGGTCACTAGCTGTGATTGACAGCATAGGTCGCCAATGTGCTCCTGTTGCTGTCTCAGCCAATGAGGAGGAAGACTCTCCAGACAGCAGAGGCTGTCGAGAACATTGCTGGATTGGAGGGGGCTCATGTAAGGATTGGGGGGATGGGCTGGGGGAAGCCACTGCACACATAATGATTTTTACCTTCCTGCATAGAATTCATGAAGGTAAAAAACTTGAGCCTTTAGAACCACTTTAAATACTAAGTTCTTACCTTATTAATACTACAAGCAATATCACATACAGTATACAAGGGGTGTTCAAGTCAAACTGGGACTTTTAATATTACAGTTATAAAAAGAGATACTATAGTGGTGGTACTACATGTAGTAGTAAGTGGCAAGTGTGTCCTATTACTGATAGATGGCGCACATGTCCAGAGACCATTAATCAAGATGGCAGATAACAGTGTTAGTGTGTGCATGGAACAGCGCGTGGTTTCTTCAGTGATGATCCCAGCCATAATGGATCCCAGCCCACAACAGACATATATGTGAACATTCAGGGCATGGAATGCCTGATCCTAGATAATCGACACACAACATGTCCTGAAATTGCACACCAGGCAAATCTTTCTGTGGGAATGGTGAACACAATGATAATGAAGTAAAGCAAGCCGTCCTAGGATGGTTCAAGAATACTGACAAATCTTTCTATGCTGAAGCTTTCCAGGCATTAGGTAAAAACTGAGATAAGTGTATAAATGTAGCAGGGGAGTATGTAAAAAAATTAATGCAGTTTACACTCCTTGAAATTTGTTCTTTCATTATATAAACTCAATAGATCTGGTTTGACTTGAACACCCCTTGTATAAATATAAACAATGCAAAGTCATATGCATAAAATGCAACTCAACGTGTTGGTGTAAGCCTTCAAGTAGAACTATAGGCAAAACTTTTTTTTTCACTATGGATTGAGAAAGGGAGGGTTATAACACGTCATTTATTTTTTGCCATCTGTGATTCATTGGGGGGATTTACTTTCATTTTCTGTCTTGTATTAGCCAAAACAGGAAGTGAGAGGAAATCCCTAGAAATTAAAGGAATTCCATGGGGACCCCCAGGTCACCAGAACCAGTATCCCCAGTAGAAGCTGTCCCCTCTATTACTTTTCTGTGGACAATCCAAAATTTGGGATTTTCTTTTACTTTCACTTTCAATAATAATGGTAAATAGGACAAATAGAGAGGCAGAAGCTTCCTAATGGGGACACAGACAGCAATACAACCTGACAAGTGTTCTAATCCATCTCTACTCCAAAACGAAAAAAAAAAAGTTTTGCCTATAGTTCTACTTTAAATAACAGTGTAAGCAATAATCTTGCAATATAATGTAAAGTGGAACAGTGCTACACTGTGTAAAAATCTTAAAACATTGGTAAACGATCTTCAAGCCCATATCAAAGTCCTCCAAGTGTATCCACATATTCCATATCAAGCTTGCCCGCAACTGTAAAATATGCCACGCCTGCTCTGGAGTGTCCCTTTCAAATGCTCACTCACCAAACCCTACTGACTGCTTATATAAATAAGAAGGTCTGGAAGCACTTTTTGTATGTGCCCTCCACTGCTGTCCTAGATATTCTATGTTGCCTTCTTAAATCCACCAGCAACTTTGCTCCTCTCCTTGACCACCACAGTACTCTCGAAGAGTTCTATATCCACCTTCACAATACTCAGTGATGCTTAGTATGCAATGATGCTCAGAATACGCAGTATGCAAGTGTGACAGACCCAAACAGGGCAGGGACTTTTGGAAGGGACTAGGGGCTACCCACTGGCTATGGCCCATGGAGAGAGAATTCTCTAATGATGGACAACTACATGATGAACGCTGCGAGAGAGGCTTGGATTAATTGGAGTAAAAATAATACAGCTTCCATTCTGGAGTGGATGGAAAGGTGTAATATTAAACTTATACGGGTTAATAGTCAGAGGAAATATGGGACTGGGTTGGAGAACCTTCTCCACTTGGGACAGAAATATTTATCAACAATCTCCCTCAAGAAATTTATGAAGATAGATGAATTCCTCTTTTTCACACTGTTGAAATATTCTATGAGTTTTGTCTTACGATGGACAGATCGTACAAGTAAAGGCAAACGCCTGAAAGACAGCATGTGTAATGTACTTTGTGTATATACGGTTGGAGGTGCTGTTCTTGTCTGGGGTGGGTTCCCTGGCTTGTCTGAGTGCTTGACTGTTGATTAGCTTACTGTTACTTAGATCACTGGTACATGTTAGTTTCTAGCTGTTGATTAGTTTACTGTTAATTAGATCACTGTTCACTGTTGGCTGTACTGTTTACAGTTTGCACTGTTTAGGATAATGAGATCAAGCTCTTACCACATCAAGGTGGGATGTTTATCCCACTGTGTACTATTTGTTTTTATTGTTCATGTGGGGACTGCCCCTATTTCTGAAGTGTTTAAACACCTGTATTTCTGTTCAATAAAGTGTTTCAGTTGCACCTAAGCTAGTGTCGCTAGTCCTTGAGTGCGATTCCCAGCTATAATACCTTAGTTCTATGTCCCAGCGGTGAGAAAGCAGTTCTCTGACTGAATCCCCCAATCGGGGTGACAGGTAGTCCGTCACATGTGGTTGGCAGTAGTGGGATGCTTCCTGCAGTCTGGGACATCCAAACCACTCAGGTCCGTTTAGCAGAAAAGGAGAGGAACAGATACCAGCTGCCATGAAAGATGAATTCATAAGGAGGCTGTGAAAAATGCAGATGCAGCACGGGAGGCCAGTGCAGGTTTTGCTGGAATGGTATGATTCTGTCCACTGGCAACTCTGAAAAGATGACTTAGACCACGAGCAGTGTCACCAAGAAAAAAAAAATTCTCTCCTCTACCCAGCAAATTTACTAGTTGCAGTATGAAGTGCAGGTGCTGTTATTGGTGGATAAACTGCACAAGGAGTGGACAGCTGAGTTAACCAGGCTGGTCCAGGCAGAAATGCTGTTGGATGAGAGCTACAGAGCCCTCCGCTAGTAAGTAGCTCAAGTGTGCTCTTGGATAGCGGATGACAGCCCAACGGAAGGCTTTGGGTACAGTGGTTTGCGACTGTTGTACAGAAAGCTGTCATGGGACGGGTACAGGAGATGGAGGAGCTGGCTTTTCTCGCCAGTGGCAGTTCAAGGACCCAGTAGAGAAGGAATCTGCCCTCACTCCCCAGCCACAGATCCCAGAAAGCATGGATTTAATTTACTTTTCATCAGAGGATGTAACATTTACTGAGCTTCTGGAGCTCCAGGGAGCCAGGTCGGGTAGTCCTTCTCCCCAGCAGCAGGCTGATACAGTGGAACTCCTAACCCCAGCTGAAGCTCTGACAGAGGGGCTGCCAGTCTCTGCCCATACACAGTCCCAGCAGAAGAGCTGGCAACAGGACAGAGGGTCTACTACTTCTGTCCAACACCTACAGTGACACAGGAATCTCAGGAAGAAGTAGTCAGCATTTCATCTCCCTACTGGCAGATCCATAGTCCAGGAAAGGAGGTGGTCGTCCTCCCTCCCTAACAGTCAACCAGAGAGGAGGAAACTGTTTCCATCCCCCTCAAGGATTCGTGCACCAGGGAGACAATAATAGAGAAATGTCATCCCAGAACCCGAAGGAGGGTATGGGAGATGGAGCAACTGGCTCATCTCCCCAGCTGCAGTTCCACAGGCCGAAAGAGGAGGTGCTCTTCCTCCCTCCCTAGTGGCAAATCCACAGTCCAGGAGAGGAGGTAGTCATCCTTCTTCCCCAACATTAGCCAAAATGGAGGATGCGGGGTCCCAAGCTGAAGCGTTGGCAAGAGGGCAGAGTGCCCCTGGCCTTTATCTAGCACCAACCCTGTCTTTACAGCCCCAGGGAGTTGGGGCAGTTGGCCCCTCTCCTCAGAATCTGAATGAGCCCCAGAATTGTAAAGACCTCCCAGCTGAAGCACTGGCAACAGGTCAGAGCACCGCTGGCCTGTGCCTAGAACTTACCATGTCTTCATGGCTACAGGCAGTTGGTGCAGTCGGCCCCTCTACCCAGCAGCAGACCGAGCCCCGGAATAGTAAAGTCCTCCCAGACAGCCAGACAGAAGGTCCACGACCTCTGCTCCAAACCTACTGACGACAACTCTTCCCTGCGGACAACAAAAGCGATTGTGTGGACCAACTATGTGGGTTCACCTGCCCAACTAATGCATGTCCAGACCAGGTGGAAGTCTGGGACCTGGTTAGTCTACTTTTGAGGGGGGAAAATGTGACAGATCTAACCGGGGCAGGGGCTTTTGAAGGGGACTAGGGGCTAACTTTCTATTATTGCCCATGGAGAGAGCAGATCATTCTCTAATGATGGACAACAACAAGATGAACGCTCAGAGTGAGGCTTGGATTAATTCTAATATTGTTTACCACTTGCACTGTTTAGAATAATGTGATCAAGCTCTTACCTCATCAGTGTAGAATGTTTATTCCCAATGTGTAATATTTGTTTCTATTGTTCATGTGGGGACTGCTCCTATTTCTGAACTGTATAAAAACCTCTATTTCTGTTCAATAAAGAGTTTGCCTAATTTTGGGTGTGACACCCAGCTTTAATATTTGGTCCTGTGTCCCGTTAGTGACGAAACAGTTCTCTGACAGAATTACCCATTTGGGGTGACAGGCGGTCCTTCACAGCAAGTATGCAAATAAAATTAAAAATAATTAAAATAAAAATATACACTTATATGGAGAAGTACCTGTCTGGCACCAGGAATGACCTGCTTGTATATGTATAGGAAAAGCCACTACTCCGCTAGAATAAATACATTTGTTTGTGTGTGTAACCTTTTATTATTGAAGAATCTTTTATTGCAGAATTCAGTTGCCACTAGCCTTCCTGCCAACTTATTACCTTTCAATCAACATTTTTCATGTGTTTAAAAATCACCATCATACAGTACGGTTTTGTTCAAAGATTTCAGAACTTTTCTTTTTTGGCATTTTTTAGAATGAGTGCATTTCATCCAACACTTTTGCCTTAACCCCCATGATGAAGGTTAATATGGAGATACATGGACCATAAAACAATAGCTGCGCCAATTTCAACATAGCTTGAGTTAAAGAATGATTCACTAGCTGCTCGTGGCAGGTCTTTTCACCTCAGAGAGTTGAAATGGTAATTTCCAAGGTTGTATGAAATAGTTTCCCTGTACTACACAAATCTCTCCAGCTCTTTTCCCTGGAAACTACAGATAAAACACCAACATGACTTCTTTAAATATATCTTAGTCGTGTGTCTAAAAGACATTTTAAGAATGTTGTATTTTGCAGCTTACAAGGAAAAGTGCTAAGAAAGTTATGTGTTAGTTTTCTTGCAGGCAAACCCTTATTTTGTATTCCGTACTAGTAAAAAATGAATGCAAATAGAATAATGGAATAAAAAAATATCCCAATCTATTGAAGTAGTTTAAATTATAGTAATTCCTAAAGTAAATCTGTCACTTTGCTCATTGAGGGCAAAATAATAGGTTCACCTGATACTGTCCATGTGATACTTACCTTCCTGCTCCCCTGCCTCATCCTATGATGTGGTATTCAGCATTTCAACAGCAAGTCATCAACATTATAAATGGCCAATCATGTATACAACGTTTGATTGTGATCCTGTACTCAAAAACAATCATTAGGCATACCAAGGAAAATATTGTTTTGGTTTCATTAAATTAGATTTTCTGTAAGGATTCATGGTCCCTTTTCTATAAAAATGATTGTTTACATATCAAAAATGATTATGTGAAATTTTCACAATGTTGACTTTTATACATCCCTATATTTGAGATAAACTTGGGGTTCAAGTCAAGGTTGGGTTCACAGTGAACTAAACCCATTCATGCTTCACAAACCCAGGGAACTAATAGAGCAGTTAGCTGCTATAGCAATGAACTACTAATATTTCTCTTCCTGCCCTCTGAACTTAGGTCAAGTGGTTTAGAATGACCAGCAATTGAGGCTCTCTTAGACCTCATGTACACTGCTGCTCCTAAACATGAGTTTAGGAGCTTTTGGTGTTTTTTTATGCCAAAGCCCACAAATTTAACTCAATAAAATATAAACGTTGCTGCGCTGCCTCTACTAAAAAAATTGTGGATAAATAAACATCCTACTGCATAAAGGGTCCCTACAAATGTGCATATGCTTCAATGACCTATGGGCTGACAATACAATAATACAAAAACCAATATGTATATTCAACGTCCTCAAACGAAAATAGTGCTAAAAATAACAAATATACAAAAATAATACTTAAATACATTTCTTTATGGACCTTGCTTTGTGCACTGTTGGGCAGTCGTGTTTGAAAAGGAAGGGGCCATGCCCAAACTGCTCCCACAAAGTTGGGAGCATGAAATTGTCCAAAATGTCTTGGTATGCTGACACCTTAAGACTTCCTTTCACTGGAAAGGGCCAAGCCCCACCCATGAAAAGAAACCCCACACCATAACCTCCTCTCCACCAACCTTTACACTTGGCACAATGCAATCAGGCAAGTACCATTCTCCTAGCAACCGCCCAAACCCAGACACATCCATCAGATTGCCAGACAGAGAACACGTCTCCTCTGCTCTAGAGTCCAGTGGTGGCGTGCTTTACCCCACTGCATCTGACACTTTGCATTGCACTTGGTGATGTAAGGCTTGGATGCAGCTGCTCGGCCATGGAAACCCATTCTATGAAGCTCCTTATGCACTGTTGTTGTGCTAATCTTAAGGCCACATGAAGTTTGGAGGTCTACAGACAGTCTGCACACTATGCGCTTCAGCATGCGCTGAGCACACTCTGTTATTTTATGTGGCCTACCACTTTGTGGCTGAGTTGCTGTTGTTCCAAATTGCTTCCACTTTGTTATAATACCACTAACAGTTGACTGTGGAATATTTAGTAGCAAGGAAATTTCATAGATGGACTTATTGCACAGGTGGCAACCTATCACGGTATCACCCATTCCTTCACAAATGTTTGTAGAAGCAGTCTGCACATGTACATGCTTGATTTTATGCACATGTGGCCATGGAGGTGTTAGGAACAACTGAATCCAATGATTTGGAGGGGTGTCCCAATACTTTTTGCAATATAGTGTATTCATGTAGACTTTTGTGAAAGGTATAAAACATTTCTAAGTCTTAACCTTTTATGATGCTTTTGTGCATGTGTATTAAATACATGAGCCTCATTTGTAGTTATCCCTACTGTTTAAAAAAAAAAAATGTTTATTTTTATAGACCTTTAGTTAAAGAGTCATAGAGCAGAAAATTGTTGCTATGATAAGATGCTTAGGAAAAGTTAGGAAATCGTTCAAATATATGCTGGCGCATGAAACACTTTCTAAAGTTTATATCAACATGGGGACATAAGGCTACCACACCACAATTTCCTGTTTGAATCAAATGAAATTTTTTAGCAGAGTTACAGCATGCATTTGCTTCATTATAACTATTAGGAAACTATCGATTGTGTTAAATATTTTAACTTCTGTATGTCATTTTTATGTATTTTATGACTATATGCTTGATATGATCTTTTAAATAAATGACTATGAAAATGAACCATTAATACAACTACATACAGTGGTGTAAGCCTAGTCTGGTCTCATACATAGTGAGCTGTATGACGCAAGCCACATGTTAGTGCATTTTATAACAGAGAGCAATGTTAGGTGAAAACATATTGTAAGAATTATCATGTGCTCAAGACTTTGACTTAAATTATAGAGAAAAAAAATTAGAGCTAGTTTCTAATAGTAACAAGATGTCTGTGCTATGGATGTTGTATGGTTATAGTATATTAAGTCTGGGTCCTTTGTTTACATCACTGTATCCTCTGAAGCCTCTTTAGTTTGTTTCATGTCCTATATTACCTGCACTGAAAAAAATAACACTCTTTAAGTATGAATCCTAAATTAACTTTGTGAAATACACAGATGAAAAACAAATAAAGCAACTGTTTTATTTGTTAAATTATTTGCAATTTTATTCATTTACCGTCCTTCTAAGATTTACACAGCCAAGGGGACGAAACCATTATCTTTGTTACAGTTAAGGGGTATGATAGTGTCCTCTCTACCCTCTAAAAAATATCATTAATGTAGTAATTATTAAATATTAACATTAATTAATATATCTTTGTGGTATTTTTGTCCACCTCTACCTCATCTTTTATTTTTCCCCTTTTAAAATACTTGCTAAAAGCTAACAACAACATCTCTTGTGTGTGGTGATCATCAAACCACAGCACACAGGAATCCTCCATCATTCCCCACGCACAGACCAATGCTCTGGGAAGACAATAGCATAAAAAATATATTGCTGCTAAGGTTGGTACCACATCCAAAATATCTGTATTGCAAAAGAACACCCCCACTAGGGGGGAAAAGACAGACTTAATGGTACCCATGGAAGACTTAAATGTTATAAAATTATTACACTTTATTTACTGCATAGTAAAAAAGCAATACAAATTGGGTGTTTGATACCCACATGTTATACAAGTGCGTCTTCCATCAATAAATAACAGGAAGGGTTTGTACATACCTTCAGAATGAGCACATTGGTAGGTCAATGTGTTTCACAAATTCATGACCATCCACATGCTTTTAAGGAAGAATGATCTAACTAAATAAACATGTATTCATTTACAAAAATAATACTTAGAGAAATAATTATAGTCACAGGCTTGAGTGCACAAGTATAGAGCATAGTGCAGGTGAATTATGTAGCAGCTGGCAGCTGATGGTGGCCCATAGGCCATAGGCATATTAGCTGTATAACTTGGTCACTTCAACACAAAGGTGAATAACACTAGAATGTGATATTCCATACCAAAGCTGAAAGCAAAAAGATAGTATGAAATTTAGTATCAGCAAATTTAGTCAGCTCTCAACATGATCACAAAACTAAAAAGATTTAACTTACTTATAAGACCATTTTTACTGGAACACTGGTACTTAGAAAATCATTCTTAGGGTAGATAAAATTGTCTTGTATCTCACATGTGGACAACGGGTGCATTCACAAAACCAAGAGTCTAGTTAGCAAAGGATGGTGTCCTAAAGGAATTGCCATCATAAATGGTGGATAGTGCCATGTAAATTGCTAATATCAACAGTAATAGTAGTAGATCATAAATATTGCTCAGAGGAGCTCGAGAATTGCATTGTGAGGTCAAATGGCACAGTTTAGATGAGTATGTTAAAAAAAAAAATAAAACACATTTTTTAAAACCTTTTGGGCTATAGATGTTTTGTCATGTACTGTAGCTCTCAGCTAACATCTATTCTCTAACCTGTAACAGAATAAATGATACAATTGTTTCTGCAGCATATGTACTCACTTTTCAGTTGGTTTTATGCAATGAGATGTTTGAAATTGTCCTTCAATACATACTGTACAGTTATGTTATGCTTCCACACATTGGTGTAAATAACTGTGAACTTTTGCCTCGGAGCCTGCACATGGAAACGTGTCCCACACACTGATATGCTGTGAGGAGATAAAAGACCTCAGGGATTATTGGAACATGCTTACTTAAGCAATTTGAAATGTTAAACACAAGTTTCCTTCAGGGGAAAGTGTTTTTTTCCTTTTGTTTTCAGGGAAATGACTTTTAATTAGGACTTTGTAATAGTTTCCTCTTATCAAGCATATTACACAGCATTTTGCACATACATATGTGGGACCGAAACTATTTTTCACCTCAGTCACTTTTTAACGTCCATTGTGAATAGCAAATAGCCTTTCTGCGTTCTTATTGTAAGGAATTGCCCAAAAGGTTTAAAAAAAAATGTTTATATTTTTTTAACATACTCAGCTAAACTGTGCCATTTGACCTCTCAATGCAATTTAGAGACCGCACTACAATCCTCAAATCAAATCAGTGGGTGACCTCCCGCAAGTTCTACAGCCATCTTGAGGCTAGGCCAGCAATGGGCAAACTATGGCCCGCGGGCCGTATACGGCCCGGCGGACCTTTTAATCCGGCCCGCGGATGTGGCTGTCAGGATGTGTGTAGGCGGGGCAGCGTGACGAACGTGAGGGGAGGGGAGCTAGGCTCCTCTCACAGTCCGCCCTGAAGACCGGAACGGCGCGGGAACACGGCGAGAGGAACGCGCGGAGCAAAGGTAAGTGAATTGACACAGGGGGGACTTGGCTTACTACTTGGGGGGGAATAGTACTGTGGGGGGGATGAAATACTATATGAGGGATGAATTAATATGGGGGATGAATTAATATGGGGAATGAATTACTATAGGGGGGATGAATTACTATAGGGGGGATGAATTACTATATGGGGGAAGAATTACTATGGGGGATGAATTACTATATGGGGGATGAATTACTATATGGGGGATGAATTACTATGGGGGATGAATTACTATATGGGGGATGAATTACTATGGGGGATGAATTACTATATGGGGGATGAATTACTATGGGGGATGAAATACTATATGGGGGATGAATTACTATATGGGGGGTGAATTACTATATGGGGGATGAATTACTATGGGGGATGAATTACTATATGGGGGATGAATTACTATGGGGGATGAATTACTATATGGGGGATTAATTACTATGCTTACTATGGGGGAATATTACTATACTTACTACGGATGACACATACACATCATTCATCTACTCTTGGTCCGGCCCCCGGGTCCAATATATGAACCCATTGCGGCCCTCAAGTCAAAAAGTTTGCACACCCCTGGGCTAGTCAGTGCTGCTGTCCTTCACCTAGCTGGCAGATTGTGTGCTTCTGTATATCAGTAACATTTTGTCCTTAGTACTCTTGTGTGCAAGTGAGTTCCAGCATCCCAGTCCTCCTAGAGATCTTTGCACTCCTGCTTTCCTGTGAGTCCAGAACCCTGTGCTCCAGAAGACTTCTACACTTGTGCTTCCATGTACTTTCAACACCTCGGTGCTTCTAGATACCCCTGTAATCCAGATACTGCCTGTGTCCAGCATTCTTTTGCTTTTCTGAGATCTAGACCCCAGTTCATCTCTGCATTTGGTCAACTGTAGCCTGCACAGGTCTGATTCAGGGCTGCAACCTGGGAGCAGTCCTGCAGAAAAATGCATGACCCCCTATTGGATGCTCTGATAAAGACTGGGTGCTCCTGGACTCTGCACCTCAAGCAAACCACCACAAGTGTGCATGCTACACAGTGGGACTAGAATCCCTGTAACTTATATATTGCTATACTGTTATTGAGATTCATTGCTATTGTTTACTGTTATTCTTTTCTTTGCAGGGCCTTACTGTTTATTAAAGCCTATCAAAGTTCCAAGTGTGTTGATGAGATTGAGTTTTGTAAGGGTGGGTCATCATTCGGGGTAGCAGACAGACCCATTCAACCATTGGCTCCCTCAGTGGTAACACTAACATGACCATTTGGAAACTCAGGCATAGCCCGAGGGCCCGGGGTCAGTAGGGGGCCCCATAAGATGCCCCTGGTACCTTTTTCATAAGCTTTTTTGAGTTTGGGCAAGGACACAGGGGCCCCATGATCCCCTATTGCCCGGGGGCCCCATGAGTTGTCAGTCCGCCCCTGAACACTACATAAGTATAATCTTTCTGTATGCAAACTGATAAATCATAATTCTGAGCAATATAATTATTAAATAAAAATGGGTCAAAACTGAATTATAATAGGGCTATCTGGCACTCAAGCTGTCTTTTTAAACGAATCACAAAAATAAACAAACTTTTCAAGTAACCTTGCATTCCAGAGTATTACTTTTCAACTGTTCAAGCTTGGCCACAAATAATCCATTTTCTTTGATCCTAAAAGTCAGTTATAGTTCTTCCATCCCCCAAAAGATGACTTTCCAATGACCATACAGGAAATATTGCAATTTTATGGGAGATATTTAAAGAAATATTGTTGTAAAACAAAATTTATTTTACTAACGTATTTATTTTACTAATGTATATCTATTTAACATACTTTACTGTATACATAACACCATTCATAGCATTATTTTGTTCTCTGGAGCTCACAACACATATTTTAATGGTTTAGTGGAAGTTCAGCTTTAAAAGATCAATCCGTCTAAAATAAATATTATAGGTAGGGCCTTAAGAACTGAGTCAGCCCCTGGTTTCTTATATGCCTTAGATCAGGGGTAGGCAACCTTTGAGAGGTGGAGATCTACCTGAGCAACATGGAAGAGATGAACATTTTCCGGGGTGCAGCACCATTTTTATTTTTGTATTATTTTTAAAGAAATTAACTAGCAAGGCCCCAACAAAAAGGATAGCATGAAGAAAAGTTATAAAAATATTTTTTTAAAAATGTCACTGTAATAAAATGTGTATAGACTTACCAATTAGCAGTCTACCCCAGTCCAGTCATGTGATCTTACCTGCGTCAGCCAACAGTAGGACCGAAAGTGCTTGGCTGATAATGCCATAGCCAGCTGTTGTTGGCGCTCCCTCTTCTCTCATGCATACTCTGCTGGATCACATAGGTGAGATAATGTGATAATTCAGAGTGCCTGGAAAATAGGTTAGTCCGCATAGGACATGGGTGCTCAACCTATGGCCCTCCAGCTGTTGCGGAACTACAAGTCCCATGAGGCATTGCAAGGCTGAAAGTTACAAGCTTGACTCCCAAAGACAGAGACATGATGAGACATGTAGTTCTGCGACAGTTGGAGGGCCACAGGTTGAGCACCAATGGCATAGGGTGTTGGTAGAAAGGGGGGGGGGGCATTTTTAATAAATGTTATGTGTAAGCTGAAATTCTACTTTAAGCCTGGTTCACCCAGTCATAGGTCTGTGAGCCATGTTTATGCTGTGCCTGCATTTCGTGTAGGAAAATTCACCATTTTCACCATTTGGCACCATGCGATTTCCCACCAATACCTGCAAACACACTGTTTTTTTTGATGCATGGGGGTGCCATTAATTCCTAAGTGAGTAAGTTTTGGCTGCAGGTGGTTGCCGGTTTGCGGGAACAGGTGCAATTCCCTCATCCGCAATCACCAACAAAAGTGTGAACCTGCACTGATGGTCAGTGGATGGTCACATTAACCCCTTCATGCTGCACATTACTAATGTAATTATTAATGAACCCCTTCACACACACCCACTGTCACTGTAACACAGCAAAATTACACTGTCAAAAGTAAATCCAGTCAGTGGCTGCTGTCTTTGGTAATGTTTACTTGCATTCATGCTCCCTTGAGGTGCCAGCACCACTCTGTCTTCCTCTCCCACCTCCCTGCCTCTGAATGACAGCAAGGCAGAGGCCGGGACTAGAAATCATCTGTCGGATGGAGATCACTCTACCTGACAGAAATGTATGTATGCTTTCTAGACTGGTGCCCAGTGCAGGAGTGCACTTGGCACCCCGCTACTGCTCTACTTCAAATGCGGGACATTGTATGTAAATTGCACAGGTGGCAGGAGCAGTGAGGAGCTGGTGGGTATGTCGGGTTGCAATCTACCTTTCAGATGACCGCAACCAATAGGTAGATAGCGATCAATGGGTTGCCCACTACAGCCTTAGATATACCAGCAGGGAAATCTTACTGTTGCAAATATATAGCTTTGTTTCTGTCCAATTGGATAGAAGGAGCACTTTACAATATGGGTGCGTCTTATGGAGCGAATATGGAGCGACCGGTCCGGTATTTCCACCACAGCCGTGTCAGAATACCGGGCCTGCCGCTCAGCTCTGCAGCGGGACCTTACCTGTTCCTCTATCCAGCGGCGTGCTGTCTTCCCGGCTTCTGTAGTGTGGGCACTGGGCATGACAGCCGGGTGCCAAGTGCACATGCTCAAGAAGCGGTGCTTTTTGTGAATGGTAAGGCTTTACCTGGGACACATGACAGATCCCAGAAGCCGCCGGACCAATCACAAAGCGCAAGTGCTTCTCGCTCATGCGCACTGGGCACCCGGCTGTCATGCCGAGCGCCATTACAGAAGCCGGGAAGACAGCGCGCGGCTGGATCGAGGAACAGGTAAGATCAAACAAAAAGTAAGAGCGGGTACCTGTCAAATTCAGGTACCCGCTCCCCACCTCCCCAAAGGTCAGCAGTCATCTGTACTGTCTGCAGTCTCTGGTCATCCCTGTGCTGTCCGCAGTCTCTGGTCATCCCTGTGCTGTCCGCAGTCTCTGGTCATCCCTGTGCTGTCCGCAGTCTCTGGTCATCTCCTGTGCTGTGTCTGCAGTCCATTAGTTCAGAATTTTTTTTTCCTGTTTTCTGCCTCTAAAACCTAGGTGCGTCTTATGGTCAGGTGCGTCTTATACGGCGAAAAATACGGTATCTGGTGTACAGTCCAAGGAACTAGAAAGATCGCACCAATAGAGTTCCTGAGAGACATAAGAAACTCTCAGGTCCTAACTCCTAAGCACCTACCAAAAATGAGGTATTAGTTTTGATAGCCAAGCATTTATTAAAGGATTTACTAAAGGACAAAAGCCCTCCTTACAAAGGCACTTTTTACCTTGAAAATTAGGTGAAGCCAAGTTAAAAATTAATTTTCAGAATTCAATTCAATCAACTATCTCAGTCAATCATGTTCAAGGAAAAAAAAAACAGGATTTTTGCTTGATACAGGAAGAAATTTTCACGGCACGCTGGATGAATCAATGGCATCCATGTTTATTGTGTACGTTATCCACAAGCTTGTCAATGACAATCCCTGCCCTAGAATCACCCCCTCTAATACGTGTCATTTAATAGGACTTAGTCATCTCTACGAGATCAGTCAAGCCCTGCCGGGTGAAATGCATTAGAGGGGGTTGCCCTAGGGTGGAGTCTGTCATTGCCATGTTTGTGGATATCTTGCACAATAAATACAGATACCTGATTCAGCCGGTGTGCAGTAACCCGTTCTACCTACACTGAGTTTACGAGCATGAACAGCTTGGTTTTGCCTTTGGCACCCTGGGTTCAATGGTTTGGCACCCTGGGTCCTGGGATGGTGGGAAGGAGTTACTTGGATTCAAGCTACTTAGAGAAGAGAAATGTTTGTTTACTGACATCCAAACGTAGCACTACCCCCTTAGGAGTTGCTGAAGTTTTGGGTCCCCCTATAGTCCTGCACAGCCAGGCAACACGCACAGACAAGCAGCACACATTTCCAGACTTGTATCCAGGATACAGTAACCAGTCCTTGAGCTTGTTTTTTGGATTTTATTAGGGGGATATAAACTTGGATGGGGTAAGAGATGTATGAGATGCCCAAGGGTAATGGCATCAGAGGACAATCTTTCTGAACTATGTACAAGCCCCTTTAACAGCAAAAGAACAGATTCTTCTTCCCAGACTCCTGCTCTCCAGCCTCTCACTTCTTCATCTTCCACCTGAACTCTCCTGCTGCTGGGCAGGCGCTGTCCATTTTAAGGGCTGTCCTGACCCCATGCCAAGCCTTTTGTTGGAGATTGGTCAGGATCCCTCAAGAGTGCAGAACAGGCACTTCTCACTCCCTCCCACTGTTTCTAGAATTTTCTCCAAAACTCTAGAGCAGGGGGAAGTCCCAGACAGCTGGTCTGCAGAGCCTCTCAGCTCTGACCTGAATTTAACTTCCCTCTGACTATTACATAGGCTGCTGTTCAGCCTCTAACTAACAATTTGGAATCTAGCTCCCCCTAGCTATCTAGGAGGGTGCTACACAAATGTAAATAGGATTTTGGTTTGCACTTGATTGGATGATGGAAGAAGATGAAGAAGTTAGAAAACCTTTACCTCATTTATTAAGCCAAGAAAAAAAAACATTTTGCAAAGAGAAAGTTCACTTAGTCAATGAGGTGAAGCTAACTTCAGTTATCATAACAATTAAAAAAAAGAGACCCTACCAGGCTTAATTCTTATAAGCATATGTATGTAAGGGGAGGAGAGCACAGCACAAACACTTGTATTAAAGACATTCCTTGCATAAAAGAATGGTTTTGGCTCAACATCTCAAGCCCAAATAAATCAAATGTCAAGGTGAAATGTTATAATTTAGATGCTGACAGAGATCATTGACTGCGCTGATGACCTTTATAACCTTTATTGATTAAAAAGAAGAAACAAGACAAGTTACACACATACATAAACACATGTAGTCCTCATGCACACTTGACGTTTTTACAGGGGCTGTTTTTGGCTTTTGTTGTTTTTTTTCTACAGCTAGTAAATCCCCCAGCATGTTATCCTATGTGTTGATGCACACATACACTGCAATCAATGTTTTTTGGCTGGAAAAAAGCCCCAGGACTAGTGAGTTTCTAGAGGAGTTTTTTAGCTGTAAAAACGCTCTAATGCTGAAAAATGCAGAAAAACGTAGTAAAACACTGCAAACTGGTGTTTTTGGACATTCTTTTTACCAAAAAAAAAAAATGCAAACACGGGAAAATGCTGCTAAACGCTAATGCAAAAACACTAAAAAAAGCTGAAAAACACGTTTTTAATGTGACTTTACACAGCTAACGTTACCAGTGTTATCAAAACATCCAGTGTGCATGAGGATTTAAAAGAATTTATGGGTCAAAAGGTCATGTCCATAAATCTATTGGACTAAATAACATCTATATAGCTGTTTCATTATTCAATCAAATGAGGCAAGAACGAATACATTCAGAAGCAAGAAAATGATCTGACTCCACCAAAATACCTACAAACAAAATGCCCATACAGTACTTAATGTATTATGCCTTCCTAAGGCATTTAATCTCTGTAGTAACTGCTTTCACAAAACATGAAATGGCTGAGACCACCGACAGTGTAGGGAACTTTGATCTCTTAAAAAGTTGGACTTCTCTATGGGATAACCTTTGCCCAGGTTGGTCTAGATTCTCAAAAGATTCTATTTTTTCCCCACTTACCTCTAACACTAATCTAATATGAATCTAATAAAATTAGGTGTTAGGTGTTTAAAATTTGCATTTTTATGAACGGGTCTGTTTGCCACCTAGTGTCCCCATTTGGGCATTGCTTGAACTATTAAAACATTTGGTTTTGTATAACAACTTTAAATGTATATGGCACCCTTTTAATTAAATCATAATACATTAAGTACTGTATGGGCATTTTGTTTGTAGGCATTTTGGTGGAGTCAGATTGTTTTCTTGCTTCTAAATGTATTCCTTCTTGCCTCATTTCACCCTTTTCCTATCCCCTTTATTCGCATTTTTATTTTTCCAAGATGGCGGCGATGCAGGGACATCAGGACATCATGTATGATGTCGTGGGTGTGTGTCGTGACATCATGACGCACTGTGCATGCACATTCCATCTGTAGTGGCCATCTTGAAACCTTAAATAGGCTTGGTGGATTTACATGTGCTATAAGACTCTGATGCAGCCGGGGGGGTCCAGAGGAACTGGTCAGGCGGGGTCATCAGTCTTGCCAGGATCTATAATGGACTATTCTATGGACTGATAAGTATACATTCCTCATATACTTTGGAACGATGGGCAACTCTTTGAATAATGGAAAGTAATATGGCCACTAAACTTACACTGTTAGACCATCTGTGATCCTCACTCTAGGATGGAGTCAACATACATATTGGAGATATATTTGTTGTTGAAGTTTGCATTGGTGGCTCCCAACTAAGCAAGTGCAAACAACATTTCAAGCGGCTACTTGTGTGAGGGAGGTTCATGTTTATATTTTGAGACATTTTCAGACATTTTGAGAGGAATAGAGAGAGCAGAAGTAGAGAGAGCAGTATGTGTTGAGATGACCTGTCTTTTCTGGTTGTATTCACTATGGATCCCATCATGAACATAATGCAGCACGTTCTACTATTTTTTCCTTCATGGAAAACCTGGAACTGACTGCGCTGGTGTACCGGGTCCATTTGAATACATGGAAAACCCTTTGCATGCATTTCTGATGATGAAAAATGGCTCTGGACAGCATCTGGATATGGAACAGTTAAAAAAAACACTTCTAAATGCAAATGCTTGTAAACGCGGTTAGCTGTGTTTAGAAGTGTTTGGAACGCTGATAAAATTTACTCCTGAACGCAAGTTTGGTGCGTTCAAAAAAAAAACGACTGTAAACTGAACTGCCTGTAAATGACTGTGTACATGGACACATAGGAAAACATTAGGGAGAGTTAAGGGGCTGCAGAAAATAGAAAAGCAGAAAAGCTACTGAATGTCAGTTTATCAGCTGCAGTGTACACGGAGCCTAACACTGAAACAAAAGCTGAAGGTTGCTTTGAATTCTTCAACAAAGCTGATAAATCTTTGAAAATTCTTTCTAAAAGCTTGCTGTCCCCACTGTTCTTATACAAGCTGAAGCCTGTGTGTACAAGGTGACACTTGAGCGCTGCATAAACGCAGATGTTTAGCTGCACTGTAATTGGGGAGAATAGCAGATGATGTGGTTGCAGTGCCACTTGCAGCAGCTTTTCTGATTTTTCCTGCAAAGAGCACTTAATACACAGGACTCCTAGGTATAAGGTAGTCGCCACATATCTACAGATGAAGTAAAACGTTAACTTGTCTCGGCTACCTTCAGTATCCAGAACAATGTTGCAATGTAATGATTAAAGCTGACCTCCAGACACAAATGAATGTTAATACAATCTTATAAATGTTAAATTCAAACAAGTATACCAAGTATTGGCTTGGTATCTGCCTCCCGCAGTCCCTGTACAGCAGAGCTCAGACAGGAGGAGTGAAGATGTACTGATAGAGAATAGAGAGATGGAATTATCAGTCTACCGCTTCTCCTTCACTGTCCAAACTCAGGTTGGGGGAGGAACAAGACCTGTCAGTGTTACTTAAAGCAGAGCTCCACCCAAATGGGGAAGTTCCACTTTAAGGACTGCTCCCCATTAAGGGTTGGCTTTTTTGGGGGCGGGGAGTGGGTACCCGAATTTGACAGGTACCCGCTCCCACTTCCGGTCCGATCGCCTAGGCCAGTGGTCGGCAAGCCACGGCTCGCGAGCCACATGCGGCTCTTTACACACTTCAATGCGGCTCTTCTGTGTGCCGGGCGCCCGCTCCCCTAACCCCTCTCGGGCGGCCGCCCCAAAAGTCAGGACTCTGCAGCTAGCCCAGCAATGGGCAAACTACGGCCCGGCGGACCTTTTAATCCGGCCCGCAGAGCGTGGCAAACATTGGCTGTCAGGATGTAGGCGGGGCAGCATGATGAACTCCTCTCCTCTCACAGTCCGCCCTGAAGACCGGAACAGCGCGGGAACACGGCGAGAGGAACGCGCGGAGCAAAGGTAAGTGAATTGACACACTATGGGGGATGAATTACTATAGGGGGGATGAATTACTATGGGGGATGAATTACTATGGGGGATGAATTACTATATGGGGGATGAATTACTATATGGGGGATTAATTACTATGGGGGATGAATTACTATATGGGGGATGAATTACTATGGGGGATGAATTACTATATGGGGGATGAATTACTATATGGGGGATTAATTACTATGGGGGATGAATTACTATATGGGGGATTAATTACTATGGGGGATGAATTACTATATGGGGGATGAATTACTATGGGGGATGAATTACTATATGGGGGATGAATTACTATGGGGGATGAATTACTATATGGGGGATGAATTACTATGGGAGATGAATTACTATATGGGGGATGAATTACTATGGGGGATGAATTACTATATGGGGGATGAATTACTATGGGGGATGAATTACTATATGGGGGATGAATTACTATGGGAGATGAATTACTATATGGGGGATGAATTACTATATGGGGGATGAATTACTATGGGGGATGAATTACTATATGGGGGATGAATTACTATGGGGGATTAATTACTATATGGGGAATGAATTACTATATGGGGGATGAATTACTATATGGGGGATGAATTACTATGGGGGATGAATTACTATATGGGGGATGAATTACTATGGGGGATGAATTACTATATGGGGGATGAATTACTATGGGGGATGAATTACTATATGGGGGATGAATTACTATGGGGGATGAATTACTATATGGGGGATGTATTTTCAGTTTTAAAAATGTGGCTCTCAAAATAAATTTCAATCGTGGTTTTGGCGAGATTTGGCTCAGTTGAAAAAAAAGGTTGCCCACCACTGGCCTAGGCGATTGGAAGTGGAAGGTGTCCTCCCTCCCTGTAATCTTTTGGGACACGTGACAGGTCCCCGAAGACTACAGGACCATTCATGAAGCGCAGCACTACTTGCGCATGCGCAGCGGGTACCCGGCTGTGAAGCTGCAGGCTGTCACAGCCGGGTGCCAATACTGAAGATGCTGGCTCCTGGAACACAGGACGGCTGGTGAAATGGGCTGCGGGGGACACACTACAGGACCGCAGGACAGGTAAGTGGCTGTTTTTTAAAAGTCAGCAGCTACAATTTTTTGACGGGTGAGTGGAACTCTGCTTTAACTGCAGCAGAAACAAATCTGGTTTCCTCCCCTCCCAGGACTGGATGGACATAAAGATGAATCCTTTCAGCTCCTGTACATTTACTGTATTTCATCTGTTTGTTTGGAGTCCAGCTTTAAATTCGCACGGCTGTGTCGATATCTGACTCCATTCAGCTCTATGAAGCAGTGTTGGGTTTAAACAAACGCTGCTGATTTAGCCGAGAACTCCAACATTGACAGCACAGAATAAAAAAAATATCTGTTATTTTACCCCACTCTGTGATAGATTACTAATCCTGTCACCAGAATGAATACAGTGTGTTTACTTTGAAGTATTGTTTATTGAGGGTAATAAACAGCTCTGAATATTGCATCTGATCCACATATAGATGAAACCATTACAAGGCATGGATAGTACTTCCGCACATTGTACTATTATAGTGAATAGGATAGTGTGTGTGTACAGGGTAGGGTAGGGCAGCGGCCACCTACCTGTACCTTTTTATCCACTACGATAGGATGGGGAGAGGACAGATTTTTATCCTCTCAGTTCATGTCATTTATAAGTTAGGGGCTCATTGTTTACTGTTCTGGTTAAGTACAATTGGGTTTGTGCAAAGCACTGAAGTATTTTTTGATTTTTTGTGGTTGGTTTTCTGCTTATAAAGATTTATTCATTCAAAGAATTATTATAGTATCTTTTTTAAAGTTTATATAAGGCCCCAATTTTTTTTTTTTGCAAGGTTTGAATCCTTGTCAAGGCTGTCTGTGTCCCTTTGGAGAGGATTCCTCTTTACTTCATGTCCTGGAGACACAACAGGAAGTAAGAGGAAATAAACCTGTCCCCATTGGAAAATTTCCTCTCTAATCCAGTTCTGGTGACAGCTGTCACATTTTGGAATTCTCCTTCAAGTCTCAGTGACAAGGAAAAATAAAGGGGTAAATCTCCCCACTGTAGACACAGCAATAAAAACCTGACAGGGATTCCAATCCTTCAACACTCCATCCTAAATGGGGAAAGACCCTGTAACCAGAAAGCTTTATGTGTGGTAATATGACTCTGTTGTGTCACCCTTTGTGCAATGATTTCATTTACAACCTGGAGGGAGAAAATGAGAAGAATTCAATACTGACAGCAGCTCAGCACTGATGTAGTGTTCTGGAGCCCCTGTCAGTCATCTTACTTCCCCGGACCGGATTTCTTTGTAGTTAATATCTTAAAGCACTGGTGTCAGACTACCGGCCCTGCAGCTGCTGGGGAACTGCGGCTCCAATCATGCCTTTACCTTTGGGAGTCATGTGTGTAACTGTCAGCCTTGCAATTCCTCATGGGATTTGTAGTTTCGCAGCAGCTGGGGGGCTGCAGTTTGATACCCCTGTCTTAACCATTTGCCTCTAGAGGATTTACCCCCTTTCCTGACCAGGCCATTTTTTGCGATACGGCACTACATTACTTTAACCGACAATTGCGTGGTCATGCAATGCTGCACCCAAATTAAATTTATGTCCTTTTTTCCCCACAAATCATGCTTTCTTTCAGTGGTATTCTATTGTAATGCGCCGAGCAAACTGTTGGCACTATATAAATCCTGTATAATAATAATAATATGTATCTTGGCTGATATACATCGATAGAGAGCCATTACAATCAATATTTTTCCTCCTCTGGACCACAATTAGCTGTCTCCTCTTTGGTAGGGACATCTCACGGCCATATATATTCATCCAGAAGCCTCAAACACAATTTATCCAGAGGAGGGGGGGGAACATCTATTTAGTAGCTGCATATTTTTATTGAATGGCCACTTTTTCCATTTGTTCTTACTCTCTATGCCTGTCCCTTTCATTCTGAGAGCTCTCAGTCTAATTGATATAACATGAATATTGAGTAATGAAACAATTATATAGATGTTATTTGGTCCAATATATTTATGGACATGACCTTTGATCCATAAACTTCTTTTAAATGTGTTTATGTATGTGTGTAACTTGTCTTGTTTCTTCTTTTTAATCAATAAAGGTCATCAGTGCAGTCAATGATCTCTGTTGGCATCTAAATTATAACATTTCACCTTGACATTTGAATTATTTGGGTTTGAGATGTTGAGCCAAAACCATTCTTTATGTCTTTAACTTCAGTTATTCAATCATGTGCAAGCAAAAATCATTTTTTATAATTTTCCTTGCACATGATTGGGTACATTTTGCAAACTAAATTTTTACTTAGCTGCACCTAACTGAAAATTCACTTTACAAAGTAATATGTAACAGTATGTCTGTAACAGATGAAGAAATCAGAGCAGTCAGAAGATTCTACAAAAAAATATGGAAAGACTGGACAATGTGGGGGTTATTTACTAAAATTGAAGACTGCAAAATCTGGTGCAACTCTGCATAAAAACCGAACAAGTTCCAGGTTTTATTGCCAAAGCTTAATTAACCACTTCAATACCGGGCATTTTTACCCCCTTCCTGCCCAGGCCAATTTTCAGCTCTCTCACACTTTGAATGACAATTGCGTGGTCATGCAACGCTGTAACCAAACAAAATTTTTATAATTTTGTTCACACAATTAGCGCTTTTTAGTGGTATTTAATCACCACTAGGGTTTTTATTTTTTCTAAATTATTGAAAAAAGACCAAAAACTGTGAAGCTTGATGCCATAAACGTAATTGGGTTGCTACTTTCTCTGGCTGTCAAAGGCTTCATTATTTTCTGAATAACTGATTCAGAACAAGTGTGTAGTTTAAGATTAGACTTATTCTGACTTTGCTTGCTGCTTGCTTGCTCTGTGTCAATGACACAAATAAGCAACTAGCATTTCAAGGCAGAAATAGCCGCTAATAATTTCCAGGTTTTCTTGTGCTCTGTTGCCAAACAGTGGACGTTCATTGTACATATTATAATTATACACTTTTTTTTATGTATGTACATTTTTCATTCCACTCAATGAAAACATGCATTCAACTTTCATTTTCTTTTTGCAAGTTAGAAAAAAAGTTTTCTTTGCAGACTTATTGGCCATGAATATACTGGGCATAAAAGTTCAAGTGCAGGATGTGATTTTCTCCAGAGGGTTATACATGTCTGAAGTCATTGTACTTTCAAAATCCCTTTAAAATCCAAATATTCCATTCATTCTGTGATTTTATTTATGTTTCCTCACTGAACTTATTTTAAATGCATTATATGAAAATGGTGTCCTGTGGGCAGCCTTTAATAATTCGTTTGGAGACTGGGATACTTTTTCGTACAAGAGACAGGTCAATATATTTTTTGCCTTTTGTTGAAGAATTCTGACTTATTTCTTGTAACCAAGCTTTACACATCAACCCAATACTTAAATGTTAATAATAATAAACTCATTTATTTCTCTATGAATTGTTTCTGGTACATTTCTAATGAATATTATTTCATCAGTGTCAATCTAGTTGCCACATAGCAATGCTAATGTACAAAGCACAATTGCCTAAGGCTATAGCTGTAGCAAGCGTACACACAGAGATGGACACAGTTCATTCATTTTGCTCCAACCCTCCATCTTGTAGATCCTTCTCCCCCTCTTTGATCATCCCCCCTCCCTCTCTGTTCATCCACAGTGACATGTGGCGTGTGTGTTGGCCGAGGTCATAGGCAGCCAAAGCACAGCAGGTAGCTCCGAGCTATAAAACCCCCCAGGGAGCTGGGTGCCTGGCTGTCTAAGAAACTGTGCAATCTGGCATATCGTAAAAGTATAACCCAAGCCTTTCCCTGAGTTCAAAGACATTCCAGAGGAGTAATAAACTAGATACCACATTCAAAATCCATTTTCCCCCTATGTCTCATATCTTGGAATATGAGAGACTTACATAAAAACCAGGCATATCTTCAGATTGGTCACGATAGGACAAACCGTTTGATATGTCACACTCCTTGGCTGGCATACATAGAAAAGCAGAAAAGTATATCTTTTTAACCATTCAAGTGTATATTTCATATCTCATATCTAACCGTTCCACAGATGCGTCTGCATATTAATCTACCCGGGGGTGGGATGTCAAATGCACCTAGGAAAAGTTATGGGCCAAAATATAAGCCAAGAGAGATTCTGATTTAACTTAGATCTCCACCTACACTTCCCTCCCCAAATAAGGCAATTGGTTCTTTGTTGTAAGGAGACACCCCACTGAGATTGTAGAAAAAGGCTGTTAAGCTTGGAGTTGTATGTGAGAGAAAGCAGAGTCTCCTGCGTTTAACATCGAAACTAGCAGTAGAGACAAGAAATCCTTTTTGACTCATGAGACATGAAGCTGCTTAACCCAAGGCTTTTTGGCAAGTACTTATCTAACTAAACTTCTTTCTGGTATCTTTTTGCTGTGTTATTGCTCTCTGTATATTTATATATATATTGGTTACCTCTTTTTTCTGTAAATATTTTTATTGCACCCTTTTGACCTCTTAGTAATAAATCTTTCCTTCTGAAAGTGTTGAACTTTTTCTATAGCTCTTTAATGCAACTTACGAATTCCTGCCGCTGAAGAGCGCTACTATGTGTGTTTAACCCTCTGTATAACCTGTCTGCGGTGACAGTGGTATACAGATGATTATCCAATCATCCTAGTGTTATTGCTTATATTGCCGAGTTTCCTCTTTCTCTGTCCAAAAAGGAGGTGGTGGCAGTGTGAAGGGTTAATTGCGTAATTAACCTGACCCAGTAACAATCGCTCCCAGGCTGCCGGTACATCGATGGTGGTCCAATTAGCTGTGTGCAGGGTGCAGCTGGGCGTGGCATCCCTGTTTTAGATTGGCTAGTCCTTCGGTCACGAGTTTGGTGAGAAGGGCAGGGTTCTGACATTGCGATCATCACAATAGCCATCAGCTGGTCCAGACTATCAGTGTTTGGCCAAGAATGTGGGTCTGATGGTATTTGAGGTCTATTGGTATTTGAGGTCTGCTCAAGTAGGCTTCTTAGTTCCAGTAGGCTACTAAGGCCTGGATTTATAAAGCTGCAATCATATTTAAAGGAATTGTGCACTTTCATGTTTTCATTGTTTTAACTACCTTGTAATGATGAACTCACATGTTGTGGCTACAGTTTGCAGGGTCATGGCTGATCAATTTTTGAACATGATACCTTTGTACATGGTTTGCTATACATTGCCTGTTCTTTTTTGTCAAAACGACATGACAACTTCCTGTTCTGGGTCACTCTGCGTCTAATGCATGTATTGCCATCTACTCTGTGTCGCATCACAAATGTGGGAGTTCTATTGTAACAAAAAAAATCTTCCTGCTGCATGGTAGGCTCTCTGCTTGTCTGTGAATGCTCTGCCTGCTGGTGTTTGCCAGATCGAATTAATGGTAGATATCTCTCACCTGCACTAGATTGGAACCCAGGAATTGTGGGATATGTAGTACTTTCACAGCATTTTACTTGCATTAACTGGTGCAGTGCCATATGGCATGCAACACGTATGAACACAAACAGAAACTGCCAACACAGGAATGTGAAGATTTACTCCACTGTACGTTTTGTGTACAGGGCAACAAATGATACCATGAAACCACATGATTAATCCACATCATATGCAGGTGAAAAACAAAAGGCATGCTAAGCAGTGCTTAAGGCAAGCTAAAATTCCATAATAGTAGTGTCTGTAATGGAGAAGGGGTCGGGCTGAGCTTTTGATCTTCTGGTTTCAGAGTATGTGCAGAAACAAATATTCAATAGAGAAGATGGGACTTTCAGGGTGCATGAACATGAATACCAAACATATTAAAAAGTTATATAATTTTTATTTCTTATTTTTTAAAAACAAAAAAAGGAAAAATTATAGAAACATAAAAACTATTTCAGTACTAAGAGCGGAACTGAGATTCAAACTTGATTATATAATTGTAGTTACTCCCTACATGTTTTGCCCTCACAGGCTTCTTCAGGGTATTTTGAAGAGATTTCAACCGCCGAGGCAGTCTAAACGTATATCAAAAAGAATTATACAATTACGAAACAACTTTAATATATCCAATACAAAGTATTTAATCAAATATATATGGGACTCAATGGCTCACCCTGGATGTGAAAGCTCACAGAACTAAGAGGAAATAACCTATCAAAGATCTTAATTCGCCTACACGTCCAAAACAGTTGTAGAGGATATAATGGGCATCAAATATCCATCTAGGCATAATAGGATAGACATAAAAAACAAGAAATTAATTAAATTTAACAGAAGATATGAGGAAGAGATCATAATTCATTAGGTTGAAGTTAACTTTAGGCAATTTTACCTGTTAAATGTTCTAGAAGGATATATAGGTATAACCTAACAAGGATCTAATTGATTTATACGACCAAAACCATAGTAGAGGAAACAATGGACATCAAACATCCATCTAGACATAATATGATAGACAGAGATATGTGGAGAAACAATCATATGACAGATCTCCTTTGCCTGCTTTACCCTTAAAATGGACCCTCAGAGGGGCTGCTCCTTCCAAAAGGTAACTTGCAAACTGCAAACAGCAATAAAATATGCTCAATGATGTCTTGTTAATGAGAAACCAAACAAGCTACCAATGTGTTTTTGGATTTTAGGCAGAAATGTGAATACAGAGTGGAAATCCACACAACCACAGAGTACAAAAAAATTCAAACCCTTCAGTTTGAATCAAATATATTTACTTTCTAACGCCAAGAGTTATCAGGAACTTAAAACTATACAAACCCTTTGGCACAGATCTCTAAAAGTTTGCAAGTAATTTAATCAAGGATACTAATTCAACTCCAATACAAATTTTACTTAAAGTCTACTTCTACTTTTGCAGTCAATTTTGAGAAATTGACTGCAACTATTTGTTATGTGTCCCATTCATACAATATGCCTAAAAACATTTATTTATTTTTTTTACATATTTCTTACTTTTTAGCTGTTTCTCAGGAGTAAGTGGTAAGTCTAACTTCAAGGTATTTTTAAACAATGTTAGAGGGTGTTTGTTCTGTGCCTGTCCTCATTAACATACAATGCAATAAGCTTAACCTCTAAATCTTTAACCCCTTGTTAGGACAGACAGTGTTCAAATCTAGTTACAAGTGATAATGAAGATCTACATACACAGTACAGACAAGGTAAAAAATGACAAACACAGCTGCTCAGCCCCTCATAAGCATAGAGAACTATATAGGGTCCAGAATAGCGTATCTAAAAAAGGTAAGCTGTGATTTTAAAATATTTTCTTTAAGTTATGGTATGTGACTGGGGGCATAGAATGGATATAAAGTAGGTGTTATCCCAATTTGGCAGCAAAAGTGAAAATACACTTTAAGATCCCGAGTCTGCAAACCCAAGGTGTTGAGCAATAAAAAAGTACAACAACTTTACTTGTATCTAAATTCTAATTTTCATTTAGAATTCTGTTTTTTTTTTTTTTTTTTAATACATCTCATCCAGAATTTCAATTGTTGCTTTCTGTCTATATACCATTTCAATTATTTTCTATTGTCATTTCTACTTTTAAAAGTGTATCAAGATTTCTTCATGTCACTGAGCTTATACACACTTGCTTGGCATCTGGGATAAAGGAATGATGGTGTGCTTGAGCCAACTCAATGTTTCCACTAAAAGGGGCTCCCATTGGCATCCTTATGCATAAGCTTCTCCCACAGCTGCAGACCAACCAGCATAGGTGCGGGATTACAGACTTGACACACTGATTATAATACCCTGAAGAAATCTGCCAGTTTTGAGAGGGGATTTTGTCTCTGAAGAAGCCTCTGACTGTCCAGTGTGGTGGTTTTGACAGGTGAGCTGAAAGGACAGAGGACATGCTCTGTGGTACTGTGAATGACAAGCTGCAAGCTGAATAAATTGCAGTTTGTATGCAGCGCCAACTATCTCCTATGTAAAAGGATGGTATAGGGGGCTTATGAACACTTAGTTAAATGCAATTATTAATTTAACCACTAGCCTACAGGACACTTATACCCCCTTCCTGCCCAGGCCAATTTCCAGCTTCCAGCACTGTCACACTTTGAATGACAATTGCGTGATCATGCAACATTGTACCCATATGAAATTTTTATCATTTTTTGGAGACAGATAGAGCTTTCTTTTGGTGGTATTTAATCACCTCTGGGATTTTTATTTTTTCTTAAACAAACCAAAAACCACTGAAAAAGGTTTTTTCTTAGTTTTTGTTATACAATTTTGTAAATAAGTGATTTTTCTCCTTCACTGATGTGCGTTAATGAGGCTGCAGTGATGGGCACTGATAGGCTGCACTGATGGACACTGATAGGTGGCATTGATGGGCATTGAGGAGGAGGCACTGGTAGGTTGCACTGATGGGCATTGACAGGCATCACTGATGGGCACTGAAAGGCAGCACTGATACATGACACTGATACATGACACTGATATATGGCACTAATAGGCAGCACTGACTGGCACTGATAGGTGGCACTGACTGGCACTGTTAGGCAGCAAGACTGGCACTGTTAGGCGGCACTGACTGGCACTGATAGGCGACACTGACTGGCACTGATAGGTGGCACTGATTGACATCACTGATAGGTGGCACTGATTGGCATTGATAGGTGTCACTGACTGGCACTGATGGGTGACATTGAAAGGCAGCTCAGATGGACACTGATATGTGGCATTGAGATGCACTGGTATGCACTGATATGTGGCATTGATGTGGCACTGATGGGCACTGGCATGTGGCACTGATGGGCACTGGCACTGATGAGCACTGACAGGTGGCACTTCTGGGGCCACACTGATCATCAGGGCACTGATCATCAGTGCCCTGATGATCGGTGTACATGTCCCCTCCGCGGAAAGCCGATTACCGGCTCTCCTCTCCTCTCGAGCTGTCAGCGTGACAGCTCGAGAGGAGAGAAATGCCGATAACCGGCATTTCCGTGTTACATGTGATCAGTTGTGATTGGACACAGCTGATCACATGACCGAGCCGACATCTTCAGCTCTTTCCGTGATCCGCTGTGTTGGAGGGACACAGCGGACCGGCGATCACCATGCTGCGTGCTCCCTGAGCTGCGCATGCGCAGTGAGAATGGTAGGACGTCATATGACGTCCTATCAGAACGAGAGAACCACCTTGCGCCCGTCATTGTACTATAGGGTGGGCAGAAGGTGGTTAAGTTGCTGTTCTCATCGGGTTAAATACCAGAATCGATTCCCCCTGATGAAGCCACGTGACCAGAGGCGTAACGCATAGGGGAGGGGCTCTGATGTCACCGCGTTCGATCGGCTTTGCTGTGATATGGCGAGTACTGAGAGAGAGTGTGATAAACACTGATGGCTATTTTTACTGATGGGCTTGTTTTTATCTGTTACAATGTGAGTGTGGCAAACTTAGTTTTGCAATAAAGTGTTTTAAAAGGATAAAGCACAATTCTTTGTTTCCCTTTATTACCATACATGTGGAGATTGCTGGAGTAATCTTCAGGAGGTTCATTCCCCAGGAGGGGTGGAAGAGGCATATTATCCATTTATCCGTATGTCCATAGAAGAGGATTAAGTGTCCAGGTGGTTAATCAGGAACACTGAAGTGTGGAGAGATCCAAAGAACGTGGTGGTCATCCAAGGGATCCTTCATCCTCATGTGGGATAAACTGGGTTTATTAGCCTGATAGGCTATGAATTGAGGTGAGCGCATAATAGAGCAGCAGTGTTGCTATAAGGAACTTGGAAACCTGGAATTAATCCATTTGATTGAAGCTGATTTATGGGAAAGAGGACTTTTGTTTATTACACTGCGATGTTTTTTGATGCATGGGTGATTTTTTATGAGGATTTTTTGTGTATTATATTGGGATGTTTTTGCTGCATGGGTGGATTTTTAGTGGAACACAATTAAGAGGGTTATTGCATGTTTCTGACAATTGATATATATGCACATGCTGTTTTTGTTTTTAGGGAGCGCAGCACAATAATTTATTTATTTACTATTATATACACTATTATATGAGTTGGGTGTGAAGTGTTTGCGAACAACATATTGTTTTTATTTTTGATTTACTTTATGTTTTTATTCATTTTTTAAAAAATAGTATTTTGTTACACATTCTGAAGGTGAAAGTCACTATATTGGCTCACGAGTTTTTAAAAAATTTTTTTTTAGTATCACTACTGTAGATATGTACCTGCATGGGGCTACAGCAGAAATGTATGTGTATATATATATATATATATATATATATATATGTAAGAAAAAAGAAAAATATCTGACTCTCATGCAGCTACATTGTAAACTGTAATGAGCAGGGCTCTCTGTTTCCTCTTGTACCAAATTGTATTGTAACTGTAATGTCTACCTCAGGGGCGGACTGACAACTCATGGGGCCCCCGGGCAATAGGGGATCATGGGGCCCCTGTGTCCTTGCCCAAACTCAAAAAAGCCTATGAAAAAGGTACCAGGGGCATCTCATGGGCCCCCTACTGACCCGGGCCCTCGGCAGTGCCCGAGTTTCCAAATGGTCAGTCCGCCCCTGGTCTACCTTCATTTTGTAAAGCGCTGCACAAACTGTTGGCGCTATATAAATCCTGTATAATAATAATAATTTAACAAACATATTTTACAAAATATATATATATATATATATATATATATATATATACTCATACAGTACACACACAGAACATAGATTAAAAACAGTGTCTCCATTGTTTTTAATCTGTGCTTTGGGTCTTTAAATATTTCTTTTTATGTAATAAAATATGTTTGTGAAATGATAGCTGCATAAATGTCAGTTATTTTTCTATTTTCTTATGTATTTTTTCTCTGTATAAATAAACAATCTACATTTCCCCCCATGCAGGTACATATTTATAGAAATGGTACTATTGCTCAGATTTCATCATCCTCTTTCACTATATTACTTGGGAAAAAAATGAAAGTTGAGCTTTCCTTCAGCATTCTGTAAAGAATAGGACTGACTATGATATCTTTCAATGGACAAAATAACCAATCACTGACCAAACACAGTACATATAATGTGGCATGGAGGCTCCTACAGGCACAGCAGTGTACCTGTACTGTACGTCGCTTCCTGTTTCTGGGTTTCGGGCGAGCACCCCCGCCCTCCTACTCCCCTGTGATTTGACACAGCGGGAGTTTATCAGTCAGGACCTGCTGATCAGCTGTGTTGAATCACAGCCCAAAGCCCTGTGATGACAAACAACACAGGGCTCCACACAGAGGGAATGATCACTTTGTTTCAATTCCCTAAAAAGCAGGGAAAATAAACAAACCGATCTGTAGTAAAAAGCAGCACATGCTGCACACAGTACACATTGGTGTCCGTTTATGACACAGAGAATAGCTGCGATTCAACAGATCTCAGCTATTCTCTGGTCATTCACAGTTTATGACACTCAGGAGATCATGTCAGTCCTTCTCTGGAGATCTGTGTTCTCCCTCCAGATTTTCCAGCCCAGAGCTGGAGAATCAGAGGGACCGAAAACTAAGCAGAGATAATTTACCTCTGCTTAGTAAACTGATCTTTTACTGTAATCTCGCGAGATTATAGTAAAATGAGCCATTTTCCAGAGTTTGTAGACCGTTCTCCAGCGTTTGGAGACCGTTCTCCCTTCGTTCGGAGAACTGCTTCATAAACTGCATTCGCAGGAGAACTGTGTTCTCTGAGAATGCCGGAGAACTGAGCAGCGATCTATTACCGCTGGTTCATGAACGGACACCATTGTTAGGCACACAGTTAGCCCCTTGATTACCACTAGATGTTAACCCCTTCCCAGCCAGTATCATTAGTACAATAACAGTGTACATTATTAGCACTGATCACTGTATTAGTGTCACTGGAGATGTCAGTAACAGTCCACACAAAGTTTCAGTTAGTGTCAGATTGCCCGCCGCAATGTCACAGTCCCACTATATGTTCTCCTAGATTGTAAGCTCCAAGGAGCAGGGCCCTCGAACCCCTCGTGTATCGAATTGTATTGTTACTGTAGTGTCTCGTGTACTGTCTCCCATTGTAATGTATAAACTGTTGGCGCTATATAAACACTGTATAATAATAATAATAAGTTGCTGATCACCGACATTACTAGTTTAATAAAATCAATCAATCAATAAATAAAAATTCCTGTATATATACCATCATTTAATATACACTTATTGTGATTTTTTTTTATCAAAGACATGTAGCAGAATACATAAATCTATAAAGAAATTAAATTTTATTTTCTATTGAATATGCTGTACAGCAGAAAGTAAAACAATATAGTTTTTTTTCCAAAAAATTTTGGTATTTTTTTCATTTATATAATAAGAATAGAAAACCCAAAGGTGATCAAATACCACCAAAAGAAATCTCTATTTGTGAGAAAAAAAATGCTATAAATTTCATTTGGGCACAGTGTTGCGTGACAGCGCCAGCTAAAGTAACACAGCACCGAATAGCAAACAACGACCTGGCCATGAAGGGAGTAAAGTGGTTAAACAGCATTTTGCAATTTTGAATATAAAATATCCTATAATCATAGGAAATATTTAAAATACATTTTAGAATAATTGTTTGGTATACTATATAAGTGGTAACTGTTCGTGTATTGTATTGAAGAGTTGTTTATATTTGAAAGGTTTCGTGAAGACACTGAGTGCAGAACATCCTGGTGATAAGTTCCATCCTCCCATAGTCTGTATATAATAAAATGGATGAAAGAGCCAGCCCAGAAAATCATTGTTGAAATAACTGCAGGAAACAATGCACTTAGACTTGTTTACAAATGTGCCTACAGTTTGGCTTGGCAGTGCGCAGACATTCTGCAGAATTTTGTTCCACTTGCCTAGAAGGAGCATTTTCCTCACAATAAAAGGAAATCTCCTGTGCTAGATTAAGAGTTTTACTCCTTATCTCTTTGAGAAATTACTATTAAGGATACATTTCAGGGTGAAACATTGATCAAATGGAAAAAGCTGTTGTCTGTCCCACTGGCAGAAGGGTTAAATGGTTGTAATAAATGAGTACTATAGTCACTGTACATGTTTAATGTTATCTTTATGTTTCAAAACATAGACAAAAACAGCAGTAATCTTTTTAATTTGTGGAAATGTAGTATTTTGCACAATAAAGTCTACAATCCTGCAGAAGAGGCTGCTGTCGGCTGTTTTTGCTTCCTCTCTCATGCCGCAGCTCTCTATAAACCCCATAGACATAATTTTTCTTTTTGAGATTGCCAATAACCCTTATGTTTTTTATTGATGGAGGTCTGCCAGTAGAAAAAAAAATTAATTTCAGCCAATAGGAAAAGGAGGGCTAAGGAAGGGAAAGCGAACGTAATAAAAGAAGATTCTTATTATTATTATACAGGATTTTCATAACGCCAACAGTTTGCGCAGCACTTGAGATAATTACACAAAATTTTGCAGCTGCTATCTAGGGATTCCTATAGAGTTATAATATGGAAAAGGAAGCAATAAAGGGCTTACAGCACCCTCTATGCATAGGTACTGTTCATTAGAATAGCCAGAGGAATGGCAAGGGTATCTTGAGGTTTTGTGTAGACTTTTTTTTAAAAAAAAGAGTGAGCCAGGGGCATGAAAAGCAATATTTCTGCAGACATTCTGTAAACAATTTACAAAACAACCCTCATGTTGTCATGCCAGCATATTTTTCCCATTTTCAGAAAATCACAACTGGCTGCTGAATGAAATGGAAACATTATTTTTAATAACATTAAATTACAAAAAATGATAAAAGTACTGTAAGTAGATGTGGCAGATGTAATATGTGGATCTACTTATAGTTGGAGAATGTTTAAAAAAATAAGATAAGATACATCATCATGGAGTGTATTAGTCATTGGATATCCAAGCCAAGTGATAAGGAATTAAAGCCATATCGATTTCTGTCAGGATGGGGAATTACAACATGAAAAAAATAGCATGTCTTGTTCTGGGTTTGTTTGGGACACATCTCAGAATCTCTAACAATATTTTCACCACTGATAAACTATGGCAGTACAAATATGAATCAGTGCATCTGCAGACCATTACTTTCTGGTGCAGCATATTGCTGTACAGACTGGACTGTAGCATAGTGCCGTGTCAATGGGAGAGAACAGGACCTTTTTTCATAATCAAAAATCAAAAGGATAATAAATGCATATGTGTGTTTCCACTTCCCTGTTTCTGACTGGGCTGGTTGGATTTCAGATTTATACAGTTTAAGCATAAGACACTATGCAGTGTATATTATCATTAACTTTGGAGATGGGCCTGCAGATCTAAGTGTCCTACGGTCCATTGTGCCATATTTAATAGTACACTAGTGCTGCATTTCATAGCGTGTCTACAATTAAAGGATAAGTTCACCTTTTAGACAAAAATAATAAATGCACATTTGTTTGCAGGTAAAAAAATGTGCATTTATTATTTTTATCTACAGGAGCCTGGAAAGCATTGCACCAGCAATCAGTAGATCGCTGATGTCATGCAGGTCTCCTGCAGACCTGTCAGAATATCTGCTTTCTGTACAGGATGTATGAGCAAGCAGATATTCTGACAGAAAGATTCAATGAAGCGCCGTGGTAGTTAATTGAAGTCTGTGAATGAATGATGGCCCTGCACAAATCTGACAGATAGTATGGGGAAACCTCTCCATGTACTATCTGTCAGAGAGAGGGGGGGCGGTAGGCAGTGGCTGCGGCTACGGGAACATGTTACATGTTCCACCCTAAAAATGGGTGGAACATGTTACATGTTCCACCCTAAAATTGGGTGGAACATGTAACATGTTCCCAAAGGTGAACTTACCCTTTAACCATGTAATAAAGAGAATAGAGGTTCAGTTTATTTTTTTTTCTCACTTTGATTCTTTAAATTATCAAACAGTTTTGCCTATTTAATCTAGCCTGGCCAATTTTTTCACTTGCTTTTACCACAGTCATTTTAAACATGATAGAATCTATTTAGATTGAAGCAAAAAACTAGAATTTGACACACCTTCAAACTGCCATACTTTTTTGTGCCATTTTTGACCATTTGCAGGATTATTTGCTCTTTGGTTCTTTTAACTTTTACCTAATCTTTTTACACTGCAATACATCAACATAAGATCTCAAAAACATCAAAATCAGAATCCAACACCTATCTAAAGGGAACTGCTGCTAAGAGAATATTTCTGAGACCATTCTTCTCCTTCCATTTCCATAGCATTGTTTAGCTGGCCACAAAAAAATGCATGTGAAGGTGAGGTAAGGAGGAGAACCATGAGGTTTATTAGATAATGATGAATGCAACAATCAAACTACTTTCAAGCATTTTGCACTACAGAGCGTAATTATAAGGCTCCTCATAAACCTTATGATTAAGTGGTGTATCCCAAAATAAGTAAAGGGATTTTGATTGCTGCATTTTGGTTTATTTAACAAACCTCCTGGTTTTTCCTTACATTATGGACTTGAGATTTACATGTATCAATAAACTGTAGAAAAGCCAAAGCAAGAATGTATTTCACTGACTTTTAGGCCTTATGCACACTGGCTTTTTTTTAAACTCCCTTAGAAGCCTCCTCCTGGCAGCAGCATTTTGGCCGAAAAAACACCTGATGCTTGTAAAAGTGTGTAGCGTGTTTACACGTGTTTACCGACGTCAAGCATGTGGGTGTTAATTAATTTCGGTGGCCAGAATAATATTTTATAATATATATAATACTTTATTCTGGTCATTGAAATAAATTAACGCTCACTCTCTAAATGCACCTAGTGTTTAGGAGCGATTACACGCGTTTAGTGCATCAAGCACTTTTTCTTCCAAAACGCTGCTGCTCTAGGACACACAGGCAGTGGGTTTTTCCTTCTACCACCAAACGCTGCTAAACGCCTATGTGTGCATGGACACAGGATAACATGCAGGGGAGTTGAGAGGCAGTAGAAAAAAAAAGCCTGACACCCCTAGAAGTGGCTTCACAAGTAGATTCTAAGTAACTCTTTAACCACTTTAAGACTGCCCCAAAGCAGATGTACTGCTACAGGGCAGCTGCACTTTGCAAAATCACAGATATATGTGATTTTGCATGTCTCGGTAGGACTGCACATGAGCGCTTGCCACCCTACCCATGCTGTCATTGGCTCCTGAAGATGTGAATCACTGGTTCCCAGCCAGTGATTCATGGCTAATTATATTACATCACATAAAGAAAGGCCACTGGAGGGGAGAGAGGGAAAAGGAGAAGAGAAAAAAAGGAAGGGACACACAACATCTCCCAGCCTGTCCCTATGTCTCCCAGATCTCCAAAGAAAGAGGAGGGTGCATCCCACCCAGAGGGACACATATGGACATGGAGATGGAGCAGACCTTCTTACCTAAAAACACATCCATATCATAAAGCAAGTCTATTAGATGTCCACCAAGTAATGTCATCATCAGAGTACTCTGCATAAAGATTCATAAATATATATACAATGAAATTCCTTATGCCAATGTATATGTCTATAGACACAGCAACAAACAACCATGCCCATACCATATGTAAATTCATAAATTGTTTTGATTCATCTAAATTTAATCAAATGAATCACACATGTCTACTGGCAATGTAACCAACAATGCAGACAGTCCCAGTGTTGTCAAAGACAATGGATATGAATAGATAAGTGATGTTGGAAAATAGCTAGGGCTGGAAGCCAGACAGTAAAATGCTCCAAGGGTGAATTTACCAGTGCCGTGAAAGCCCCCTTAACCTTGCAGAATGAATGGATTTTGGCCATACAGCACCCTATGTAAAAAGAGCAGTCTGGCAAGAGAGTGAGGAGACTGGTAAACCAATCATAACAAACATTAAAGGATATTCCAAATATTATTTTTGAAAAGGATGCTTTCCAATCTACTTTCACTAATGGTGATTCATGAGATCACAAAATGAACACTGCAATTGAGTAAAAATATTATTTGTAATTATTTTCTGCAATCTGTATGATTTCACAATTGTGTCCTTCCAAGTGCTAAAATATTGTTGGAACCAATCCAATATCTATTACTTATATTTACAAGCAAAGTCACATATAGTGCAGGTTTACCAATACACTTTGTACTATTAAAATATTTTCCCTTACTGTGCTGTGCCAGAATGTAATGCTGTATTGCAAGGTAATACATTGCCAGATAAGATTCTTGTTTGGTGATATAAATGTTGGCATATCATAATATAACCATTAAATGGATATTGTATTGTTTAAAAAAATGTAAAAACATTGAAGACATTGTTTTATCCATAAATAAATAAAAAAGATGTTTACATGAAAATGGCTCCCTTAGAATTGTTCATAAGAAGATATGTAATTTGCGTAGCTTAAACAGTAAAACAGACTGAAGATCATTGGGTTTACCTTGCTGTATTATATCTCCAACATCAGTACTGCACTGTATGACTATTTTGAAAAATGTAGGGTATAACACTGTATCACGATGGAAAGAACAAGACAGACCAATTACACTACAGTATATGGCCAAAAGCTTGTAGGCTCCTGACCATCAAACGTATATGAAATCGTGGAAAACCCAATCCTAAAACCATGCTCTCCTCTTTTTTTAACTATAACAGCCTACACTTTTGTAGGAACGATTTCCACAAAATGTTGGAGTGCCTTTTGTGGGAATTTGTGCCCATTCAGCCAAAACTGCATTTGAGATGTCAGGTACTGAGGTTGGACGAAAATACTTGCCAAGGAATTAGTATTTCCATTCAAGCCAAAGTTGTTCAATAGGGTGTAGGTCATATATTCATGGACCAGGCTTTGTGCCCAGGGGCACAGTCACACTAGAAAGGAAAAAGGAATTTCCCAAACTATTGCCACAAGGTCAGAAGCAGAAAGTTGTCTCAAATGTCTTTGAATGCTGAAACGCTTACAGCACCCTTCACTGGAAACACCCAAACTCAATAATTTGGAGGGTTTTTCACATACTTTTGGCCATAAAGTGAAGACGTGCTGATCAGGTATTCACAAAATCTTGGCTATATGGTGTATAAGTACAACATAGATTGATTTAGAAAAAGTAAAAAAATTGCAAGCTAAGAACTCTGTTAACATTTAAGTTAAGCACTAACTGTGCTTTCCACTCCCTTGATAGAACAACCTGCAATCAATACTTTTCTACTGCATATCCCGTAGATTATTTTAGTATAAACAGTCTAGACTGGCATATAGTCTAAAGGCTGTAACTGTTAAAATATTTGTATTTAAATTAGGCTACACTAACTGACACAGTAAACACCATCGATTTAGATCAAACTGTCTGCAGGGTCAATTTATGAGTTATGCATTTTTTTTGCCTCACTGGGCTTACAGAAGAGATGCTGTGCTCAACATACTTGAAGTGAAGAAAATGACAAGTGAAAGACTGATGGAGGGTGGGAGGAGGTATGAGTGGGAGAGACAGCGATGATGAAAGTCCGGGTCTAAAGGAAAAGGAAAGTATAGTGTTTTTTCAGCGAGCATATACAGTATTTTGGGTCAATATTTCAGTGCTTCTGAGTCATTTTTGATATGACCATGAGGACATACAGTACTTGTTACTTTTTTTTTATCACTCTGGGAAATCCAGTCAAAAGCACCACATGTATCCCATATTTGCCATATATATAATGAATGTGATTTCAGTAAATGTTCAAACAAGTAAATATGCAGTGAATGTTTGATGATAAGGAGTATTTTGAGTAAATGTTTTGTGATAAAATTTTATAAATACAGTATAGAATATTCTGGTTTGTCTGCCCTTGGAAATAGGGGCCAATTAATTTTGTTTTGTTCTACCATTGGGTATTTTCATTATCTGTGTAAAAAGTTCACACTGGCGAATTTACAAAAGGGACACCTCGCGTTATCTACATGTGGTATTAAAGGATAAGTTCACCTTTATAGAAAAAATAATAAATGCACATTTTTTTGCAGGTTAAAAATGTACATTTATTATTTTTTGTTTTGGGAGCCTGGAAAGCATTGCACGAGCAATCAGTAGAATGTTAAAAGATTCAGGTGTTGCTAATTTCTGGTCTATAAGAGAATTTTCTATATAATGAATGTAATTGAATTTGGCTTTTATGTTTGCCATACCTGATGAAGGATCCTAACAGATCTGAAACGTTATTTTGATGCTATATTGTTCAGCTTTCAACTCTTTTAAATAAATATACAAGGTGCAGCAGAATGGACCTTTTAAAAATTCCAAGTCTTTTAACATGTATTTACTAATTTCTTAATGCCCCTTAAGGAACATCTGTGATTATACAAGAAGGATATTTTTAGAAATAAATGATAAAAGTCTTGAAATTTTAGAATACTGTAGCCTTGTTTTTTTTACTATAACTTGGAATGTTGGGGTCCTCCCATCCTGGAGCAACTCATAGGTCAACTCACCTATATACAGTATACACACACATACAATAGAGAATATGCACAGAATGTCCACTGAATGTGCATTGATTCTCATTTCATTGTAATGTACAGTCCCTGCCTTAATCTGTATTCTCAGTTAAATCCAGTGTCTTCCTTATACAGCTAGGTTACAGCCAGCCTTAGATTTGTATACTTAGTCTGTACTCTGCAGGTGTTCCTACGCTCAGTCTGTACTCTGCAGGTGTTCCTACGCTCAGTCTGTACTCTGCAGGTGTTCCTACGCTCAGTCTGTACTCTGCAGGTGTTCCTACGCTCAGTCTGTACTCTGCAAGTGTTCCTACGCTCAGTCTGTACTCTGCAGGTGTTCCTACGCTTAGTCTGTACTCTGCAGGTGTTCCTACAATCAGTCGGTACTCTGCAGGGGTTCCTACGGTCAGTCTGTACTCTGCAGGTGTTCCTACACTCAGTCTGTGCTCTGCAGGTGTTCCTACTCTCAGTCTGTACTCTGCAGGTGTTCCTACGCTCAGTCTGTACTCCGCAGGTCTTCCTACGCTCAGTCTGTACTCTACAGGTGTTCCTACGCTCAGTCTGTGCTCTGCAGGGGTTCCTACGGTCAGTCTGTACTCTGCAGGTGTTCCTACGCTCAGTCTGTGCTCTGCAGGTGTTCCTACGCTCAGTCTGTGCTCTGCAGGTGTTCCTACGCTCAGTCTGTACTCTGCAGGTGTTCCTAAGCTCAGTCTGTGCTCTGCAGGTGTTCCTACTCTCAGTCTGTACTCTGCAGGTGTTCCTACGCTCAGTCTGTACTCCGCAGGTCTTCCTACGCTCAGTCTGTACTCTACAGGTGTTTCTACGCTCAGTCTGTGCTCTGCAGGTGTTCCTACAGTCAGTCTGTATTCTGCAGGTGTTCCTACGCTCAGTCTGTACTCTGCAGGTGTTCCTACGCTCAGTCTGTACTCTGCAGGTGTTCCTATGCTCAGTCTGTACTCTGCAGGTGTTCCTACGCTCAGTCTGTACTCTGCAGGGGTTCCTACGGTCAGTCTGTACTCTGCAGGTGTTCCTACGCTCAGTCTGTGCTCTGCAGGTGTTCCTACGCTCGGTCTGTACTCTGCAGGTGTTCCTACGCTCAGTCTGTACTCTGCAGGTGTTCCTAAGCTCAGTCTGTGCTCTGCAGGTGTTCCTACGCTCAGTCTGTACTCTGCAGGTGTTCCTACGCTCAGTCTGTACTCCGCAGGTCTTCCTACGCTCAGTCTGTACTCTACAGGTGTTCCTACGCTCAGTCTGTGCTCTGGAGGGGTTCCTACGCTCAGTCTGTGCACTGCAGGTGTTCCTACTCTCAGTCTGTACTCTGCAGGTGTTCCTACGCTCAGTCTGTACTCCGCAGGTCTTCCTACGCTCAGTCTGTACTCTGCAGGTGTTCCTACGCTCAGTCTGTGCTCTGCAGGTGTTCCTACAGTCAGTCTGTACTCTGCAGGTGTTCCTTCTGCCTGCTACTGTTGTGAAGGTGTAAAGAACTAAATTTTCTATGAATAATTTCCTCCTCAGCCAGGCACTGAGAAGTTGATTCAGTGTTGTGAACTAAGGGAAGGTGATAAATGCTTGGAGCAATCTTTCAGGAGAATCATATATTAGACTCTGCACTATATGGAGCAGGGAGGAAGACTCTATATTACAAGAATTAGGTCTTCCCAGAGGAAATTGTACTTAAAGATGCCTGCCTGGAGAAGTATTTTATACTGAAGTAAGTTCAGTGAGAGCTGGCTAGAAGCAACAACTGGACTGGCAAAAAAGGATTCCATACTTAGGAATGAGACAATGACTAGTCTTACAGGGTCATAGGCATCAAGTTCCATAAGAAGAGGAAAGAGGAGGGGATTTATTCACCCACTATATGATAAGGATTTTCCCCAAGAGTAGATGCACCCATTAGCTACAGGGAAGTAATTAGACTAGGGCACTTGGATGCCTATTAGACCACTTTAGTGCTAATCTGTTACTCCACCTTGGAAAGAGTTAAGCTACAAATAAATGATCAAAACAGTGTTTCAATATATTTTATTGTACTAAATAAAATGATCTGTAACTTAGCCAATTTTAGAAAGAAAACTACATTTTCAATGACTGCAATGACCCTCCTCTAGCAGCAGCCAAGATATCATATCAGTCAAACAAGGAATGCCTAGTTTTCATCAAGTGCTCCATGGACCTTCTCCAGTCAATCATTACTGGTCACTGCTTCAGTGCAACTCCAGTAGCCATATAAAGACATTTCAATGGAAGGCAAAAAGAATGTTAAAAAGGAGTAGATATTGTAAATGCTGTAGAAAGACAAGACAAAAGAGCAACCTAAAAATTGATAACTCTGTATAACATGCTGAAGCTGTGTTTAGACATGCACCATTTGTTTCCATAGCTGGAAAGGTACCACTCATAAACTGACTGGCCAAATGACGGATATCTACTCCTTATCCGATGCATTGTGCTTAAGAATGCAGTAATCAAGTCTTGACGGAGAGCCAGGAACTAGTTTATTTCCACGCCAGCACCAAATTAAATGATATAAAATTACAAAATTACATTTCCATGAACTTATGTCACTTGCATGGATTCATTTATTAAAGTGACATCGTCCTTTAATAAATCCTCTCTGATGCCCGCCTCACCACCTGCCCCCTCGACCCTATCCCCTCACAACTCCTACAACCTTCCTCCTCCTCCATCCTACGCTCCCTCACCCACATCTTCAATCTCTCCCTCTCCTCAGGCACTTTCCCCTCCCCTCTGAAACATGCACACATCACCCCCATACTTAAAAAGCCCTCCCTGGACCCCAATGACCCGAACAACCTCAGACCCATCTCCCTGCTCCCATTTACATCTAAACTCCTCGAGCGCCTAGTCTACACCCGCCTATGCTCTCACCTCAACGACAACAACCTCCTCGATCCCCTACAGTCCGGCTTCCGTCCCCTACACTCCACCGAAACTGCCTTACTCAAACTCTCCAACGACCTGCTAACCGCCAAAGCTAATGGCCACTATTCAGTGCTCCTACTCCTTGACCTCTCTGCGGCCTTCGACACAGTCGACCACCCCCTCCTCCTCAAAAAACTACACTCCCTCGGCCTCAGAGATTCTGCTCTCTCCTGGCTCTCATCCTACCTGTCACAACGCTCCTTCAGCGTTACCTATAATGCTACCACCTCCCCCTCGCTCCCCCTCTCTGTTGGGGTCCCTCAAGGCTCTGTCCTCGGGCCCCTTCTCTTCTCCAACTATACCTCCTCCCTTGGCCAACTCATACACTCTCACGGCTTCAACTACCACCTCTATGCCGACGACACACAAATCTATCTCTCAACCCCTCACCTCACCCCCTTGGTCTCAGCCCGAATCACACACCTACTGAGCGACATATCAGACTGGATGTCGCTCCACTTCCTTAAATTGAACCTCTCCAAAACCGAGTTTCTTGTCTTCCCCCCAGCCCGGACACCACCCCCCATTGATTTCTCCGTCACATCCAACAACGCTACCATCAAACCCGCCCTGCAGGCCAGAGTACTGGGTGTCATTCTGGACTCCAACCTATCCTTCCAGCCCCAAGTCCAATCTTTAACAAACTCGTGCAGACTCCACCTCCGCAACATTGCCAAAATCCGCACGTTCCTAACCCCAGAAACCACGAAACAGCTCATCCACTCCATCATCATATCACGACTCGACTACTGCAACTCCCTCCTCACTGGCCTGCCTCGCCGCTGGCTATCCCCGCTTCAGTCGATCCTGAATACGGCTGCCAGACTCATTCACCTTTCCAACCTCTCTGTCTCCACCACCTCCCTCTGCCAATCCCTCCACTGGCTTCCGATTGCGCAACGGATCAAATTCAAAATCCTAACGCTGATGTACAAAGCTGTCCACCATACTGCCCCGTACTACATCTCTGACCTAATATCCAAGTACCGCCCAGCACGCACACTCCGCTCCTCACAAGACCTCCTTCTCTCTAGTTCCCTGGTCTCCTCCTCCCATGCCCGCCTCCAGGACTTCTCCAGGGTGTCACCCATCCTCTGGAACTCCCTGCCCCAACCCATCAGATTATCACCTACTCTCCTCTCCTTTAGGCGCACCCTGAAAACCCATCTCTTCAGGGAAGCCTACCCCACCCCCTGCTAACTTGCCGACCTCCTCCACTCTTCCTACCACTCCATCCCCCACAGCTATCTCCTCCTGTGCCACCATCCCCTCCCTCCTAGATTGTAAGCTCGAAAGAGCAGGGCCCTTGATCCCCTCATGTTTTGCATTGTATTGGTATTGTTCTGTCACATGTTCTGTCCCCCTTTGTAATGTACAGCGCTGAGCGAACTATTGGCGCTTTATAAATACTGTATAATAATAATAATATATATATATATATATATATATATATATATATATATAGTATATAGTGTACAGTGAAGGAAATAAGTATTTGATCCCCTGCTGATTTGGAATGTTTGCCCACTCACAAAGAAATGATCAGTCTAAAAATCGAACGGTAGGTGTATTGTAACACTGAGAGACAGAATAGCAACAAAAAATTCAAAAGAAATGCATGTCTAACAACTTATGCACTGATTTGCATGTTCATGTGGGAAATAAGTATTTGATCCCTTTCACAAAACATGACTTAGTACTTGGTGGCAAATCCCTTGTTGTCAATCACAGAGGTCAGACGTTTCCTGTAGTTGGCCACCAGGTTTGCACACATCTCAGGAGGGATTTTGGCCCACTGCTCTTGGCAGATCCTCTCCAAGCCTTTAAGGTTTGGTGGCTGACATTTGGCAACTCGAACTTTCAGCTCCCTCCACACATTTTCAGACGGATTAAGGTCTGGAGACTGGCTAGGCCACTCCAAGACCTTAATGTGCTTCTTCTTGAGTCACTCCTTTCTTGCCTTGGCCATGTGTTTTGGGTCATTGTCATGCTGGAACACCCATCCACAACCCATTTTCAATGCCCTGGCTGAGGGAAGAAGGTTCTCACCCAAGATTTGAAGGTACATTGCCCCGTCCATCGTCACTTTGATGCGGTGCAGTTGTCCTGTCCCCTTAGCAGAAAAACACCCGCAAATCAGAATGTTTCCACCACCATGTTTGACAGTTGGGATGGTGTTCTTGGGGTCATAGGCAGCATTCCTCCTCCTCCAAACACGGCGAGTTGATTTGATGCCAAAGAGCTCAGCTGCTATTGCTGATCTCAACCTTACTGTCAAGGAGGAACTTGATTTTCTCATAAAGTTGTTGGGGCAGAATTTGCAAAAGACTGAGAGGAGTACATGTTGACTACCCAGATGCAGGTTTTGCTGCTGCATGGGCAAACAACTTTTCAAAAATAGGTAACAAAAATTATCGCAAGCAAGAACTATTCAACCTCCTCACAAAGCTGGAGTTGGCAAAGGCAGATCTTGTCTACCTGGACTAAGCTATCTGAACACTGATCATGGAGTGAATCCAGTGGTGTCTAAACTGCCATACAACTTGCAAGAGAATTAGAATTTGGGTGATACAGATAAAGACCCTAATCGTCAGTGTCCTATTCACAAAAAACCTCACCCTTTTAAGAATAGTGGGTTTAGGGCAAAGACTGTACAAGAATGCAGGGAGATTCTCCAGAAACATGGAATGTGCTGTGCTTCCTATGACCAATTTGCTAAAAATTGTAAAGTTATGATCAAGTGCACAGACTGCAGTTATAGCTATGCATCCTGCTCCACTTCCAGAAAATCCACAGCAACCATCTACATTGAACCCTGCTTTAAATCATGGCGGGGAGCAACAAAGCAGTGCTCCAGCCATAAGAAATGTTTCTTCTTTATGCACTGAAGTCTGTGGAGAAAGACCAAGCCACAAATGCTGTGCCAAGGTATGTTTAGCCAAAATATATCCGAAGGATCAACCTGAGAAAGCTACCAGGATGTATGCCATAATAGATGAGCAAAGCAACAGATCCTTGGTTATTCCCAAATTCTTTGAGATTTTTGGCATAAAGGGAAATGTAACACCAAATACTCTCAACACCTGTTCTGGCCGTGTAGAAACTTTAGCAGAAGGGCCAATGGGCTCATGGTCTCCCATGTCAACGCAAAGGCAAAAAAGGGCATACCCTTGCCAACATTAGTTATATGTGACCAAATATCAGACATCAGAATAGCCTTGTCAGTTGAAGATAAAGAGTTCATCAAAATAATGGACAATGAATTATTTAAAGGTAGCAGCACTAGGGTCACTGGTTCGAATCCCAACCATGGCACTACCTTCCTGGAGTTTGCTTGTTCTCCTTGTGCCTGCGTGGGTTTCCTCTGGGTATTCTGACTTCCTCCCACACTCCAAAGACATGCTGGTAGGTTAATTGGCTCCTGTCTAAATCGGGTCTAGTATGTGCATGTATGAATGTGAGTTAGGAACATTAGATTGTAAACTCCTTGAGGGCTAGAAACTGATGTGAATGTACAATATATATGTGAAGCACTGTATAAATAGATTGCGCTGTATAAGTACCTGTAATAATAATAATAACAGCTGGGTTGCACCATTACCTCTTCATGCTACAAGAGTCAGACTTCCAAACAACTATGAACAATCTTTATCCAGATTCAACTCACTTCAGCGAACACTAGAGTACAGGCCTGAAATGAAGGACCATTTCATTGTCTATATGAAAAAGATTTTTGACAATGATCATGCTGAGCCAGCTCCGCTTCTTCTAGCACATGACGAGTGCTGGTATCTGCCTTTCTTTGGAGTGTATCATCCATGTAAACCAAAACAAATCATGGTAGTGTTTGACTCCAGTACCAAACATCAAGGCGTATCCTTGAATGATGTTCTTCTCACTGATCTGAACTCAACTAACAAACTTGTAGGAGTACTTATGAGGTTCAGAAGAGAGCAAGTTGCCATAACTGCTAACATTGAACAAATGTTACATTGCTTTATAGAAAGAGAAGACCATAGGAACTTCCTAAGGTTTCTGTGGCACCGTGACAACAACATAAACAATGAAGTGGTTGAATACCGCATGAAAGTATATGTCTTTGGAAACAGTCCCTTGCCTGCTGTTGCAACATATGGTCTACGAAGGACTGCACTTGATGGTGAAAAGGAGTATGGTGCAGCGCCTCGACAGTTTGTTAAGAGAGACTTCTATGTGGACGCTGAACCCAAATCTTTACCCACAGATGAAGAAGCCATAGACCTGCTCCAAAGGACTCAAGGTATGCTTTCTGAGCCTTACTTCAGACTCCATAAGATTGCCTCAAACAGTGCTGATGTGATGAAAGTCTGGGGATCATGCCACAGGATTTAAAGATTTAAATACGGGAATGGACATGCCTCCTGTTCAAAGAAGCCTGGGCTTATGGTAGAACCTATTAAAAGACACATCCGGAACTCAAGTTAGCTTTGCAGACAAGCCATTTACCAAACATGGTGTTCTGTCAGTGGTGAACAGTCTTTATGATCCACTGGGATTTGTGGCTCCCATCACCATACAAGGTAAATCCTTATTAAGACAGCTATCAGAGACAATTAAAGATTGGGATGCTCCACTACCAACAGACAAACTTCCAAAATGGGAGTCCAGGAAGCTATGCCTTATGCCTTATATGGAATTGACATACCAAGCTGCTATATTTCAGCTTCCCTTGCTACAAGTTGGAGAAAAGATATTCACATCTTTGTCAAATGCATCCACTGAGGCCATAGCAGCTGTCATCTACCTCAATCAAACCCATGTTTGGCAAAGCTAAGTTAGCACCTGAGACAAACAAGAAAAACACCTCCTGCGCTCAAGAGCAATGTGTTGGCACCATGGGACTGTTAAATGGCCTTTGAGTAAGTCAAAGATGGCACCAGCTGTGCTGCCCTCTGACAGGTCAGGGGAAACCAGAGATGCAACTATAAAAACATAAAAAACAGAAGAAGCACCAGCCTAGCACTTTATCTCAATATTAACTTTATTTGAATAAAAAGTAGATGTGTAATGCCATTTATTTTATGCCCTTTGTGAGTATATATCTACTTTTTATTCAAATAAAGTTAAATTTAGATCAGCTCATGGGGGGTGGTCACAGATCGGGGGGGCATAGTCACAGATGGGGTGCTGTTTCTGCATGAGTACTGTTTTGATAGAGTGCTAAGAAGCAGTTGAACACAGCAGTTTAACGAAAACAGGATAACTCAAGCAGCAGGAAGATACAACAACAAGAAACTCTACTGCATGCTGGACAGACTGCAAGCAAACACCCTGGGAAACATCTCTTACAAGTCTGAGCCCCACTCCATGTACCTTTTAATATGTCCCCTCCACTCCTCCTTTTCATATTACTATCCTGCATTCCCAAAATCTCACTTCTTTACCCCTCTGCTCCACCCCAAAACTTGTACATCTCACTCTTACTGCTACCATCTCCCTACTACTGGTCTCATCACCTCCTGCTGATACTTCACTCTCCTGCTGACCCAAACACCAGGACTGGAAGGCATATACGCTTGTATAAATCCAGCTCCCATCTTACTTTCATCACCCTTCTTCTTCTCCTAACCTCTGGGGATACCTCCCCAAACCCTGGTCCTCCAGTATCTCACCCCCACACTAGGCATCCTCTTTGTTCCGGGAATAGCCGCAATCCCCTCAATTTAATATCAGTCCCCATGCTCCCAAAAACCAAACCTTTTCATGTGCGCTCTGGAATTTTTGCTCTGTCTGTAATAAGCTCACCTCTGTCCATGACCTTTTTGTCTCCCACTCCCTTAACCTACTAGCAATTACAGAAACCTGGCTCCAAGCAGCAGATTCTGCTTCTCCTGCAGCACTTTCCTATGGAGGCCTCCTCTGGACCCACTCACCCAGACCCAGTGGTCGGAAAGATGGTGGAGTTGGTTTGCTTCTATCCCCACTGAGCACCTTTCAAGTCCTCCCTAACCCTCCCTCTCTGTCCTTCTCTTCTTTCGAGACTCACTGCATCCGGCTGTTTTCTCCCATTTCTCTGAGGATTGCAGTGATCTATCGGCCTCCTGGACCAGTGTCCTGCTTTCTTGATGATTTCTCCACCTGGCTACCCTACTTTCTCTCCTCTGAACTACCCACTATTATTCTCTGAGAATTTAACATCCCCATTAATGTCAACAACCCGGCTACATCCCAACTCTTCAACCTAACCTCATCTTTTGCATTAGCACAATGTATACAGTCCTCCACTCACTCTGATGGGAATACATAAGACCTTGTTTTCTCCCATCTTTGCACTCCCTACAACCTCACAAACACCCCCTTTCCTCTCTCTGATCATAATCTCATCACCTTCACAGTGTCCTCGTCTTTAAACACCTATCCCTCCAAGCAGCAAACAATTACTTGCAGAAACCTTCATAGCTTGAACCCTGCTCCTTTCCACTCTGCAACTGACCAACTCTACGACAGAATCTCTCCCCTGTCCTGCCCTGACCTGGCCACTGCTGTCTACAACAGTTCGCTTTCATCCACATTAGACTCACTTGCTCATCTAACAACACGAAGCATCAGGCCCCGACCGTTACAACCTTGGCAGACTGACAACAGCAGAAATCTTAAACGACATGGTCATGCTTTGGAGCGATTGTGGCGTAAAACCAAATCTCAACAAGCATTCACCCTATATAAATCTGCTTTCTTAACATACAATTCCTCCCTTCATGCTGCCAAACAAGCCTACTTTGTCACTCTTATTAATACCTTGTCAACCAGTCCTCGTCGTCTCTTTTCTACTTTTAACTCTCTACTTTCTCCACCTCCACCTCCACCCAGTACCTCACTCACTGCTCATGAGATTGCAAATCATTTCAAAAACAAGATTGACGCAGTTCGTAGGGGCATCGCCACTGCACAGACATCCATCCTACTTAGCATACCTTATACTAAACCTCCCTCAACACTTTCCTCTTTTGACCTTGCTACTTCCGAAGAGGTCACTAAGGTTTTCTCAGAAGCCCGTCTCACTACCTGCCCCCGGGATCCTGTCCCCTCACAACTACTACAGTCACCCTCTTCTTCCATCCTATGCTCCCTCACTCACATCTTCAATCTTTCCTTCTCTACTGGTGCCTTCCCCTCCCCTCTAAAGCATGCGCACATCACTCCCATACTTAAAAAGCCCTCCCTGGACCCCTCCAACCTGAACAATTTAAGACCCATCTCCCTGCTGCCATTTACCTCTAAGCTCCTAGAACGCTTAGTCTACAATCGCCTGAGCTCCCACCTCACCGACAACAACCTTCTTGATCCTTTACAGTCTGGCTTTCGCTCACTACACTCCACTGAAACTGCCCTACTAAAACTCACTAATGATCTGCTAACTGCTAAAACCATTGGCCACTACTCCATACTCTTACTACTTCACCTCTCTGTGGCTTTTGATATGGTTGACCATCCCCTCCTCCTCAAAAAAAAACTCCACTCTCTTGGCCTCAGAGACTCTGCTCTCTCCTGGTTCTCCTTCTACCTATCGCAGTGCTCCTTCAGTGTTACCTATAACTCTGCTTCCTCCTCTTCACTCCCTCTTTCTGTAGGGGTCCCTCAAGTTTCTGTCCTTGGACCCCTTCTCTTCTCCATCTACACCTCCTCCCTTGGTCACTTGATAAACTCCCATGGCTTTAGGTACCATCTCTATGCTGATGACACACAAATCTATCTTTCTACCCCTCACCCCTTCAGTCTTCTCTCGCATTACTAACCTACTAAGTGACATATCGGCATGGATGTCACTCCACTTCCTCAAAGTCAATCTTTCCAAAACTGAGCTCTTAGTATTCCCTCCAGCCCGTGCCCCCTCCCCTGACTTCTCCATCAAGATCAATAACACAATCATCAGTCCCTCCCCTCATGCCAGGTGTATTCCTAGATGCCCATGTGTCCTTTCAGCCCCAAATCCAATCACTGTCCAAATCGTGTAGACTTCACCTCCGCAACATCTCCAAGATACGCCCGTTCTTAACCTGTGAAACCACTAAGCAACTTATTCACTCCCTTGTTATATCTCGCCTTGACTATTGTAACTCCCTCCTCATTGGCCTACCTAATCGCAAGCTATCCCCTCTTCAGTCTATCATGAATGCTGTTGCCAGACTCATCCACCTTCCTAACCGTTCTGTATCTGCCACCCCTCTCTGCCAATCCCTCCACTGGCTTCCCATTGCCCAACGAATAAAATTCAAAATATTACCAATAACGTATAAATCCATTTATAACTCTGCCCCAAATTACATCAACGATCTTGTCTCCAAATATCACCCAAACCGTACTCTCCCCTCCTCGCAAGACCTCCTACTCTCTAGCTCCCTTGTCTCCTCCTCCCATGCTCATCTCCAGGACTTCCCCAGAACTTACCCCATCCTCTGGAACTCTCTACCCCAATTTATCAGACTATTGCCTACTCTGCTCACTTTTAGGTGATCTCTGAAAACCTATCTCTTCAGGGAAGCCTATCCTGCCCTCAGCTAATAATGGAATCCTCTATTCTTCAAACAAGTCCATCCCCCACAGTTACTACCTTTTATACCACTAGCCCCTCCCTCCTAGATTGTAAGCTCCAAGGAGCAGGGCCCTCATATCCCTCTTGTATTGAACTGTATTGTTGCTGTATTGTCTCCCGCTATACTGTAAAGCGCTGAGCAACCTGTTGGCGTTATATAAATCCTGTATAATAGAAATAATAATATTAAGGTAATGTGCTAGGCTGGTGTGCCTTCTGCTTTTATGTTTTTAAAGTTAGCACCCAAGGTTTGAACTATGTGGGACTGTGCTAGCCATAGAAATTGCTGATTTTATACTGTATTGTGTGAACTAGACATTCAAATCGATTACATCAAATTCTACACAGACAGCAAATGTGTTTTGGCTACATATACAATCAGACAAAACGGTTTTATGTCAGCAACTGTATAGAAAGAATCAGGAAATCCTCAAGGCCTGAACAGTGGCATCATATTCCATCAGGAGTTAAATCCTGCAGATCATGCCACCAGGCCAGTCTCTGCAAGTGTCCTTGCAAATTCTTCTTGGTTAACAGGACCTGAATTCAATACAGAAGAAATTACAGCTGAGGTCTTCAGTCTTCTAGATCCTTTCAACAATCTAGAGATTCGTTCTGAAGTCAAGATTCTTGTCACCAGATCTGAACAAAGATTCATCTAGTGTTGTCAACGCTTCAAACGTTTCTCCAAGTGGACAAGGCTTGTACACACTATTGCAAGGTTAGTCCATATTGCTAACTGCTATCACACTAAGTGCAATGATGCTGACTGTTAAGGCTGGTACTTATGCCAAAAATCTAAATCTCTTTCAGGACATTGCTGAAAGTGAACTGATCATAATACACAGAATGTCTTTAGCACAAAAATTAAATGTATCAGTGACAAGAAGGACATTGCAAAAAACAATCCAATTTCTAATCTGATCCCATTCATTGACAGTCATTGAATGCTAAGGGTTGGTGGACATTTAAACAAAACTTAGTTGGGAGAGCAAGAACAGAATCCTCTTAATATACTTGGTCTCCATCATCTCTCCACTTTGCTCATAAGGCACTACACCATGCAAAGGTTAAGCACCAAGGCAGATATTTCACAGAGGGTGCCATAAGAACCACAGGCCTTTGGATTGTTGGAGCAAAAAGACAGATTACAGCCGGGGCTGCTGATAGACTATTTTGTGCCCTAGGCAAGACCAGCTACTTGTGCCCCCCCCCCCCCCCCGAAATAAAAATAAAAATATATACAAGTTTTTAAAACCAGTAAAAAATATTATAACAACAATACATGACACTGCTAAATTTCTTTTAATTTGCAAAAATAAGTGCCATAAGATGTCACCAGCACCAATATTAAAGAGAAAATCAGATGGACTGTATCTGTGGCTGGCAGTGGCAGAGTGACAGTTGCAGTGAGTCGAGGATGATGGATCCACACTCTAACAGATCTCAGGCTGGAATTCCTCAGGCAATGGGGGGAGATAAAATGCTGTGACAGCAGGCAGCCCAGCCCACACACACACACAGATAACTCCTGAACTGAATGATCCCACACAGTGACAGATCCGGCACAACACAGCGCCACCAGCACTAATACAGACCAGCAGGCCCAGCAGGCACTAGAAGAGGAGGCTTTAGGATCGTGATGATGTTATCACTCACTGACACATTGCACATGTGATGAATGGCCTGCCGGGTCACACTCAGACATCACCTTCCTCCGCTGGCTCAGCTCCGCCTTCGCTGATGAATGGGAAGAGAAGGGCTGCAACTCTACAGTGATCAGCAGCCGCCAGCCAACTTGCAGTGAGGGACTGGGTCTGAGAGGAACACTGGAAGGAGTGGCAGCGCAGCTGCTACACTGGCCCCAGACACCCTGCATCTACTTCTGTCCTTTCTTCCTCCCTTCTGCCACCCCTCCCTTCAGCAGGAAGATCATTCATGGTGTGGAGGCATCCCACACAGAGAGAGTGACAGCCTGTGCTGTGCCCAGGCACCACTAGGTAGACGGCCGCATAGTGGAAGCCCCAGCCCTGACTACAGCTATACTGTACAACTGTGTCTAATGCTGCAAACTAAGAGGGAAACATCAGCTACAGCAAATGTCAGATTTGCCAGCTGACAGGTTAAGTACTGACCCACCTTTCACTCTGTTTGGTCTAGATGTTTTTGGGCCATGGATGGTAACAGCATGCAGAACCCGAGGTGGCCAAACAAATAGAAAATGATGGGCATCACTGTTCACCTGCATGAAAGAAATGTTCATGTGAAAGTCTCAGGTTATTCACTACTCCAATAGCTGTGCTTCAATTGTGCTCACAAAATAATTGGTGTTAACATTACACTCCAATCCACCACATCTTGTGTTTCACCACTCCCAGTGTTAATCTCACCCATGAATACCGATGCCTCACATATAAAATGATCAGCATAAAGCACTTTATGAGAACTTTGTATTGAGTTTTTAAAAACATTTTCTGACATGTTGGTGTTATATCTTTTACTTTGATGTTATAAGTTGCACTGAGTAAATACAGCTGGATAAAACAAAAACTGTGTCTGTCCATTTCAGGCTGCAAAACAACAATATGTGATTATTTTAAAGGGGAGTGATTTTTTTCTATACCCACAGTAAGCACATCAAATCATCATTGTTTAGCTGTTCATTCTAAATGTCAGCCATGCTGCCCGTCAGCATGCCAGTTCTCCGGTATCTCACCTGACTCCTGCATGTCTGTCGCATCACTTCTTGGATGGCATGTGACACCGTTGTGCCACTGCGCTGATGCATTTCATTGTACTGATTTAATCAAAGTTCAAAGCCACACAGCACAGTAACAAGTACTTATATAGACCTCTCCCTGAAAAAGTTAACCCTGTGATCACAAAACACAAATAACCACATGCAATGGCGAACTTTTCCTTACATAAAAACAAATAAGGGAGGGACCCAAGTTAATCTTACTGCACAGAATCTCATTGTCCTCAATTGACCCCCTAAAAATCACTAATGAAGCAGTTGATGGCAACTTCCACATTCAGTCCCCCAGGCCTGAGGGATTTCAATGTATAAATCCATTTGGTTTCCCTCTTGCAAAGGCTCCTTACAATATTAGACACCCTCCAGGAAGGATATATCCTATTAATGCCCCAAAACTTGAGACCTGACGAGTCCCTCCCATGCATCCTGCCTGAAATGCAGTGATACACCGTGTTGTTGATAACCAATCAAAATATTTTGTATATGTTCAGAAATATGCTTCTTCAGATGACGCATGGTATGGTCCACTTATAACAAGCCACACAGGAACTTCAAAACACAAACCACATGTGTGGTATTACACAATAAACTCTGAGATCTTATACTGTTTATTATTTGTACATGAATTTAAGTGATGTAGTTTCATAACATTACTCTGTGCTGTTTTACAGAACTTGCACTTACACAAGCAAAAAACCTTTTCAGGACGGTCTAAAACTTTCTTGAACACCCTGTCCCCACAATTTGGTGCCCATCAATATATAAAGGTAGGTGTCTTTGGCAACAATAGGCCCCAAACTATATCTATCTATATACCATTGTTTATACCAGTGTTTGCAAAACACTGCTTCCATCTCTCTATATTGTGAATGAAAATCTGTTAGTAAAGGTTAGTATTCTCATCTACTTGCATCCTATCTTTCAAACACACTTTTCTTGGAATTAACCCAACCTCCTGTACATTTCTATCTATAACCTCTGCAGAGTACCCCTTCTGTAAAAAGCTCTCTTTAATCACCCGCGGGCCCAAAAATCTGCCTCTGCAGTTTCTCCTAACCTTCATAATCTGCCCTTTTAGAATGTTCCGCAATCAAACCAGATGATGGTCACTATTAATAGACAGATAACTCTTTCTATCAATGGGTTTAAAATAAACTCTAGTAAGGAGATTTTCACCATCCCTGTATATTGTAACATCCAGAACAGAACACATTAATATTAGGTATATATTTGGCTGGGGAATATCATACCAAATAAATCAAGGTCATACATGACTACCCTAGCACATATGAAAGGAGAGAAAGCAGTCTCCTCTCTCCTGGGTGACAAAGGCACGCTGTGTTTGGTATCCCTGGGTACGAAATAAAATTCTGAATATTATTCTGTCAGTTTCTAGAATGCCACCTGCACGTATTGAAGTTATTAATATTAGTGTAACACTGTATTTGGACATTGGTCTTAAATGTGGTGGCCTTCCAGCACCCATCCCTTAAACCGGATTATTGGTCAGATGGTCTTTGGCGATACCCCTACTGTGATATCAAAGAAAAGGGGACGACAGGACCTGGTAAGGAAGCTCTTGTTTTTCCATCAACCAAGGAACACCCAAGAGAGCAGCGGCAAAGTTTTTGCTTGGACATTTGGACTCTGCAAAAACCAAGGACTTTGCAAGTATTTTCCATTTTCACCTCCTTTTATTTCTCTGTTGCGTTATTGTAATTTTTATGTCTTTGTAACATCCTTTCTGCAATTATCCTAATTTTGACCTTTTCAGTATTAAACCCTATTTCTAAAAGTGTTGAAATTGTCTCTAAAGCTTTTAATGCAAACTAAAGAATCTCTGTCTCTTGAAGAGTGCTACTATGTATAATAATCCTCTAAATATACCTGTCTGGGGTGAAAGTGTGTGTTGCAGACGTTTATGCTAAAATCATAGTGTTATTGCTAAGATTTGTGAGTTACAATATCGTGAAAAAGACTTCAACGCAATATACCCCTAATATCCTTTATGCAGCTAGCATGCAATGTGTTTCCACATAGATCAAGATTGTTAATAAAAAATGCTGCACATAATGCATATATTCACACGAATACACTGAATGTGCACTTACATAACTTTAAAGTGACAGTGTTATATAAAACAATTATATCCACAGTGCTTGTGACCACTTACATATCATCAAACATCATTCGAAGTCCCATATATTCCACAATGGCTTTGTATAGATGGATATATTTGCAATTAAATCCACAGTGCTTGGGACCAGTTGTGTATAACATCAAACATCATAAAAGTCCCATATATTCTGCGATGACTGTATGCGAACAAATATATTTACACCGCTATATTCCAGTGTACAGTGCTTCTGTGACACCCCTTTGTGCTCCTTCCAACACAATTATGCACTCACCTTTGCGTTTGACCCATGATGACAGGTTAAACTATGCTTTTCCCTTTTACCTGGGCAGGTATATGAAAAGTACCACTTCTTCCCACTCTTTGCCAACACCTTATATTGAATCCACTCCAATCTCCACAATTGACACAGTAATCTCCAGCATTTTTTGATGTTTTTTTTTCACTCGCAAAATGGCGGCATGTAGACTTCTGGTTTGCGGCTTGACGTCATCGGCCCACCCTACGCGTTGCGTCACAACACGTGACTTCATCAGGAGTAACCTATTGGATGTCAAGCCCTCTATTTATACTCCTTATTCAGATGTTGATAATGTACATCTGCGCCGATGCCATTTTGTTGTGGATCATCATATGATCTCAAGCACCATTTTCTTGTAGTTATATTATCCATCAAACAATGTATACTAGCCTTAGATTGCAAGGACATTCTACCACAGTATTAACTACTACATAATAGCAAATATAGCGATTAAGAACATTGGGGAGCATAAATGATAAATATAGAATATACATGTGTACAAAAATATTGGAACATACTGATCTAATAAGGAACCAAGGAACTCCATATTATTGAAGTCCTAAGCGCACTAATACCAGGTGGATAAATATATGGACTAAACATTATTGTATATAATCCACCACCCAGTTCTTAAATATTAACGATTAAGAACATTTAGGGAGCATAGATGATAAATATGGAAATGCATATACTAAATAATTAGAGCATAATGATCTAATGAGAAACCAAGAAACTTCATGATGTTTGATGAGATATACAGTGAGGAACAGAAGTATTTGAACACCCTGTGATTTTGCAAGTTCTCCCACTTAGAAATCATGGAGGGGTCTGAAATTCACATTGTAGGTACATTCCCACTCTGAGAGACAGAATTTAAAAAAGAAATTCAGGAAATCACATTGTATGATTTTTACAGAATTTATTTGTGTTGCACTGCTGAACATAAGTATTTGAACACCTAAGAAACAGCAAGAATTCTGGCTCTCAAAGACCTGTTACTGTGCCTTTAAAAAGTCCACCTCTACTCCACTCATTAATCTAACTTAGTAGCACCTATCTGAGCTCTTTAATGACACCGGTCCACCCCACAGTCAGTCAGACGCCAACTACTACCATGGGCAAGACCAAAGAGCTGTCAAAAGACACCACAGACAAAATTGTGGACCTCCACAAGGCTGGAAAGGGCTATGGGGCAATTGCCAAGCAGCTTGGTGAAAATAGATCAACTGTTGGAGCAATTGTTAGAAAATGGAACAGGTTAAAGACAACTGTCAGTCTCCCTCGGACTGGGGCTCCATGCAAGATCTCACCTCGTGGGGTATCACTGATGATAAGAAAGGTGAGGAATCAGCCCAGAACTACAAGGGAGGAGCTGGTCAATGACATGAAGAGAGCTGGGACCACAGTTTCAAAGGTCACTGTCGGTAGAACACTACGTCGTCATGGTTTCAAATCATGCATTGCACAGAAGGTTCCCCTGCTCAAGTCATCACATGAAGTTTGCCAATGACCATCTGGATGATCCATAGGAGGCATGGGAGAAAGTCATGTGGTCAGATGAGCCCAAAGTAGAACTTTTTGATCTAAACTTCACTTGTCGTGTTTGGAGGAAAAAGAAGGATGAGTTTCATCCCAAGAACACCATTCCTACTGTGAAGCATGGGGGTGGTAACATCATGCTTTGGGGGTGCTTTTCTGCAAAGGGGACAGGACGACTGCACTGTATTAAGGAGAGGATGAATGGGGCCATTTATTGTGAGATTTTGAGCAACAACCTCCTTCCCTCAGTCAGAGCATTGAAGATGGGTCGTGGGACCCGAAGCACACAGCCAGGATAACCAAGGAGTGGCTCCGTAAGAAGCATATCAAGGTTCTGGAGTGGCCTAGCCAGTCTCCAGACCTAAATCCAATAGAACATCTTTGGAGGGAGCTGAAACTCTGTGTTGCTCAGCGACAGCCCTGAAACCTGACAGATCTAGAGGAGATCTGTGTGGAGGAGTGGGCCAAAATCCCTGTTGCAGTGTGTGCAAACCTGGTCAAGGACTACAGGAAACGTTTGACCTCTGTAATTGCAAACAAAGGCTTCTGTACCAAATATTAACACTGATTTTCTCAGGTGTTCAAATACTTATGTTCAGCAGTGCAAGACAAATAAATTCTTTAAAAATCATATAATGTGATTTCCTGATTTTTTTTTAATTCTGTCTCTCAGAGTGGGAATGTACCTACAATGTGAATTTCAGACCCCTCCATGATTTCTAAGTGGGAGAACTTGCAAAATCGCAGGGTGTTCAAATTCTTCTGTTCCTCACTGTAAGTGATCACAAGCACTGTGGATATAATTGTTTTATACAACACTGTCACTTTAAAGTCATGTAAGTGCACATTCAGTATATTCATGTGAATATATGCATTATGCACAGCATTTCTTATTGACAAGATTTGTGAGTGGTGGTGGCAGTTTAAAGGGTTAATTGCTAATTAACTTACCTAGTGACAATTGCTCTCAGGCTGCTGGCACATAGATTGTGCTCCCGCAAGCTGGAAATTGTGCAGGGTGCAGCTGAGAGTGGCATTGTTGCGCAAGTAGCAGCGCAGTATGAGATTGGCTGGTCCTTTGTTATAAGTTGGTGAGAAGGACAGGGGTCGAGCACGGCATTTGTCACAATCTTACTAAGAACCAGCCCACTGTTTGGATTAGAGCTGAGGTCTCTTGAGAGGAGTACTGAGGTAGGGGGCTATGATGTTTTCAGGAAGCTATGTACATCATCCTGCCATCCCCTCTCACTAACCATGACCTGCCTGCCATGCTTTGGAAAACATTAGAGACCTAGTGATGAAGTTACTGGGTCTAAAATAAAGTATGTAATGAAAATGGAAACAGTATATTCTGTATAGCTAGGGTAGAAAAAAATAATATGAGAGGGCAATATAATAAAAGAAAAGAAAAATAATAAATTGATCAATAAAAGTTATATACAAACATATAAGCAGATAAAATGCAAAGTAGAGGAAGTCCTGTCTCTAGGCCGAAATTCACTGATGCTAGAAATGGGATTTACAGCTGTGAGGGGATTGGGAGAGCCAAAGAAAACTATCAAACTCAATAAAATAGAGAGTGAAAAATGCTCTAAAGTGTAGTAAACAATACACAAGTTTATGAGTAAAATTCACTAACAAAATTATCTGAATGAGGAGCCGCAAATATAGTTCAAAGGCAAAGAGAGTCTCTCTAAATATCAACATATACATGTCCACCAGCAGGGAAAATCACGGCCCGGATGTATTCCATCTTCAAGAGGGTGGTTTCATGTGCATTTCTTGATTTACAAAACTATGGAGCATTCTGTACTGCTCCCTCTCTCTCTCTCGAAAGGGAGACATTTAAAAACCGCAGTTGACCACTCTATAATTTGAGGGTCAACCCTGTCCGATGAGTGGACTGGCTCTTTCATTGTGGTGCTGTGTGGAATCTTCTATACACTGAGGGTGGTGTTGGGACTTCTCTCTGACTGTTAGACTATCCTGAATGGACTTTTAAGTGTTATATGGACATCTGTATATTTTTTTCATATGGTTATTACAATTGATTATGTTTTAGAGCTGCATTTAGATATACATATTACCGATTTTTGATCAACACATTTTTGCTAGCTGCTTATCCAATTTTGGCGGGTCTGAGTGCATTTTATTTATATAAGTGTATTTTTTCATTGTGGACATGCATACAGGTGCCTAAAAGTGCGCAACATTCAGCTCCATAACCAAAGATTGAAAATCATCTGAGTTAATGCTTTTATGTGCATATAAACACATGTAAATGCATGTATACGTGTATACATAGAGATGCAATAAATGCATTCTGGTATTGGAAAAAAAAACCAGGATAAAATAGAGCTACAGTTTTATCCATTAAAAAAAATATATCTATAGGCAAGCATTTTACTGATCATTTACACATGAAATTGTGTTTCAGAAAGACCTTGCCTATAAGATCAGTAAAATTCTTAGGGTTGTGTTAGGGTTGTGTAGGTACACCTTGTTAGTGCCAAGAAAATATCCTCCACACCATTACACTACCCCTTGAACTGTTGATACAAGGCAGGATGGATCCATGCTTTCATGTTGTTTCACCAACTTCTGATTCTACCATCTGAATGTCTAAGCAACCAGTCTGCCCATTCTCTTCTGACCTCTGACATCAACAAGGCATTTTCATCCACACAGCTGCCACTCTCTGGATATTTTCTCTTTTTCTGACCATTCTCTGTAAACCCTAGAGATGGTAATATGTGAAAATCCCAGTAGATCCGCAGTTTTTGAAATACTCAGACCAGCCCGTCTGGCACCAACAACCATGCCACCTTCAAAGTCAATTAAATCCCCTTTCTTCTCCATTCTGATACTTGGTTTGAACTTCAACAAGTCATCTTCATCACGTCTGCATGCTTAAATGCATTGAGTTGCTGCCATGTGATTGGCTGATTAGAAATTTGTGTTACGAAGCAATTGAACAGGTGTACCTAATAAAGTGGTTGGTGAGTGTATATACACTATATTGTATTGGGACGCCTACCTTTACACAACTTTAATGGCAGTCTTAGTCCATAGGGTTCAATATTGAGTTGGCCCACCCTTTTCATCTATACTAGCTTCAACTCTTCTGCAAAAGATGTCCAAAAGGTTTAGGAATTTGTGTATGGAAATGTTTGACCATTCTTCCAGAAGTGCATTTGTGAGGTCAGGCACTGATGTTGGATGAGAAGGCCTGGCTCACAGTCTCCGCTCTAATTCATCCCAAAGGTATTCTATTGGGTTGAGGTCTGGACTCTGCGCAGGCCAATCAAGTTCCTCCACCCCAAACTTGCTCATCCATGTTTTTATGGACCTTGCGTTGTGCACTGGTGAGCAGTCAAGTTGGAAAAGGAAGGGGCCATCTCCAAGCTGTTCCCACGAAGTTGGGAGCATGAAATTATCCAAAATGTCTTGGTATGATGACGCCTTAAGTGTTCCCTTCACTGGAACTAAGGAGCCAAGTCCAACCCCTGAAAAACAATCCACACGATAATCCCCTCTCCACCAAAAATGACAGTTGGCACAATGCAGTCATGCAAGTATCATTTTCCTGGCAACCGCCAAACCCAGACACATCCATTGGATTGCCATATAGAGAAAAGTGATTTGTCACTCCAGAGAACAAGTCTCCACTGCTCTAACATCCAGTGGTGGCGTGCTTTAAACCACTGCATCCGCCGTTTTGCATTGCACTTGGCGATGTAAGGCTTGGATGGAGCTGCTCAGCCATGGAAACCCATTCCATGAAGTTCCCTATGCACTGTTGTTGTGCTAATCTGAAGGCCACACAAAGTTCCCAGTTGTTGTTCCCAGTTGCTTCCACTTTGTTATAATACCACTAACAGCTGACCATGGAATATTTAATAGCAAGGAAATTTCACGGATGGACTTATTGCACAGGTGACAACTAGAGATGAGCGAATTTCTCAAAAATTCGATTCGGCTGATTCGGCGAATTCCAGTGTGAAATTCGATTCGATGCGAATTTCTTCGCTACGAAGATGACTTATAAAAAGGGTTTCTAGGCTTCAGAGAGCCTTTAAATTAGTGCAGAACACTGTACCTTTAATTTAAATGCCCTTGGAGATGAGGAAAGAGAAGGAGAAGGAGAAGGAGAAGGATGAGAAGAAGGAGAAGGATGAGAAGAAGGAGAAGGAGAAGGATGAGAAGAAGGAGAAGGAGAAGGATGAGAAGAAGGAGAAGGAGAAGGATGAGGAGAAGGAGAAGGATGAGAAGAAGGAGAAGGATGAGAAGAAGGAGAAGGAGAAGGATGAGAAGAAGGAGAAGGATGAGAAGAAGGAGAAGGATGAGAAGATGGAGAAGGAGAAGGATGAGAAGAAGGAGAAGGAGAAGGATGAGAAGAAGGAGAAGGAGAAGGATGAGAAGAAGGAGAAGGATGAGGAGAAGGAGAAGGATGAGAAGAAGGAGAAGGATGAGAAGAAGGAGAAGGATGAGAAGAAGGAGAAGGATGAGAAGAAGGAGAAGGAGAAGGATGAGAAGAAGGAGAAGGATGAGAAGAAGGAGAAGGATGAGAAGAAGGAGAAGGAGAAGGAGAAGGAAAAGCAGAAGGAGAAGGATGAGAAGAAGGAAAAGGAGAAGGATGAGAAGATGGAGAAGGAGAAGGATGAGAAGAAGGAGAAGGAGAAGGATGAGAAGAAGGAGAAGGATGAGAAGATGGAGAAGGAGAAGGATGAGAAGAAGGAGAAGGAGAAGGATGAGAAGAAGGAGAAGGAGAAGGATGAGAAGAAGGAGAAGGAGAAGGATGAGAAGAAGGAGAAGGAGAAGGATGAGAAGAAGGAGAAGGAGAAGGATGAGAAGAAGGAGAAGGATGAGAAGAAGGAGAAGGAGAAGGATGAGAAGAAGGAGAAGGAGAAGGATGAGAAGAAGGAGAAGGATGAGAAGAAGGAAAAGGAGAAGGATGAGAAGATGGAGAAGGAGAAGGATGAGAAGAAGGAGAAGGAGAAGGATGAGAAGAAGGAGAAGGATGAGAAGATGGAGAAGGAGAAGGATGAGAAGAAGGAGAAGGAGAAGGATGAGAAGAAGGAGAAGGAGAAGGATGAGAAGAAGGAGAAGGAGAAGGATGAGAAGAAGGAGAAGGAGAAGGATGAGAAGAAGGAGAAGGAGAAGGATGAGAAGAAGGAGAAGGATGAGAAGAAGGAGAAGGATGAGAAGAAGGAGAAGGAGAAGGATGAGAAGAAGGAGAAGGAGAAGGATGAGAAGAAGGAGAAGGATGAGAAGAAGGAGAAGGATGAGAAGAAGGATGAGAAGAAGGATGAGAAGAAGGAGAAGGATGAGAAGAAGGACAGTTCTGTGACAGTTTCTGTCTATTTCTGACAGTTCTGGGACATTCACTCCATACAGCTGTTTCAACCGCTGTATGGAGGGAATGTCATGGAACTGTCAGAAATAGACTATTAATGACAGTTCTGGGACTGTCCTTCCATGCAGCGGTTGAAACATTGTATGTATTTGTTTCCATAAATGGATCCATTTATGGAAACAAATAGATACAATGTTTCAACCGCTGTATGGAAGGACAGTCCCAGAACTGTCATTAATAGTCTATTTCTGACAGTTCTATGACATTCCCTCCATACAGCGGTTGAAACAGCTGTATGGAGTGAATGTCCCAGAACTGTCAGAAATAGACTATTTATGACAGTTCTGGGACTGTCCTTCCATACAGCGGTTGAAACATTGTATCTATTTTTTTCCATAAATGACATTCTGCAAATACACTTAGAGGAGCGCTGCAGATACACTTTTTGCCGGCTTGGAATTAATCTTATTTTCATCCTACTTCTTCTTCTTCATCCTCATCCTCATAAGAAGAAAAAGAAGAAGTAGGATGAAAATAAGAATAATTCCAAGCCGGCAAAAAGTGTATCTGCAGCGCTCCTCTAAGTGTATCTGCAGAATGTCATTTATGGAAAAAAATAGATACAATGTTTCAACCGCTGTATGGAGTGAATGTCCCAGAACTGTCATAAATAGTCTATTTCTGACAGTTCTGGGACATTCACTCCATACAGCTGTTTCAACCGCTGTATGGAGGGAATGTCATAGAACTGTCAGAAATAGACTATTAATGACAGTTCTGGGACTGTCCTTCCATAGAGCGGTTGAAACATTGTATCTATTTGTTTCCATAAATGGATCCATTTATGGAAACAAATAGATACAATGTTTCAACCGCTCTATGGAAGGACAGTCCCAGAACTGTCATTAATAGTCTATTTCTGACAGTTCTATGACATTCCCTCCATACAGCGGTTGAAACAGCTGTATGGAGTGAATGTCCCAGAACTGTCAGAAATAGACTATTTCTGACAGTTCTGGGACTGTCCTTCCATACAGCGGTTGAAACATTGTATGTATTTGTTTCCATAAATGGATCATTATGGAAACAAATACATACAATGTTTCAACCGCTGTATGGAAGGACAGTCCCAGAACTGTCATTAATAGTCTATTTCTGACAGTTCCATGACATTCCCTCCATACAGCGGTTGAAACAGCTGTATGGAGTGATTGTCCCAGAACTGTCAGAAATAGTCTATTTCTGACAGTTCTGGGACATTCACTCCATACAGCTGTTTCAACCGCTGTATGGAGGGAATGTCATGGAACTGTCAGAAATAGACTATTAATGACAGTTCTGGGACTGTCCTTCCATACAGCGGTTGAAACATTGTATGTATTTGTTTCCATAATAGACTATTAATGACAGTTCTGGGACTGTCCTTCCATACAGCGGTTGAAACATTGTATGTATTTGTTTCCATAAATGGATCCATTTATGGAAACAAATACATACAATGTTTCAACCGCTGTATGGAAGGACAGTCCCAGAACTGTCATTAATAGTCTATTTCTGACAGTTCTATGACATTCCCTCCATACAGCGGTTGAAACAGCTGTATGGAGTGAATGTCCCAGAACTGTCAGAAATAGACTATTTATGACAGTTCTGGGACTGTCCTTCCATACAGCGGTTGAAACATTGTATCTATTTTTTTCCATAAATGACATTCTGCAAATACACTTAGAGGAGCGCTGCAGATACACTTTTTGCCGGCTTGGAATTAATCTTATTTTCATCCTACTTCTTCTTCTTCATCCTCATCCTCATAAGAAGAAAAAGAAGAAGTAGGATGAAAATAAGAATAATTCCAAGCCGGCAAAAAGTGTATCTGCAGCGCTCCTCTAAGTGTATCTGCAGAATGTCATTTATGGAAACAAATAGATACAATGTTTCAACCGCTCTATGGAAGGACAGTCCCAGAACTGTCATTAATAGTCTATTTCTGACAGTTCTATGACATTCCCTCCATACAGCGGTTGAAACAGCTGTATGGAGTGAATGTCCCAGAACTGTCAGAAATAGACTATTTCTGACAGTTCTATGACATTCCCTCCATACAGCGGTTGAAACAGCTGTATGGAGTGAATGTCCCAGAACTGTCAGAAATAGACTATTTCTGACAGTTCTGGGACTGTCCTTCCATACAGCGGTTGAAACATTGTATGTATTTGTTTCCATAAATGGATCCATTTATGGAAACAAATACATACAATGTTTCAACCGCTGTATGGAAGGACAGTCCCAGAACTGTCATTAATAGTCTATTTCTGACAGTTCCATGACATTCCCTCCATACAGCGGTTGAAACAGCTGTATGGAGTGATTGTCCCAGAACTGTCAGAAATAGTCTATTTCTGACAGTTCTGGGACATTCACTCCATACAGCTGTTTCAACCGCTGTATGGAGGGAATGTCATGGAACTGTCAGAAATAGACTATTAATGACAGTTCTGGGACTGTCCTTCCATACAGCGGTTGAAACATTGTATGTATTTGTTTCCATAAATGGATCCATTTATGGAAACAAATACATACAATGTTTCAACCGCTGTATGGAAGGACAGTCCCAGAACTGTCATTAATAGTCTATTTCTGACAGTTCTATGACATTCCCTCCATACAGCGGTTGAAACAGCTGTATGGAGTGAATGTCCCAGAACTGTCAGAAATAGACTATTTATGACAGTTCTGGGACTGTCCTTCCATACAGCGGTTGAAACATTGTATCTATTTTTTTCCATAAATGACATTCTGCAAATACACTTAGAGGAGCGCTGCAGATACACTTTTTGCCGGCTTGGAATTAATCTTATTTTCATCCTACTTCTTCTTCTTCATCCTCATCCTCATAAGAAGAAAAAGAAGAAGTAGGATGAAAATAAGAATAATTCCAAGCCGGCAAAAAGTGTATCTGCAGCGCTCCTCTAAGTGTATCTGCAGAATGTCATTTATGGAAACAAATAGATACAATGTTTCAACCGCTCTATGGAAGGACAGTCCCAGAACTGTCATTAATAGTCTATTTCTGACAGTTCTATGACATTCCCTCCATACAGCGGTTGAAACAGCTGTATGGAGTGAATGTCCCAGAACTGTCAGAAATAGACTATTTCTGACAGTTCTATGACATTCCCTCCATACAGCGGTTGAAACAGCTGTATGGAGTGAATGTCCCAGAACTGTCAGAAATAGACTATTTCTGACAGTTCTGGGACTGTCCTTCCATACAGCGGTTGAAACATTGTATGTATTTGTTTCCATAAATGGATCCATTTATGGAAACAAATACATACAATGTTTCAACCGCTGTATGGAAGGACAGTCCCAGAACTGTCATTAATAGTCTATTTCTGACAGTTCCATGACATTCCCTCCATACAGCGGTTGAAACAGCTGTATGGAGTGATTGTCCCAGAACTGTCAGAAATAGTCTATTTCTGACAGTTCTGGGACATTCACTCCATACAGCTGTTTCAACCGCTGTATGGAGGGAATGTCATGGAACTGTCAGAAATAGACTATTAATGACAGTTCTGGGACTGTCCTTCCATACAGCGGTTGAAACATTGTATGTATTTGTTTCCATAAATGGATCCATTTATGGAAACAAATACATACAATGTTTCAACCGCTGTATGGAAGGACAGTCCCAGAACTGTCATTAATAGTCTATTTCTGACAGTTCTATGACATTCCCTCCATACAGCGGTTGAAACAGCTGTATGGAGTGAATGTCCCAGAACTGTCGGAAATAGACTATTTATGACAGTTCTGGGACTGTCCTTCCATACAGCGGTTGAAACATTGTATCTATTTTTTTCCATAAATGACATTCTGCAAATACACTTAGAGGAGCGCTGCAGATACACTTTTTGCCGGCTTGGAATTAATCTTATTTTCATCCTACTTCTTCTTCTTCATCCTCATAAGAAGAAAAAGAAGAAGTAGGATGAAAATAAGAATAATTCCAAGCCGGCAAAAAGTGTATCTGCAGCGCTCCTCTAAGTGTATCTGCAGAATGTCATTTATGGAAAAAAATAGATACAATGTTTCAACCGCTGTATGGAGTGAATGTCCCAGAACTGTCATAAATAGTCTATTTCTGACAGTTCTGGGACATTCACTCCATACAGCTGTTTCAACCGCTGTATGGAGGGAATGTCATAGAACTGTCAGAAATAGACTATTTATGACAGTTCTGGGACTGTCCTTCCATACAGCGGTTGAAACATTGTATGTATTTGTTTCCATAAATGGATCCATTTATGGAAACAAATACATACAATGTTTCAACCGCTGTATGGAAGGACAGTCCCAGAACTGTCATTAATAGTCTATTTCTGACAGTTCCATGACATTCCCTCCATACAGCGGTTTCCGGCAAAAAGTGTATGTGCAGAGTTCCTCTATTCTGCAGATACACTTAGAGGAGCTCTGCAGATACACTTAGAGGAGCTCTGCACATACACTTTTTGCCGGCTTGGAATTATTCTTATTTTCATCCTACTTCTTCTTCTTCTTCTTCTTCTTCTTCATCCTCATCCTCTTCTTCTTCTTCTGAGGATGAGGATGAGGATGAAGAAGAAGAAGAAGAAGAAGAAGTAGGATGAAAATAAGATTAATTCCAAGCCGGCAAAAAGTGTATGTGCAGAGCTCCTCTAAGTGTATCTGCAGAATAGAGGAACTCTGCACATACACTTTTTGCCGGCTTGCAATTATTCTTATTTTCATCCTACTTCTTCTTCTTCTTCTTCATCCTCTTCTTCTTCTTCTGAGGATGAGGATAAAGAAGAAGAAGAAGAAGAATAAGTAGGATGAAAATAAGATTAATTCCAAACAGGCAAAAAGTGTATGTGCAGAGCTCCTCTAAGTGTATCTGCAGAATAGAGGAACTCTGCACATACACTTTTTGCCGGCTTGGAATTATTCTTATTTTCATCCTACTGCTTCTTCTTCTTCTTCATCCTCATCCTCATCCTCAGAAGAAGAGGATGAGGATGAGGATGAAGAAGAAGAAGTAGGATGAAAAGAAGAATAATTCCAAGCCGGCAAAAAGTGTATGTGCAGAGTTCCTCTATTTCTGACAGTTCTCTCACAGCTTCTTCACATGTACAGCGGTTGAAACATCTGTATCCTAAATGGAAACTAATAGATACAAATTAGTTTACTAATTGTATCTATTAGTTTCCATTTAGGATACAGATGTTTCAACCGCTGTACATGTGAAGAAGCTGTGAGAGAACTGTCAGAAATAGAGGAACTCTGCACATACACTTTTTGCCGGCTTGGAATTATTCTTCTTTTCATCCTACTTCTTCTTCTTCTTCTTCATCCTCATCCTCATCCTCTTCTTCTGAGGATGAAGATGAAGAAGAAGAAGAAGTAGGATGAAAAGAAGAATAATTCCAAGCCGGCAAAAAGTGTATGTGCAGAGTTCCTCTATTTCTGACAGTTCTCTCACAGCTTCTTCACATGAACAGTGGTTCAAACATCTGTATCCTAAATGTAAACTAATAGATACAATGTTTCAACCGCTAAACATGTGTTCCTTCTGTCAGAGAACTGTCAGAAATAGCGGAGCTCACTGCAGGGACACTTTTGCCGGCTGATCGGGAAATGTTCGATTCGCGCACCCGAAGTAGGCAAAATTTCGGTTTCGCCGCGAATCGAATATTTCCTGAAATTCGACTCGAATTCCGGTTCGCCTGGTTCGATTCGCTCATCTCTAGTGACAACCTATCATAGTACCACGCTTGAATTCACTGAGCTCCTGAGAGTGACCGTTTCTGTCACAAGTGTTTGTAGAATCAGTCTGCATGCCTAGGTGCTTGATTTTATATACCTGTGGCCATGGAAGTGATTGGAACACCTGAATCCAATGACTTGGAGGGGTGTCCCAATACTTTTGGCAATATAGTGTGTATATATATATATATATATATATATATATATATACACACACATATATACAGTACATTCTAAATACTTTATGTTTTCTTAGAATGTCTGTTCTCAGCTGCAGAAGAGGCTTAGAGAGCTCGGGCTGGAGAAATAGCAGCACATTGATTTTTCCAGTGAACGGCTGTCCAGGGGTCAGCACAATCCTGATCATTGGATGACAGGCAGGCTGTTCTTCCAGAACAGCCAGAAAACTGGCAATACTGGGATGGATGAGCTCTTATGCCTAGTGTGGTCAATTTGAAACAGGAAAGCAAGGGGGCCAGCAGCATCAACAGGTATTTCACACAAAGAACGCGGGGTAGTTTTTAACAAAAGTTCATGGAACAACAGACACATATAAAGAATATGAAATGTTGTGGTAACATATTCTTTAATGATATTCTGTATTGAGGAGTGGACCTAGAAAGGTCAAAATAGCTTACATAGCTTACCAATGCATTAAAAGGAACAGACTAAGACAAAATGTATGTATAATAAATGCTTTTGCACATTACATGGCACCCATGAAATTATTGTGGAATAATATATCTAATACTAGATTATTCAAAGGTGGCAAAATCAGTATTAAATGGAAGGGAAAGGTGACTGCATGCTACATATTGCCAGATAGATCCAGAAATACTAGTATACAAACCAGTTAGTGTGAGCAAGGTTTAGTTTTTGTTAGTACCTCCATATCTGCTAATCATACTAACTTGTGCTGAGCTTCGCATTGGAACTAAACAGCACAGTTTAGTTTACTCTGATTTAATACAGTTCCAGTTTTCAGTAGTAATCACGTTATATCTGAAAACTGTAACAAATTATGTAATGTGCGCAGCCTAACTGAACCTGGCAGGAAACAATCCAGCATGATGTTTGATAAAGTAATCTTTGTTGCTGCAGGCACCCTCCCAACATAATTACCAATGATGAAGAACACAGGAAACTTCATGGAAATAATACAAGGAAGCCTTTTTTTCAACACCCATCCCTAAAACTTCATCTAAACAATCATTGTTTTACTGTCGTGGGTTGAATCTTAATAAAACAGTTAATTGGAAGGCAAGGTAATCTGATAAAAAGAAAATATTGGCATAGGTCTGACACAATTCATATTTTGTATGTCCTGACAATATCATAAACAATATTCTAGCAACAACAATAAACATAATGAATCATAATGATAAAAATAGAAAACCGCCAGTATGTAAATTAAACATTTTATAGCTTTTGAACCTAAAAAAAGACTATTCAAGTATTTTTCTTCAAAAAAATCTTAAACATGTCTCAAGTTAATGTATACACACAGATATTTAAAATTTTTCATTTAGTTATTTAATTTTATTTTAAAGCCAGAAAAAGACTCATACCAGTTTATGTTTAAATATATATATATATATATATATATATATATATATATACGCATATTATAATTTGTGGCTGAGTTTTATTATTATTATCATTACAGGTACTTATATAGCGCCGTCAATTTACGTGGCGCTTTACATATATTGTACATTCACATCGGTCCCTAACCCTCAAGGAGTGTACAATCTAAGGTCCCTAACTCACATTCATACATACACATACTAGGGCCAATTTTAGACAGGAGCCATTTAACCTACCAGCATGTCTTTGGAGTGTGGGAGGAAACTGGAGTGCCTGGAGGAAATTCCCTTGCAAATTACTTTTTCTCAGAGAGCAATGTTGCTTCCCGCCCTCACACTCCATTGCTCTATGCTCTATGGCAGCCTTTCTCAACCAGGGTGCCCAGGCACCCTAGGGTGCCTTGAGGTTTCTTAAGGGGTGCCTTGGCAAAATGTCTAAGAATTGCCCAAAACTTGTATACAAGCCAGCTGGTGGAACAAGCCTGTCTTTTAGTTACACAAAGCCACAGGTTTTCATTGTGCACCATAACAACCTAGCCAACAGTGTCCTGATAACCAATGACATCAGTTGATAAGAAGAATGTCAGCTGCCTGCACAGCATCCTAGTTTGACCCTCGCCTGCCCCTCTCCATCAGTGCTGGGGTCACATTAGCTCAGTTAGGGAGAAGAGAAACACTGGAATACTAGTCACTACCAGTGTGCAAAAGTGTATTTGCTTTGGAAGAATAAATCCCCTCTAATATTGGGTGTTCTACATGTGTGAATGTTGCTGCCTTATATAAAACTATTAGAATAGTCTTTCACAATGTAGAATGGGGTGCCTCAAGACTGTCCATAATTTTAAAGGGTGTCTCAGGACTGTCCATAATTTAAAAGGGTGCCTCGGGACTGTCCATAATTTAAAAGGGTGCCTCGGGACTGTCCATAATTTAAAAGGGTGCCTCAAGACTGTCCATAATTTTAAAGGGTGCCTCAAGACTGTCCATAATTTTAAAGGGTGTCTCGGGACTGTCCATAATTTAAAAGGGTGCCTCGGGACTGTCCATAATTTTAAAGGGTGCCTCAAGAGTGCCCATAATTGTAAAGAGTGCCTCGGGACTGTCCATAATTTTCAAGGGTGCCTGGACTGAAAAAGGTTGAGAATCACTGCTCTATGGGGTAACAGCCATACCATTCAGCAAAAGTGTCCTCACATAGACTTCTCATAAACCAGCACTGAGAATATATGTTGTCAGGAGAAAGGGGACAGCAGTACAGGGAATTAACCTTTAACCTTAATTTTCCAGCTTATTACTCTGCCCTTTTTTTCAGGAAGCGCACCCATAGGTGTTGGCTTTGATAAGTATGTAGGAAAATCTGCTACCTGAATCTGGTGACACTCTCAAAATCCCATGATACAGTAGGGGAGATTTACTAAAACTGGAGTACAGACAATCTGGCGCAGCATCTCTAAAATGCACTCCTTCCTAACCAATGACCACCAAACTTCTAGTTCACTCCCTGGTCTCTCGCCTCAACTACTGTAACTCCCTCCTCATTTATGATGGACTGAAGGGGGATAGCCTGTGTAAAGGTAAGACATACCTTTACACAGGCTATCCCCCTTCAGTCCATCATAGATGCTGCTGCCAGACTCATCCACTTTACCATCTACTCAGCATCTGGTAGCCCACTCTGCTGATCCCTCCATTTGCGTACGTTCACTTAACAAATTGAGATTAAAAATACTAATAACAGCTTACAATGCCATCCACAATCCTGCTCCCACCTAACAACTGTAATGTTATTTTCTCCATTAGCTCATCCCCCACAGTTATTAACTTTTGTATTTCTTGACCCTCCCTCTTAGATTGTAAGCTCTAACGAGCAAGGCCCTCTGATTTTTCCCGTATTGAATTGTATTGTAATTGTGCTGTCTGCCCTTATGTTGCAAAGCGCTGCATAAACTGTTGGTGCAATTTAAATCATGTATAATAATGAGCACACTCACTATCTTTTGGTGAGATGATATGGTAGCAGCACACATAACAGTTCTGTATGGCAGTAATGTGATGAGATTCTACAAATATGTAACAGTTTGTTTGGAGGGACCATGTGATACTTACAATACAGCAGTTAGGTCTCTTTATGCAGAAAGGAATAACAAGTGGAATTCTTACTGCGTCTCTGTGCTGTTCTCTTGGTACTGAAAGGCAGGAATCTGAATTCACATCTCCAAGAAGGCAAACTCAGCTACCTTTTTCCAGACGCCTCCCTCACCTATCTCCTTATTCCCAGACTTCTTTGCAGACTCCATTACTCTCTCTGATGTCACACACTCTGCAGGATGGCACATGTGTCTCCCTTCTCTGTGTCCACCCTGCAGAAGTAAATTGTGGTGTCCATTTTGGTATAGTCTGAAATAAATTGGTGAAAAACAGTTAGGATCAGAATGTTCTGGATAAAAGTGAACAATTGCTGCCTCATAATAGATATTAACGTCAACTTTACAAAGTGATATAGTTCTGCTGGACATATAAACAATAGCATAACAAATGTCTTTGAGGTTGCTAGGCTGAATGTTAGTGTTGCTGCACACAATTATGTTATAAAACTAATACAAATCTCTTTAAATTGTGGCTTTTTTGCAGAGCTACAAATTTCAGCTGTCTTATCAGTTTTTAGCTGAGGGGACACGCTGGGATTTACATTAGAATGAATGGAGGAATCTCCACTGCCCTCTATTGCATTAAAGCAATACAATGGCTCTGATGAACAGTGATTGCTTCAGATAGGATAATTTTCCACAAAATTCAGTCAATTTTCAAACATATAATTGAAATTCTGACATATCAATATTCAGCCCATCGGAATATAAGATTACCAGATTTTTTTAAATAAATCCAGGAACACCATACTGACCATGCCTATTTTTAACCCCACTTACATAATCACACACATAATCACACATACACTTGTGGCAACACCCACAAAACTGTACATCAATTTTTAACACACTCTCCAACAATTGGTCATAGACTTTTGAAACAAGAGACAGACAAAATAAGCAGATTTTAAATAAGAGGCATCTAGATGTGCATGCATGGTCATGAGAGACACTTTGACTGTATTAGGAAGAAAAATGCAATGAGCGTAACACTGAACACCACTGAACATGGAGGCATGGCCAATAAATTGGGTGTCGCTTTACAGGTACAGTTTGTAATGTGAAAGCAAAAAGAATCCAGCTTTGGTGTCAGTGGCAGCAATAGTAACCGCCAGCATTAGAGTCATTGGCAGCAATATTAAACCCCAACCACTGGAGCAAGCAGGCGCAATAACAGTCTCCATGTCAAGAAATATTTCTACTAGCTATTTCTAATATCTACTAGCGAGCTCCCTGTGCAGGGCCTCTGTGCCTGCTCCATACTCACTCTTTCTTTGAAGACCTTTGCAGCTCTGCTGCTTAGGCAGAGCCCCTCTCTGTCTGTGAAAACATACCTGCACCTTATCTGTCAGTGCACCACACCATAACATATAACACCATAACACACATCATCAAGCTATGTTAGGGTGCAATTTAGGATGAATGGCACTGCATTGCACTAATACAAGTTGATTGTGATGGAAGGGAGGGGGCAGGGGATATTCCTAAATTTTTTAGCTGTTGTGGAACAAATAGTCCCAGTGATGCCATCCTGAGAGGCTGACACCTCAACTTCCACAGAGGCCAGAAAGCCATAGTCCTCCACAATCAGGCCCGGACTGGGACAAAATATAGGCCCTGGCATTTTGGACTGAGCAGCCCAGAACCCGGAGACCCTTTCCTCGGAGCCTGGTGATGGAACGATAGGGCCCGGTCGCAAGAGCGACCTTTGTGACCCTGGTAGTTCCGCCACTAGTGTCTGTAGGCTTTTATTTAAATTTTTTACAATTTTATATTTTTTTTTATTGTTTCACTTTTTTTGTAGGAGAGAAAGAAGAAAGGAAGGAAGGAGGGAAAGGAAGGAAGGAAGGAAAGGAAGGAAGGAAGGAGGGAAAGAAAGAAAGAAAGAAAGAAAGAAAGAAAGAAAGAAAGAAAGAAAGAAAGAAAGAAAGAAAGAAAAGTAAGGAGGGAAGAAAGGAAAGAGTAAAAGAAAGAAGGAAGGAGGGAAAGTAGGAGTGAAAGAAAGAAAGAGGGAAAGAAAGAAAGAAGGAAGGAGGGAAAGAAGGAGTGAAAGAAAGAGGGAAAGAAAGAAGGAAGGAAGGAGGGAAGCAGGAGATAGACAGAGAGAGAGAGAGAGAAAGAGTGATGTATAAAAGGAGGGAAAGAAAGAAAGAAATGAAGGAGAGAAAGAGAGATGTATAGAAAGAAAGAAGGAAGGAGGGAAAGAAAGAAAGAGAAAGGAAGGAGGGAAAGAAAGAAGGAGGGAAAGAGGGAAAGAAAGAAGGAGGGATAGAAAGAAAGAAAGAAAGGAGAGAAAGAAAGAAGGGGGGAGAGAAGTCACAAGGCTGGTGGGGAGTGTAAGTGGGGCAGACACAAGCAGAGAGGGTGGGAGGAGTAGGGGCAGAACCAGCTTTCTCTCTCCTCTCCCCTGTGGCTGGTGGGGGGGGGGGGCGGGGGACTGTCAGCACTGGGGACAGAATACCTCCAAGTACCTCCAAAGTACAGAGAGAGTTTTATCTTGTGAAGAGTGCACTGTATAGGAGAGTTCTGTGTACAGTGAGCATCAGAGCATACCTCTGGTTCTAGTCCATACTCACTGCTGCTGCTGAAGACGCTGCTAGAGACACTTCTCCACTGGAGGCCAACACCACTCTGCTGCATGCCACTGCTCCTGGGGACATACCGGGGGTTGTTTGCTGGGGACAAAATGGGGACTCTCACTGTCAAATGGTGACAAATGACATTATTTTAATATGTATATTGTATATTGATTTTACTACTTTGTGTGACTGTCTATGGAATTGTCAGAAGGGAGCGCCCTCAGTTCTGTCAAAGCAGGAGATCCTAGACAGATCTCCTGTGAGTCAAATAAGAACAGACATGGATGCAACATATATGACATCCAAGTGTATTCCAATTTTCCTGCATCTTATGATGGAGGAAAAAGTGGACCCGTGTAATCTCTATGGGTGGACAGATGTACAGTATGTTTACATGAGCCAGCCTATATATGCCCACATACTGTCAGGACAGTAAAAGCGAACCCATATGCAAACTTTTTCTGTTCAGACTGCTGTACTGAAAGAACCCCCAATTGGATAGATATAGGCAGATGCACATTTGCTTACGTCTGACCACCCATAGGAATACATTGCACTCTGTTTTTAATCCATGTAATTAAGGGTCAAGTGAAGGCTTTACTGTAATTATCAAATTGTTTCAAATAAAGAATAAAACATTATCACTGGATACTTTAGAAGCCAGCTTTCCCTTTGTGCTCAGAGAACTAAGGACTGTAATAGAGCAGTTGTATAGTAGCTTGGCTTTGCAACCCCATCAATACATTGATGATGATGTGCTGTGCTGCGACCACACCCTGGAAAACTATTAGATCTATGAAAGTTCTATTTTTGTCTTCTTTTTCAGCATTGATCTCTCAGCCAGTTCACACAGCTGCTAATGGAAAATTACAACGTTTTGTTGCAGCTCCACCACAGTCTTTTTCTATTTTTGTCTTTATAATCATCATCATTAGCTGAAGTGGCCTTCACTGATCTGGTAATAAAGCTGCAAGTGACTAAAATTTTATTTACACCTTTGGCTTTAGCAAAAATCAATTCCCCTATCATACGGACACATTTTTAAATATGAGATCAAATAGAGGTGAAATATTTTCACAAAATCAATATACACCATTTTTCTTCCTGTTAACATATAATCCAACAAATACCTATTGATATATTTTTTGCAAGATTTTTAAAATTTTGCAAAGTTATCAGAAACTGAATTGTGAGGTAAACTGGGCAAATTCCTTGTGCTTGAAATTTTAAATGGCTCACTTATCTCTGTGGACAAATAGGTTAAATCTCTTAAAAGCTTGCCATGAAAACTATACAGTTTCTCCAAACAAAAAAGTATCATTAGATGTTCTACAGGCCAACTCTGTTGTTAATACAATTGAACTAATACAGCTATAACTACTTTTCTGCTTTATAAACAATACTGTAGTCACAAAAGAATTTTAACTGTATAAATGGAAAAGTTGCAAGATATTTTCCCGCAAGCATTTCCTGATGACATTAAAGCAAAATTTACAGTCTTGATTATATTTTATTTATCGGTCAAGTAAGCGCCTGATTGGGGTTATCTAGAACTGCAATAATACACCAGTTTGAAGTTAATTAAAGATGCCATAAATGTCAGGCGCTTGAACTGTACAATGTCCCTTCTAATTGCCCTTTTCAGAATTTGAGATAAGCAAGGTCAACTGTTATTTTGTTTCCCAGGGGAAAAGTAGAGCCACAGACGTAGTGTGGGATGCCCTACTGACTATAAAAATAGCTCCAGGAGGTGCTGGGCATTTGATGTTTTCCAGCCAGATTGTTCTGGGTGTTTTTGCTGCTTATGTTGTTTCTAAATATAACAAGTGTTGTATCTTTGTGAAAGACCAAACCCTCTGATATTTCATTTAAAGAAGAATGAACTCTATAAAGTCTTGACCATGACATCCTATGAGTAAGTGCCCTTGAGCCTTGCTGTGTTACAGTGAAATACAGGAAGCTTGGGGTTTCTAAGCAGCGGCACATTTCATTCATGGAATTTCACTGAACACCATAAGATAATTATAGCAAGGAATTGGAAAGGAAGAAAACACTCAGTGGCCAACTTTCATGTGAGTGCTGGCATTTTGTGTTTTCTTTAACAGATGTCCTGTGGATTTTTACGGATTGCTAATGTTTATGCAGTTTTTTTGTTAAAGTGGGGAAGTGATTAGTGTAAAATAAAAGTGCATGTGGGGGATGATGCCCTCATTATAGGAAGTTATCATGGGGGTGATGCACTTAAGGAATTTACCACTTTATTATTTAGTGACGTAGTATAAAGTTACTTTTAAACCTCATGTGTCAAGAACAGGACATTCTCATTAGTATGGTAGGCTTAGTCAAATCCAGTTTTTACAAAATCATTCTATAGGTTTCAATGACAAGGAGTTGTTTTGATCTCTCTAAATACTGTATATCCTTTAATCCTGGGAAAGGTTATGGTATGCAAATGCATAGTTATTAATCTCGCAGACAAGAAGACAGCGTATGTCACCAAGATATAGATATGCCTTAGAAAAGAGGGTGGCCCTTACATTATATAGTCGGTAGATCTAAGTGAGATTATATAATCAGACGGGTGGATTTAGTAAAGGCAAATTACTCCAAAGCTTAGTAAATGAGGGAAGCTCTGCTGATGTCCATCATTCAATTATGTGCAAGCAAAACTACTACTTTTTTTTATTTTCCTTGCATGTGATTAGGCATTTTTTGCAAAGTGAAGCTTCAATATATTTACTAAAATCTGGAACACTTGCAAATTGCACAGTCTATTTGCATTTAGTAAATCCACCCCAGAGTGTAAAGTGTATGGCCATTCTAATGACTATCCATTCACCACATACATTCAGAGTACAGCCTATCCATCTCCAATCTCAGTTATGACTTGGTGAAGAGCAAAATGTTACACACAATTATCATTATCCACATAATGGGCCTCTGAGTAACAGGGCAATGTGTAACACAGTAAAACATTCAGTCACTTAACAAAATGCCACAAAAGATAGTAAAAGGAAAAAAATATTACTCCAGGGCCATAACTAAGCCTCCTCTCTAATCTCCTTTTCAAATGCAATACCTCTAGTGATGCAGAATAATAGTTACTTTAATGGCAATTGTACAGTTTCTCAAAATATATACATTTATTTTATTTAAATGTATTAATCAGATGTCGATTTTTTGACATAAATGTAGCAAGACATGCTCTTGCCCCCCTGTGATTCTGGGCCCCGTAGCAGTCACATGCTCTTCTGTGACTATAATTATGTTCTTATGCCACTTGATATTCAACGTAAAACAAAGAGCATATAAAGATAACACAAATCTCTCACACTAAAAAAATGACTTGCCTTTCTTCAAGCAGGGAACTGTTTCCCGAGGTTAGTAGAGCCGTCCTGTCAGCTAGTATGTCAATGACAGGGAAATTCTGGATACAATTTGTCAGCAAAAGGCAAACCATAAGCAAGTGTACTTTCTCTTTCCTCTGCACTGTCAGCCTGCACTTGTGGCCCAAGCATAATGCTATTCTAAAAATATTAAGTCGCTTTGTTAATTAGGTGTATCTCCTCCTTTTTCTATACTGTGTCTGTAACAGACACAGCACAGTGCAGTGCAGCTGGAGCTGAATGAGCCATATTCCTCTGCTATACTGAAAACTGGCATAGCTGGTTGATTTGTACAGACCCTGTGCAAGAGTCCATTTCACTTTGAGAAAGAAACTAGTGTGGGTGGGACAGATAGACCTGAAACAGGTTTATGTGTTTAGCTAATGTGGTGGAAATGAGATTTTGTGTCTATTTGCCCCAGGTTGGCATTGTGTCCACAGCAGCATTTGCATTAGCAGAGCAGAGTAGAAATGGCCATAGAAGGATTATTTTGATGTAGCTGGCCAGCTTAAATATGTTTTGCAATATGTGTGAACCAGGGGCGGACTGACCATTTGGAAACTCGGCACTGCCCGAGGGCCCAGGGTCAGTAGGGGGCCCCATGAGATGCCTCTAGTACCCTTTTCATAGGCTTTTCTGAGTTTGGGCAAGGACACAGGGGCCCCATGATCCCCTATTGCCCAGGGGCCCCATGAATTGTCAGTCCGCCCCTGGTGTGAACCAAAAATCCCCTATTTTTTATTTCTATGTTTGCTGGAAATGGTAATTAGCAATGTGCAGAGGGGTCCCCTGGGATTTCTAGTAAATGTGGGGCACGCCTTTGTTGAAGTGGAATTTCAGTCTCTCAATCAACCTGGACTATTTGTAATCCTTATGCTGCTAGAATTAGAAAATAGACAGGAAAGTATATCATATTTACTTGTTTTAAACTTTTTCTTTTTACATTTTTTCAGTTACTTCCTGGTTTCCATGCCAGGCAAATGGTGTCATACATCCCAGCAGGCTTCAGGGGAGGGGGAAAGGTTCTCGGCTCAGCCAATGCCTGAGCTAAGGGCAGATGGATTTCCAGGAAGTAAATGCTACAAGAATCATCTGCCCTTATTCAAGATGGCCACGGCCAGAAATACCATGTTTTTCAAAATGATTTCTCAGCAAAAAAAGCATGGAGACATGAATGGATGGGTGAGTTTGCTTTGAATATTAACAATAAATTAAACAGCATTTTTGGTTTGTGGTGCTCAGATGCAGTGCAGTTCCCTGCTTATGTATGTTTACACTAGCCCACATGGTAAAATGCAGAATTCTACCTTGCCAGCAACTGTCTGGTTGAACTCCATCAGGGTGTGATGCGAGTTTAAGCTTACTTTATTCTTTTTTATAACTTTGTTGAAAGTGTCATATAGTGACACGACATTCATGTCTCTACACAGCACTATGGTGACATGCAGTGCCAACCAGTGTTCTACAGAAAATGTACACCTGCTACATATACTACATGATAACACACAACATACCAGCATTGTGGTGTGAACATGGCACATAGGAAATGATTGTTTTCTATGTGCCCTTGCCGTGACCTGTGCTTATCCAGTGCAGAAAGAAGTGGGTCATAAAGTGTGAATAAGCCTTAATGGTATAGATAAGATTTTTCACAATATGCTTATCAAATACACATATATAAACCTGGAACTACAAATTCTTTGGTCCTTGTTTACACTTGCTTTGCTCTCTGAAGAGTGATCCACATTTAGATTTAGATTGCTCTTCAGAAAGCCTTTGACCTGAAATGAGGAGGCAATTTATCTCCTCTCCATCATTTGTCTTAGCCCCCTAACCTAAATGGTGGACTACCATGCCACAACCATGCACAAACATGCATTGTGCATGGTTGCAAAGTGGTTGCAGAGCAGCCCCTTTCACTTGAATGGGTTGCATTTGGTGGATGGTAGTACCCACCAAGTGCAACAGGGGGGAAAAATTGCATCCACAGCTGCAAAACAAAGCATCACAGCCGTGGCATATACACACCCCATGCACTCCCTTTCCAGATATAGGGGAAGCAGTTGAGGGGCAGATAAAATACTGCTCAACAGTGTGCTTTTGATGCCCTCTCCAACTGCTAGTACACCGTGTTCCAAATTATTATGCAAATGATATTTTTCTCATTTACCTAAATAATTGATGTAAATAACAGTCAGCATAATTCTCATGTTATCAACTATCAATAGTACAATTCACATTTTATTGAACAAACCTCCTAATGATAACAGGATTTTTTTAAACATAAAACACTTACAATGCACTGTTCCAAATTATTCCGCACAGTAAGTTTCAAAACACTTTATAGGTTGTAAAGAACTGAAAATTGTCATTTGTTGTGTTTGCAGCATATTTACTGAAATCAAAAGCTATTTCAATCAAACTTTTAACAACATTTTACCTTTTTAAACATTTTAACAGGTCACGTTACATTTTAACATAGGACCCCTTATTTGATAGCAGCTTCACAAGTCTTGCATTCGTTGAACTTGTGAGTTTTTGGACAGTTTCTGCTTGAATTTGTTTGCAAGATGTCAGAATAGCCTCCCAGAGCTGCTCTTTGGATGTAAACTGCCTCCCACCCTCATAGATCTTTTGCTTGAGGATGCTCCAAAGGTTCTCAATAGGATTGAGGTCAGGGGAGGATGGAGGCCACACCATGACTTTCTCTCCTTTTATCCCCATAACAGCCATTGATACAGAGGTATTATTTGCAGCATGACATGGTGCATTGTCATGCATGAAGATGATTTTATTACGGAAAGCATAGTTCTTCTTTCTGTACCAGGGAAGAAAGTGGTCAGTCATAAACTCCACATACTTTGCAGAGGTCATCTTTACACCTTTGGGGCCCCTAAAGGGGCCGACCAGCTCTGTTCCCATGATTCCGGCCCAAAACATGACTCCACCATGACCACCATGACCTCGCAGCCTTGTTGGAACCATCCACTACTCCATCCATCTGGACCATCCAGGGTTGCACGGCACTCATCAGTGAACAGGACTGTTTGAAAATTAATCTTCATGTATTTTTCTGCTCAACACAGCCGTTTCTGCTTGTGAGCATTGGTTAGTGGTGACCAAATAGAAGGTTTATGCACAGTTGCAAGACTCTAGAGGACTCTACACCTTGATGTCCGTGGGACTCCAGAGGCACCAGCAGCTTCAAATATCTGTTTGCTGCTATGTAATGGTATTTTAGCAGCTGCTCTCTTGATCCGATGCATGGATTTGGCAGAAATCTTCCTCAATGTGCCTTTATCTGCACAAACCCATCTGTGCTCTGAATCAGCCGCATATCTCTTAATATTGCGATGATCACGCTTACGTTTTCATGAAATATCTAATGTTTTCATACCTTGTCCAAGGCACTGAACTATTTCACTCTTTTCGGCAGCAGAGAGATCCTTTTTCTTCCCCATATTGCTTGAAAATGGTGCTCTGCTTAATAATGTGGAACACCGTCCTTTAGTAGTTTTTCCTTAAATTGGGCTCACCGGCCAATTTAATTATCACAGGTGTCCGAGCTTGTTTTCAGTGATCAAAAGAGCCTTGACACACAATGCCATCCATGAGTTAAACTGAAAAACAAAATATTTAATCTTTGTGACACTTAAATAGAATTTGCATAATAATTTGGAACACGGTGTATAGTCCTTAAAGTGTTTGTAAAAACAAAAACTGAACCTCATTAGTATGCTTACTTCTGTTAAAAGGGCTCTTCTCCCCAAGCCCTTTATTTATAATATTTTGCGAAACCAGCCAGGAGTCATTTCTGAAAATGGTATTTTCAGGATTCTTTAAGGCCCCTTGCACATTATTTGTCTAGCCCCTCTGCATTTAATCCTGGAGGTTTAGTGTGCCTGAGAGGTACAGGTGCAGTGTTCATTCCCCTAGCCCCTCCCTCTTAGATTGTAAGCTCCAAGGATCAGGGCCCCCCCTAACCCTCTTGTATTGAAGTGTATCATTGCTGTATTGTCTCCATTTATATTGTAATGCACTGGCAGTATTATAATAATAATAATAATAATAATAATAATAACTCCTGCTGCCTGCTAAAGTCTGAGACAGGCTGAAATATGCTGCACCTAGACGGGGATGAACCATCACCCCCCGAATGGCACTGACATTTAGGAGTCCATGCATTCTGGGATGAATGTCCAGAACAAAGAATGCCTGCATTTCAAGAATGTGTCACTGAACACAGTATTTTGCCCTAAATACCAGTACCACTCCATTCCATTCCACAGTGTTCAGCCCTGTCTAGCCGCAGCATATTTCAGCTTGTCTTAGACTTTGACAGGCTGCAGGCAACGGAACTGGATGCTGCACCTCTGCCTCCCAGGGTGCATTAAAACACTGAGATTTAACATGTAGGAGCTAGAAACTCCATGTAAAATGGGCTTTAGTGTTTACAGATACTTAAAGTAGTACATTTACATGACCTATTCAGTCACATAGTTAGTCATGTTAAAAAAAAACAACACATTTTTAATTTAACCAAATTTAACCAAAAGATAAATAAACAGGTAATATAAAAAAACCTAAACCATAGCTGATCCAGAGAAAGGTAAAAAGGTCTTTTTAGGCACAGTCAAATTTTTAATTTCTTTCTAACCGCAAAAAGGCAAGCAGATCAACTTTCTATGGGACTATTTCTAATAAATATTAAGAACCAGTCAAATTTTTTTGTATCTACGGAGTTGGCTAGAACCAGCACCTGTGGAGACCTATTTCATTTTTTTGACAGCTCTTACCCCTGGTTCACATATCTGTGGCGGTGCGGACTGCGTTTTTCAGGGGCACGAGAGCCCATTCATTTGAATGGACTCCCGTTGCCCCGGGACACGCAGGGAAGAAGTCCCTGCACTTCTTTGGAAAACGCAGCCCACATGGGAACCGAGGTTCACAGTACTGTTGCGATTTCCAGTGCAGGCGACGTGCCATTAGAATTAATGGCTCCCGCACGCGGGTCCACATTTCTCTGTGCAGGTGGTGCAGCTGCCAGTATTTTTGTTGCGGATCCGCAGCGGCACCACCCACACAGATGTGAATGTATTTTCAATAAGAATTTACATTTGCCTGTGGGAAGTTACAGATATATTTTACCATAACCACATACCTATAATCAATCATTATGTACATACATGCATATCAGTAGTATTGCTGAAGTTCAAAACAGAAACAATATATAAAATCTAAAATGGGATTTGGTAGAATTCCCTATATCTACTGTCTGTAACCACCTAAGTTTATAGTACCTGCTGAGGATGACTAAATATTGAGTGCTCAGTCAAATTTAGGGCAGCAAAGATGACTGAAAAGGTAGATTAGATGAAAAGTATTTACAAAATCAAATGTAAGGTAAAGTCTGATATGAAAGGTTATTGATATGAAAAGTTTATTTGTATGACCATCCTAGAGAAAAGTCTGGTTGAGCCCTAGGAGGCACTCTGCACATGATCAGTTTAGTGTGTAGAGAGCTTTTTTTGCGGGGGGGGGGGGGGCATGTGATCAGCACAGGGCCAATCAGCACTGTCCAGATAAAGGGTCAGGGGTCATGCAGCATCTTAGGACATTCAGTGGAGAATGAAAACCCCTTCTACAAGCTTTAACCAGAGCTCGGCAAATGCTGATGGAAGTCGCAAGACTGCTATATACTGCTGATAAGAAAAGGCATTTAGCAGTTTATATTTACTAAAATAATTGCATTTCCATGTTCTGTGTACTGTGGGAGACCAGATATAGTGAATGAAGGGTTCTGAGTTTAGTAACACTTTAATGGTGTGGAGACATAGTAGGGTTTATTTACTAAAGCTGGATCACTCAGAACCTTGTGCATAGAAACCAATCAGCTTCCAGGTTTTATTGCTAAAGCTTAACTGAACAATATGAGGATAGAAGCTGATTGGCTACCATGCACAGGTGCATGAAATTCTGAGCGAACCAGTTTTATTATTATTATTATTATTATACAGGATTTATATAGCGCCAACAGTTTGCTCAGTGCTTTACAATATAAAGGGAGACAATACAGCAACAAAACAGTTCAATACAAGAGGGATTTGAGGGCCCTGCTCCTTGGAGCTTACAATCTAGGAGGAAGGGGCTAGTGGTACAAAAGGTAGTAACTGTGGGGGATGGACTGGTTGGAAAAGTAGAAGATTCCAGTATTAGCTATGGGCAGGATAGGCTTCCCTTTAGTAAATAAACCCAAGCATGTCAGTTCTGGATTTAAAATCTTGCTTGTTAGCCCTTTATTTCATTAAGTTCCACTTTAAGGTAAAAATCGAATAAGAAAAATAAGGAATAGACAAGAACAGAAGCTTGGAAGCCTAGAAACAGATAAAAAAATCTGGATTCCAGCCAATTTCAAAATTCCCTTTTAAAGACTTCAAAATCAAAGTCATGAAATGTATTAAATCTCTAGAATGGATGTTATCTGTAGTTGCATAGAACTGCCAAATCCATGGTCTTCACATGTTTTTTATACTACAATTTTTCATATATATATATATATATATATATATATATATATATAAACAAACAACCTATCCCAGTTCTTGTCAAGATCAGCTGCATCATACGTTTCATTCTCAAGGTTCTGAAGTGTCTTTAACATTAACATGTTAAAGTAATTTCAAAAGTCATTTTCAATAATTAAAAATGTTTAAAAAAGCTTTCATTAAGATATTACCTAAACCTATTATCCTAAACCTAGTTTCTTCAGGCATTTCTGTTATAGGTAAAAAAACAAGTATTTTATTTGAATAAAATGTCAATGGATTATATACACATTGCTTGAGCAAACTAATTGTCATTCAGTTAGTGTTCATATCTAACTTGCTGACTATAAAGTGTCTCTGTGTTTAGGTTCTCTGCTGAACATTTTTTTTTAACCACTTGACCTCTAAAAGGTTTTACCCCCTTCATGGTCCGGACATTTTTTGCTTTAAAGCACAAATAGAGCCTTCTTTTATTAATATTTAACCTCACGTGACATCCACCCAGGGTCTCAAGCTCCACAGGCCACACTCTGATCTGTCACCCGTTGTGTCCACCACCCATTGCTGCTATCATGTGATCGCTGCGACCAATCACAGAAGATCACATAACAATTGTACACAATGAATTGTCCATTCACACACAGAGCCAGGACTCGGCCCCGCCCCTCTCTCTTCTCATTGGCTCACTTGCTGTGATTGACATTGGCTCCCACTGCTGTCTCTGCCAATGAGGAGAGGAAGTCCTGGGATAGCCAAGACTCCAGGTCACATCACTGGATCAAGAGGGGGCTTAGGTAAGTATTAGGGGGGTTGGGGGGGGGATGCTGCACACAGAAGTTTTTTACCTTCATGCATAGATTGCATGAAGGTAAAAAACCTTCAGCCTTTACAATCACTTTAATATAACATTATAAGGGTGATGGTTGCAACCATCATTGACACCCTTACTTACTTAGTGAATATCTCCTGGTACTGTTGATTAGTAAATTTGGTACTAGATCTGCATTTCTCCGTGACTCCTACCACAGTAAGTGTTAACACTATGGACTTTAGCATTTGTATCTTTCATAATAATATACTATGTGGAGCTGACTTCATCTAACTCAGGAGCCTTTCCATAGAATGCATGTTTCTCTTTTTCTACACAATCTTCTGTTTGTGACTAACAGTGCATCAGGGGTATTTTGTACATTTTCTTGTTTTGCTGCATTTATTGTGCTATTAATGATGGTTCACTCAGCCAAGGACTTTCCAGTCTGTGTTCTTGGAATGATTTCTACACTGTAATGATGCTGGTCATCGTGTCTCTCTGAATCAGGGATTTTTTTTAGCCTTTACTCTATCCAATGGACTCCCAGGCTATGTACTTTCAATTTTTTTTAAAAACCTTTATAGTTTATGCATCCTGGGCTTTAGTAGTGTATAGAGCATTACTGCTCATAATCGTATTTTTCTTGCAGTTTTTACTACCATTAGGATTGAGACTTAAAAGGATCATGTGTAGCTTAGAAGATTTCTTCATTGCTGTTTAAAGCAGAGCTCCACCCAAAAGGGGAAGTTCCACTTTAAGGACTGCTCCCCCGCTCCCCATTAAGGATTGGCACCTTTGGAGGGCGGGGGGGGGGAGCGGATATACGAATTTGACAGGTACCCGCTCCCACTCCCAGTCCGATTGCCTAGACGGCTGGAAGTGGAGGGTGTCCTCCCTCCATCCCTCCCTGTAGTCTTTTGGGACACGTGACAGGTCCCAGAAGACTACAGGACCATTCATGAAGCTCAGCGCTACTCACGCACGTGCAGTGGGTACCCGGCTGTGAAGCCACAAGCTATCACAGCCGGGTGCCAACACTGAAGATGCCGGCCTCCTGGCATACAGGACATCCGGTTAAACAAGCTGCAGGGGACACAACACAGGACCGAGGGACAGGTAAGTAGCTGTATTTTAAAAGTCAGCAGCTACAGTTTTTGTAGCTGCTGACTTTTATTTTTTGACAGCATGAGTGGAACTCCGCTTTAAATACTAATTTCTTTTTAGAAGCCCCTAACATTCTGGAGGACCATTGATTCATGCATGACCTGGCTAATTTTCTTTGACTAATCCTACAAGAGTGACTCCAACAAGCAGCTTTCCAGGTCATAGGGACACCATGACAAGATAGAGATCCATGGTCAGTTGAATGGGTATCAGTTCACAATGGAACAGCATGACCTATGGGCTTGGGTCATACGCAAAACCAAGATGGCTGTGACACGGTGAGAATTAAGGTTATATTTATTAGCAATGTTTTTATATTGTATTTATACAATATGGTTTATTCATTTTGATGTACAGAAAAAATAAGCAAAAAAGGATTTTTGCATCCAAAATTAAAAGCTCAATTTCCAATTGAAAACACCTTGAACAATTTATTGCATGGTTTACATTATTGCTCGGAGTGACTATAAGTTGTTGGATGCCGCAATTCACTGATTTGACTTACACATAGTTTTCTGTTCATTTGATTCGGTTATGGTACTTATTTCCTCTCACACAAATATGTGCTCAATAAAACTGTTTATTAGAGGAAACACAATACAGATTGATGGTGTTACCAAATATTTGACACGGTCTGATTTTACTTAAATCAGTTATTCTGTTTGTTGTTCTCTCAAAACCCAGATGATATATTGCAAAGTCCAAACAAGAGGACGGTTTGACCTATTCTGTTTTATTTCTGGCAGTTCCAACTTATATAGACACCCAGATCTTCATATCTTTGTGTACCATCTGTACTAAAAAATTGCTCTGGATCAAATGTACATGTATTTAAGTCATTTTAAATGGAAACTCATCCTTGGATACATGACAGCAGCTTCTCACTCCAATTTGCCCACCACCCATGTTGCTGAAACATATTTGGTAAAGATAAATATGTAGTGATTTATATTGGAAAAATACTGAGAAGCCTGTCAAGCATATGAAGAAGAACAACATACAATGATAGCAAAATGCCTGCTGTATAGACTAAACATACTGTTGAGTCCTGGCATTTGCTGCACTAGGCTCTGATAACCACTGGTGTGGGCTTTGCCAGTTAATAACACAATGCCAAAAAAGCACAGAGACATATAAAGAAATAATATGAACTCAGACATATTTATTTTGGTTATGAGTCGTCTAATGATATATGGAAAGCAAAAATGATGATGCATTTTTAAGTTACCAATCCAGTTTATCTGCCACAGTGTGTGTTCAAGACTGACAGTCTGTATCCATTTATTGCAGTTTATTGTTCAACAATTCCAGATAGTTTGTGTCAGTGTCAGTTAGTCTGTGCCTGCCAATGTTGCCATGAAATTTAGTTAGTATTTGGCTATCAATTAAAGTCAATCTTTCTGTATCCTTCTTTGTAAAGCAGGGTATATACATTGAGTGTTTATTACTACATGAAAAAAACCTCACAGATCCCCGCATAAATACAAATGATGTAGATGCAGGGATTAATCCCTCAGTGCTATTGTATTCTGACAGAGGGGCACCCTCCTTCCCCGTTAGATTACACAGATCAGCACTGCAGCCATTGGCTACAAACGCTGATAGAATGCTAGTTTTCCATCATGACCTTTCAACAGAAGCTGGTCATTAGACTAGCTTCTGTTGAACAGAAAGGAGTGCACACGTACTGAAAGTCAGCAAGTTCCTGCCGCATATCTATCCAGCTTAAACCAGGGTCATAATCTATTACGAACAAAGTAGCCTCTGCTATAAATGATTGAAGATGTCAAATTTATCTTGGAAATTCTTAACATACTACTATGCTAATATGCTACTACTTTACTACAGTGGTGCATTACCTTAAAGGTTAAGATGTAGCTAAACCCAAGATAAAAATTCAATATATTGCAGATTACCGGTTCTTAGATGTAATGGTTGCATTTGTTTTCTTTTTCCAGGCCTTTTCCTTTGTTTTCACCTGGTAATGCTGCAAATAACACACTTCTTATCCCTTTGGGGGAGATTTGCTAAAACCGGAGCACTCAGAATCTGGTGCAGCTGTGCATGGTAGCCAATCAGCTTCTAACTTCAGCTTGTTCAGTTAAGCTTTGACAAAAAAAACTGGAAGCTGATTGGTTTCTGTGCAGAGCTGCAACAGATTTTGCACTCTCCAGTTTTAGTAAATACCCCCCCCCCCATGTCTACACCCACTTCTCAATGGGATCTATGAAAGCACATGCTTGTTAGGCTGGACTTAGAAATGTCTGCCTTTGTCCATCTTCAGTGGCTAAATGGTTAGCATTTCCACCCAGCAGTACTAGGGTCATTGCTTCAAATCCCAACCATGGCACCATTTACCTGGAGTTTGCATGTTCTCCTTGTGCCTGCATGGGTTTCCTCCCACACTACAAAGACATGCTAGTGGGTTATTTGGTTCCTGTCTTGATTGGCCTTAGTATATGTATGTGAGTTAGGGACCTTAGATTGCATGCTCCTTGAGGGTTAGGGACTGATGTGAATGTACAAGATATATATATATATATATATATATATATATATATATATATTTATATATTGTATATACACACACATGTAAAGTGCTGCATAACTTGATGGCACTATATAAGTACATGTAATAAATAAATCTTCATTATTGATAGGATTAGTAGTTTACAAAATAGAGATGACATTGTTTCTTTTTTCTGTGACAAACTTGTCGTATTTCTGACAAGCTCATCAGATATTTTCTGTTCTTACGGAATATGTTGTTCACATGAAAAAAGTAAACTAGTTCAACCACAACATTCAAGAATTGATAAGCTGCAATATGTTACAATTTTGTTGAGTTTAGATACAAAAGTTTTGAGATTTAGATACAAAAATTTGGTGGGGGCTGAAAGTGCTGATCAGATGCTGGTTTTCCAGCATATCCCATCGACAAAAGCTGGTCGTTAGATGATTTTCGCCCCATGTGTACCCAGCTTTAGCCACATAAAATATATGTGGGTTCTAAGTAAAGCACTGGTACTAAGTCACAATAAAATTAATGTGTACTGCAGGGGCGGACTGACCATTTGGAAACGCGGGCACTGTCCGAGGGCCCGGGGTCAGTAGGGGGCCCCATGAGATGCCCCTGGTACCTTTTTCATAGGCTTTTTTGAGTTTGGGCAAGGACACAGGGGCCCCATGATCCCCTATTGCCCGGGGGGCCCCATGAGTTGTCAGTCCGCCCCTGGTGTACTGTATACTGTAGCAGTTCCTTTCAATTTCAATATCTGCAGGATGTAATCTCTTCCCTCCACACCTGGAAAATTTAGTTAGGATCATCACTTGTTATCATTCAGAGATGATAATATAGAACAATAGAGGATCTGAATGCATCCAATCTGATTGCACGGGGTTGATTTATTTAAGAAGCAGAGGCTGTTCACTTAGTAAAGTGAATGTTCACTTTACAAAATGAATGTTATTAAATAAGCTGTGTTCACTTTGACTACCAGTCTCTAGCATATGATTGGGTGTGCATAGCTTCATCTTATTTAAAAGCAATTGCTTTCCAGGGTGAGCAACGTATGATTCTTTAATAAATCCCAATCTCTCTGTACTAGTGTAAATACAAAACAATCAGCTGCTGAGTAGTCAAAGAAAAATGTCCATGTCACACAGGCAGTGATTTAACCACCTTAAGAAGGACACTCCTCCTCTGAATTTAAGAAAATAGAAAACTTGGGCCCAGCTTATCACATGATGACAGATATAGGTATGTAAATGAGGATTTTATCTTAGGAATTTTCTACCTAAACAAATTCAGAGATTTGTTGAGGTAAGGGGAAGGAAATGAGAGGGGAGGGAGCAAACTTGGTATAATATATGCAAATCTCAACTTTTTTCTGTAGATGTGGGGTTTGGCCAAACTCTCTTTCACTTTTTTGTCCTTCTTCCTCATCCAATAATATGATGGGTGGGCTCAATGATCAATAGGAAGGCTGCAATAGGAAAAGTTAAGGTTTGCATATAATCTCTGGATCAACTGATTGCTTTGGCATTTGATTTTTACTGAAGGTAATCTCAGTTTTTGCAGATTTTAACATGTTCAGTTAAAATTACCTTGGTTATATTAGGTTTAATTTAATCATAAATTAATGCTTTGTTTTATGCTTCAATTTTGCAATCTTAATCAAGAATTTCATTTTCTAATACATAAGTGGAATATATGAAAGTTGTGTGTAAAATTTTTGTGTCTTGCAGCATAAGATAACAATAATAAATAACAATAAGCATTCTTTGCAAGAACACTTAATAAGTCATCTCAGCCTGAAAAAATCTAGGACACAATTTTCACCGATTGTTTAAGTTTAATAGAACATACATTTAAATGTTTAGCTTCTAAACAGTAGTTTATTAATGGCTCCTCCAAAGTATAGGTTTCAAGGCAGAGGTCTCTTTTGTCAAGTGGCCATAGATAGGAGATATCTTTTACAACCCAATATTTCCACCTTTCTTTGAAAATACTAATTCAAAGAAAATAAAAATAATTTTACAAATATAACATGACTATATGCCTCTTCATTCAAATTTAGCTGAGGTATTTTAATGTAAACTCATTACAGTTGCTTTCTAACTAGTTACTCTATCTATCATCTACCACTTCTTTAGACTCTTTTCATCTTTCTCCAAAGAATACATAGCTTTCGAAATACCTGCTGTCAATAAGTCTCTCATCAATATGCACACTTCATTATCTACAGAAAATAAGATGACAATTACTGAGATGCGTTTAGCTGCACAGATTCACTTAATTCTTTATTCAACATTATATACATGCAAACTTTTTAAAATGTTTGTTTTTTGTGGATTTAAATTTAAAAAAAAAAACATTGGTTTCAGAACATTCCAAATTATATCAAATTTGCACATTTGTTTCACCCATAAGGTTAAAATTACAATGCTCAGTTTAAAATTTCTAACTGATAGAGAGAATAGAGGGTGGGAATCTCAAGAGAAATTAGTTCCCCATAACCTGCTGCGTTCATAACCTTGCATGATTTATTGAAGACTACACCCAGTATAAATGGCTTTTTTGAGAAGAACCACACATATTAAAAACAAATGTCAGGTACAAATCTTGGAATGTATCATAGAGAAATGAGTATTAAAATACAAACATGCAAAAATAAATCCTTTAAAAGATATAAAACATGACCTAAATTGTACTGGTTTCTTTTCATGGGAACTTGTCAGGGTAGAAATGTTGGAGCAAACACTGCAAACATGCTTTTGTACTATAGGTGCAAATCCTGGAGCTTGTATTCTCATCTTTGATTCACTGCTCAGTAAGCCACTGACTCAAAAAAAAGTGTGCAGCCAGTGTTCTCAGAATTTACAAATTGCTTATTTGTCCTGAGTCTGGTCAAGTAAGGAAGCAATGACAAAAATGGTGTCCCCAGAGCTTGTACTTTCAATGGGGAATCTTTAAACATTAAAATAGTGCTTACACCTGTAGCAGATCACTATTCTGATTAAGTAATTTATTTTTGACAAGTCTGGCAATGTCTAGATTATTTATTACAATTGTGTATAAATTTCAACCTGGGCAAAGCCATTTAAATAACTGAAATGTCCAGTCACTGAGCAATGTACAAAGCAGTGTATACAGCTTTCTTCTGTAGCACTGGAAATGTAAGAGATATGACAAGTAAACTGCTAAATAAATGGAAACATAAATACATTTTAGTCTTCTCTGTGAAACTCGCATCTTGCTTTCCATAGAACCCTATTCACTATTTTCTATAAATTACATTATTAGAATTAGTGCACACACATAAAGCTGAGATTCGCTCTTGCAGTGGGTCCCCCTCCTGACTAGCAGGGTTAAAGATAATTTTTTTTTTTTAAATTGTGAACGCACATTTTTTGCAGGTAAATCAGCTGGTGGCGGTGCACTCTCAGGCTCCTGAAGACTCTCAGCTTAGCTGTCTGTCCACGCCTCGTACACGCAGGCAGTGACCTGAGAGCAGGAAGATCAATGGACTACAAGACTGCTCACCAGCACCTTCATAGTTCATTGAGAAGTACAAGCCATCAGCCAAAATTGCCGATGGTATTTGTTGGCATTCATTCACAGGAAACTGTGAATAAATAACACAGCCATGTGGGAAGAGCCCCGCACGACTGAGCTATTTTCAGATTGTGACAGATGGTGTAGGGAGAGGACCCTGCCTGCTGTCACAGGGAGGGGGAATTAGGGAGGAGAGGCTGCAGATGCTGCAATATGTACACCCTAAAAACAGGTCCTTTAACTCCTCCTTTGCCTAGGGGATGAGAATAAGGTGATATACGTCTCTTATTCCTCATTTCTGCATGCTTCCTCCTCTTTATGTGACCAGTCCCCTAAAGCCTAAAGTTCCCTTTACTGCCAAACCGGTTACAACTCTCTTATGACAATATGAACAATGGAGGAGCAACAGTCCTGCATTGTACGGGAGGACCTAGAGGGCCTGCCAATGTCTTGAAGTCTCAGACAGTGGAGGAGGGCACCACCTGCCAAGAGAACAAGGATAAGATACCTTATTCAGCATAGCCTAGGCGAAAAAAGTTTAGCTTTAAAGGCATAATTCACTTTTACCAAAGTGGTGTAGGACATTTACATAGCTCATGAAGCCTGACTGAAAACTCCCTGATATTGCATCTCCCAGCCATGCGTTGTTGCTAAGACACACCCAGCTATTATTGTTCACCTACACCATCACAGGATCAAGCTCTTTCTCTGATTCAGACCCCTCAGATGGACTTTCCCTCCCCCCTCAGTAGCTCTGAGCTTTGTTTGAGAGCTCACTCCTGTGATGGGAGAAGCAAACAGTAACAGCTGGACGTGTCTTAGCAACATCCTACCAACAAAACAGGAAAGGAAGATGCAGTCTCTGGGAGTATTTCAGTAAGGCTTCATGAGGTACATAAAGGGCCCACACCTATAGAAAATTTGGTTAAAGCTGCACAGTTTGCTTTTATCTACAGATGTCCCTTATCCACATAGGCAGTTTTATTTGTGAACTATGCCTTTCACCTAAAATTAAAGTTACATTTAAATCCACTTTTTTCAATATGGCGGGCACCTAAGTTAAAACCAAGGGTCAGGCAGACTGCAAAATTCCAGATTGTAAATCCTGGATACAACATTCTGGACCCATGCTTCTGAGATTTTCTGAGACCAGAAGGCTGACAGATGTTCTCCCTCTCTGAGAACCCTGTTGCTGGTAAGAAGCTTTGGAACCTACCTTCGCTGGTTTGGAGGGCCATGTTTTTTTACAAAATCATGTTTCTGCCTTAGATTTGGAACTGGAAGAATGAGAAGGATGAACGGAACCTTTACTAAACCCAGGAGCAGAGGTTCTACAAGTAGAGGCATTAGCCATGTTTGTGCTATGCTTATGAAATATTGTGTGCAGTGGGGTACTCACAACCTCTGCTGCTTTGGAAAGGAGAGGAAGGCCTCTGTCCTAAGCATTTCTAAGCTGGAGTGAAGGCGATGTGGAGATATTTTTCCAATAGAAGAGAGCTAGGTGACTTTTCTGGTTGGACAGCTCTTCCTCTTTCCTCTTCCTCTTTGTGGGTGCAAAGCTGCAGTAACCAAATGAGAGTGAGGCAGCACAGATGTAATGAGTGCCAAGGCAAGGCAAGGTAAGTGTCAGTGTCAGGAACAGTAGCACTGGCAAAGGCACACCAATACAAAGAAATAGCCCCAAAGTTTAAAATGAAACCAGTAGTTGCCAGTACCCACATACCCCGGGGAGGTGGTGGGATAAGGTGATAAAAAAGCACCCTAGGCATGAATGATTAAAGGGATTCCATTTTGTACTCCCCACTGAAGCTTCTGCAGGCAGGATTAATAGGGGGATATACCCCATCCTGGCATCACCCATCTTGATAGACATACCCCCCGCAGGGATCTTTGGAGACCAGACTCTGCCACTGGCAGACTCTGTCTCTGATCCTGTAAAGCACATGTGGCTAACTCCATGCATAAGGGTTGTACCTACAGAAGGACCTAGTGCATGTCAGCCACATTACAGGCCAGCCCTGCTCCTGTAATTCAGTGGGGTCCGCGTACAGTCTCTCAAAGCTCTGCCAAAGAGTAAACCAATTTGAAAGCTGTAGTAAGAGCTGCAATGGCTTTGGAGCAGCAGGAAGCTTGACAGAAGAACCATTGTGTATAAGAATCATGATCGGACAGAGAGAGAGAGAGAGAGAGAGAGAGAGAGAGAGAGAGAGAAAACTACATAGAAATAAGAGGTACATCATCTAAGAACATTAGCAAAAAAAAAAACAAGACTGGGAATTGGAGAGGTTGTATAGGGGAAGCCTCCTTTTTTGCCATTGTCCAATCATCTGAAGGTAGCTGCATATAACTCACTGGTAATGACTACAGACCCTGTATGTAGGAAAGTGATACAAGTATTACTTTGTTACAATAGGTAATGGTAAAGTTGCTGCAAAATCTAAAGGTTCATTGCTATAATGTAAAAATTTCTCTGGTCCATAATGGGTTGTGGGGGGTTCAGCTTAAGTGTAGCACCTCCAAGGACTTGCCCGCTTATTTAACAGATAATTTAAAAGTCATTTGAAAGGCTACCCTTGCAGGGGTTTTCAGCATTCCATTGCCATATAATTACCTTCAGCCTCCTGGATATAAAGCACCCCAACTTGGAATACACTGTCCCTCAGTCTGTTAGAATGTTGTCTTTCAGCCAAGAGTATGACTGCAGATGGAAACAAACCCCCAGTGTGTCCATGCATCTGTCATTCCCTGCCAGAACAACAGTCTCCTTAGGGGTATGGAAGGCTATCAGCGATGGAGCTCCAAAGTGTACTCAGGTGTCCGTTTATGAACCAGCGGTAAATGATCACTGCTCAATTCTCCATAATTCTCGGAGAACACAGTTCTCCTGTGAATACCGTTTATGAAGCGGTGTAGATCAGTTCTCCGAACGAAGGGAGAACGGTCTACAAACGCTGGAAAACGGCTGCTTTTACTATAATCTCGTGAGATTACAGTAAAAGATCAGTTTACTAAGCAGAGGTAAATTATCGCTGCTTAGTTTTCAGTTCCTCCGATTCTCCAGCTCTGGGTTGGAGAATCTGGAGGGAGAACACAGATCTCCAGTGAAGGGCTGAACATGTTCTCCGCTGATCTCCTGAGTGTCATAAACTGTGAATGACCAGAGAATAGCTGTGATCCTATGAATTGCAGCTATTCTCTGTGTCATAAACGGACACCATAGTTCCTATACTATAAGGCCTGTGTACACCTGCTCAATTGTCAGGTGCTGGTCACTGTCTAAACATGAACACAGGGTTGGAGGCTTCATCCCAATCCCAATGCAGGACTTACCCACCCTGGAGAAAACTGCAACACCAGGGTCCATTCCACATTGTTTTCATAGAGATCATAAAGAAAAAGTAAATATAATTGTAAAGAAAAAGTTTTACCTTTTACATACACTTTAGGAGGATGTCTTTAACATCTATAGCTGAAGACATTAAAGGACTACAGTTGAGACCTACATATGATACTAAAATGTTGCTAAATCCAAACATATGATGTTTTTACATTCACGTGACAATTCATGCTACAGGGTACTGCTCTCCTGTTGGTGCTATAAATATTGGAATGTATTTTCCCCACTATTACCATTATGGTTCAAATTATTAAAAAAGAATTTAGCACATCACACAACTATAGATTAATTATTTTATAATGATATTTAGTTTACCTGCATTCATACTATTGACCCCGAGTCTTGTTCTTCTAGTTTTTCCTATGGCTCAAACCCTGCAATCTATGTTCTGTTCAATGATGTACTTTTTTGTACACAATAAAAATATTTTCGGAGCAGATAACACCCACCCTACATCCTTAGTTTATTAAGTCACGCCACAATCAAAAACTGTATATCATTTTCTTATTATTTTTTTGCCATTTTTGCTGGCATAAGTGTACTGTATTAAGGCCAAAGGTATATTAAAAAAATGTTTGTAGATCCAAAACCTTTTATTTCATAACCTTAATAGTACCAACCACTCCTTTCACAAAGCAGCAGGAATTCTGCTTTCAAAATTCTAATTTTCTGTGAGGGATTGGATGTTGATTGTCCATTTAAGATCTGACCTTGAACTGTGTCCAGCAAGTCGGTTCACATGTACATCTTGATGCTAAAATAATTCATTTTGTGTTTAAATATGCAGTCATCTGTTTGAAGTTACACTTTTTCAAGTTCCACCAGATTGTTGTATGCACATGCTTGAGTTATTCCGTCATAATGTCATGCAGATAACATTGTTTAAAAGGTGTGCTTATGCCTGTGTGTGCTTTGTTTCAGATGTGTTTGCTGACTAGAAAAAAAATATACATACAGTGCATTCTAAGTTTTATTGTTGTCTGAAACATGATGTCCATTAAAACATTAATAAACCTTGAGGTGCATGCAGGTACCTTTCATTAACCACTTGCCCTCCTGAGGATTTACCCCCCTTCCTGACCAGGCCATTTTTTGCGTATTGGTGCTGAGTTACCTTTAACTGAGAATTGCGCGATCATGCAACACTGCACCCAAATTAAATTTAGGTCCTTTTTCCAAAAGAATAGAGCTTTCTTTCAGTGGTATTTGATCACCTGTGCTTTTTTTACTGGAATTTTTATGTTTATTTTTAAATTTTACTAGTAATAACGGTGATCAGCGACTTATAGCGGGACTACAGTGGGCATTTTGACACTGCGGGAAAATGACTTGGTGTCACTGACATCCCCAGTGACACCAATACAGTAATCAGTGCTAAAAAAAGCATTGACACTGTACTAATGGCACTGGGCAGGATGGGGTTAACATGTGGGCCAATCAAAGGGTTAACTGTGTGCTGTTTTACTTGGGACTGTGCCTGTGTGCTTTACTGTAAGCACACTGCTTTGCATGGCTGTGCTGAACACAGCCATGGAAAGCAGTGTGCAGGAGCTGACAGGGGAGAGAACTCTTTTGTTTACTAACAGTTCTCCGCCCCGTCAGAGATGCTCAGCAATCACTGGGTGCTGGCGAGTAATCATTAGGCGGGACCCGGTGATTGACAGTCGTGGCCACAAATGGCGGCACGGGTAGGGTGAATGTGCACCTCACGCGTGCTCCCTACCAAGAAGTGCAAAATCACACACATATATATATACAGTGGGGATCGAAAGTTTGGGCACCCCAGCTAAAAATTTGTATTAATGTGCATAAAGAAGCCAAGGAAAGATGGAAAAATCTCCAAAAGACATCAAATTACAGATTAGACATTCTTATAATATGTCAGCAAAAGTTAGATTTTATTTCCATCATTTACACTTTCAAAATAACAGAGAACAAAAAAATGGCGTCTGCAAAAGTTTGGGCACCCTGCAGAATTTATAGCATGCACTTCCCCCTTTGCCAAGCTGAGACCTGCCAGTGTCATGGATTGTTCTCAATCATCGTCTGGGAAGACCAGGTTATGTCAATCTCAAAGGTTTTAAATGCCCAGACTCATCTGACCTTGCCCCAACAATCAGCACCATGGGTTCTTCTAAGCAGTTGTCTAGAAAACTGAAACTGAAAATAGTTGACGCTCACAAAGCTGGAGAAGGCTATAAGAAGATAGCAAAGCGTTTTCAGATGTCAATATCCTCTGTTTGGAATGTAATTAAGAAATGGCAGTCATCAGGAACAGTGGAAGTTAAAGCAACATCTGGAAGACCAAGAAAAATATCAGACAGAACAGCTCGCAGGATTGTGAGAAAAGCAATTCAAAACCCACGCTTGACTGCACGATCCCTCCAGAAAGATCTGGCAGACACTGGAGTTGTGGTACACTATTCCACTATAAAGAGATACTTGTACAAATATGGTCTTCATGGAAGAGTCATCAGAAGAAAACCTCTTCTATGTCCTCACCACAAAAATCATCGTTTGAACTTTGCACAGGAACATATAGACAAGCCTGATGCATTTTGGAAACAAGTTCTGTGGACCGATGAGGTTAAAATTGAACTTTTTAGCCGGAATGAGCAAAGGTACGTTTGGAGAAGAAGGGGCACAGAATTTAATGAAAAGAACCTCTGTCCAACTGTTAAGCATGGGGTTGGATCAATCATGCTTTGGGGTTGTGTTGCAGCCAGTGGCACAGGGAACATCTCACGAGTAGAAGGAAAAATGGATTCAAAAAAATTTCAGCAAATTGTGGATGGTAACTTGATGCCATCTGTGAAAAAGCTGAAGTTAAAGAGAGGATGGCTTCTACAAATAGATAATGATCCTAAACACACCTCAAAATCCACGGGGGATTACATCAAGAGGCATAAACTGAAGGTTTTGCCATGGCCTTCACAATCTCCTGACCTCAACATAATTGTAAATCTATGGATAGATTTTAAAAGAGCAGTGCGTGACAGACAGCCCAGAAATCTCAAAGAACTGGAAGACTTTTGTAAGGAAGAATGGGCAAAGATACCTTAAGCAAGAATTGAAAGACTCTAGGCTGGCTACAAAAAGCGTTTACAAGCTGTGATACTTGCCAAAGGGGGCAGTACAAGATATTAACTCTGCAGGGTGCCCAAACTTTTGCAGATGCCATTTTTTTGTTTTCTGTTATTTTGAAAGTGTAAATGATGGAAATAAAATCTAACTTTTGTTGACATATTATAAGAATGTCTAATCTGTAGCTTGATGCCTTTTGAAGATTTTTCCATCTTTCCTTGGCTTCTTTATGCACATTAATACAAATTTTTAGCTGGGGTGCCCAAACTTTCGATCCCCACTGTATATATATATATATGTGGTTTTGTGCACCAGTGTCGCCCTGTAGCAGTACTTCTGCTATAAGGTGGATGGGCTGAACTTTGATCACAAACACTTTCATTACGATAATTCATCAATAGCCACAGATGATATAAATTCACTTTGTTTGCACCAAACACCATTGCCAACCAAGATATTACCATATAAGTGGGGCAGTGAAATCATCCCTGTGCTTCACATAGGCTGTGCAGAGAGCAAGAGCTGTGGAAGGGATCCAGCAGGCCAACACACTACAGGCTGTCTTCAGAAAACTACAGATAGTATAAATACATGACCAGCCGCCCTTAAAGGAGGGAGAGCAATAGTAAGGCTTAATGCATACGGGTTTATTGTAAATGCTGTTTCTCCTCACAAGAGAAAATCAGCATTAAAATGCAACTCGGCTGAGTTTTTTCAAGCGTGTTTAGGAGCATTAGACATGTTCTAGAGCATGTGGCTTTTAAACATTTATTTATCTCATTAAGCAGAATTTTAATATATTCTGGCCATTGAAATGAATAAACATTCAAACACTAAACATGCCTAGTGCTTAGGTGCATTTAGACATTTGTAGCCACGTTCAGCTGCATTTAGCATCTTTTATGCCAAAAAGCTCTTCTCCTCAAGCTTTTTTACTGCATTCAGGGGAAGGAGCTTTGACTTCCTCTAAATACTGCTGTTCCTAAACTCCTCTAATAGCCTATGTATGCATGGACACATAGGGGTTGATTTACTAAAACTGGAGAGTATTGAGTATTATTGAGGTACGTTCAGAGGCTTTGGCAAAAAACTCCAAAAGCCCCAAAAACATCAATTTAGGAGCAGTAGTAAGCATGCGGCCTAACCAGTCTGCATGTAGGAAACATTTGGATTGCTACACAAATTTGGAAGAAATACACAAAGCACATTATATTTCAAATAGTAATAACGTATAACTTATTGTACAATACATACACATGTTTGCCCCACAGTTCAGCTTTAACTTCATAAGTGCCCTGTAGGGGAAAATACATGATACAGCTGAGTTCTAAACTTAAAAGAGGATGTTTTTTTGAGGAGCCATTGGCGCTACGTATGCAGGGTTCTAACTGCTCATGTGAGACACCAATGAGATATATCTTCCCTAGGTCTTTGTCTGGCATCCCACATGTGCAGTGATCTTTGGCCTTTCTATATGACTGATTTCCTTGAGAAAAAAGAAATTGTCTCCCTGTTGATGTGCCATCTGAAGCTCACTAGTTATGCCAGCAAGCACAAATGACTGGAGAGACAATTTGCAAATCCTGTTTATACAGAAGTCTTCTTGATGTTGCGTTAGGATTAAATTGTCCAAAAGCAACATAAACCTCCGGTAATCTAAGACCCTAACCTTTCTCCTCCTTTTATCACTCTTCCCCACTCGTTCCTTCCTAGCCTAATAATTCCAATATCAATGTTCCAAGAGATGTGGATGCATAGCTCTCCACATTATCCCCTGAATTTTTGTCAGCATAAATCTGCACATTAGTATGGCACAAACCAGCTTGACCATCACATTCTGATTGTGTGCATCTGCTCACTGATATTTCACAGAATCTTCAGTACTACTATAAGCAAGGATGCAGAATATACAAATTAGAGCAAATCTTGTCCACTGCTGAGGTTAATGCCGGATCTGTGTCTATTGTAGAGGTCTTATCTGGACTTCTTTTAGCTTTTAACTCCAACATCTGGGGCAAGGGAGCTTTATGAAATCAGTGGGCCTATGTGTAAAATCATAAGTAGGGCCATGCACCTTGGCATAATGTTGTCATGGTTTTCATTCTGCCAGGGGCATTGCTAGGATTGCAAAAGCCCTGGGGCACCTCTGTTCATATGAAGTAGAGTACTCCATGGCAGTGAACACTGGGTGTGACCAAATTGAGCTAACACTGGGAGGGGCTTAGGGAGCATGGCTAAATAAAACAAAAGCCTTTTTGTATCCATAAAATATCGTTAGATTGCTGTGCCACAAGTAAAAGTGTCACAGACATGAAGAGTATATACAGTGCCTTGAAAAAGTATTCATACCCCTTGAAATGTTCCACATTTTGTCATGTTACAACCAAAAATGTAAACGTATTTTATTGGGATTTTATGTGATAGACCAACACAAAGTGGCACATAATTGTGAAGGAAAATGATAAATGGTTTTCAAATTTTTTTACAAATAAATATGTGAAAAGTGTGGCATACATTTGTATTCAGCCCCCCGAGTCAATATTTCGTAGAACCACCTTTTGCTGCAATTACAGCTGCAAGTCTTTTTGGGGATGTCCCTACCAGCTTTGTACATCTAGGGAGTGACATTTTTGCCCATTCTTCTTTTCAAAATAGCTCACGCTCCGTCAGATTGGATGTAGAGCGTCTGGGAACAGCAATTTGTTACGTCTTGCCACATATTCTCAATTGAATTTAGGTCTGGACTTTGACTGAGCCATTCTAACACATGAATATGCTTTGATCTAAACCATTACATTGTAGCTCTTGCTCTTTGTTTAGGATCATTGTCCTGCTGGAAGGTGAACCTCCACCCCAGACTCAAGTCTTTTTCAGACTATAACATGTTTTCTTCTAAGATTGCCCTGTATTTGTCTCCATCCATCTTCCTATCAACTCTGACCAATTTCCCTGTCCCTACTGAAGAAAAGCATTCCCACAACATGATGCTGCCACCACTACATTTCATAGTGGGGATGGTGTGTTCAGAGTGATGCGCAGTGTTAGTTTTCCACCATACATAGCGTTTTCCTTTTAGACAAAAAAGTTAAATTTTGGTCTCATCTGACCAGAGCACCTTCTTCCACATGTTTACTGTGTCCCCCACATGGCTTCTCGCAAATTGCAAACAGGACTTCTTATGGCTTTCTTTCAACAGTGGCTTTCTTCTTGCCACTCTTCCATAAAGCACAGATTGGTGGAGTGCACAATTAATAGTTGTCCTGTGGACAGATTCTCCCACCTGAGCTGTGGATCTCTGCAGCCCCTCCAGAGTTACCATGGGCCTCTTGGCTGCTTCTCTGATTAATGCTCTTCTTGCCCGGCCTGTCAGTTTAGGTGGACAACCATGTCTTGGTAGGTTTGCAGTTGTGCTATACTCTTTCCCTTTTTCGATGGATTGAACAGTGCTCCGTGAGATATTAAAAGCTTGGGATCTTTTTTTATAACCTAACCCTGCTTTTAAACTTCTCCACAATTTTATCCCTGATCTGTGTGGCATGTTTGTTGGCCTTCATGATGCTGTTTGTTCACTAATGTTTTTAACATACCTATGAGGGCTTCACAGAACAGCTGTATTTATACTGAGATTAAATTACACACAGGTGGACTCTATTTACTAATTAGGTGACTTCTGAAGGCAATTGGTTCCACTAGATTTTAGTTAAGGGTATAAGAGTAAAGGGGGCTGAATACAAATGCTCACTACACTTTTCACATATTTATTTATAAATAATTTTGAAAACTATTTATCCTAGATTGTAAGCTCCAAGAAGCAGGGCCCTTCTATCTCTCTTGTATTGGACTGTATTGTTGCTGCATTGTCTCCCGTTATATTGTAAAGAGCTGAGCAAACTGTTGGCGCTATATAAATCCTGTATAATAATAATAATTTTCCTTCCACTTCACAATTATGTGCAACTTTGTGTTGGTCTATCACATAAAATCCCAATAAAATACATTTACGTTTTGGTTGTAACATGACAAAATGTGGAAAATTTCAAGGGGTATAAATACTTTTTCAAGGTACTGTACCTTATTTTTTTTAAAAATGTAACATTGTCATTACATATGATTTTGTGTACAGAGTGTTAACACTTTGTTGGAGCCAATACTGAAGAAGAAGCTCACTAGAATAGTAATATACTGCTTAGCAACCAGCAACTGTTGAGGCAATAAACACTCTGCTCAGAAGTACTGTATGTAATGTACAATATTATGTATATAGTGCAAGAGTCTGTTAAACTGGCCTTAGATAGTTAGTTTTTTCTTGTTCACACACATTAGGTGGATGAAGGAATCTATACAACCCATCCACCGCACGTCAGTCTGTCTCTCAGTACAACCCACCCCCGCCCCCCGGATCAGTCTGTTTCCCAGTATAATCCTCCCAGTCAGTCTTTCCTTCAGTATAATCCTCCCAGATCCATCTGTCCTCTGGTCTGTCCCCCTGTATAATCCCTTCAGGTCAGTCTGTCCCCCAGTACAATCATACACCCCCTCCTTCCAGGTTAATTTGTCATAGTGTACACAATCCACACTTTACAGACCTCAGGCAGATCTCAGCATCATAAGCATTTCTCCCGAGCCCCTGCAGCTGTGATTAGAATGACATCACCACCCAACTTCCCCAGTGATGCCGAAACAACCACCACACAGCCACCCATTGCTCCCTGATAGTAACAGGATCTGTGTGTAAATGTGAGGATCTGTGTGTGAATGTGAGTGTGTCTGTGAGTCAGGGCCAGGCAGCGTGCAGCGCCTAAAACGTACATAATAATAATAATATTACAAAAAGAAGCAAAGGTTTTATTTAATTACAAATATTACAGTCTGAACTTGTGGTGAGAGACATTTCAACAGGATTTCTCTAAGGTGTTTGAAAGCAAAATACAACCCCCATAAATTACTGTAGAGTGCTATGTGTGGAGCCTTTACTAAGAGATATGATCTTCTTTTATGGCACCCCACCATATCTCCTGCGGGACAATCCTTTTCCATTGGGATTTGAGATGGTATTCCATGACCAGATGGTTTAGTAATAACCAGAGTAGCTATCCAGAAATGTCTGATATGGGTGTGGAAAATGTTGTGCTGTCCAACAAGGGGTTAGAGGGTGCTTTTCATGTGGCTTCAAAGGTGACAAGGGAGACATACACTATATTGCGAAAAGTATTGGGACACCTGCCTTTACACGCACATGAACTTTAATGGCATCCCATTATGAGTCTGTAGGGTTCAATATTGAGTTGGCTCACCCTTTGCAGATATAACAGCTTCAACTCTTCTAGGAAGGCTGTTCACAAGGTTTAGGAATGTGTTTGACCATTCTTCCAGAAGCATATTTGTGAGGTCAGGCACTGATGTCAGACGAGAAGGCCTGGCTCGCACTCTCCACTCTAATTCATCCCAAAGAAAGCTCTGGCCATTCTCTGGCATATATGACATCCTCCTCCCACCTGGCCATAAAAAGATTGGCCAGGCTGGGAGCAAATTTTGCTCCCATGGCAACTCCCTTGGTTTGTAAATAAAATTTATTGTCAAACCAGAAATAGTTCTTTGTCATTGCAAATTCTAAAAGTCCTTATATAAAATCTTTTAGTAAAAATGACATATCGTTAAAATCATTGAAATAAAATTTCACTGCCTCCATTCCATCCGAGTGATTGATATTTGTACAGAGAGATGTAACATCAGCAGTAACTAAAAATGTTGAAGGTTCTATCACCAAGTCTCTGATATCCTGAAGAACATGCTTGGTGTCCCTCAAATATGCTGGAGTTTTAGTTACAAGTGGCTGCAAAAAGTGATCTATATATTCACCTGCTCTAGAACAGAATGATCCAATCCCGCTTATGATTGGTCTGCCTATAGGATTGTTAGGATTTTTATGTATTTTTGGCATTATGTATAATACTGGTAATTTTGGGGCAGAGGGGCAAAGAAAGTCTTTCTCCTTATTATTGATGATCCTGTCTTCATAACCCTTAAGAATAATGGCTTTTAGGGATTTTTTAAAATGTCCTAATGGGTCCTTTCGTAGAAGGAGGTAGGTGTCCTCATCACTCAGGATATTGTACACTTCTTCATATAATCTGTTTTATTCAAAATGACTACCCCTCCCCTATGTCCTTAAGAGGATCCAGCTAACCTACTGAGAAATTGTGTTCTCAAATGCGTGATGATATTGCGCATCTGGTGAGTGCACAATTTTTCTATTATCTGACATATCTCCGGAAGATAGGAAGTGGATCACCATAACCTGAGATCTTATGTTGGATCTTCATGTCTATTAATAATTGTGGACTTCGTCACCTTAATAGCACTATTAGCCACTTTGAGTAGCAATACCTTATATTTTATACTTTGTCAATCTTGCTAATTCCATTTTTCTTGTCACTTTATTAACACTATTTTCACTTTACAGATAACAGTTGAAGAGTGATCTAATTAATGATGTCTGCTGGTTTATGAATAACTTTGCGGTCTGTTGGACTTATTGCACTTTATTGTATTTTGATTATTTTGATCTCAGCGCTGCACCTACTCTTTACGATATTGATCTTGAAAGGTTTATGGTACCTTTTTTGGTGTTACAGCAGCTTGCCTATAGCGCTCACTTTGTTTTCTATGCTCAGAGAAGTGTGATTGGTCACTCCAGAGAGCGCATCTCCTCTGCTCTAGAGTTCAGTGGCGGTGTGATTTACACCACTGCATCCAACGTTTTGTATTGCACTTGGTGATGTAAGGCTTGGATGCAGCTGCCATGGAAACCCATTCTATGAAGCTCTCTACGCACTGTTGTTGTGTTAATCTGAAGGCCACATGAAGTTTGGAGGTCTTTAGCTATTGACTCTGCAGATAGTTGGCGACTTCTACGCACTGTTACCGTTGTTCCCAGTTGCTTTCACTGTTATAATAGCACTAACAGCTGACTGTGGAATATTTAGCAGCAAGGAGATATAATGGATGTACTTATTGCACAGGTGGCAAACAATCACGGTACCATGCTTGAATTCACTGAGCTCCTGAGAGCGACCCATTCTTTCACAAATGTTTGTAGAAGCAGTCTGCATGCCTAGGTTCTCGATTTTATACACCTGTGGCCATGGAGGTGATTGGAACACCTGAATCCAATGATTTGGAGGGGTGTCCCAATACTTTTGGCAAAATAGTGTATCAACACAAATCCTTTAGTAAGCTGCCACATAGTGTTACAGAACAGTAAGATTTTTATGGACAGTGTACACCAGCATTCCATTGGCTGTGGAATTGTTTTTTTTAACCATTATCATGCCTTACATAGAGCAGCAGCATCTCAATCTTATCTCAGTTTAAAAATGTATAGATGACCACAACTAGGAATCCCTGTTGCAGGTATATCTTAAAGTCATAAACCTTTACCCAAACCTTTTTTTTTTTTAGTTTTGCATAGAGTAGGGAAGAGTTAAAACCCCTGTTAGTTTATATTTTGCTGTCTGTATCTTTTTGCTTCCTGTCCAGGAGACACAGAAGAAAGTGAGAGAAAATCTCTACAAAGCGGGAGGAATTCTCCTCTTAGACAGTTGTCACTGCCACTGATGTCCCTTTTGAAAGATTGAACTTCACCTCTTGATCTGAAAACATGTTCCTGCAGATTGACTGTAGAATAGATGGGTGCTGCAGTGACCACTGGCTGGATCCGCAGATAATCAAAGTGAAAGAATGTCCCCAGCACACTACGGATCTTCAGAACAGGTCCAAAGCTCTATTCAGCGTTAATATCTTTGTAATAGAAGGAATGTTCCAGAGCCTTGCAGGACCCCTTCATCAGGCCTGCTCATCAGGCATGATCCCATGCCTGATGAAGGGGCCTTGTGAGGCTCCGAAACATTGCTTCTGTTAGAAAGATGTGATCACTGAAAAAAGTTTGGACCCATTCTGAAGACCCTTGGTGTGCTGGTCAAGTTCTTTCGCTTCACATCTCGAACTGTGACAGTGGTCACTATGACAAATAAGACAATAAATACTTGACAGGGGTTTTAATCCTTCCCTAATTTATATAAAAAAAGAAGAATATTCATACACTTCAGAAAGGGAACAATATAGATCCAAATCAGCAATACGTTCTGACCCGAGTTAACTGTACAAATCTTCCTAGACTGACATTTATTTTATTTTTAAATCTGCTCTGTGCACGCCATTGTAGGATTTCTGAGGTAATAGTCTATATTGCATTTTAAATCTAGAGTTTAATCTTTTGTCATTTTTAGAATCAAAGAAAATAAAGTACTGCATTGGCTCAATGTCTGCGCAGTATATTCACCTTCTTCTATGTATAGAAGCTTCATGGTAAGGGCCAGAAGAAAAGTGAAGAATTACAAACTGCAGATAGAAAGTCAAGTAGAATATGTGAGAAGATTACAATAACCTTGTTTTTTCAGGGATTTTAAGCAGAAAAGATGACCATGTTTTGACTAGGATTTACCCTTCCTTACCCATCTGCAGTCAGTTCAGATGATCTGGTCCTGTCATTCTTAACCATTCACATCCTACTTTTTAAAAATATTTGCATGATCTATGTAGCAATCAGTAAAGCATCCATAATACATTCTCTAGTAATCAAGTATGCTATTTAAATTATAATTATGACCTTTGAAGCTTGATTATGGCTGATGATGGCATAATGACATTTAGAATATTTTTCTGATGAGAAGATGACTCCATGGTATTTTTAAGTACAGTACATGAGTGGTTATAGAAATGTATTCCCCAGGTCTTGTATATTTGTTACTAGTACTACTAAGGATTATTATTCAACCCCAAAATTCACAGCATCTGTTGGGTAGTAATATAGTAGCATTGGCCATACTGATTATAGCAAAGTATAGTACAATAGAAACATACCCAAAAATATAAATAGTGCAAAATATTAAAGCTGGCTACTATGATTCTTCCACTTCCTGTCCCTAGAGAAGTCAAGAGAGTACAACACTGGTTGACTACTCCATGCCTGTTTTAAAGACTCAAAGGCAGCTTCTGTGAGACTGCTTCCCCTTTCTGGTTGGTGAGGAGAGCAGCCTGTGAGGTAAAATGGGGAATAAACAGCTGGTAGTAGCTAATTAACTGTAAGAATGTTCTAACTTGCTTTTAGTTGGTGGAGCCTGGCTAATTTTGGATAGCTTTAACATTGTTTGCTTGTGGTTTTCTTATGCCCCAGATACAGTTTTGTCCATATATTTTTGGACACAGGTACAATTTCAATACTTTTGGCTCTGTATGCCACCAGAATAAATTAACAAAACAATCCAAATGAATTTGAAGTGCAGACTTTCAGATTTAATTCATGGAGTTGAACATAAATATCAAGTACACATTTTAGGAACTGCAACCATTTTTATACACAGTCCCTCCATTTTTAGGGGCTCAAATGTAATTGAACAAAAGAATATAAATTCATAAATTAAATGTTCATTTTTAATATTTTGTTGAGAATCCTTTACTGCCAATGACTGTCTGAAGTCTGGAACCCGTGGACATTACCAAAGACTAGGTTTCCACCTTTCTGATGCCTTGCCAGGCTCTAACTGCAGCTGTCTTCAGTTGTTCTTTGTATGTGGGTCTTTCTGCCTTTAGTTTTGCCTTCAGCAAGTGAAATGCATTCTCAATTGGGTTGAGATCAGGTGATTGACTCGGCCTTTGCTAAATATTCCACTTCTTTTCCTTCAAAAGCTCCTGGGTTGCTTTTGCAGTGTGTTTTGGATTATTGTCCATCTGTACTGTGAAGTGCAATCCAATCAGCTTTTCTGCATTTGGCTGAATCTGGACTGATAGTATATCTCTAAACACTGCAGAATTCATCCGGCTGCTTCTGTCACATCATCAATAAACACCACTGACCCAGTGCCACTGGAAGCCATGCAAGCCCATGCCATCACACCATGTTATACAGATGACGTTGTGTGCTGTAGATCATGAGGTGTTCCAAGCCTTCTCCACATTTTTTCTTCCTGTCATTCTGGTACAGATAATCTTAATTTCATCCATCCAAAGGATGCTTTTCCAGAACTGATCTGGCTTTTTTAGATGTTTTTTGGCAAAGTCTAATCTGGCTTTTCTATTCTTCAGGCTTATGAATGGTTTGCACTTTGTCGTGAAGCCTCTGTATTTGCTCTCGTGAAGTCTTCTCTTGATTGTAGACTTTGACAATGATACGCCCACCTCCAGGAGAGTGTCCTTCACTTGTCTAGATGTTGTGAATTAGTTTTTTTTTACCATAGACCACCACTTTTGTCTTCCGTGGATGTCCATGCCTTTTTACATTGCTGAGCTCACCAGTGCATTCTTTTTTCCTCAGAATGTACCAAACTGTTGATTTGGCCACTCCCAATGTATCTGCTATCTCTCTGATGGATTTGTTTAATTTTTGAAACCTTACAATGACCTGTTTCACTTGCATGGACAGCTCCTTTGAACGCATGATGTAGGTTCATTGCAATAGATTCCAAATGCAAATACCACACTTAGAATCAACTCCAGACCTTTTACCTGCTTAATTGATGAAGAAATAATGAAGGAGTAGCCTACACCTGGCCATGAAACAGCTTTTGATTAAATTGTCTAATTACTTTTGGTCCCTTGAAAAAGCTCTTAAGAGCTGTAATTCCTAAACCTTTCCTCCAATTTGGATGTACATACCCTCAAATTAAACCTGAGAGTGTGCACTTTCAGCTCATATCCATTATATAACTATAGCTTGAATATGCTTTGGTAAATACCTGAAAAAAACTAAATTTGTGCCTGTGTTCATTTATATATGGACCTACCTGTATTTTGTCTCCTCTAACCCTACTTTCTGTTTAATACTGCTAGCCAGAGGCATCCCTAGGGTTGGTGTCACCCGGTGCCGTAACACTTGGTGACACCCCCTCCGATGATCCCTGCAGAATGATTCGGATCTGCGGATTGAGCATAATGAATCAGAGTCAGATCCATTATGCTCAATCCGCAGATCTGATCCATCCTGCGGGGATAGTCTGCTTTCTTTACAACTTACCTTTTCTTGGAGCGGGTTCGGTGTCACCCCGTATAGGATTTTTGGAATGCAACCTATACGGGATAACGCCGGACCTGCTCCAAGAAAAGGTAAGTTGTAAAGAAAGCCGACGATCCCCGCAGGAAGGATCCGATGCATCCTGCGGGGATCGTCGGCTTGCTTTACAACTTACCTTTTTGTGGAGCGGGTCCAGGGTCACCCCGTGCGGTCGGTGTCACCCACTGCGGACCACACCCCCTGCACCTGCCTCGGAACGCCACTGCTGCTAGCACCTTTAGCAAATGATATGCCCAAACTGTACTATGGATGATCAAGTCATCCAGGTAAGCAGCAGCATACTTTTGATGGGAGCAGATTATCTTTTCCAACTTATGCTTTTCCTGCTGAAATGTAGCTGGAGCATGCTGGATCCCAAAGGGTATCTTTGATGTTGGAATGCTCTACTGACTGACTTGAAGAGGGGAATCTATCAATACCCTTTGGTCAGATCCATTGCCAATACAGTATATAATGTACAGTTCCCAGATCATCAAATAATTTGCCTGTGCAAGGCATGGGATTGGTTTCAAACTTAGAAATGCTGTTCAATGTATGAAAACTGTTGCCAAATCAACAGCTCCCTTCTGGTTTGGGCACTAACACAAGGGTTTGACAAACCACTATTAGACTCCTCTATCACCTTCCAGTTCAAGCATTTTTTTAATGCATTCTAATATACTGCTTCTCGTCTAGATTCTGGAATCTGATAATGTTTCAGTTTTACTCTTTTCCCTGAGAAAGCATTATGGAACACAAATTCTTTCTGTTTCAGCAAAGTTTCTACTGTTTTGACTTCAGGAATGAAAGAGTTAGACCAAACGGGAAGCTGGTGAAATCTCATATACTAAAAATTTCCTATTCTTTATTGGTTTTAACAAATTCATTTGATAGAATAGATTTGCTCTTGTTTCTGCCTCCCTAGTATGCTAAGTTTGTAATTTACTTCACCTACTTTTCATATCACTTCATAGGGCTAGGAATTTAATTTGGATATGAATTTACTTTCCACTGTGTGGACCAGTACCAATAACCTATCACCAGGTTAAAATGTATAGTTCTGGGCCCCAAAACTGTAATCTTCTGCTGAGACAACCGTGTTGTCCAAAATGTTTTCACAACAGGCACCACGTGCACAGTTCTATTTTGCAAATGTATAACATGCTCAATCACACTTCTATGAGGGGAACTCTCACTTTCCAAAGTTTCTTTAGCAATATCCAACAGTTCCATTTCATGCCTGCATTACAGTAACTTAGGGAGAGAGAACCTGAAAATGTGATTTCTATGACATCGAACATCAAGTAACGTATTAGACAGTCCGAATCCATTAAATCTTTACCCACCACTTTCCTCAACATCTGTTTTAAAGTTTTGTTAAACCTTTGGACTAACCTATTTGTTTGGTAATGGTACACAGAAGTAAATAATTGAGTCACCTTTAGTAATTTGCAAATTCCTTAACTACCCAAAGCATAAATAGGGTACCCTGTTCTGCAAGTATCTCTATGGGAATGCCTATGTGGCCTAAAACCTGAAACAGCAATCTGGCTATTGTTTTGGTTGAGGTTTGTCTGAAAGCCATAATCTTTAGATAACAGGTGGCATAGTCCATTATTACTAGAATATGTTAATGCCCTCTAGTGAACTTTAACAAAGGGCCAAACAAATCCATAGCAATCTTCTCAATAGAGACCTCAATAATGTGGAGGAGAGCCAAAGGGCTACGGAAATGTGGCTTTAGTGCAAATTTCTGTTACACAAGGCAGGAATAACAGTGAATTTCTTCCTCTTTAGCAAAGCCCAAGTCAATAGAAGTCTGTACTATTCTCTCTCGGGTTTCCTCTGCCCTCATATGTTTTCTTGAATGAATGTGAAGTATGGGAGGGCAACCCTCTCGTCTGGGTTAACTAGTTCTTCACCCATGTTCTTTTATCCTGCTAACACAGATAAGGGAAACATCCTCACAACCATCAGAGGATTGCTAGGATCACCTTCATGCTGTAAAGAAGAAATCGATGGTCTGGCCAATATCATTGTTACTAGGTTTTGAAAAATCCCTTCCCATAATTGTATCATGTGACAGGTGGGGAAATATAGTATACCCACTTGATGACACTTGTTACCTAGAGAGATCTCAGAAGACAGCACTGACAAAGGATACTAATCGGTGTCCTCACATACACAAATTACTGTCATTTTCTATGATGAGATACCTCTGTATCCACTAATTAGGCTTTTACCAATGTTACCAAGCTACCTCAATCCACCAACATAACACTATTTCTACCACACATTTTGCATAAATATTTCTCTTTTCACAATATTGCAATGCATGCAACAGTCATGAATAGAAACTGATAGTTATCTCATACAAAATCACAGTGCACTGGCATTGGCTCATCTACAAGTGTGCAATTTGTCATGATAGGTCCCTTTTCCTGGCAGCACTAACAAATTATCTTTCTGGCTTCATGATGTGGAGTTGGTCTCTCAGGTCACTCCAGCCAGACATTGGAATGAGTATGCACTGTACCTTAGGTTTCCCTATTTTTACTTTCTCCACCCCTATCTATATACAATCTTACCTGTAGCTGGGGATGGTCTAGTTTTGGGGTAGAATGTTTGTGAGTTTCTGAGACTTGAGGCTAGGTTCTTGGCTGCTATTTACCAGCAAGTTGAGCCCAGAAACCCAGGATTACACCCAGCTGTGCCAACATTTCTCCTAAATACAAACACATTTCCTTGCTTGTGTACATTTCACTGGTCCAGTGCACTGTTCTTTTGGGCAACTTTCACTTTCAGCAATCCTTTCAAAAGTAATAAACAAACACCTTGGTAATCATCCCCTGTCATTTTTGGCAACAAGTGGCTTACTCAGAAAAATTATGTATTGCTGGAACCATTCTCATCATCGGCCTGGTGTATCTGCAGAAGCTGCTTCATTATCACCTTGATCTGTTGTAATAGCCCTGGCTTGTTCGGGGGCTTGCTGTTGGGCTGCAAAGCCCTATCTCAACTGCCGTGGGTGTTATATCTATGTCTTAAGGGCATCTATAAGCTCTAGGGTACATTAAAAAGGATGGCCCATTAATGAAATGGTCCATTTACCAATATAAGCAGAGTTAATATTTACCAAATGAATTGCAGGATACAGATATCAGCTGCTCATTTGAACTTCTACTGCTTTCACTATGGCTCAATGTTTCATGTGCACAAAGGATACTAGGAATTGTGATGGCTGGCATGCATGATGCTTGCTTTTCTACACTCTATGGCTTAAGAGATACATTAAATTAACCGGCGTTGTTTAAAACATTTATTTACAACTAGATTTTAGTTGGTGATTACCAATAGTTCTGAGTACAATATCTGAGGACATTAATGCTGTTAACACATCTTGGCACTGTTGGTTGTCAGCTCATCTGACTGTCTGATTGAGGGTGGCAGTGCATGTGTATATGTTTTTACAATATTGTCTGTTTTTAATAGGAAAGGGAGAGGGCATGCTTGTTTATTTTGTTTATAGAATTTCTATATACTGTAAATACAGATTTGATATATTTTGTAAAGAAATCTCATTGTGGTTCCCATATCCACTAATTTCTTTTCTTATAATAACCTATGCATGGCGTGCCTGTACTCCTATCGGCAAACCTAGCTCTGCAAATTCTGACTGACAACAGCAAGTGTATGTGACATTGTTGGAAGCTGCCAATCACCATAAGGAGTCTCCACTCCCTATCCCTTGAGCCCAGGATGCAGAGCTGATCAGTGGTCACATAACTGCTTGTAAACATTTCTAAAAGATATTGGCATTTGTTTGCATTTTATTATATTGCACATTGTTTACTGTTTTTCAAAAAAAAAAAGGGGTTCACATACACATTCATTTTCCTAGTGTGTTTTAATCCCTGGGGGACCTTTTTCAAGTCTCTGGACTGGTGCATGGCTCTGGCCATATATACTTTGAATTGTTTACTGGAGCTATGCTGTCAAAAATGAATATTATCATGAAGAGGTACTAATAGCTTCTGTCTAGTAATCTGATAATACTGTGAGGATTAGCACTATGGATAACCAATTAATTGTTGAAAAAATGTGAGCATGACCTCATAACCTAAATATATTTTAGCTATTTCATTGGAATGACATACTGTAGCTGTCTACCGCACATTAAACAACAGTTTTAAATTTGGAAATAATTATGTATCTGTTTATATTATAATACCAAATTAATCACTTACAGACAGTGCACAAGAAGCCCAGAAGATAACAGCCGTTCCTATAAAATAAATTCTTCCAATAAACAGTAATTATTTTTATAGATAGTGTTTTTTGTGTTTACAAAACCTTATTAATGAATAAAAAGTAGAAGAACAAAAAGTATCTCCAAACACTGCTGTGAAAAATGGAAATATTCGACATATGAAACCAAGTTTAATTACCAACATTGTAACTTAAGTTAAATACAAATATTTACCAAATGACTCAACTGAAAAGATGATATTGTAATACAGTAATTCAAACAGGATAGTAAAGCCAGCCAATAGCCTACAGCTCAAAACATTTGAAATACTTTGATTGAACTAGTTTACCCACCCTAATATTTGTCATTCTCTCGTTTCTTATATCCAGCAGGTCCCCTGGCCATTGCTAGCAAATGACCAGCCATGCCAGGGAATCTTGCTATAACATTTTGAGGTACAAAAGGATTGAGGTTTGCATTTCTCCTAACGGTGGATAAGTCTCCAACATCCTGTCCTTATAGGAGCACTGCTGTCCCAAGCCAAGTCCTGAGTTGGGCACCCACACTTCCTATTTCTCTCCCCAATTAATGTACTGTATGTCCAATCAGAACTTGCCTTTCAAATGCTTTAATGAACAGTCAGTTCTTTATAACACAGTCCAGCTATTAGTAATCCACATTTCCTGCATGGAGGGGTTGCATGTCAGCATTCTTTGACTCTGTAGATATCTTCTACTCCAACATCCCAAAAGGATAATCACTGGCCCTAAGTGAGGGCCTGCAGAGGTAAGACATGCATGGCACTCCTACCACCACTCAATAGTGGGCTCCATAGCTTTTCTTCCCATATACCTCACCCATTTCTAACTCCTCTTCCACTTTTATAGCCTTATCCCAGGGCTGAACTAAGAGTTATTTTTATATTTGTCTAGATTTGCTCTTTAAAGCTGAACTTAATGCACATTTGATAATTTACTTCGTGAGCAAGTAAGTTATGAATAAATAATAATCAGTAAATATAGTTTTACATACATCTAGTAGTGGTACCTTAAAGTAAAACTTCAGTCCCTTTGTTTTTGTCCTATCTTCCTATGGCTCTGGTATTTAATGCCGCTCTTTAATTTTCTCCCTCACCCCTTCTCAGTGACTGCCTCAAATTTTCATTGTATGGCATTGCTTTCTGTGTGCAGATGCCCAGGCTCCCACAATACTGATTGTATTAGACATGCCCCCTCAACCACTACTGATGTGTCTTATAAGGGGCACACAATTTCCAAACAGCCAATTTCATCTGGATGAGAATGAGTTACTGCAGAGCCCAGACCCTATGTAAACTGAATCCCAGGACTCAGGAACTGCAGCTAACAGTGCAGTGTAGTTTGTTGTGTTCCACTCTATGTGTGAATCCAGTGTTTTCTCTCAGTATGTACAGCTGACCTTTGGTGTTCACTATTGTACAGACTGCAGTCAAGACAGTTACCAAGCTGTAATACAAATGCAGTAGAGAAAAGTGAGGTCAACAACCTACCAATGTTGTCTAGCAAGGGTGCCTGAATCAGACATTAGGCAATTCACATCCTGAAATTGCAACAATGCATATACTGTAGCTTTAAAGGCTGAGTTTGCTTTTTTTTTCTTTTAAAGTACAGCTTCCGTATGTACCGATATGTAATTAATGTGCCTTTTTATTTAGAAAAGAAAAAGCATTCCCTATGATCTGGAGTAGGCATCACCTTAGCTTTTGCCTTTTTATTTAGAAAACTTCTTCATGACTTACTGGTATATGCCCTGCAGGATGCCAGAGACATAAATAAAGTGAGGATGTTCTTCAGCAGTTGACCTAATTAAAACACACCCTACTCCAGCCCTCCACCTCCATGAGATTGCTCTCACTCATCTCTTCACTACATTAGTTCAGTGAAGTACTTACCTAATCAAAGTAGTAATGAGGGTGGTGTGGTCCAGAGATATAAAACACATCCTATTCTTTGATCCTGTAAGGCATTGCATGATGGGATATGATGTTTCCTGGATGTCACATGGTGCTACAGGAAAAAAAGGCTTAGAATGCTTCTTTTGAAATTTTTAAAAGAGAATTTCAGATTCAAGGCTGCCATGGACTAAGTGAGTGAGAGATAAGCACATTGGAATGGCTTGGGCAGAAAAGACATTAGAAAAGGCTTCTATTTATTATGAAAAATGAACTTCTGCTTGAAAGCCTTTAATGTAGTTTCTACAAAACTGAAAAATAAACCCATAGCTAAGACACACAAAATAAAAGAATACATATTGGACAAGTGGCTCTGTATTGGGATTGTGCTTTTGTTATAAGTAGCAGCAACACAGGGCCACTTTGCACTGGGTCATCTGCCTCAGCCATGTGATATCGGAATAATAATACTAGTAGGTTACCTAGAGATCAGCCTCCTGATACTCACTTCTTCTTCCCTTCCCCCACCAGTCCATTGCTCTGTTGGATCCTTGGGGAAATACGTAGTGTTTCTGAGTATGGGAAGGGGGGTGGGGGGGTGTTAGTAACCTCTTTCCCCTTCTTCCAGGCTAAAGTGCTCAGACCGGAGTGGCCAACCACCAGACTCAAACACTGTCACATGAGAGGGGAGAGGAAACCATTGACCGTATATAAACTCAGACACCATTCCATACAGAGCTCAAATGGAGTTTGGGCTCTCGACTCAACAATGAAGTATTGCGGGAATGTAAGGAAGGTGAGCAATACTGAGTGGGGAGGAGAATGAATATTTAACCTGTCACTTTTAATTAATTGAGTCTCTTAAAATGGGGTAATCATGAGAAAAGTAAAGGTAAGACCTGAAATCCCAGAGATTATGGGTAAGTGGCAGTCTGAGCAATATTATCTTCCCCTTTGCCCCTAACTGAAGGAAGCTCTTTCAATGAGATAATCACTTTGTTAAACACAGGGGAGTTCTAAAGACATCTTGAAAGTATGAAAGTGACTAAAAGTGAGACTATGAGACAAAAATCAGCAGACAGAATTTCAAGAGCTCTCCTCTGAGGGCAGGCCCTCACTGTCCTCACGTACAATGCAGGACTACTGATCCTACATTGAATGACATCAGACTGTAATCAATGGCCTGAGTACTGAAGAGAAGTGGCTTTGGGTGTCTGGTCGCATAGCCTAGTGGAAGCCTGCTGGAGAGAGGACTAAGGTAATTAATACAGATTATTAATAGATTTATACCTGTCTTCCACCTTAGTCCAATGTTAACAAAATTAAAATAATAGAAAAAAGGGATTTTTTTAGGGTGCCAAAATTATACACAAATCATATATAAAAAAACTGAATTTGCATTACAATATGAAAAATTGTTAAAAACAAAATGTTCACAGTACTGATAGATAAAACCATCACAAAATAATAGTGTGACCTGAATAAGTGTGCAGTGACTTCAATTTGACATGTTTCACGAATCATTCGCTTCTTCAGGAGATTTTAGAGTACTGCATATAAACACCACTAGAAGCAAAAAACAATAATTACAAACACAGACATATGTAATATGCACATGAGAAAAAGAAAACTGTATACACAAAAAGAGGATGGATCATCTGGAGGGCATCTTACCAGCAATGCCCACGATCATGGGTAACAATCAAAGAACACTTTTTGTTTGTGCACCACTAGGATCACCTACGAGGATTAGTGGCACCACTAGGGTTGGTGTCACCTGCTGCAGTACAACATGGTGTCACCCCCCCCAATAATTGTTTTCCCATATAACACTGAGCAGTAGGGCACTGAGCTGGGTAGTGCATTGGTATGGCTCTCCCCCGCCTAGCCTGCCGCAGTGCTCTGTCCTGCAACTGCAGAGTGACAGCAGGACAGAGCAGTATACACCGGGCTGGCATTGGGCTTTGTCCTATCTAGCCTGCCACAGTGCCCTGCAGGGCGCTGGGCACGCTAGTTTCGGGTCGGCGGCACATGGTCACAGAGTGCACCCTAAAACGGCCCCTGTAAATTAAGCAGTCAGTGCTGATGTGTAGATCCATGCAATGTCATGGATAGGGGTGACACCATTGTGGTCTGAAACTGTCACCCTTCAGTGAGTAAGTGTCTCAGGACACTGCTTGCAATCACACTTGCAATCTGTTGGTCACCTGGATACGAGTCTTCTCCCTCCCCAAATCAGTGACCGCCGCCTGCACTTTCCTCACAGCTTGGCCAACCTCAGTCTCACTTTCACTTTCCCCAGGCCGGCTGTGCCCAAGTACAAGGCCTGGCTGAGGTTTCCTGAAAGCAGGAGGGGGGCAGTAATCGCAGTGAGGTGGACATGGCCTGTGCTCCCTTCCCACACTGACTGCCTCTGGTGCTTACCTGGGAGCAAAGAAGGCAGCGGGGCCACTCGAGCCTAGAATATTGCAACTTTTCACAATATTCTAATTTTCTGAGATTGTGGATTTGGGGTTTTCATGTGCTGTAAGCCATAATCATCACAATTATGACAAATCACGGCTTGAACTATCTTGCTTTGCATGTAATGAGTCTATTTCATATAATAGTTTTACCTTTTAAGTTGCATTACTGAAATAAATGAACTTTTGCACAATATTCAAATTTTTTGAGTTTCACCTGTATATGTGGCCACGGGGGCAAGGCATAGACATAAATCAATGGCGTGTCCTGTAGGGGAACAGCCACCAGACTTGCGTCAGGGGTTGAATGCCACAGGTGGCGCCTCAGGCTTCTGTATAGCCACACATTCCCTAGATGAGATAGAACCACGGGTAAAAACAACTATGCTGAAATAATGTCTTTTGAAAAAAAAAAAACAGAATTTTGAAAAGCAAAAAAAGAAAAAAAAACCCCAAAAAATCAAAAAAGCATTAATATAATAATAATAATAATAATAATAATAATAAAACAATCCCAGTGCTCAAATGCTGCAATTAATGAAACCCTATAGTGATCTTACAATGAGCAACACCAGCAAACCTAGTGCCACTCAAAGGATCCTTACAACTACACAACAAATAAAATGATTGCAAAAGGGAACATTTTGCATTTTAGTAAACCCAAATATATATATGTAAGGCTAGACCTAAGTAGACGCTGTTAGTGGAAAGAATATTACGAAAAAGGTTTAAGCTAATAGTATCATTAAGTCCTGGAAATTTGGCTGCTGCCAGGTTATAAATCCATTTAGTTTCAGGCTATAACAACAGATTTTCAACATCTCCTCCCCTCTCATGTGGGAGTATGTGCTCTAAAGCAAACAATTGAATCTTTGATAAATCATACTCATTATATATTTATATAAACTGTTTATAATTTCCACATTGTCACCTATCTATAGAACTATGCTTTTGTGGGCTCTGTCCCTCCTGGGGCTTACTGATACCCTTGTGAGTGATTCAAGTGGTGCACAAACAAAAAATTGTTCTTTGTCTGTTACCCATTAAATGGTCCAGAGCATTCCTGGTAAGACGCCCTCCAGATGATCCATTCTCTTTTCGCATATACAGTTTTCTTTTTTTTCATGTGTGTACTACAATATATGTCTATAATAATTGTGTTTTGGTTCTAGTGACCTGTACATGCAGTATTCTAAAATCTCCCAAAGATTAATGATGATTTGCAAAACATGTTGAGCTGAAGTCACTGCACACTTTTCCAAGCTGCACTGATATTTTATGATGATTTTATCTGTCATTACTGTGAATATTCTGTTTTTAACAATGTTTCATATTGTGATAAAATTTGGATATTTTTATATATGATTTTGGTGCCTTAAAAATCCCTTTTTCTATTATTTTCATTTTGTTAATTTTTGTTGAGATGTGGTGCCCTTGATTCCCAGGCACCTGGTATTTCCACATTTTTGAGTCCCTTCTGCAAGTAGGGGGGGAAGAACAGTGTTTGGCTTCATGCACGCTGTGTGTTTAGCCACGGTACATGAGGTTCTGGCATTTGGCTGTGCAGTTGCAGTATTGGCACAACCAATATAAGAAAAAAGAATTTAAAAAATCTTTAAAAAAAAGTATTACTGATTATTACTGTACCCCTAGAATTAAAGTATAACTAAAGAAATATCTTTGTTTTTTTAGTTTAGAGTGTAGAGAGACTAGAACACCTGTTAGGTTTTTATTGCTATCTATGTCCCAGTTGAGATTCATCCTTTTTATTTAACTTGGTGAGAGTGAAAGTGGAAGAAAATCACAAATGTTGGGTAATCACCAGAACAGGAATAAAGGGAAAATCCTTCATGTGGGACACTAGTTCTGACAAATGCACTTACAACCAAGGATTTTCCCTAATGTCCTATTGTGGCTATGGAATAAGAAGTGAAAGGAAATCTCTCCAGTGGGACACATATGGTAATAAATACTTAGAGAATCTATAACTTTCACTTAATCTATTTAAAATGAGGGTACGTTTAATTAAAAGGGCACTTTTAATTAAAAAAACCCCTGGAGTCTAACTTTAAATAAACACAGTTTGAGATAAAGAGTTGCTAATCATCTTTTCCCAGTCCTTATTGTTTTTAATACATCAGTTTCTTCTGGCTGAAAGACTTCAAAATCTACACCACACTAAACATAACAGATGCATTGCCCTGGTTAATATACTTTTATTTTTTGCTAAGTATCCACTATGCACAGTCATCAATCATTTGACTTGAACAATTCAGTTATTCAGTTCATCTAATGTGCTAACCCTTACAATTTGTCAATCTTGCATGGGAAAAGCTAGATAAACTACACATGCCACTCAATTCCTGACAGTTACCCCAGTCATAGTATGCTATATTAGTCTTATCTTGGCACGATAACTCCATTTAATTACTATATATCAAGGGGAGGGGGGTTGTGTTTACTAGAGCTTCAAGGAAAATCAATTGTAAAACACACATACCCTGTTTAGAACATTTTTTAAGGATAGTTTGGCAATATATGCACCCTCAAGTACACAACTAAAACCCAATGTACTGTATACCAGTTTCTAACTCCAATCTTTTCTAAAAAGTGCACAGAAGATTTTTCTATGTTGTGATACAGTATGTATACCTGTTTTTAGAATTTTTTTTTCTCTTTGTTTCATTCCCTATTGCAAATTAGATTAACAAGCAGGACCCTGATGCTCTTTGTTTTCTCTTGTATTCTACTGTATATTGGTATTGTTTTGCATTGTAAAGTAGTAGAGTAGGGGTATATTCTGGAATAATAATCACAAACACAAACAAGATTGAATATGTTTTTAAAAGTGAGAGAAGGATGATTTACTACACTCTTTTTTTTCTGCTTAACCCCACCCCCTTAGTGTAACCCACATACTGGAATATTTACCGTCAGCTCCACTCATGAGATCTTCACATTGCAGCTCTGCTATGACAGTAATGACCTGGTTCTCTGTGCTCTATATTTTGCATGCATGTCCCATGCTTCATTCAACCCTATGGCTATGGCTGTACATCTCTGGATGGCTGAGGCTGCCATGTTGCTGATCTGAAAGAACGTATATGCTTTGTTTATTCAAATGCATGGTGGCTATGTGTAACAGGGAGCACGGTGGAGTGTTTTGAGTACAGCAGAGTGTGTACTGTGGTCTAGAAGTGGAAAATGTTGAATGTATTGTGGTGAATGTTGCTGCACTTATCTGGAGTGCTTGGTGCAGTGTGCTGAGCGTAATGGTTTCCATACTGCAGAGGTCTAAGTATAATAAGGTGCATGATGTAGTCTTCTGAGTATATTTTTGGTGGATTAGGTTGAGTATACTGTCTAGAAGTGTGGAATTATTTAATTGTATTTGGTGTCTGCAGTCTTGTGTGCTTAGTATAACAATGTACATGGTCTAGTATGCAGAATATTTAGTGTGCACAATGGGGTAAGCTGAATGTAGCAGGATGCATGGTAGGTAAAGTCCATTATGGTTTTATGTGTTGAGTGTATAGGGAAAATATGCTGCAGTGTGCTAAGTCTAGCCTGTGCATAAGGCACTTGGTGGGGTGTGCTGAGTTTTTATGGTTGAATGATAATGTGTACTATGTGAATGTAAAGCTACCCCCACAGGAGCCGTTTGTTCGTTGCCCCAGTTTCTCCTTTCTTCACCCTGGCACAAGCATAGTGTATTTCCGCATCCAAATACACTTACACACATTTCAGCTCATTGTCTTCAATGTTTTGTTTTTGGAGTTTTGTTGTAGAACTGGGGATAGGGATGGGGAATGTAGTAGGATACTCTAAATCAGAAATATTCACATTGAGAACATCTAGCTGATCTCTTAACTGAACACTGTACAAGTCTTGACAGTAAATGACAGTAAATAGCAGACTTCCCTTTGTCACATATAGCAGCAAGTAGTTTAGGAGTGAGCGAAGTCCCTTTAGCAGTAGTAGTAGTTACAGGGCTGAGCTCCTCAACTAATAAGCCGGGTACAACAGACTGCAACAGCCCAAAGGTACCATAGCTAGGTAAAGTCCTTTGCAGTAGTAGTGCTTGGATGGACAATCCCAGCTTGACCCAAACAAACAATGTAAAATGTACCAAAAGCTGGTGTTCAACTTTAAACAAGATACTTAGAATAAGATAAGAATTACAATGTAGCAGCTTTACTTTACTCCAGTGTGATTACTTTGATTTATTCATTTCAAATTAAAAGGGTGACCTTTGATGTGCATGTGATATCAAGTAAAGCAACCTTTCAAATAAAAAAAAATTTTTGAAATTAACTGTGTTCCTAATTAACCTTTTATAACTCCCTAGTTAACCATAATCAGCCCTAATTAGCTTCCTCCCCTTTTTCTTGTAGCTATTATTTTGGTGCTTTTTATACTTCTGTTTTCTTTACCATTAATATTTAAACCTTTTTCTCTTTCGACTTGTTTTATTGCTTATTGTTAGCAAGTGACACATTTAAAAAATACACAAAATTGACAAAAATGCTATTGTAATAGTGCAGAACAGAAAAAAAGGCATATTAATACATTTTATACAAAATCTTATTAAATTAGTAATTACATAGAAGCAACAGTCCTTCACAGAGCTGTAGTAACAGATGAACCACTTATGGTTATGCCTCACTTACAGGTATGCCACAGAAAACTTCTATGTAATTATTACACTTTAGCCTTTTCATTGTTAGAACCATTTTTCTATAGTGCACATGCTAAAATGCACTGCACTTATTTACCTGAATTGTGCTTAAAACCCTAAAACATGGTAGTTGCATTATATTAAATATATTAGTTTATCAAGTCTAAAGTTTTAGTAAAAAAAAACAGTCAAATAATTTTAATGCACACATTCAGAATAAAATCTCCAAATTTTCTGTAAAATACAAAAGAGATAGAATTCAGTAAATAGAGATCAAATTTGTCAAAACTCAAAACTGCGTGTGTCTGCAAACCATGAAACATAAAATTGCAATAGGTAACACTTTATAAAAGTCTTCACAGGTCATCAACTTTGAGTTAAAGTAGAACTAAACTCTCCTATCCTTTACAGCCAAATAAGCTGCTATCTTAGCCTCTATTTGATCTGCAGTTGCGATAGTGCTAGCCATTCAATGACTTGACAACTGGTTGAGAGCTAACATAAGACATATTATACTTCAAGGCACGTCTTGAATTTAGTAGTTTTGGGAAAAAAGTTGCACAATCATTTACATAGAAGTGCAAAAAAACAATATTTTTTATTTATTCTATAATATACAGTATATATATATATATATATATATATATATATATATACCGGTGTGTGTATATATATATATATATATATATATATATATATATATATATATTTATTTATTTATTTTTTTCTTACTTAACTACAGTGCTAGCACAAGGGGGTTGGTAAGCCCCCATTCAATAGTTTTTTTTTTGAGTGACAGTTACTCTTACCTATGTTTGTTTACATTTACACTACTGCCACAGACTCAGTAGTTATATTGGTGGAAGCAAAAGACTTAAAACTAAACTCTCCTATCCTTTACAGCCAAATAAGCTGCTATCTTAGCCTCTATTTGATCTGCAGTTGCGATAGTGCTAGCCATTCAATGACTTGACAACTGGTTGAGAGCTAACATAAGACATATTATACTTCAAGGCACGTCTTGAATTTCGTAGTTTTGGGAAACAAGTTGCACAATCATTTACATAGAAGTGCAAAAAAACAATATTTTTTATTTATTCTATAATATACAGTATATATATATATATATATATATATATATATATATATACCGGTGTGTGTATATATATATATATATATATATTTTTTTTTTTTTTTTTTTTTTTTCTTACTTAACTACAGTGCTAGCACAAGGGGGTTGGTAAGCCCCCATTCAATAGTTTTTTTTTGAGTGACAGTTACTCTTACCTATGTTTGTTTACATTTACACTACTGCGACAGACTCAGTAGTTATATTGGTGGCAGCAAAAGACTTAAAACTAAACCCTAGTCAGCATGAACATTTTAGGATCATGTGGACCTCCCTCCAGATGGCAAGATTAACCACTTCAAGTACGGACACTTTCACCCCTCTCCAGGCCAATTTTCAGCTTTCAGCACTATCACACTTTGAGTGACAATTATTCAGTCATACAACACTGTACCCATATTCAATTTTTATCCCTTTTTTGAGACAGATAGAGCTTTCTTTTGGTGGTATTTAATCACCGCTGGGTTTTCTATTTTTTTTCTATATAAATAAAACAATACTAAAAATTTTGAAAACAAAAATCATTATTTGCTTAGTTTTTGTTTTAACATTTTGCAAATAGATAATTTTTCTTCATAAATGTAGGTGAAATGTATTCTGCTACATTTTTGGGGTAAAAATCACCACAAACAGTTTATATTATTTAGTGTGTATGAAAGCTATAGAGTATACAAACTATGGGATATATATTTGAAAACTGATCAGTTAAGATCCTAAAATGCCGGATGCTAATATGGCATATGGCAGTGATCAGGATGCTGGTATGGCGGTAATAAGGACATTAGCATGAGGTATAGCGGTGATCAGGAAACTGGTGTGGCAGTAGCTAGGATAATGTTCTGGGGTATGGGGGTGATCAGAAAGCTGGTATGGGGTATGGCTGTGATCAGGATGCTGGTATAGGGTATGGCAGTGATCAGGATGTTGGCATAGGGTATGGCGGTGATCAAAACACTGGTATGAGGTATGACAGTGATCAGAACGCTGCTATGGGGTATGGTGGTGATCAGGGTGATGGTATGGGGTATGTAGTTGATCAGGACACTGGTATGGGATATGGTGGTGATCAGGATGCATATGGCATATGGGGTGATCAGGATGTTGGTATGGGGTATGGCGGTGATCAGGATGCTGGTGTGGAGTATGGCGGCGATCAGGGCACTGGTATGGTGTATGGTCAGGGTGCTGGTATGGCATATGGCAGTGATCTGGGTGTTGGTTTGGTTTATGGTGGTGATCAGGACACTGGTATGGTGGTGATCAGGACATTGGTATGGTGTATGGGGGTGTTTTGTGTGCACTGGGGCAGGTGACAGGGGTTGGCTGCATGCTGTATTATGTGTACACTGGGGCAGTGATCAGGGACACAAGGGCACTAAATTGGGGCACTGGGGTGGCTGGCACTGCAGAGTGTACATGCAGCATGACAGGCTACTGTACACTCACACTGCAGGATCGCTTCTCTCTGCTCTCACACTGAGAGCAGAGAGAAGCGAGCTTTACTTTCAGTTTCATAGTTTAATATGTGAGTGCTGTGATTGGTCACAGCAGTCACATGGTAAAACCCCACTTGATCGCCTGAACACAGCGGTAATGTCACCGGGCTCCAGGGTGCACGCTCTGTGAGCCGTGATGGAGCCATCGATGCGTGCTGATGTACAGGAACGTTAGCCCACATCGGCGCTGCTTCCCGTCCACCATCTATGTAGAATGGGTAGATGGGAAGAGGTTAACTGCACTATAAGTATATGTTACCCTAGCATGTCATATTTTTGTGTATGTTACCATGTACTTGTAATAAAAGGTATCCTCTTTGCATTGCTTCCCTTGTGTGAAATATACAGTAGATAAAAAGACTTGACACTTGTTCCATATGCTACACTGATGATGGTCAACTAGTCAGGAGTTATTGAAACTAGAGGGTTAGCATTACACATAGCAAAGTCATAGGACAGTGAGCAGTGTCCCTTATATTCTCTCAAGGCAAATTTATTTATTTGATTAGAACCCCTTTTATTTGTTTTCTTTCCCATTTTTACAATTTTTTTGTATAGCAGAACTTCTCTCTCTCAACCAACATTGACCATTTTAATCCTTATGCTGCTACCATTAACAACTGGATAGGAAATTATATTGTATATACTTGTTTAAACCTTTTTTAAAAAATTTTCTTACCGCTCTAAACAAATGATGTCATCCATTCCAGGAGTTTTCAGAAGGTGAGGAAGTGTTAAGAGCTAAGGGCAGATGGATTCCAGGAAGTAAATGCTACATGAATCATTTGTCCTTACTCAAGATGAATACAGCCAGAGACAATAGTAGGTGTTTTTCATAGTGATTTCTCAGTTAAATAAAGCCTAAAGGCATGGAATGATGGGCGAGTCTGCTTTGAATCTTAAAAATGAATTAAATAATGTTTTTGGTTTGTGGTGCTCAGATGCAGTGTAGTTCTGCTGTAAAGCTGGCGAGATCACTAGAGCGGTTCTTATTTAAAACACTTCTATCTTCTGAGTGCAACCCTAAATACTGTGTGGTTTATGTACGCTATGTATTTTACCAAGAATTATTACCACATCCCAGTCTGTGAACCTATAAAAAATCCTACTCTAATGTTTTTTTTTTTATCTTTCTTTGTTTACTTCCTCAAGCTTGACACCAGTATGTGTACTGGGCAGCTATATAAGACTTACAAATTCAGCAAACAGAAGAAAAAAACTGATGTATGATTCTTTATAAAAGGTGCCAGTACAAACTAGATGGTTTACATGGTGGTTTTCTGTATCCTTCATAACAGACTGCAATAGTATCTACTGCATAAAAGCTATATTTGTTGTTTCTGCATATTCTGGTTGTATTTTTGAAGCAGGCACTGTTTTGCAGGGTGGTGCTAAAGTGTAATAGCTTTGTTATTTACCATAATAATATACTGTACTAACTATAGTTTTATTAAGGTAAAACCTAAAATATAGGTCAAAGGCTTGGTGCTGTGAGTGAAAAACATGCTTTATATGTTTGAATCAATGCAGTAAATTTACAAAAAAAATGTATTTTTCACTTGACTTATTGAAACACAATTCACTGTCATTATTCAATCATATGCAATGGAATATTTATTTTTTAAATTCCCTCTGCACATAAATTGGTGTTTGGAGTGATCACAGGTTCACTTGGCACACAGACATTTAGTAAATCACCCTAGTTTGAGAAATAAGCTCATTCTGTTCAAAATATGATAAGTTGGTTTAGGACAAGAGGAATCATACCTGTAAAGCTTTAGAGCTGAGAGACATATGGTGGCTGCTAATACTGACCTGTAGTTCTGAAAATTATACTTGTCTGGCTGTCCTGCTGACCCATTATTATTTTCCATGTCAGTTATACTGATTGCAAGCTCTGACCACATGTGCTGTATACTGTTTCTACTTGGCTCAAAGGACCTAAAGCAGAACTAAATTTTGGATGGAGTAAGCCCTGGTTCACATCTGTGCAGGTTTGGGGGCCACGATTTGTGCGGGCACGAGAGCCCATTCATTTGAATGGACTCCCATGCCCCAGGACACACAAGGAAGAAGTCCCTGCATTACTTTGGAAATTGCAGCCCGCACGGGAACCAAGGTTCTCAGTACGGTTGCAATTTCCAGCGTGGGCGGCGTGTCATTAGAACTAATGGCACCCACCTGCGGGTCCCGCATTCCTCTGTGTGGGTGGTGCGGCTGCAGGTATTTGTGTGGGTCCCACAGCGGCACCACCCACACAGATGTGAATCAGGGGTAGGGGAGAGCTATACCCCTATCAAGTTTTTTCTCCCATTTCTGTCCCATTGGGGAGATTTCCCTTTGCTTTCTGCCCTATAGCTAAACAGGAATTGGGAGGAAATACCTACAAAGTGAGGGGTCCCTGGTTGTTACCAGAGTCACCAGATTTAGTTTCCCCATAGGAAAATTTCTCCTTTATTCCTGTCCTGTGGACAACTAAAATTTGGGACTTTCTTCTACTTTCACTTTCAACAACAGGCGAAAACAGGATAAATAGAGAGGGTGAATTTACCTAACAGTGGCACAAACAGAAATACAAACCTGACAGGTGTTCTAAACTCTTTCCACTGTATCTTTGCTTTTAGTTATACTTTATCACATTATTATAGCCTAGATTTAAACTTTAGAACTAGCAAAGTAGCTATGTGGTTAGCACTTCCGCCTAGCAGCACTAGGGTTGTTGGTTTGAATACTAACCACAACACTACCTCCATGAAGTTTGCATGTTCTCCTTGTGCCTGTGTGGGTTTCCTCCCACACTCCAAAGCAGGGTTTCTCAACTGGGGTTCCATGGAACCCTAGGGTTCCTCCAGATGTTTCTAGGGGTTCATGAGCAGTTTCTCCCTCTCAGATAGGTTTCCACTTACACCATTAATCTTTTAGCTATCTGTAAGGGGATAATTCTTCCCAATGACCACAAATGTAAGGAGCATTCTTCCCACTGACCATCATGCTAATGTATATAGTAATTTTTAGTAGAGGTTTTTCCTGAGACCAGAAAGTTATTTCAGAGGTTCCTCTGTTTTGAGAAGATTGCAAATGGCTGCTCCAAAGACAAGTTGGTAGGTAAATTGTCCCTAGTATGTGCATAAATATGACTTAGGGACATTGGATTGTAACTTCCTTGAGGGCAGGGACTGATGAGAATTTACAACATTCACTCACTGGCCACATTATTAGGTACACCTGTTCAATTGCTAGTTAACACAAATTGATAATCATCCAATCACAGGGCAGAAACTCAATGCATTTAGGCATCTAGATGCGGTGAAGATGACTTGCTGAAGTTCAAACCAAGCACCAGAATGGGGAAGAAAGGGGATTTAGGTGACTTTGAATGTGACATGGTTGTTGGTGCCAGAGGGTCTGGTATGAGTATTTCAAAAACTGCTGATCTACTGGGATTTTCACATACAACCATCTCTTGCGTTTACAGAGAATGGTCCGAAAAAGAGAAAATATCCAGTGAGCAGCAGTTGTGTGGACAAAAATGCCTTGTTGATGTCAGAGGTCAGAATGGAATGAGTAGACTAGTTCAAGATGATAGAAAAGCTACAGTAGCTCAAAAACCACTCGTACAACCAAGGAATGCAGAATACCCTCTATAAAGACACAACATATTAAACCTTGAAGCAGATGGCATATAGCAGCCGAAGACCACAACATATGCCTCTCCTGTCAGCTAAGAACAGGAAACAGAGGCTAAAATTTGAACAAGCTCCCCAAAATTGAACAATACAAGATTGGAAAAATGTTGTCTGGTTTGATGAGTCTTGATTTCAGCTGCAATATTCAGATAGTAGTGTCACAATTTGGCGTAAACAACATTAAAGCATGGATCTATCCTGCCTTGTATCAACGGTTCAAGCTGGTGGTCGTGGTGTAATGGTGTTGAGGATATTTTCTTGGCACACTTTGGGACCCTCAGTACAAATTGAGCATCATTTAAATGCCACGGCCTACCTGAGTATTGTTGCTGACCAAGTCCATCTCTAAATGACTACAGTGTACCCATATTCTGATGGCTACTTCCAGCAGGATAATGCACCATGTCACAAAGTTCAAATCATCTCAAACTTGTTTCTTGAATGTGACAATGAGTTCACTGTACTCCAATGGCCTCCACAGTCACCAGATGGCAATGCAATAGAACACCTTTGGAATGTTGTGGAATGGGAGATTTGCATCATAGATGTGCAGCTGACAAATCTGCAGCAACTGCGTGATGCTATCATGTCAATATGGAACAAAATTTCTGAGGAATGTTTCCAACACCTTGTTGAATCTATGCCATGAAGAAGTAAAGCAGTTCTGAAGGCAAAAGGGGGTCCAACCCGGTACTAGCAAGGTGTACCTAACAAAGTGCCTGGAGAGTGTATATGTAAAGTACTACACAAATTAATGCTAATAATAAATCTGGAGGCAGGCAACTAATATGTTCAGGTTTTCATTAGAGGTGGTGATGTCTGAATAATGAAGAAAAACATTTGCCATGTTTTCCTCTTGCTATAACTCAATGATTTTTACTTCCTACAAAGCAAGTACCTGATTTTATTTATCATATCTTTCCAAGCACAGCTATTCCTGTAAGACATAACAGTGACAGTACGAAATACCTCCCTTTCCTGTGTAGTGTTGCACATAAATATGTGTTTAATGGGAAACCTTTTTATGACTGACCCATTTCTAGATCAGAAGCTCTAAATATCAGTGGCTGATTTATGTGATTTGGGACCTAAAAGGATTAAAAGTACAACTAAAGGCTCCTCCTGTATGACATGCTAAACAATTACCAAATCCAATTATTATGTAATACACAAACCTCTTAAGGTAAACAAATAACTTCCATTATCTTCCCTGACAGCCAAATCCAGAGCCAGGAAAGAAAGTGATAGCGATAACTAATGCGGCCATCACATTAAAGGACTGGTAAGCTACAATATAAGATTTTTTGTTTTGAATTTTAGTTATTTTTTTTAGCACTGAAAGGTGAGTTTCTATTTAATGACCCTAGTATATTTCATGTAACACATTATTACTGCAACCGCAAAAGTAAAATATTTGTTGCAACCATGCCTATACCTAGCAAACATGGGAACTCTCCCTTAAAAAGCATGCAGTTGTCCTCATTAATTAATTTTTTTCTTTAGGGTACAAAATCTCTCATGACACCTTTTGAATGTTGCAATCTTCTCATAGTCTGCACCAGTCTTTCTCTACCCAGGGTTCGTGGAACTCTAGGGTTCCTGCAGTTGTTGCTAGGTGTTCCTTGAACAGAGAGAAGGGATTTTCCTCCCTAATGGTACCTGAATACTTTTGAACCAACATCACTTGGCAGATCCAGGTGAATGGGACCAATACAGACTCTTCTATGATCTCTCAGGCAACTAACCACTGACACAAATGATCTTATACCTCTCTGTAATATATGTATTCTTCATACTAACCATCAATTAACCACCACATTTTATCCATTGACCACAAATATAGGGTACTTTTAAAATGACCACCAATGAATGGGGGGCATTTTTCTGCCAATGGGTCACTTCCCTGCAGGCCACTGGAGTTTTGAGGCACTTATACACAGAACTCTATTTTGATGAGGTACTTCAATTCCATTGTCTGCATTTCCTATATGACCACTACTATTAGTTTTTTTCAAGATTATTATCATTATGTCATATACAACAGAGAGGTGGTAAAATATTCAGCGCCGGGTATATTGACATCATCATTCTTTTTGTTCTTCTTTTGTATCTACAATTTATTACTTGCACAATGTAGAGTAAGTTATAGATATAACATTGTTATCCAGGGCTTCCCTGAGACCTGAAAACTATTTAATGGGTTCATCCATGGTAAAAAGACTCTTAGTATTATATGATATGTGCTTCTCCCAACACAGAAAGTTCAGGGCTATATTTACCATAACGCAGCAAAGCAGAACCATTGTGTTGCACCTAAAGCTAGAAAACAGAATTTGCATTTACAGTTACACATTATACAAAGAAAAAGTTTTTTTATATATGTAATTTACATTAAACTGATCTATTTTATATGCTTATTTAAATTATATTTACAATAATTTGAAAAATGGGTAAAGTTTACAACGGAAAATATTCATTTTTATTTTCTTATATTTTATGCTATCATGAAAACATACATCTATATGTATATATTACAAAAGTGTAGTCATAGCTTTATTCTGCTGTATCTTATTAGGTTTATACCTTGGCTAAATAAGTTGGGTTAAAGCAATGATGTCTTCACATCACTATGTCCTTGTTTAATAAGTAGCTTATTTGTTTTTTCAACAGTCTTTGAATGTAAAAATTTAATGTGCAATTTCCACTGGGTTGGTACTTCCTCCTCACTTCCTGATGCAAGAATTAATTGTTCTGTGAAATCTCTTAGGAGATATTTTCAAGAATCTGACGTAGAAGGCCTTATATGTTCTTGAAACAAGCTCTTTAAGCTGTGCGTGGGTTACAAAATGCTTATATTCTCTAAGAGATGTTCATTAAAGGTACTTTTAGTCATACATGAAAATCTGCTATTTAAAGGAAATCATATTTTTTAGTATCATATTTCTTTGGCATTATATGCCTCACTGTATACAGATTTGATAAGCAAGTCATTTTTGTAAATCTATTGTAAAATGTATTTCCTGGAAATCCTACCAGTAACAGCACTTCCTGTTTAAGGCTGACAATGCTAAGCCCCTGAATCTTAATGAGCAGCAGCAGTGCCAGATTAACATACTTAGTTCTTGAGATGACTGTTGGGCTGCCTATATGGTGTGCACCTGTCTTGTGAAAAGTTGATTTGGCTAGATAACAACTTAATGAAATTAAATTAGTCAAGTATATATAAAATATTGCTCCTTTACACATGTTTTCCAGGCTATTAATATAATAAATTGTGTTAGTGCTTATCCTAGTGACTGAAATCTAATTATAAGTTTCAACAGAAGAACTGGAAGTAAGACAAGAGTACTTGCACATGTAAGTACAATGAGGTTTGTCAAATGTCTAACATATAACTGACTTAAAGAAACATAGAAACTAAGAAGAGTGATGTCAGAAAAAAAGGTAATGTGGTCAATGAAGTCTGCCCCATTTAAAAAAAAATATTTTTTTTTTTTTACTTTTTTGACTGAATATAGATTTATATTTGTTCCAGGCATGTTTAATGCACTTATTGTTGACTGACTCCATACCTCTGCTGGAATTCCTAGAATTCTATTAAATTTTCTCAGTTCCTGGCTATACTGTTTGCTCATTTTGCAGTCATCTGAAATAAATACTCCCAAATCTTTTTCCTCTGTAGTGCTAGCCAGCACTATACCCCCAATATTGTACTCTGTGAAGGAACTCTTTTTCCATAGGTCCATTAATTTACATTCAGAAATATTGAACTGCACTTTCCACCGCTCTGATCAGTTTTCCACAAATGCCAAATCATGTTCCATGTTGTTACATACACCTCCAGGGATATCAATCCTATTGCACACCTTTGTGTTATCATCAAAAAAAGACATACCTTACCCACCAATCAACCCACAGTATATCACTTACATATAGATTAACTAGAACAGGACCTAGTACAGAGCCCTGTGGTACACCACTAGTGACTGGTCTCTATTCTGAATGAACCCCATTTTCAACCACACTCTGGTAGGTATTTTTTAGCCAACTGCATATAAACTGTACAACCCAAGGGTTAAGTCCTAGCTTGTACAACATTTTATTACATCATTATGTTGAACTGTATCAAATGCTTTGCTAAAATGGTTATGTCCACAACAGCACCCTGGTCCAAACCTTTAGTGATATAGTAAAAAATTCAATCAGATTAGACTGACATGATCTGCCCTCAGTAAAGTCATGCTGCTTTGGGTCCAGCAAGTAGTGTGGTTTTAAGTGATCAATGATCCTTCTTTTCAGGAGTGATTCAATTAACTTAATGACAACAGATGTTAAACTGACTGGCCTGTGACTGCCAGCTTATACCTTGATACCCATTTCGTGGATAGGTACAATATTAGCTGTCTACCAGTCATAGAGAACCTGTAAGAAGAGATTGATTAAAAAGATCCATTACTTTTCCAAAAACTATACCTTGAAGTTCTCTTAAAACTATGGGATGAATACCATTGCTGCGTATTACAATATTGAGCTTTAACTGAGCCAGTTTCAGTTTTTTCCTGCCAATACTAATGTACCTAAAAAAGGGTTTGTCTCATTTCTTAATATATTTAGCCATTTCCTCCTATTTCACTGATAATGTGTTGGCCTCATTTTGTTTATTTTTATACATTTCTCTATCAGAGACACTTTCTGTTTCCTTGAATCTCCTATATGCTATGAGCTTCACTGATATACAATCTTTTTTTACCTCTTTTTACCTCTTTATTGACCCATATTGATTTTTTTTTCTTCCTTTTACATCTCATGTGCACGAGCAGCTGTTAAACTCGTATTTAGGAGCTTTTGGCATTTTTTTTGCCAAAACTCCTAAGCTCAAATCCATAAAAGCCTAAGTGTCCATGTACACATAGGCTTTTAGCAGAGTTTAGGAGCTGCTGTGATTAGGTGAGGTTAAACCTCCCTCTCCTGAATGCAGCAGAATTGCATTCAGGATAGGAACGTATTGACCGCTGGTCATGGGAAAATGCAAAATGCAGCAAGAACGTGGCAAAAGCGTGATACTGTGGTTGCCGCATTTTGACGCTATTTTCAGTTTCCTGCGGCTGGCGGTCAGGGTAGGCTCGTGTACATGGAGCCTTATTCTATTAATTTGCCTGACATAGAATCTAGTTGCCTTCAGGGTGGTAGACTTTAACAGTGCTTACTGGCTTCTGTCATTTTACTCTATCCTTTTATTTCATCTTTTAGAAAATGGACACATTTCAGCAAAAATTGTCCTTTTGAAATCCAACACTATATTTGTATATAACTTTTCATTTCTTTCACTTTCATTTAATATCAAGCCAATGACATTGGTGATCACTAGACCCTGAGTTTTCTCCCACCTCAACATCAGAAAATCCATCCCCATTTGTCAATACTAGGTCTAGAATATAATCACCTCAGGTCAGGCTTTTTCTGACTGTTTGAGCGAAACCCCATTCAGTACCTCTGTTACATTCCTGCTTCTGCTTGTAATTGAAGTTTGAGAATTTCAGTTAATGACAGCCTGGTTGAAGTCACCCATAATTAAAACCTCTGCCTTCACCACCATTTGAGTTTTCCCATCAATCAACACGTTATCATAATCTTTAGTCTGCCCTGGGGGTCTGTACACCAATTCTAAGGGAAGATCCCTCTCTGTTTTGGAAGGCATACCCACAGGGTTTCAAGTATTTCATTTGTTTTTTGAAATAACGTTTGCTTTTTTTTTTTGCTATTTTTGACACATATGGCAACTCTACCTTCCCTCTTCTCTACTCAGTCTTTACTGTATAGTGTGTGCCCTGGTATAGTTAATTCCAAGTTATTTGGATCCTTGAACTATGATTCTGTAATTGCAACAAGCTCCAAGTTGTCCTTAGACTAAGAGCTTTTAGCTCCCAAAGCTTGTTGCCTAAACTCCGAATATTAGTGCACATGACGTGACAAACCCTGCTATCCACTGCTGTATGTTTAGTACCAGAAACTTTAACTGAACTACTTACCCCATCAGTCAAGTCCTTAGCAACACAAACCCTCACATTTGTTTTAACCTGCTGGGGACAGAAACTTTCATCAACAAGTAAATTTCTGCTCCCATTTCTCAGTTTAAATGCATGTTTAAAACCAGTTTGTTCCCAAGATTTGTGCAGAGGCAGCCATGCACACAACAACATTTCACTCACTCTGGCTCAGTGATTAGTCTAGGAGATGTCTTTTAGGTGTTTTAGTGTTGAGGGATATGGATAGGGTGTAGGATTCAATAGATATTTACAGTACAGGAGGACACTTAATTTTCCCAAGCAGTCTTAATACATTAACATGTGTGGATGGTAGAGCTCCTTTAATAGAAGCTATCCCAAGCAGGAATACTACTGATTTATCCATGCAGGGGATACAGAAAACAGTCACAAAAGCCCCGGGATCAGGTTAGTACTCATAATGTCACAGAATCACCAGATGCCTTCTTCCAGTATCCACTGGACACTCTTCAGTGAGGGAGAAGTTAATGCTCACACTGCAGCAGGACAGCCAGACTTCTTCTAACTTCCGTTGGGCACTCCTAAATGAAAATTTAGCTTAAAGAGTAACTTCACACCAACACCCTCCATTTCCCGTTTTTCAATGGGTAGTCCACAAAACACATACACACCCAGCAATCCAGCAGTGCTCTGTTCTGTGATCCACTGCACCTCTGCTGTGTACTGAATCCCATTCTGCCATCTTCATCTTTAATGTAATCAGCAGGCTGGCTGTCTCTTAAGGGTTCTTGCAGCTGGCCGTGCTGCATGTACAGTAGAATGCCCCATGACTAGGATGTGTGAAGTGGGTATCCCAGGAGTCTGCAGGAAGTGAAACTTCATTTTCACCTAGACCAATATCTAGAAAGTAGGGGGTAGGAATGAGATGGCAGAAAGTGGCTGGGTAATGTGAAGATCCGCTTTAACACCAAACACATTTTATTCATTGACACATCATTAAATGTATTTTTTTACATGCAAACAGTGTATGTACCTGAATTTAACATGGTACCAGCCTCTTTCAGTGCCTGTACAGCAGAAGACAGGGAGGGAGAAGCAGCACAAGGAACTAATCGGGTGTGTTGTAGTGCAAGGTGCATATTGATGAAACTGCAACAAAGAAAAGTTAGGTTACTCCCTTGCTAGACAGGGCTGTTCTTTGGGGCAAAGCTGTGTAAATCTGGATGGACAGAAATATACATTTTTTGGCAGGTAAAGCAGCTCTCATATACTGTATGTATGTACTACATCTGTGTATTTAGTTTTTTGTTGCCATTCAGCTTTAACTCTCACTCATATGTAAACTTGTACTGGCTCAGTGACTAGCATTTGCAGGGATCAGTAATGAGAGCGCCACATTTTTCTAGGAAAAGATTATGTATTCAGGAGAGTGAAGCTTCTCCTATATCTCTATTGTGAAGCTCTAGAATTACTGATTTTAACATCAAAAGTGACCAATGGGGTTCTTGGAAATTCGGGTCTGGAATGTCCTATTTCATCATGGCTAATTGGTTCATTACAGTAAGGTATCCTTGTTGCATAGCTTAATCTAGCCTATTAATGCCTTGAAATGATAGCATGGGCATAAGCTTCTTAAAATCAGGCTTCAAGCTCATACAAAATTTCCGGGAAAAATGTGTCACTGATTTTATGGGACATTAATGGACAGTACTGACAACATTTTGAAAGATGCAGGTTGAAAGCATCAATACTGATTTGTGTTAAATACATTTGGATCCAGATAAAAGGACAGGCTCTAACTATGAAACCAAGATTACTTTTCCTTATTATTACCTTAAATAGCCAGTTCAGTAACCGTGAACAGTAACCGTTTCAAAGAAGGTTAAGCTGTACTTATGAGCTGACATAAAAAGCTATATAAAATGGGTGAAGGAGAACATTTTTGCTAAGGTTGATATTTATGACAAATGATCATAATAGGACAACTAGTATGATTGCTGTTTGTTAAAGATTGTTAAAGATTTATTCAGCAGGGACTCCCGTGGAGGCTTATCTTTGAGCTCTTAACCCTTTTTTACTCTCTCCCAATTTTAGCAGTTCTAGAAGTGGGATTGGTTTCCGTGTTGCAGCCCCAATCTCCTCCATGCACACATTTATCTGAAAAGAGAAATCTAATCAGTATAATGTGAGAAAGGTCATTACCAGGGGAGATATTACAGGGAAACCTCCACAACAGAGACACAGTTAGAGATTCTGTATATATCCCTACAGAGCAGATGCACAGGCCACATGTGTTTATCTGCTGCTTCCATACAAATAGGAAACAGAAACTCTATTCCGGAAGAAGACATAAAGTATAATCATAGATGCAGCTACAAACTTATAAACATTGCCATCTACTGGCTAATATAGTTTTTGCACAACATACATGAACAATGTATTCCAACAGACACAAACAGAAATAAAATCTTAACAGAGGTTCCACGCTTTATACTGATTTTTCTCTTCTGCAGTTAAGCAACACATACATGTCTTGTCTCCCCTCCAGCCTGTGACTGGACAGTGAAGAAGAAGCACCAGAGTGATGAGCTCACCTCTCTGTGACTATGTTCTCTTCTTCAGTCATCATGCTCCTTTTTAGCACATGAGCACTGCAGCACACCTGATTGCAAAAGGCTGATGACAGGTCAGATTTCAGTACTTGCACTGCTTGCGTTATAAATATAAACTTAATGATGTATGAATGAAAATAGGTCTCCATTAATATCTACCCAAATTCAACTTTAAATGATTGTGGAGTCAAACATATAATTTTGTAAAATAAAAAACATGATATACTTTCCTGCTCTGTGCAATGGAATTGAACAGAACGGCTCCGATCCTTCTTTACTCGGATTCCCCGCTGAAGCTCCTCTCCACCCCTATTCTCACTCTGCCTCCATAGAAAGCTGCTTTCAAATGTGGCACACCTGCTGGCTCAATCCCAAGTCATGCTACCTGCATCCACAGTCACAGACAGAGCGGCTTGACCCTGCCCCCTGCTTCTCTTCACAGGATTTGACCGACAGCAGAGGGGACCAATGGCTCCCGCTGCTGTTAGCCGAGCCTGTGAGAGTGGATAGAGCCGCTACAGATCAGTACGGCACTGTATCTAGTGAGGGCTCAGAAGAGTCGGGGGGAGGGGATACTGTTACCTACACTTTTTTTATTTAATGTAGGACATGCATTAAGATAAAAAATGTTTAGGAATTAGCACCACTTTAAATCTGGCATCCTATAATCCATCTGTGTTATTTTGCTTTAACAATTTTTATATTTACACTATACAGCTATAAATATGATAGATTTGGGATTGTATATGATCAATAGCTGGTAAATGCTGCTATCACATGTGTGCTAGGATAGCAATAATTTTCATTTTCAATACCTATAGTAATCATAGCATTCAACAATAAAAAACATATATTAAAGGCTGCAATTACTTGCACTAGGCATGTTCAAATTTTATTGTAAGAGGGCTATGTGCTGAAACGCTGCTTTTTCCATTGATATGAATGAATGTTCATCAGTAAAGCTGAGCACACAAGCTTGCCTTGGCGAAGTACTGTAAAGATTAGGGAACTTCCAGCCCTTAGCAACTTAGGCCCTATAAGTGTAATAAACTTTTTATTCTTTATACTTTTTTTCTTTATGGGAGGAAAACAAGAACATTTAGAGTACTAAATAAAAGTGTATACATGTCACTCCTACACCATGCGTTGGTGGTCAGTAACTATAGCTAGCTTCTTTGTTCTTTGCTTATAGCAGCCCCCTTTCCCATAAGGCAAGCAGGCCTACCAGTACTTGGTTGCCACCAGGTCTTATACACAATGCCAGGGCAGGCACAAAGTAAGTACAGAAAACCGGTACTTTCAGTTGGCAAAGAAGCAGAATGGTTCAGTGACAGTCCGGGTTCAGGGCAGGCAGCATCCAAAGAGTAGTCAGGGTCCAGTCCATGGTCAAAAAACAGGCTGAGTTCTGAGGGTAGTCAAAATCCAATCCAAGGTCATCAACAAGGGAATCCAAACTAGCTGGCAGGGCAGGGCAAAGATGAAGGTTAAGGTACGGGAAAAGGCAGGGAAACAAGGAGCTTGAAACACATGCTACAAACACTATCACAAACATGAGACTGAGGGCTTGGCTGGCTTAAAACAGGTTTGGTCTCCACCCATCCACCCAGAGACTGTTTATATCAATCACCCTGCAGGTGGACAGTTACATACCTCCCAACTGTCCCTGATTCTGAGGGACTGTTCCTCTTTCCTCCTCATTTGTCCCTCATTTTGGTCTGATCTATATAGTTGTATATAAAATGCACTATTAATCTTTCAAAAAGGGCTTCACAATGCTAAACCTTTCATCCAGTTTCTAAATTGCATTTGTAAACTTGAAAGGCCAGGATAAAGGTAGTTGTAAAGAAAAACATTAGGTGGTTTAAGTAATCTTTATTTTTTATAATTCTCCTTTAAGGGGGCGTGGCAAGGATTGTGTCATATGCTTACATACATTTGCTAATAGGTGTCTCTTGTTCCCATCTCAAAAATTTGGGAGGTATAGGCAGTCACACAGGGAGAATGCAGCTCAATCAATACTGAGATGCTGTAATGAGACCAACAGCTGTCATGCATGCTCCTGACAATATGCAGATAGATATTACATATCAAATATGCATAGATGCATAAAACATAGAATGGTGAATTTAATAAACCTTTTACAACACAGACTGCAGGTTCTTTTAATACTACCTGCACCTAATTCAGGTAAACCTTTGTGACAATTTTGGTAGTAGTACTGACATGTGCAAACAATTCAGGTAGTTTTAATTACCGCCAGTTTAAGAACCTGTCACAATGGCTGCTACAGATTCCAAAATAATTATATCTGATGGTAATTCTTTTGGTGGTAATTAAGCACACAGAGAGATACTAGTGCTCATAGTGGGATACCTTCTGTATGTGCTGGAAAGCTGTCAGATTGTGACACAGGGCTCTATCCCTGCCCAGTTCAGCTGAATATAAAACCAGGGGATTGGGGATAGACCTGGCATCATTACTCAAATATGGCAATGCCCCAATCTGGCCAAAGGTGAGTCACACAGGAGGTGGACCTGATGGTGAACTATTCTCAGAGTTTCCCATTGAGCTCCACCCACCCAGCTCCATGACCGCAGTGCATGCTGTGGACAATCAAGCAAAAGCAAGGCATCTGCTGATACATGATACATGAACCTATCTCAAACACCGACAATTTTGGTGCAGATGTGTGAGGAAATTCTAAAGAAAGTATGAGAAATTAATAGATAGAAAGACAGACAGATAGTGTATAATATATACTGTATGTGAACACCCCATATTGCAGCCAAATATTTTTTCTAAGGTAACCTTCTGTAAAGTATGATGTGCCTGTATGTACAGTACATAGCACAAATATTATACGTTTTGAAATGCATTCACGCCAGAATCTTCATAGATATAATAATACTCTACTGCTACCAGCCCTTCTTGACAGTGAGCCTTCCACAGCCTACCAATTAATTTCATATTGTCTTATTTTAGAAGATGTCACAGTGTGATAGACTGGCAGCTGGTTCCTCCCCAAACACAGACGTTAAGGCTACTGTAACACAGATTGGTATTCTTGGTTCTTATGATACACAGTGATGAACTGAACAATGAATTGCTTACTTTTTCTTAGCAGATGTTTAAACATGGGAGGTGGCTCTATCCTGGTTACAATAGGGTGTGTGCAGGCTAAATCCTCTACATAATTCTAAGTGTAATCTTGATGTGACACACTTTGATATGTAAATTTAATATGCTCAATTACATACTAAAACTAACAATACATGGACAGATGTGTCACCAAAAACTATGACTTTCGAGATATTTATCCATTTTCGAACATACACTGGACACATGGAGCTTTCTTCTTTTCAATTAGACAGATAGGCGTAAACAGAGGTTCAGGAAAGGCTTTGGTCTTTTTGCTCCATAGAAATGTCATGACTGGCCATCAGTTGCAAATGGACTTTTCAACATTAGAAATACTAATCAATTTTTTTATTTTTTCCTAGCAATCACCCCTGAGCTGGAAGCTCCTATTACTACCCTTTACGATGTTGATAGAGGGTTCAGGAGAAGCTCACAATGGTTCCATCAACTGGGCTGTTTCTGGACACCTTATAAGGATTTTTGATATCACTATACATTTTTGTAATGAGTATTTTAATACTACTATTTTGTTGGGATATTACTTTAGGAGATGTAAAATTATGGAATAATGCATAGTTACAACTTCATGCTAGCTGTAGGCCCAGATTATGGTAGATAGGTAGGAGGCAGAGAATCTGAGCAGAAAGCACATCTTCATCTTGATACTAACATGTTTGCACCCATGGGTCGTGCCCAGTGATATTATGTCAATCTACTTTTCTATTGCTATAGTTTTTAAAAAGAAGGTCAATTGTCTAATTCTGTGACAAAAAAAACAAAACTAGATTTTCTTAAAGCACATCTAAATGCAAGAACAAACATTTAATATATTGCAATTTACCAATCTGTAAAGCCGAACTTCACCCTAAAAGGCTTTATGTCCTCTTCCCACCCTTCTCTAACATTTATGTATGTTTTTATTTTTTGGGAGGGAAGTGGTATCTAGATTTGTTAGGTACTCACTCCCACTTCCAGTTGGACTGTCTAGATGATTCCACTGGAAGTTTATTCTCCCTCCTGGGACATGTTCCAGCAGGCTGCAGGACCATGTACTTGTGCAGCGGAAAGCCAGCTGTGAAACTGCAAGAAGTCATAGCTGGCTTCCCACACTAAATAGGGACTCAAAGGCCAGTGAAGAACAGGCCTGGATGAGGACGACGCTGGAGCCTTGGACAGGTAAGTGTCCTTTTAATAAAAGTCAGCATCTACACTATCTGTAGCTTCTGACTTTTATTTTTTATAAGGCTGAAGAACCTCTTTTAATGTGGTAGATAAATAAACTATGTTTGTCAGGCTTTTTTCTCTTTTAACCTGGTCATTGTTCCTGTAACACTCTTCTTGTCGTAGGTACATTTAGTGATTATACTGTATCAATGGAGTAGCAATAGTGTCACCGTAGGACAGGGAATCTGCTGTGACTATAGAACACCAGTCTTAACACACTTGTTGATAACATTGGCTTAGATAACATTGCAGAGAACATTACACAGCACAACTGGTATTTTTTCACTTTTCAAACAGTTACAACAAAGTGCTTTCAATGTTAACAAGACAAAAAAGAAGAAAAAAGTTCATGTCAGAGTTTACATACAGTATACTTTAAAAACAATTTTCACCAGTACTGTTAATTAAAATAAAAGTATGGCCAAAGATCTTTTTACATTCTCCTGTGGCTCCTGTGCACTTAGTTCTACACTTCTGTGACCCAGATTCAGCGGATTAAAGTCCACTGACGGCTGATATCACAGAGCTGGTCCAGGCTCTACAGGGATCCCAACAATATTGTCAGAACCCTCCCACATTCCGGATTGGCAGCTGGCTCCACCTCTTAGTGTGCCACTAGACCAAACAAGCTGCTCCCAGTTGTCAATGCTAAGTTGTGTGGTCTGATGAGAGCTCAGATAAGTTTCAGAGAGGGACCACCATTTTCAGAGGTACCTATGTCATGACATTTTGCCCTAAATAAGAGGTTTCTGTTTTCATCACATACATTTTATTAGACCCAATGATGCCAATACTGTGCTCTTCTATTCAATCAGGGCAGATCTTGGCTGGTGGGAGGGGACGGCAGGGTGTCTGTACATAGCTCTCCAATAATAACACAGCACTCTGCCTCAGTACCCCTCAAGATGTGCTGATTTTTAGGAGGAGTTATGCAATTATCAATACACCCTGATGGATGGATGTCAGTGTTGAATATTGGATGTCCTCAGTCAAAATGCATTGGCGTGCAGAATACCGTAGGTAGCTCCAAAATGTAATGTTGAGCTTCCATGATTGAAAGAACTGAAATCTAATGAATGAACGTTGGACCAGAGACAGTAAAACATGGATGCCTACAATGTGCAGTGAAATTGGTATCAGCAATTTTAGTACAGGAGAGGTATTTTCCATACCACAAACATGTAAGCATTGTGGTAATGTTACAATCTTTCCCCCAAAATGTGCAGCATAGGCAGGCTTAACAGTGCGTTTACTTACTAAAGTATAACATTCTTCAAAAGCCATTAGTTAAGCCCCAATCTCCTTTATTGTTGCTAATGTACACTAACTACCTTGCAGAGTACAGTGGGATATGGTTATCAAATGAAGGCAGCAGCTTCTGTGAGAAACAATCTGTGATTGCTCTGTAAGGAAAGATGGCAGTACTCAATAGTAGAATAACTTGGTCATTGGGATAATAAATGTCCACTAATGTGGAAGAGTGGTTTCCTCTGAATGCATTAACTGCTCAAGACTAAATGTCCACCAACACCTAAAATTAGTGTTCTCTCCTCTGGGTGTACTAACTGCGCAGGACTAAATATGCACCACTATTAACTAGTGGTATTCACTGGGTCCACTACCTGTGCAAGACTAAATATCTACTACCACTGAAGAGTGGTGTCATATAGTGCACTAACTGTGCAAGGCTAAATATCCACCACTATTGAAGAGTGGTGTTCTCTAGGTGCACTACCTGTGAAAGACTAAATATCCACCATTATTGAAGAGTGGTGTCCTCTGGGTGCACTACCTGTGAAAGGATAAATATCCACCTCCATTAAAGAGTGGTGTCCTCTGGGTGCACTACCTATGCAAGACTAAATGTCCACCAACACTGAAAATTGGTGTCCTCTGGGTTCTCTAACTATACAAAATATCTATCACCACTGAAAAGTGCTGTTGTTTGGGTGCACTACCTATGCAAGACTAAATATCCACCACCATTGAAGAGTGGTGTCTTCTAGGTGCATTACTTGTGCAAGGCTAAATATTCACCATCATTGAAGAGTGATGTCTTCTAGGTGCACTACTTGTGCAAGGCTAAATATCCACCATCATTGAAGAGTGGTGTCCACTGGGTGCACTAACTGTGCATGGCTAAATATCCACCACCACTGAGTGGTGTCTTCTGGGTGCACTAACTGTGCACGGCTAAATATCCACCACCACAGAGTGGTGTCTTCTGGGTGCACTACCTGTGGATGACTAAATGCCTCCATCAGTAAAGGGTGGTGTCCTTTGGGTCCCATATTAATTTCTGTCATCATTTTGGAGGTCATAAATCTGTAAATTAGTAACTATCCTGTCTCTCTGTGATTATTGGTCCAAATACTTTATCAATCACTGTTCTTCTTTACTTTAACAGTATGTCCAGTTTGGATTATGGTACCAACATTTTTTAATATGTTTCTCTTGAAATATTAAGTAGCACTTAAAACTGAATTCAAGGCACAAAAACGTTAATTTAATTGTTTTTCCTGAATAACCACAAAGGATATAAATCCACTTTGTGTACACAGAACGCCTTATAGGTAGGACCCAGCAGATCCACCTCTTACAGACTGACTGTAGAAAACTAGAGGAGGGATGAATACAAGCAATATTATTATTATTATTATTATACAGGATTTATATAGCGCCAACAGTTTGCTCAGCACTTTACAATATAACAGGAGACAATACAGCAACAATACAGTTCAATACAAGAGGGATAGGAGGGCCCTGCTCCTTGGAGCTTACAATCTAGGAGACAGAGTAGCAGTCACTGGCCAAATTCACAAAGCACACCAAGATTCTAGTAAAAATACACATGCCTTTTGTATTTAGATAATATTTCCTCATTTTGGAATTAAACTTTAATACACCACGGTTATAGCTGGTGCTTGCTGCTAATGACACTTAAAATATTATGACAAATCTTTGCGTCTGCGATTTTGTTGCAATAAATTTAAAGCATGTTTCTGTTTTTTTGGCTACTTTATGCATAACATACTTAACATACCAATACATTTTTCATAGATTGTCTGCTTTAAGTAGTTATCATTGCAGACTCACAAATTTTGTGGGAATTTAGTGTCTGCCTGAGATACTGCTTCAAAGACACCCTTCACGTTACAAGCCTAAATGTAGTGTTGCATAGTGAACATCACTTAGATCTCCTAAAACAGAGATCGCATTCAACTGAAGGCCTAGAATAAACTCTGCTTCACCTTTGCCCCTTTCCCACAAAGGACAGTTTTACCCCCATTGACTTTCCCTTCTGCTGTTCATCTTGATAGCAATTTTTCAGACAAATAAATTTTATTAAGAAAAGGGGAGACAAAATAGCAATAAAATAAAAAAAAGGAAATATATAGCCTAAGTAATGTCTCCCTTGGTAGTTTTTGAGGAACTGTCAGCAGTTGTTACATGATATCAAGTGACCTTCATCTAATTCCACAAGCCAACTACTGTGAGATGCAGTTTTCCCTTCTGGATAGTCAGACTCATTACAAGGATCTGCTCAGTACAGACACCCCTGATGTTTTCCAGATTGTTCTGATGGAAAAAATGAGCCAATGACATTGCATGTTGACAAAAAGTAACACTGTTGTATGCCTTAGAATGTTTATATTTGGCTTACAAATGTATCAGGATGACAGGTGGTGCAAATCTATAAGTAGGTAAAATTGAAAACATATCTCTAGCCGAAACTTTATTTACCGTATTCAGTTTTAGAATAGAATGGTTAGATGCTCTTTCAGATTTTTATTGGTGTCTGTGTCATTACTAGGGATATCCTCCCCCTATTTGCCCCCTGCACCCATTTTGTATGCACTAAATAAAATTTAAGCTGGCCATACACTGGTAGATTGTTGTGTGAATGTTGTAGAAAAATCACATCAGTACATTTGATAAATGTACAGAACAAATTTCATTTGAAAGTACTTTAAAATTAAATTGTTTTTAGAATTCAGTTTTGGAATGAATGGAATATTCTTAATAAAAATCATAATTACTGTTAGAATTGTGTCAATTTTGGAATGAATGGAATATCCTGAATAGAAATCATATTTACTGTTCGAATTGTGTCATATTGAGAACAAAATTTCCATGCTGTCCCTTTGATTTTTTAACAAAATTCTACTTGTATATGGCCAGTTTTAATTTAGAAAGAGGATGTAACAGATGGAAAAACTACAGTTGTGTTCTTTGTTAGGCCCCTTTCATACGGGCGGACCGATTGGGTCCGCCTGTCCATTTTTCAGGTGGACCCGATCAGATCATACATTTCCCTCTATGGAGTGGTTGATGTAAGTGGACATGTGTCTGTTTACATCCACCTGGATCTGATCCATTAAAAACAGATGGATGAGGGATTGTTCCCCTGCTATCTAGTGGATCAGATGGCAATCGGATGTAAACGGACAGACAGACAGACTTATCACATAATAAGCTGAATATTGAAAAAAAAAAGCATTACAAAATATGTTATACTAAAGTGACAAGGATCATCCTCAGCATCTGCTACAAAAATATACCTTTTTATGTGATGGTATACATACTGTACACTGTACACCATGAAGACTGACACAATCAATGAAATATACTGTACATGTAGCTGATCAGTAGTAGTTAGAGGCAATGCGCTTACATTTTTTTAAAAATGATAAATTGTACAATGAAATGCATAGAAAGTCATACATTGTATAATGTATTTAATGAAATTTAAATAAATATGATATTGTATACAACCACCTGTGTAATAGCACCGTAAAGCTCACTTCACTTTAGTAAACCAGCCCCCATAACTTTTCTAAATCTGTTCCAGCACCATGCCTGCCTTCATCCATCATTTTTATATTTTCGTATTCTCTACTGTTTTGTAAAGTAACCTTGAAAAGTGAAAAATAAACCAACTTGACCAGACAAAAAACTATTTTTATTTTGCATATATTTTCAATTGTGGTATCATAAAAATCTGCAGTTTTCAAAATGTGATGAGTAATTCCAATAATCTGTCAAAATCTATCAGGGGATTTTAAACAAGCATCTCCGCCAAAAGACTTTTTATTTGTAATATTTTTCTGTATTCTACTGTAACTAAAATAAACAGAACAATAAAAGAAACACGCAAGCCATACTATGAAGATTAGATTAATCTATGTACCTTTCGAACCTAAAGCTATGCACGTTCTAAGGAATGCATGCAATATGCAGTCTGGTTTCACTCCAGGTCTATAGCTACAGTATATAATGAATCCAACTAATTACTAGCAAAAGGAAGATAAAATACAAACTGAACATTAGTGACAAATTTTGTATTTAAAGCATACATATTACAGAGACCTCTGTTTCTTGTACTGGGTTACCGAATGACTATCCTGAGTTCAATCCATTATCTAACATTGACCGCAAATAAAAAAAAGTATCAGTATTAAGGATGAACTCTGGGATAATTTTAAAACTACAGTAGGGTTTACCCCAAAGTGCAAGGGTAAATGATCATTTTTGTCTAGGGTATCATGAAAAAGAATGTTTTTCCCACCTTATCCCTTGCTCCTTCAGCTTCTGGCGCTCAGTTCTTCCTTTCAGAACTCTGGATTGTGGATAGGCCCTCAGTGTCCTCCCTTAGAATGCAGGACTGTTGGTCCTGTATTATATGTGATGATGTCAGAGTGCAATGATGGATGAAGTGCCAAAGAGAAGAGGCTTCGGGGGACCAGTCACATGGAGGGGGGAAGCTTTCAGGATCAAGGGATGAGGAAAATAAAACTACTTTTTAACAGTCCCATAGACAAAAATGAGCATTTACCCTTGCAGTATGAAGGTATTAGACCTCATGCACACAGGGTGTTTTTGCAGCCACTTTTAGAGGTGTCAAGCATTTATTTTTTACTGCTTCCAAATGCCCTCCATCTTATCCAATGTGTCCATAGTCTTTTCAAAGCTTATAGTAGCATTTACCAGCAGGAAAAAAAAAGCCCCAGGGCCAGTACGTCCGGGAGCAGCAGCGTTTTGGCAGAAAAAATGCTTGACGTGTGTAAACACATCTAAACATGCCTAAACGCGTGTTAATGCTAGGCGCATTTAGCACTTGAGTGTTACTTCATCTCAATGACCAGGATACATTATTATGCTGACCAATTAAATGGATTAACATGCAAGCACTTGAAGACTCTAAGCATGCCTAAACGCTTCTTAAAGCATTAGACGCTTTGACAAGTGTCAGGCGTTTTTTCTGCTAAAATGCTGATGCCAAAAGGAGGATCGTTTTTAAAACCTCCTGTGTGTATGAGGCCTTAAAGTTCACCTTTAATTGCCTACTTTGAATGGTCATGAACAAAAAGTTTCAATCTGGAAATCATGATTGATACTGGTTGATGAGTGGTAGAGCAAAGCATCAGGTTTGCTTCAATGCTTTTCCTGTGCTTCTTTATAACTCCTTCCAGCTGTCAAAAGCACAGAAAATACTTATTACCTCCAGGTATAGAGACATATGTGATTCACATCCCTCCCGCTCATGTAAAAGGGGTGGTGCTTGGTGGTTGGTCTAGCCCTGTCACATGGAGGCAAGGTGACAGCCCTCCACCTTGCGTAAAAAACCTTGCAGAGCCGCTGACATCATTTCCTGACGTGCAATTCAGAAGTTTGGTGAGAAAGGTGGATTCAATGCTGCATTTTATTATACCATTGTGATTGCATATATAGCAAAATAAATAGTTTTGTATTCATCACACGGGGTACGCTATGATTGCTATTCCCATTTTTTGCGCTTGATTCACATTGGAACCAGCAAAGTAATGTCTCTTAAAGGGACTGCTTGTGGGAGTGGCTGCAAAGAGCCGGAGGCACTGCACATAGAGGTGGATATTTGCAGCACTGGAGCACTAATACAAGCATGTTTATGTTATGTTTGGAGGACTGATCACATTGTATGGACACTTGCAAGTTAATTAGTGTCTGGCACCACAGATCACAGTATATGTGTAGATGTATATGTGTAGAATGGACTTATATTCTTCATATGTTATATGATTATCACATTTGGTTGCAAGCGTTTGCGCACTAATGTTAAGTAATTTTTGAGATTAGCATTCTTTGTACATATTTGAATTATTGATTTTAAAAGGAACAGCGCACCATTTTGTTCTATCACTCTACCTTGCGTAAGCTTCAATTAGTGTTATTTGGAGCTTACATAGTGCTGATTCCCTCACTCCTGGAGCCTGACCAGAACAGTAAGAGGGTGAAGGAAAGTAATTATATTGTGCAAGTACAGGAGGCATTGCAGTCAATCTATTGTCTTGTCCTGCATGGACAAAGCACAGGTTCTTAACTGCTTCCTGCCCTGTCTATAGACAACTCACAGCCAGGCAGGACATTCACCATTCTGGGTGGGTGTCACATGACATTATTATTATTATTATACAGGATGTATATAGCGCCAACAGTTTGCTCAGTGCTTTACAATATAAAGGGAGACAATACAGCAACAATACAGTTCAATACAAGAGGGATAGGAGGGCCCTGCTCCAAGATCCTACCCCAAAAGCACCTTGCGCTAGTCCCATGGGCCATGCTGTGGCGCAATCTGTCACCTGCACGACCACTGGACACAGCCGATGACAGATCATTGTACCGGGCTTCTGCCTGTACCATGTGATCGCTGTGAACAATCACAGTGGATCGCATGACAATTGTACACAATGGATAACTTCCATTCATGCCATCTACTATGTACTATCATGTTGTTTGCTGTGATTGGTCACAGTGATCACATGGTACAGACAGGGCCAAACACAGCCCATCTGTAGCATGTGATTAGCTGAGGCCAATCACAGCTAATCACAACAATACACACTAAATAAATTGATTTAATTTAATAAAAATGGTTGTTTGTAAAAGTGGTATTTACTGTTATAAGCAATCATAATGTTATAAGCAATCTTAATAAAAGAAATCCTGATCACCTCCCCAAAAAAGTTACTCTGGTAAGACTGCATTGCTCTGGTCACAGTATGTAACAAAAAAAAGTAATAAAAAAGAAAAACAAATACATATTTTTTTACATACTCTTTTTTTTTTTACAAACAATTTTTTTTACATTTCTTCATTTTTCAAATAAATTGTGACAAAAATGCAACTTCAAAAAACTCATCATGCCTCTTATTAAATACCTTGGACTGTGTACTTTCCAAAAAGGGGTCATTTGAGGATATTTGTACTGTCCTGAGTACAAATACAAATGGGATCATTTGAGGATATTTGTACTGTATTGATATTTGCACTGTCCTAGTATTTTTGTGCCACAAGAAATTAGATAGGCTATCAGTACATCAAGACTGATCAGTTTACAGATACTGTATATCTATCATGGTTTGTGGAGTTTAAAACTGTCCTAGACTAAATGTTATTATTATTATATACTGATTTATTATTTTTATTATTTATTACAGGGACTTACATAGTGCCGTCAATTTACATGGCACTTTACATATGTATTGGACATCCACATAAGTCCCTAACTCTCAAGGGGAGTACAGTCTAAAGTCCCTAACTTACATTCATACACATACTAGGGCCAATTTAGACAGGATCCAATTAACCTACCAACATGTCTTTGGAGTGTGGGAGCAAACTGGAGTACCTGGAGGAAACCCACGCAGGCAAAGTGAGAACATGGAAACTTTAGGCAGGTGGTGCCGTGGTTGGGATTCAAACCAACGACCCTAGTACTGCCAGGCGGAAGTACTAACCATTTAGCCACTGTGCTACATTTCTTTTACCAAAGAAATGTAGCAGAATACATTTTGGCCTAAACTTATGAAGAAAGATTATCAACATTTTATCACAGAAATTAAGAAAAATTAGTTAAGTTTTAAATTTTCTGAATAACTTTTGAAATTACATTAACATTTTAAAACTTATGTGAGATTTTATTCATAGGTTTTAGATCTGCTTTCAGCTAATATGTGAACCAGTAACTGTTAATTTGTTAATAATTACAAGCCAGTGGTCTTATCATATGACATTTTTTACTACCTCATTGCACAGCAAGGCTCTGCAGTCTTGGCAACAAGTGAAATCCTGCATTCAAATATGAGTCTATTCAGCAGTGCTTTAAATTAAAATGGTCTATTACAAGTACTTAACCTTATTTAGCAAAGTGGGTAATTTAAAAAAAAATAAACATCTGGTTTACATAATCATGTCACAGGACCACATCAATGACCTGTGTGCTTTGTTTAGCAAAGCATGTGACAGCAGGGATTATCATAGTAATTAGAGCAGTTTTCTCACTATATAATCATGCTACAGTATGCTGAGCTACTGTGAATGAAAATGACGGTGTACATTGGCGTGCCCTAAAAGTACTTAATCATATGGACTGTCATATGGACAACAAGTATGCAGAGATGTGGACTGTTCTGAAGTTAACTAATACAAGACAAGGCAATGCACATGTAGTGCAATAAGGAGCAGTTTGAGACCTTTCATTGTGAATGGGCTGAATTGCACTAGATCGCACCAAAAGTGGTGCATTTTTACAACCCGTGATCAGCTTTCAGGTAAATGATCTGGGGCTCTGAAGGTGGCACCTTCCAGGTTACCCCCACTGCCAGTGCTGATGGTGGTTCCCAGGTGTCCCTTGCAAGGAATAAACCCAGAACCAATTATGATTTTGTCACTTCCGGGTTCACATCTGTCATTTACCAGCTACTATAGCCAGGAAAGCAGCTAATAAAGCACAATTTGTGCTTGAATAGCTGTGGTGAAGGGAAGAGGAGACATTGAGGGGTTGATCTACTAACACTGGAGTGTGAAAAATCTGGTGAAGCTCTACATAGAGGCCAATCAGATTCCAGTTTTTTTTGTCAATGTTTAAATGAACAAGCTGAAGGTAGAAGCTGATTGGCTATCATGCAGAGCTGCACCAGATTTTGCACTCTCCAGTTTTAGTAAATCAACCCCTGAGGGTCTAATAGACCCCCAATGTCTCCATAAACAGGACAAGTGATAAACTCCTCTTCCTCCATTTAATACCCTCAAAAAAATAAATCGCATATAGTGCATTATCCAAAATGCATGATATTCAATACAAAATAAGCACTTACAAAATTAGTGCAAATATGTGTAAAACACTCCACTCCACCATGTGTCCACGTCTAACTTTCTGTCATCCTGTCTCTTACCTTCTTAAAATTAGGAAGAGCATCTGCAAAATCCACCTTCCTTCGTGGTTGAAAGCCTATATCCGGCCAATTTCGGATGGAAAATGTACCTCCGAAGGAATTTTATATAGTGTCATATCTTCACAATAGCATACATGCTATTCGGGGGAGAAAGTATAATTTTGGCGTCTGGGGTTATCACTTATTATATTAGTATTTAGTAATATACCAACATACTTATTTACTTATAAACAGGACCTGCCACCTATCCATGCTATCACATAGGAGTTTATTAGCCCCCTTTGTTCTCTTGTAATAGCAGTAAAGTTAATTGAAAACAATACATTGTAATAAAATACAAAGCCCAATGCATGCACTTGCATAGTGTGCACATATTTAAACATTAATTGTGTGAGGTATTGCTGTGAACATGGCAGTGAGAGAAACAATTCTAGGGCCATAATTAATGGTTAACTCTAACCTGATAACCTATAAAAGCTTTTAAAATGTCACAGATGGAGAATTCTGGGTATCATCTTTTTTGTGATTTCACAGATGTGTGCAATTTTAAGGCTTAACATATTTAGTATTTTTAATTTATATCAAAGCGGATATTATATTGGGTTTGTTTGCACTAAAACTAATTGTAGTGAACTCATTTTAGTGAATTTTTTTTTCTGAAAATGCGCATTTGATAAACAGTTCTACAAATATGGTGCTATTATACAGCGCCTGTTTTCAGAAAATATTTATTGGGAACCAGTTGCACTCGCAATTGAAGAATGATTACAATATTAAAACGTATTCATCTACCTCTAGACTTAAGGAAAATGTAACCCTTACAGTACAGGAGTCCCCATTGCAAGAGCAACTTTTTTCTGCTGCCTGGAGTATTATTATTATTATACAGTATTTATAAAGCGCCAATAGTTCGCTCAGCGCTGTACATTACAGAGGGGGACAGAACATGTGACAGAACAATACGAATACAATGCAAAACATGAGGGGATCGAGGGCCCTGCTCTTTCGAGCTTACAATCTAGGAGGGAGGGGATGGTGGCACAGGAGGAGATAGCTGTGGGGGATGGAGTGGTAGGAGGAGTGGAGGAGGTCGGCAAGTTAGCAGGGAGTGGGGTAGGCTTCCCTAAAGAGATGGGTTTTCAGGGTGCGCCTAAAGGAGAGGAGAGTAGGTGATAATCTGATGGGTTGGGGCAGGGAGTTCCAGAGGATGGGTGACACCCTGGAGAAGTCCTGGAGGCGGGCATGGGAGGAGGAGGCCAGGTAACTAGAGAGAAGGAGGTCTTGTGAGGAGCGGAGTGTGCGTGCTGGGCGGTACTTGGATATTAGGTCAGTGATGTAGTTCGGGGCAGTATGGTGGACAGCTTTGTACGTCAGTGTTAGGATTTTGAATTTGATCCGTTGCGCAATCGGAAGCCAGTGGAGGGATTGGCAGAGGGGGGTGGCGGAGACAGAGCGGTTGGAAAGGTGAATGAGTCTGGCAGTCGTATTCAGGATCGACTGAAGCGGGGATAGCCAGCGGTGAGGCAGGCCAGTGAGGAGTGAGTTGCAGTAGTCGAGTCGTGATATGATGAGGGAGTGGATGAGCTGTTTAGTGGTTTCTGGGGTTAGGAACGTGCGGATTTTGGCGATGTTGCGGAGGTGGAGTCTGCACGAGTTTGTTAAAGATTGGACTTGGGGCTGGAAGGATAGGTTGGAGTCCAGAATGACACCAAGTACTCTGGCCTGCGGGGCGGGTTTGATGGTAGCGTAGGTAGAGTAGGACTTTAAAGAATAGATGAGTTTAGTGAGTAGCTTTACATGTATTTTAATGAATACACTTACAGCCGTATTAAAAATTGAGAAAACATGACCAAAAGTGTGGGTTTGTGTGTATTTATTTTTTTTACTGGTACATTTTAATAAAAATTTGTCAACACTAAAAAATGCTCTGTATGGCTCATTCTTGGGTTGTACGTAGTGTTACTAACAAATACAAGATAATTTCTTTGTTAAAAAAAAAAATAAACCCAAGGTCATATGCACAGTATGTGATGATTGGCCTCCTATCTATCAAGAGTGGTGAAGATGTTATTGGCGGAACAATATTACAAATTCATTGGCAGATAAAGCTTGCTTTATTAGTATAACCTTACAGACTATTAAACTGAGAATATACGCATGGACTAAGGTGAATAACAATCTGTCAAAACTTTAAATCATACTGTTTAAAAGAAGTGAGTCATTTTGGCACAGGTTGGCCAAATGTATTTGTATATAGGCCAATTAGTTTGAGCAAGCAGTGTTAACTCAAAAAACAAATGGGACAATGTAAACAAATCTGCTGTATTGTAACATATATAGATAAAGACAACATGACTCATATAAAGGGTCGTAACATCTACTGGCTCTGTGTGAATGTCAACTGCAAAAATCAATAAATTAGAATAAATGAAATGCTCTCTACAAAGTTTAAGGCAGGAGATAAAAAGTAAATGCTTTAACTCCCTCATGAAAACTGAATAAATATGTATTACTCAGCCTCCTGAGCAGCCCCAGACAAACAGTTGAACACCTAGGAGAAACAGATTGTGCTGCCACAGTAGCCTGCTGATTATTTGATTTTCTGATATCCTGTGTATTTGAAATGTCTATTGCTTAGCTAGACGTTCCCAGCCTCTCCATGCTGCTGAATTATTTTTAATTTCCACCTCTGCTGAGTCAGGCTTAGAAATTAAGGTCCAATTCATATTCGTGTGTTTAGGTGAGCTGTGTTAGTTAAAAGAAAGATGTATGCCATATATACCGTAATATATATATACTATATTGCCAAAGTATTGGGACACCCCTCCAAATCATTGGATTCAGGTGTTCCAATCACCTCCATGGCCACAGCTGTATAAAATAAAGCACCTAGGCATGAAGACTGCTTCTACAAACATTTGTGAAAAAATGGGTTACTCTCAGGAGCTCAGTGAATTCATAGAGTGGTACCGTGATAGGTTGCCACCTGTGCAATAAGTTAATCCGTGAAATTTCCCTGCTACTAAATATTCCACAATCAACTGTTAGTGGTATTATAACAAAGTGGAAGCAACTGGGAACAACAACAAGTCAGCCACAAAGGTAGGCCAATGTAAAATGACAGAGCAGGGTCAGCGCAGGCTGAAGTGCACAGTGAGCAGAAGTCGCCAACTGTCTGCAGAGTCAATAGATAAAGACCTCCAAACTTTGTGTTGCCTTCAGATTAGCACAACAATAGTGCATAGAGAGCTTCATGGAATGGGTTTCCACGGGTGAGCAGCTCCACCCAAGCTTTACATCACCAAGTGCAATGCAAAGCATTGGATGCAGTGGTGTAAAGCACGCCACCACTAAACTCCAGAGCAGTGGAGATGTGTTCTCTGGAGTGATGAATCACACTTTACGCAATCCGATAGACCTGTCTGAGTTTGGCAGTTGCCAGGAGAACGGTACTTGCCTGAGAAGGGAGGGTTGTGTTGGTTGGTGTCCATGTGGGCATACGGTTTTCTCATTGCCTAGGGCAGCACAAAACCTAAATACACTACTGCCAAAAGATAAAAAGGTGAAGAGGGAGAAGAGCTCCAGCACACAGCCAATGATTCATATCTTCAGCTATGCATCCTTTCTATGTGCTGTGAGGAGAGGGGTATGTCCCTTCACTCCAATCAGCTCTCAGACTCTTGTACAGTGTGTAACTTCAGCTTTCTGCCCCCTGCTTTGTGGGTAGGTCTGTTAAAAATCCTCTTTATCTCTGAGTTCACCAGACTGTAGAAGACAAATGGCTACAGATAAACAGGTACAACGTATATAGGAGGATCTGTTTCATCGCTGTGTATCACCTAAGGCTAGCCACTTCACTGGGTATATGTAAGGGATTACAACCACTTTAAATTTCTTGTCAAGTCAGCAAGTCATGCCATACTGTTCACACAGACTGGGTCTCAGGAGGCATGTCTTTTGCATATAGCAACATTTAAAGCCCCACTTCAGGATAATCTAGCCTGTGTCTGCACAGTAAAAGGAGAAGCAGCATAGTGATGAGTGCATCTCTCTGTCACTCTGCTTTGTCTTCCTATCACCATGCTTCTTGTCAATACATGAACTGATTGGTTCCTTATGTTGCTACTTCCTTTCACATTCCAGTTCTGTTACACAGAAACTGTAAGAGGTTTATACAAGGTTGATATTGGATACTTACACTGCTTGCATTAAAAATAGATATAATTATGTATATTGCTTACAGAGCAGTAATAATCTGTATTTTTTAATTTGCCCACATTTCAGTTTTAAATATAACACACTGAACAAAATGGGTTGAATACATAAGAACAAAGTATCAAATTCCAACAATCATAGAAAAGGTATTTGTGACCTCTTTACTGGAAAACACTGCCCTAGCAGGAAAATACCCGCAAAGGGCTGTGCCACCTGGCAGGAGATAATATAAATACTTTCACATACATCATCTCTTCAGTAAACGAATGTTCTAGTTTGGGCTTGGTAAGAAATGTATCAAAATTAAACATTACGTGGCAGAAACTGCATCCACTTATGAGACATCAAAACACTAGTTTATGCACTGCTCACCTTAAAGTGGAGTTCCACTCATAATAATTAGTCACATTCTAATGGTCATCCATAGTGCTATAATGTTTGGATAGTTATAAGCTGAAATTTTTAGAAAGTACCATTTTTCCAATAGTCTTCCCCCCGACTTCCGATCATGGCCACCTAGGCGACTACGTCATCAGCCTGGCCCAAAGACTTCTGGGATATCTATGTCTTTGATCCCAGTAGTCTTTGGGTGGGTGCGATCACGGGACAAAGCAACAAAGCGTGGCTCGCAGTGTTATTACTGCGCAGGTAAGGTGCATGCTGGATAGCCAGCTGCACGAAATCCAGGAAATTAAGCCAGGCCCGCTTCAACTGCCCACACCCTCCATGGCCACAGCCGGAATCAAGGGAGAGGAAAAAAGAACTAATCAGTTTTCAAGAAATTAAGGTGTGAACATGGGCAGAAATATTTATTGTGGTTCTGGTGAGTAACAATGAGCTCAATGATGTTATTAGTATATTGTTGGCTAGAAGACTGGAACTCCGCTTTGACCAATCCAGGTTTTCGAAATCCAGGTTACCAAAGCTAACCAAACGCAATACAAAAGTGATTATGACTCTTAAACTCCCACTCTACATTCAAAAATATTCTTCTTCAATGAACATAAAGGAACATACCCAGTGCCTATTATTCTGGTACAAATAAATATTTGTGTTAATAAAATGTTTGTATTTTGTACCAGCATCATAGGCATTGGTCCTTTATATTCAATAAAGTAGAATATTTTTGAAAGTAGAGTGGAAGTTTTTATCACTTTTTTATTGCTTTAGGTTTCTACAAAAAAATTTAAATATTCACAGGTAGCTTCCTTGTATGTTGTATGCATACCACAGGTGTGTAGAACTACCCTAGAAACAGAAAACTTTTTGTTTTGTGATCAGCTGTTTCCAACAGTTATTCTACACCGCAACTGATTATGTGACTATAACTCCCATTTAGGAAGCAGATAGTACTATCCAATGAAATTTTCTAAAATCCTTTGCAGTATCCATAAATGGTGAGAGGACTGCTTTCTTCTCAGTAAAAGTGGAGCCAGACATTTTAAAAATCTGTAATGAATCACGCCGGGAGACCGCAGCTGCACTCTCCTTCTGACAACTATTGATGCCAGGCTATTATGCTGAACCTCCTGTTTCAACAATTTGAATTAGGTCTCTTGCACGCAGGAGTAAAACATGCTGAGTTTTTACTGATCTGAAATGAAATGCATTGTTGTCTATGGGACATTGCACACACCTGAGCAAAGATCAGAAATACAGCGATACGTACAGAGCCATAAAACAAAAATAGACAATTTTTCATTGGAGTGCAGTAATTTACTCACGTACATGGGTTAACTCATCTAAAGGCCCCTTGCACACGGGCACCATAATTTACTGATGTTTACTCAATAACTTGTGAAGTCTGAGTGTTAGTGGCCAAAAACTGTGTGTAAAGACCTGAGTATTGTTCAGTACAGATGAGTATAGGCTAGTAAATGTGCATAAGCATACAGACGAGTAAAATTCTTCTTCATTGCCATTCTCCATTGTTCTAATATACTCATTTATACTTGCGTAATCATGCCTTTAGATGAGTAAATATGTGTATGCGAGTAAATTACAGCACTCAAAAGAAAAATGTTCTATTTTTGTTTTCTGGTTCTGTACTCAACGCTGTAATATTGATCTTTACTCAGCTGTGTGCATTGCTCCATAGACAACAATGCATCTCATTACAGATCAGTAAAAAAACTCTGAATTTTTTACTCCTATGTGCAAGAGGCCAAAGCATATATATGTGAGTATAAATGAGTATATTACAATACTGGCAACAAATAAGAATTTTACTCGTCTATATGCATATGCGCCTTTATTCATCTATACTCAACATCACTTAACAGTATATTATGATGCCCATGTGCATGGGGCCTTACTGACCTATGAAATTTATTCTGTCTTGAAACAAAAAGAGGAAATATGATTACATTGTATAAACACATAAATGGTCAATATGGTAAACTTGGTGAAAAGTTGTTCAGTTTAAAGTTATTGGGGATGCTCTTTGCGTCTGGAGGAAAAGAGGTTTTACTTCAACATACAAAGAAGCTTCTCTATAGTAAGATGTGTGAAAATGTGGAATAGACTAGTTCTAGCCAACTCAAAGTAGGCTGCCTGTGCTTTCAAATGCACAAAATAAAACAATTTTTTTAATATGAAATAAGCCTGTAAATACATATCCATACATAGGGAAAAAGTGTTTGTACTTGGGCAGTTATTCAGTCCAACACTGGGGATCAGAAATTATTTTTTACCTGTTAGAAAAAAATGACTCATGATTTAATGGTTTTTGTCTTCTTCAGGATCAAATGCAGGTTTCTGTTGTTTGAGGATGCAAGGGTTTAATTTTTTTTTTTTTGGAAAACTTCTGTGAATATTCACTATGTTTTCTTTCAACTAGACTTACTATGAAAATGTCAGCAGGGCTTTTGACTTTTCTTGGACTTTCCTGATCTGCCTAATTTAGTGGTGGTCAAGTTACATGATACAGGTGGCTTTAAGTGCGGCCCCTGACATTACCATAAGGCTACACATAATTGTCAATGAATTTAATGCTAATGAAAGCTGTGAGAGACAGATGGTGTGCAACAGGAAATGCTCAGACTGAAGAAGCTATAGGAGACTGAGGAGATTCTTTGGAGTCAGCCATATGCTGGATCAATCCAAGACATCACCAAACAAACAGAACACATTAATGTTACCAACAGACAGAAGCAATCTTTAAAGGATACCAGGGGAGCAGTGACAGTCAGTGATTGGATTTATGCTTTGGCAATGCCATAGACCACTTCCCCACAGCACCCTCTTATGACTCGACCTCATTGATGTATGGAGGGCTGTAGACTCTTTGTATTTATAGTCATAGCCTGGAGACACATTACATGAAACTGCTGGAGATTACAGCTAGTGCTGCCCATTTAAAAGTCAATGCTTCCATGATTGTGTTCCATACAATTCTTTTAAAAATTACTTGTGCCACATTTGATATTTCTTTGAACACAATCAAATATTAAAAAAAGCATGAAAAAAGGTAAAGTAAAAAGAGAAAACAGATGGGCAGCACTGGGAAAAGGTAAGATGGTGCAACTATATCTGGTCTTCCATAGTACACAGAACATGGAAAAACAAATATTTTATTAAATATAAACTGCTAAATACCTTTTCTCATCAGCAGTTTATTACAGTCTTGAGACTTCTATCAGTGTCTGGCCTAGCACTGGTTAAAGCTTGTAGGAGAAGTTTTCATTCTCCTCTGACTGTCCTATGAATCTGCATGACCGCTAACCCTCTGTCTGGACAGTGCTGATTGGCCCTGTGCTAATCACATGCAACCCCCCCAAAAATAAACTTTTTAGCAAAACACACAAGCATGTGCAGAGCACTGAGCATGTGCAGAGTGCCCCATAGGGCTCTGTACTATCATCATTTTGGGGACAGTAGAATAAGGAGAGGATCAGAGAAGACAGCCTTTTTGCACAATGTGGAGGATAACCCCTTAGGTTCCACAGTGAGTACAACAAGCATGCTTTACTGCATACAGAGACTGATTTTACTATTGTGGGTTTAGTAACATTTTAAGTAAGCACAAAAACAAATCAATGTCTGTAGAGGCCCCAAGGGCCACACAGTAAGTGCCAAAGGGCTGCACGAAGTCCCTGAGCCACAGGGTGAGCATCATGGGCATAATTGTTTAGAGTCCCAGAAACTGTTGAAACCAGTGTATAACTACCAGACAACTAGCATTTCCAGAAAAAGGTCAAAAATAGCAGCTCTCTTATTTCTGTTGTGACACGTTTACTGTAAACACATGGGAGTAGTTAGAGAATAACTTCCTTGCACAACAGTGCATCATAACAGCAAAACAGATACATTTGATTGTAAGCTCTTTGAGGGCAAGGACTCATGCGAATGTACAATATTTGTAAAGTGCTGCACATGTGTAAAGGTAGTTCTCCACATCCAGGGGCGGACTGACCATTTGGAAACTCTGGCACTGCCCGAGGGCCCAGGGTCAGTAGGGGGCCCAATGAGATGCCCCTGGTACCTTTTCATAGGCTTTTTTGAGTTTGAGCAAGGACACAGGGGCCCCATGATCCCCTATTGCCCGGGGGGGCCCCATGAGTTGTCAATCTGCCCTGTCCACATCTATACACACATATAAACAAACATATAAAGACTATAGTTTAATATACAGTACACAGTATCAACATTATGTTTCTGAGATTTTTCTTAAAGTATTTATTGTAATACCTGAAGCATATCAGTAATATTTGCACCTTGAAGAATAATCATCATAGAAAATTTTACAAGAGACATTTTAAAAAATCTCTTTGGAAAAAACGTCATTATTAAAAATACATTCAATTCCTTCATTACTTCTAAAATGTAAGGTAGATTCCAAATAGACTAGCAGGGGAGATGCGGCTAACCAGCAATACACACTTTTGGATTCTAGCCATTTTAACCATAGCTATAGTTATGTTAATGCTTTTTAGCCTTTTACATCAAAAGTGCAATTAAGGGTTGTGCATTTCATTGTCATTATCCACATTTGTTAAGGCATTTCTTTAATTAAATGGTCCTAAAATTTCCAGCAAAAGAATAAAACTTCACCTATCTTGCATTTTGAGACTGTTACCTTAGAATCCACATAACCATACTATGTAGATAAAGGTCAGGTACAGCATGTTACAAATAATTCCAGATGCTAGGTGGGTTCATAAAGTGAATCTCTGGCCAAGTAATAGATATTTAAAGTGATTGTAAAGGCAAAAGGTTTTTTTTACCTTCATGCATTCTATACATGAAGGTAAAAAACCTTCTGTGTGTGCTGCTCCCCCCACAGCTCTCCTAATACTCACCTGCTCCCCCTCTCGATCCAGTGATGTGAATGAAAGGTCACGGGAATCCCTCTCTTCATTGGCTGAGACAGCAGTGGGAGCTATTGGCTCCCACTGCTGTCAATCATGGCCAGTGAGCCAATGAGGAGAGAGTGGGGTCAAGGCTGAGCCGCAGCTCTATGTGTCTCGTGGACACATAGAGCCAGGCTCGAGGGAGAGTACGCACGAGTGCCCCCATGGCAAATGGCTCACTATTGCAGGCACTGGTCAAGGGGGAGAAGCCAGGAGCACCTGCGGGGGACCCGAGAAGAAGTGGATATGGGCTTACACAGAGCAGGTAAGTATGACATGTCTGTAATTTTTTTTTTAAAAAAAAGCCAGCAAACCTTTAATATCACTTTAAGTGTTTACATATTCTTAACAAGAACTGAGCCATGAAACAAGTATTTGTTGACCTTTGTAGCAGCAGGTACTGTAGAGCAATTCCTCTTGAATGTTTACAGCAGAAGCCCTAATGTAAATATCAAAGCTCTGGGGGAGAAGGTGGGGTGTGAGATAAGCTGCTTAGAGAAACCTGACAATTTTAGTTCTTCTGCTGTTTTCTTTAAGGATCAATATCTCCACTCACTGAAGCTACAGTGGTCAGTGAGGTCTGCACTGTATGTACTGTAAACACATATGTCCATGGCATGATCATAGATCTACATTCATTTTCTTATGTGGCTGGCAGAATAATATTCATGTTCCACAGCAGTGATCTGATTGTATGCCAGAATCAAGTTATGGAAAATAAGTTCACTTAACCATATTTAAAAATGTGATTGATTATTTAATTTTAGGCTGTTTTCACTGTCTGTACCGCTGTCAAAAATGTGTGATAGTGGTTATAACAATTGAAACGATCCCATCTGTCATTTTTTTTTTTTTTGTAGTGAATGAAAATCAAATCATACAGTTGGTTGCTATAGAAAGAATTTCCTTTTTGTCACGTCTATATATTCACAAATCTGTGCACAAAAATAATAACTCACAAAGCTGTCTTGATTGCCTTTTCCATACTAGAAATTATAAGGTTAGGAACAATGCATTACATTATCACTAAAGCAAAGAAATTACAAATAAATACTAAGCCACAATCCTTTAATACATACTATATATGTTTATCTTTGTTTAAAAAACACGGCACTGGCTCTTATTTTAATATTAACAGGTTATCTAAAGATTTTTTAATATACCTGGCAGTTATCTCATGAGACAATTATGTGACCTCCAGTACATAAAAAAGATGTGATCGGTATTTCATGGTTTTGCCTGTGAATTTCTCCATTAATTTTTGCTATCATTTGACAGAAATTAAAATAATTTGGTGATTGTGAATTTGTAAATATAATGCTCAACTTAAAGGATAAGTTCACCTTTGGGAACATGTTATATGTTCCACCCATTTTTAAGGTGGAACAAGTTCCCACTGCTGCAGCCGCTTGCCGATCCCCCCTTTCCCTGTGACAGCAGTGCAGGGAGAAGATCCCCATACTGCTGTCACTTTTTGAGAAGACCGCAGCCATGCGGGGCTCTGACCACATGGCCACGTCATTCATTCACAGATTTCTGTGAATGAATCAACTACAAGTACCATCATCCTTTGTGGCTGTAATCTTGTAGTTCTCCATGAACTACCACGGTGCTGTTAAGTGTAACTGCCTGTCAGAGTGTGCTTTTTTTTAATGATGAACTTATCCTTTAAATAAAACAGGATTTTGCTGCAGGTTTATGCTGCTCAAATCTTAACAATATTTAATTTTTTTTGCCATATTTCAGCAGCTACCATTGTATTTTTACATTGTGTGTATTCTAATGAGGAGCTTTCACATCCTTCCCTGAGGACACATAAGGAAGTGAGAGGAAATCTCTCTATAGTAGGGAAGTCCCCTCTTAGACAGCTGTCACTGGAACAGGAGTTCACATTGAAAATATTATCTTCAGTGATTGTTTTTGAATTTCCTATCATTTTGTGTTTCACTGAAAGCAGTGATGAAGAAAACTGGCAGGAGTTCAAACTATCCCTTGCTCAGTCCAAAAGAAAAAAAAAAAAAAGAAAAAACAAAAAAATTTTAAAGGATAAGTTCACCTTTTGTAACACGTTACATATTCAGGGTGTAACTTGTAACATGTTACGAATGGACCGGCCCCAGCTCCTCCCTGCTCCCTGTTGTGACAGCGAATAGGGGATCTTCTCCATCCTGCTAGTTGTCACAATTTTTTTAAAAATGTGGTCGTGTGGGGCTCTGCCCGCCCTGTCACCTCATTCATTCACAGTATTTTGTGATAGAGAACACTACAAGTTCTGACAGCCTTTGCAGCTGTCGGCTTGTAGTTCTCAATCAACTACCAAGGTGCTGTGGAACGCCGTAGTAGTTCATTGAGTCTTGAATCTTATGATTGCTGGTACCATGCTTTAGAGGCTCAAGAAACAAAAAATAATAAATGCACATTTTTTTACCTGCAAAAAAATGTGCATTTATTATTTTTTGTTAAAAGGTGAACTTATCCAATAAAGTGTATGTATATCCACATTTCACCTTATCACTAAGCTCAGAGGCAAACTCACTTGCAAAGGGTCTAAAAAGTAATGAGTATGATATTCCTAGGAAGTTGTCTCTTGTTTATTGGTTGCAAACAGTCTCCAGTCAAAGAACCAGATTACATACCAGGATTCCAATAAAATGTATAGAAGTAAAGGTGTCCTCCCTATTATTTATCAGTTGCGTACATTATTATTATTATTATTATTACATCGAGTTTATATAGCGCCAAAGGGTTTGCTCAGCGCTGTATAATAGAGGGGGGGGGGTACATACATCATATTCTTTATGTAACACAGCAGCATTAACCTCTTCTTCACATCCCTGTTTCTGTTGGTTCATCCTCTAAAAGTGACTTTTATTAATTTTTTTAAATTTAGAAGTTTAATGTCTAAACTTGACAGTCAAAAGTTCTTCGTTCACGATATTTTAGGGCCAACTTTAGGTTATGAACTAGGTCCCAGTGGCTGTGATTTTTATATCTGGATTTGTCTGTGAATGCATATGGCTGAATGAACGATCTAGTTGTTTGGTACTTTAGCGGCTTGTCTGCATGGCAGTGGTAGTGATACAAAGACTTTATGTAATCATCAAACACTCTTGCGAAGACATACAATATCTTGCTATTGTTGATGTGCTACAGGTTAGGACTGAGAGTTGAATTTGCATCAAATAAGTGAACATCTGTGTGCTTTAATAAAAATGCGTATTTCTCTCACCTTCTCTTCTAATGAAGCAAACTGGTGAATATTATACCTCAACTGAAGACTTTTTCAGATGCCTATGACCAGAGAATGTTCATGTGCTTCCTGAAACTAGAAGCCTCCCCAGCACTGTGCATACACAGCCTGCTCAAAGAAGATGGTGGGCATGACCATTGTTCCCTATTGCGTGCATAGGCACACGTGCAGCGCTGCTCACAGTCCACATATGGGATCTTTTTAATGTGGATTCATTTGTGTTGAATTTGATATTTCAGTTATAATTATATTGTAACCCTATATTTACTTTCAAAGATCCTTTAAGAGAACCTTTAAATAGACCCTCAATCATAAATTGCATGTAAGTAAATATGGCTATTGCATGAGTACTATGTAGTGCAAGCAGTAAAAAGAACCCTAGAAAAAAAAACTGCTAATTCAGACTGCTGATTAGAATTTACAGAAGAGTCTAGCACAATAGCCCTAAACATCTGTGACTAGTGTATTTAAATTAAAAGAAGAAAATACTCAATTGTCCATCTAAATAGAAACATCTGAAGCCTCAAATGACTCAGATAAAGACATTAGACCAATCTAGGTCAACTACATACTGTACGTACTACTTCAAACACATAAGATAATACTGAATTTCATATTTTGGGAAAGTATTGGGAATAAAAAGATTTGCAGCTAAGCGTTTAGCTGTTAGATTAATAGTGATCCTTGTAATTTATCTAGGTATTTGGAAACCTAAATTGTTCATGCTGAACAGAAAAGGTAAAAGTCCTACGTTGCAGTGGGGCTGCCTCCACAAGGCAAGGAATAACTGATTATTTATGCCTAACTCTAGGGAACTCAATAAAGCAGTTTTACTTACCAGATTCTACACTCCCACAGGCTCCTTTTTGTTGCAAAGCCCCTGCAGCCTCTTCTCCCTTGCACTCAGGAGGTGAGATGCCCCGCACATCATTAAGACCAATGCAGGGACAATAGCCCTGCTTTGGACATAAGGATGCTGAGGGACAGTTCCACTGCCAGAGTGTAGGGAAGTACCATTTGCTGGGGCAGCAGAGGATCAAGTAAGGCAAATTCTTCTACCATCCCCAAGGTTAAACAAGCCTTTAACCTCTGCAGTTTTGGCACATCCACACTGCAATGGAGGACTTTTACTTTTCTCTGAGTTGGGCTTTAAGAAACAAGAATTCAACAATCTACAGAAATAAATCCAAGTAACTGTATTCTATAAGTCTTGCCTAAGAGCAGATACCATGAGAGTGATACTTTTATTTTTATTAATCAGATAAGCTTTTTATCTGTCCATCTTTAAGTTTTACCTTGATATTGGGATCTGCCTTCCCCTGACCTTGTGCTTGCATTTGACCACATGTCCTCTAAATTATGACATGTTAAGGATACGTTGAGCCTATCGTGCATGGTCGCCCCAGTGAGCTATGTGCTTTTTGGACACCTTTATTCTATGTTTGGTCCTGAAGCTCTTTTTATGAATTCCAGGGATATTGTTTAAAACATTGATATAGGTTTATGTTTGCGTGCATTTTTAAGGATTATAAAATAAAACTGTGTCATTTTAGTATCTGTTATTTGTGTTATAGTCATTGACAAACCTTTACATCTATATTTCCATGTCCTTATCTCATGAAGGAGTGAATCCAATGGGCAGTCTCATGTTTTCCTATTTTATTATACCTGCATTTATGCTTTTATAAACACTATATTATTGGCTGTATTTCCACACTTTTATGAGTGTTCTATTTCTATAAAATTTAATTAAAGTTTTCTCCTATCTTTGATTAGGTTTTACTAAGGGATTTACCTTCCCATAACTTTGTGGCTATGCTTTACCAAACTTCATCCTCCTGATGATAGCTGGTGGCATTCTCAATAGGCAAATTAAGGGCAGAGTCAGGCCTCAGTATCAAAGTAAAACGTAATCAAAGATAGGACCAGAAGAGCTTTTTCTGACTAAAGGTAATAGTATGTGGTATCTGTCTTTAGGCCTGAATTTAAACTAAAGTGCAGGCCCATTCCAAGAAGCAATTCTACCTTGCTGACAAATATGATTTTGCACAGCAGGTCCAGATACGTATTACATCTCTTGTTCAATATATTTTGGCAGGTTCTAGAGGTACCAATAGGCTACATAAGATAAAATTGGATTTCACTACCATTTAGCTATGCATGCAGAATGTAAAAATATATATTTTGGACGTTTTGAAATATTTTAAATCATTGCGCTACACCTGGAAGTTTAGTGCAGAAAAAAAAATAGACACCATTGCACCCTGTAGACATATAAGACTTAATTGCCAAATGATACCATGTATTTTTTGATATAGCAATAGTTAATTTCAGCCATTGGACTGATATGTTCTTTTCTCACTGTAATGAAAATAACAGCCTTCATGGCAAATAATGATCATTATATCTTAGTGAAATGAGCCTATAGACTGAGTGAAAGACAAAGACAAATAACAAGTACGAAATACAAAAATACTATTTACATATTTGATTATTCCATGTCTCTGTCTTACACTATCGAACAAGCTAGGATGGTAGAGTTGCGCTGTAAGGTCTGCAAAAATGACACCAGTGCAATTCTGATGGTAATCTTCCATAAGGTTAAAGTCTCTCAATTACAATATCCAAAACACACAGCTTAGAGTAAAAAAATAAAATGCTTTACATACATGTACTCTCGAGGTGCAGAAAGGAGTCCAACTGGGCATACTTGGTGGTTTATAGTACAAGTTTCTGTTCTTTTTTTTATTAAACATATTTTACATGATATAAAAATATTAATCACAGTGCGCTTTTACATTGATATTGCTATAAACAAAGAGGCTGCACAATATTTTTAGTGGAAATAAATTATATAGTCATTATCTTGATAAAAAAAATCACAGGGAAAATATGGACTTGCATATCATTGCAGAAAAATGTCTTTTCAAGCCCTTAGAATGGGAAAATAAAAAATCTTGGACGATCCTTAAGTGTAGATCTGGACTTGCCTGATGCAAATTGCACCGTCTCTACCCTGAACAGGGTTCTTAATGGAAAAGTTGATCCAATACTTAAAACAGGACAAAGTCTTCTCTATGTTCAGAAGCAGATTAAATATATCCTCTGATTGTAGAATCAGTTTGTTTATGGTCTTTTCCAATATGCAGGAACACAGCGACACACTTCTTCACTGTAGAATAGACCAGGGTCACAGCGTTTCGGTCGAGATTTACATGGTGGTCTATAACAACTGAAAACAGGAAAATGAAGTAATGAATTCCAAATGAAATCTATCACATTCTATATTGGCATGCAAGGAATATATATATATATATATATATATATATATATATATATATAGCAAACAGTTGTGCTCAAAAGTTTGCACACCCTGGCAGAAATTGTGACATTTTGCCACTGATATTGAAAATATGACTGATCATGCAAAAAAAAAACTGTCTTTTATTTAGGGATAGTGATCACATGAAGTCATTTATTATCACATTTTGGTTCCTTTTTAAATCATAATGATAACAGAAAACACCCAAATGTTCCTGATCAAAAGTTTACATAACCTGGAATATTTGGCCTTTGTACAGACACGCAAGGTGACACACACAGTTTAAAATGGCAATTAAAGGGTAATTTTCCAGACCTGTGGCTTTTTAAATTGCAATTATTGTTTGAGTTTGTTTGCGCTCATATGGATGCACTGAGCAGGCTAGACCTCGTAACAAGGTATTGGATCTTTTAAAAGATGGAAAAGGATATAAAAAGACATCCAAGCCTTGAATATGCCAGCCAGTACTGTTCAATCACTTGTTAAGAAGTGGAAAGTTTGGGGATCTCTGGATACCAAGCCAAGGTCAGGTAAAGCAAGTAAGATTGAAGCCACAATTGCCAGAAGAATTGTTCAGGATAAAAAGAAAACCCACAGGTAACCTCAGGCATCTCTGGAAAAAGACAAGGTGGTTGTATCAAGGAGCACAATATGATGATACTTGAACAAAAATGAGCTGCAGATCCAGTTGCCAGAAAGAAGCCTTTACTGCACTAATGCCAGAAAAAAGCCCAGTGATGCGTGTTGGGCATATTGTAACTGGGCAGTATATATACATTATTTGGATATATCCTTTTGAGTCAGCAGGCAGAGCTTTAGGTTCAATGAAAGCTTTGTCTTTTTTTTGTTGCCCCTCTGTTGTAAAAAAAAGCCTGTTTACAGAACTTATTCAGTAAATTCCTGTCTCAGGACAGGTTCCTTCTGCTGTAATTTCCCTTTAGCTAGGCCAAAGTGCTGTGGGAACCATCTGTCTTTTTTTGTTTGTAAAACTTGTATAAACAACTTAAATTAAATTGACCCAAACCCCTTCACATTTACAACCTTAAAATGTAAGTCAAGCCAAAAACCTTTCTAGCTTTGGAAGAGTGGGGAATAATTAGAACCCCTGTCTGGTTTTTACTGCTGAGACTCAGAGAAATTTACCCTCAGTTCCTGTCCTACTGACAATGTTTTAACAAGATGGGAATTAAGGAAAAATCTGCAATAGACACACAGACAGGTTCTAGCACAGACCTGCAGATTTCTATTTTAGAAGGAAGAATTGCGACATGTACGTTTCGTAAATAAAACTGCTGCAAACACCTTTACTCAAGGCGGACAGCCATCATCCGGAATCACTAATAAAAGGCATTCCGGTGGGTCAGTTTCTGCGGGCATGTACGAACTGTACTGAGGATAACAAATTTAAAAAGGCAAGCAGATAAATTATGTGGCAGATTTAGAGACAGGGGCTATTCACATAAAGTGATTAGAAGAGCTGAAAAGAATACACGGTCAAAAAGAAAAAACAGTCTAATAAATCCACCTTCCTTCCCTGAAACAGGTGAGGATCTGAAGACACTGGCTAGGATCATTACTAGGTTTGGAGCAGAATGAGAACAAGAATGTACTTACTAAGTCACTGGCTATTGCTGAGATAGTTGGCACACTCCCTCAGCTGGTAAATGCCAAGCAAAAAATCTGCGGGATGGGTGACATCTTGTGGCTAAGTAGGTTATTGACAGTCCACAGGGTATAAATAAATCAGTTAGACTGGCCCTGCCTATCCCTGAAGAAGCCCAAGTTGATTGGGCGAAACATGTAGGATTCCACATCCTCATGCATGTGATGTACGTGACATCACCACGCACAGTGGCTGTCTCGCTTTGACCACCATTTATCTAATGGGCTAATACGCCACCCGAGCCTTACATGCTACTCTGGACTATCCATATATTTATATGATTTGGAGACCTAACCAGTGGTGATGGCCATACATGTCACCACCTGGTGAGCAGTGAAAAGACTGTAACACTACGGAGTCCTGCTGATGTAGCCGATGGACACACGTAACTCAGAAGGCTGGGTGAGCTGAAGTCTATGATCTGCATATATTGGTGTTTTAGAGCCTTATTATGCTACATATTGGTTGAAAATTGAGGCTCCTGGAATTTGGTGACTTTTTTGGGACATTCACTTGCCTGAATACCATTTTGTACCCGGACTGTTGTCCATTAAAATTGACTATTTGAACGTAGGATTATAATGGGCCACCCTATAGGCATCTAGGAGATATTCAAGACTGTAATGGTCCCCTATGTGAATTGTGAATGATGTGCCTTACATTATCCCTTCATAAGTGACTCACACCTGGAGAATGCATTATAGTGGAAGATGTACACATACATATTCGAATGCCACTCACTACCTGCTCAATTACCTTGTTAGACCTCTTGTAGTCCAGCTATTATTATTTACTTAGGGTATCTAATACCATCTTTCATGAATGAATGTGGGTTGAGTGAACAGCTGCCTAGGTGACAAGGGAACATGGTCTTTTTTAACTATAGTGGTTTTAGCTAATTGTTATATATGTCATTTTTGTAACTATATTTTCAATAAAGCCATGCTTTATTAAGCTGCATGATCCCTTTAGAAAACTACTTTTGGGGTAATTTATTACCCTTGATTGTTTTAGAATATGTTGATGAGTTTTGGTGACCACACCAATTTATTCCAGGGTGAAGTCAGCAGTAGCTTGGCTTTTGGTATGATTGCAACTATACATGTACCTACCAATTTTTGATATTGACTATAGAGGTCCTTGGCGTATTTTTTTTTTTAATTGTAAATTTTTTATTAAGGACCAAAGCACAAATTTTAAGACAGGACACAATTTCAACAGAAACACAACATGTATAAACGTCACAATGACAGAAGTCTATCATCGGTTCAGAAATAAACAAGGTCAAGAAAAGCATGAACATATATAAACAGCATGTCAATCAGTATTCTTTAAAATCATGAAACGTTATAAACCTGCATATCTTCAGACTTCAGTAAATTGCAGTATTAGTCAAAGGCATGATATATATAATATAGAATCCAGACTATATGAGAGGAGGTGATAAAGGAGGGGATCAAGTAAATTTCCTAAAAGGAGAATGATCCCAAGCCCCCCAAATGGAGTGGAAAATACCCAAATGCTCACCCACTAAGGCCGTAAGATATTCCATTTCCCTTATTTCAGAGATCGCTCCTATGAAATGGTCTTGTGATGGTATATCTACTGACTTCCAAAAACGCGGTATCACCCTTCCTGCAGCTGTCAAAATATGTAGTCCCAACCGTTTAGACGGTTTGGGAATACCCCTAAAGGGTAAGCCCAGAAGATAATGAAGTGGGTCAGGGGCAGGGCTGCATTTTTTAGATTTTTATTTATTACTGAGGTGCCGAGGTATACCTCTTATGCTAGCAGCTCCATATTATTTTATCTGTTTCTTCTAAATCTGCATCAAGTTGTATTAAGTTGCGCTCGTTCACTTTTGCTTATTTTAAGCATCACGTACTTGTTCCAATACCCTTTGAATCATAACCCAATATCCCACAATCCGCGGGTAGAAAAATGTGTGACAGTGTACCCACTCCATCCATGCATCTCCAGCATCTACAGTATCAGATAAGCTTGGGCTAATTGCATGGAGTACCACGGGGTCTTTTACCAATGCATCAACACCTTATATATATTTTCTTTGTATACAACACAGCAAGAGGACTTGGCAGCAGAATCCCATATCGCCTACCAACACTTTAAAGAAATTGAACACTGAAGTTCTTCTTCCCACCTCTTCATATATCGATGTGACTTCTCAGCTATATGTTCCCTATTAAAAAGCAAGCTATATAGAGAGGTGATAAGGTGTTGTTGGGAGGGACCTCTAATCGCTATCCTCTCGAAATCTGTAGGGAGGTTTAATGTTAAATAAGAGCTCAGGGAGTGGAAGAAGTGACAAAACTGCAAATAAGTGTATCTGATCGATACAGGTATTGTGGACTTCCATGTTCTAATCTCTTCACACGATTGAGTCCTACGTGAAGCAGGACTGATTAGATGACGAAGCTGTAATATTCCACAATCAGCCCAAGGATGCATCTGCAAATAGGACAGACTATCCGGAATCTCTGGATTATACAATATGTTCAACAATGGGGAGCATCTAGATAGCAATTGGTGTGATTTTAAACAAGTTGACCAAATCTTAAGAGTGAATTTCATAGATTCACGCAACATAGGTATTGGAGGGAGAGGCATTATGTAGTGATGGGGTCGCAGCAATGAGCAAGGGGGACTGGGTGTATGTAGTTTAATTCAATCTCCGACCATCTATTATGGGGCTTCTGGGTGAACCATGATAATGTTTGTCTCAGATGGGTGTAATAGTAATAGTTAGTAATATCTGGTGCTCCCAGGCCTCCAGAGGCTCTAGGCATTAAGAGAACTGACCATGCTATCCTAGGTTAATTAGCATGCCAGATAAATCTAAGAAATGCACGTTGCAAGGCCTGCAATTGAGACGAGGGATCGCAACTGGTAGGGTCTCAAAAAAATAAAGCAGTTTCGGCTAGTCATCTTTAAAACATTTATTCTCCCCAGGAAGGATATCTTATGCAAATCCCATTGTTTAAGAAGAGTGTAAATTTCCTGAAACAGTGGGAAATAGTTTTAAATAACTGGGCGTAGGTTGGAGTACATTGAGATATTTAATAGCCAACATGCACCAGCAAAATGGATAATTTTGTTGAAGTAATAGTAGATCTTGGGGTGGAATATTCAGGGGCATGGCTTTTATCTTTGAAGTGTTTATTTTATACCCTTACAGATCCCCGAAGGCTTGCAAGAGTTTATACAAAGGGGGCAGTGATAAATGAGGTTTGGTTATGGCTAGAACATCATCTGCAAAAAGTGAAAGTTTATATTCTTTCCCCTTCACATTTACTCCTGCTATGTCTGGATGCACCCTGATCACTACCGCCAATGGTTTAAGACATAATACAAAGAAAAGCGGGGACAAAGGGCATCCCTGCCTAGTACCATTTAGCAAGGGGAAGTTCGCGGAGGTAGCATAAGGGAGTTTAACCTGAGCAGTAGGTTTGGAATATAGTGCCTGTATGACATTAAAAAAAGGCCCCTGCATTCCCATATGCCATAGTAATTCAAACATGTAGGGCCATCCTAAACAATCAAATACCTTTTGGGCGTCTAAACTTAATAATAGTGCCGGCGTTCGTGAGCCCTGCAGTACAACTATCAAATTAATTGTACGTCTGATATTATCTCTTGCTTGTCTTGCCAGAATGAAGCCCACCTGGTCATTGTGGATAAATCTGGGTAATAAAGGGGCTAAACGATTTGCTAAAATTTTCGTAAAAATTTTGTAATCCGTGTTTAATAGTGCAATTGGTCGGTAATTGGCTGGAGATGTTAAGTTTTTCCACGGCTTAGGAATGACCGTAATATATGAATGATGGAATGGTGAGTGGGGGACATCTTCTTTAAATAAAGAGGAGAAAAATTCAAATAGGTTGGGGCCTAGTACAGCAATAAAATGTTTATAATATGTTTAAGAGAATCCATCTGGTCCTGGTGATTTATGTGATGATAATTCCTTAAAAGTAGTATATAATTCCTCCATAGTAATGGGTGCATTTAAAACCAATTTATCTTCCTTTTTTAATTTGGGAAGACAGTGGGTGGAAATGAAAGTGTCAAAGGAGTCTTTATGGAAAGGGGGGTATATGTCTGATGCTAGACAATTGTAAAGTTTACGGTGATACTATCCGAACACTTCTGCAATTTGCTGAGGACAGAAGGTAGGGGTACCATCTGTCTGAAATAAAAATTCAGGCATGGTAGGTGTTGAAGGAGTTTTCAGTTTGTTAACTAACATCCTATGGGGCTTGTTAGTGTAATGATAAAACGTCTGTTTCATCCAGAGCAGTTGCTGAGCAACAGAATTAGCCACAAGGACTCTAAGTTGTTCCTTAAGATGGATCACTAATCGAAGTTTCGAGACAGTGGGTGCATCTATAAGCGTTTTCTCCACATTTATAAATATAATGTGAAAATGATATAAATGTAATGTGAAAACAAAAAACACCCTTTCACCTACACTGATTCCAAATTGGAAAGAACTTTCAACCCCTGAAAGCTTAAACTCAAATAAATAGATCCAAACAAGAATCTACCCTCTTTCAACAAATAATCCAGCTATATGTGCAACAACAAAATTTTCCCCATATAATTTATACTAAATCATAAAGTCCAGTGTCTCCGTGATTTAAACCAAATAGTAAAAAGTCCAGTGTCTCGATAAAAAAGAAGAAAATAAGAGAAGATGTATTTCTTGCAGTGTTGATTGTTGTGAAAAACCTCAAAAATAAAGAAACTCACAATAGTGCATTACCATAATATCACCAGAAAGAAGAGAAAAAAAAAAAAAATTATATATATACAGTATATATATATATATATATATAAAATAACTTATATATACACATACATGCACACACAAATGTGTATCTTAAAATTGTGCAAACTTTAAGTGAAAAAATATATATTAAACACTTGTGAAGAAACCTTCCAAAGACGAAAGGTAATAAAACACTCGTGCTCATAAAATCATGAAGTGATCCACTTAGTGAGATTCCTACCCACACGTGACACGTCTAGTGAGTAAGGCCAATATACCCTTACCAACAGTAGATGGAACTCACGCCTTTTTTTTATATATTGTATGGAAATCCTCCCAAGAAACTTTGTCCTCCTCTCCTCCTTCACTTTTTGTTAAGGTGATATTAACATGCCATCCACATACATAGATCTATGAAGCACGACGTATCTCCATATATGTTTAGAGTTTTAATAAATCCACTTGCATTTGGAGTTGAAAACATAAGCAGTATAGACAAATAGGACTAACCCCACTAAGTGGGGATTACCAGGCAGTTCCCACAGTTCCCAGGCAGTCCACACTCGACTATCTAGCGTTTCCCCAACAAAGATGGCCGCTGTGATACTTCCGGTTCCTGCTCCTTGCGTATGACGTCACTTCCTCTTGACGCGTTTCGTCGTCATAAGACTAAGTCCCGGATGTGACAAAACGCGTCAAGAGGAAGTGACGTCATACGCAAGGAGCAGGAACCGGAAGTATCACAGCGGCCATCTTTGTTGGGGAATCGCTAGATAGTCGAGTGTGGACTGCCTGGGAACTGTGGGAACTGCCTGGTAATCCCCACTTAGTGGGGTTAGTCCTATTTGTCTATACTGCTTATGTTTTCAACTCCAAATGCAAGTGGATTTATTAAAACTCTAAACATATATGGAGATACGTCGTGCTTCATAGATCTATGTATGTGGATGGCATGTTAATATCACCTTAACAAAAAGTGAAGGAGGAGAGGAGGACAAAGTTTCTTGGGAGGATTTCCATACAATATATAAAAAAAAGGCGTGAGTTCCATCTACTGTTGGTAAGGGTATATTGGCCTTACTCACTAGACGTGTCACGTGTGGGTAGGAATCTCACTAAGTGGATCACTTCATGATTTTATGAGCACGAGTGTTTTATTACCTTTCGTCTTTGGAAGGTTTCTTCACAAGTGTTTAATATATATTTTTTCACTTAAAGTTTGCACAATTTTAAGATACACATTTGTGTGTGCATGTATGTGTATATATAAGTTATTATATATATATATATATATAATTTTTTTTTTTTCTCTTCTTTCTGGTGATATTATGGTAATGCACTATTGTGAGTTTCTTTATTTTTGAGGTTTTTCACAACAATCAACACTGCAAGAAATACATCTTCTCTTATTTTCTTCTTTTTTATCGAGACACTGGACTTTTTACTATTTGGTTTAAATCACGGAGACACTGGACTTTATGATTTAGTATAAATTATATGGGGAAAATTTTGTTGTTGCACATATAGCTGGATTATTTGTTGAAAGAGGGTAGATTCTTGTTTGGATCTATTTATTTGTTTTCTCCACATTAACTACTTGGCGTATTTTTTATAACCCTTCTTTGACAGGTTCTAGCATTTGCCTACTCTACTAAAAAAATGAGTTACATGTTACTGTAAAAATGTATTACCATTTTAGCTAAATGTCCAAAATCCTTTGTTATATTGATTATTAAAAGTACTGCATTCTTTAGTGCATTATATGGCAAATACTGCACCACTCTTCATGTCTGCTTACCTGCATGTTTGGTGATTGAATCTTTTTCCTCTGAGGAAACATGTGTTTGGCGTCTCTACACATTCACAGGCACATTTTATAGGGTTCAGTGGCTGGTGTTTTGGACAGGTCTTTTTACAGACACATTGGCATCTCTCTTCATCATATTGTTTGTTTGTCCCACAGGAAGTAGATAGAAGTTTATTTTTGCAAACACACTGGCAAGATGTTCGGTCCAGTTCTTTATGGGGGCCACAGCTGGAGGGTAACAATCCACCTTTGCAAACGCATTGGCAGGTTTCTTCATCTAGTTCTTTGTTTGGTCCACAAATATCATGAAATTCCTCACCAGAATCTAAGATCAAGCAAAAACAAGATAAATGAAAACTAAAACATGAAATAAACTTTGCCTACTGCATTAGTCAAACAGGCCAGAAAGGTATAAAGAAGTTGTCAATAAAATCAGGCTCCAAAGAAACAGAGCGCCTCACTTCTACCTATCTCTGCTCCTAACTTGCACCCAGGAATGCACCTTCACTTGGGTTTCTGGTACATGTTGTAATAAACATGCAGTGCATAGGAAGCCTCTATGCAATGACCTTCCAGTTCACAAGTAGGGGGTAACATGCAATCAGGCACAAATCTATTAAATTGGTGCACATGAAAGTGTAGGTCAAGGTCCATCCAGACTGAGGGGATGGGGTAAAAAAGCACTTTTTGAAGATCAAAGGCAACACAAGCTGCCAGACATAGCTTTGTTTTAACACTGAAACCTACAGATATACCCATAGTCCTCCCAAAGTGCCTTGTTAAATGTAAACTTACTGACAGTGGGAGCATAGGCATGATCCTGGCCACTTCCCACGATGCAATACATGGTTTAGATGATCTGCTAGCAGGATTAGGTTTTTGAGAGACTTTGAGCAACAGTAGGGAGCAAAGGATCTACTATCACCTTGCAATGTTAGACTTTAAGGTTCAGCTTTCACCTAGTTCAGCATCTGCAGAATTTATATCATTTTTTGATGTGAAAATAAATATAAATGATTAAACACAGATTACTTGTGTTGAACACTGTTATTTCATTAAACAGTTTTTCTACTTTCACTGAAAAAGCTGATGACAATGTATTGACTATAGTTCCAACTGAACTCTCTGAACAGCACAAAATGGTTCCTCCATATTTCATTGGATTTAAATATATTATATAATATATTATAGCATTGTTTGTGGACTACTGACCAGCACACTCATATAAGCTTGTTGCATCCTCTTCCAAAACCATGCGCATTTATATACAGTGCCCCTTCCCTCCGCACTACCTCTGCAACTATCACATTCTTTGATCTTCTGAAAAGGCTTTCTAGAAGATGTGTGTCACAATCATGCTGAAACAAACAAGGGCCTTCCTAAAATTGTAATCACACATTCAAATTGGAAGCATATGTTTGTCCAAAATCCCTTTGTAAGCTGTAGTTTTAGGAGTACTCTTTACTGGAAACAGTTGAACTCAAATTGGAGCACCGAATACTTTTGGCTATACAGTGTATGTGATATACTCTTCATGAGATACCTCCATGCAAAATGTATGGGTGATGAACAAAATGTAGCCAGCTTTACCTTCCTAATTGATTTGGGGTAGCCGCTAGAAAACTGAGTTTTATTGTAATTTTTAACATTTGGTCAGTGACATAACATGTCATCATGATGCTGCTCATTAAAAAGAATCTATGCTGCAACTTACCTGCAATATTGCTTGTGATCTGAGCTAATAAAATGTCTGCAGGATAATTACAAGCCTTTTCTTTAAATTACATGGATGATCGATGATCATGCATGGGAAACTTAGACAGTATGTAGAGAATATAATGTGGATCATATTTCTTTGCTGTAATTTTCTTATCTTGATAGCACAAAAAAAATTTTGTATTGCACACATTATTCATAATAATGAAAACAGGGCAGTAATGTGATATTACATCACCACCTTCTAATATGCCTAATTATCCTATACTCTGCAAGATGTAAGTACAATATAAGGTATAAACATGACAACTGGAAAGAAGGGAAGGAAATGAAGATCATCAGTACAGCAAATAATTAATTACATTCTCTCCTAATGTATTCAACATGGTGGGAATCTCTTACCTGATTCCTCGTGATTTAATGAAAACCCAGAGTCATGTTGTTCTATACATCTGCACAAATGGTTATGCCATGCATAATTTTTAGGACAAGTTTTGTTTGCCACTTGACAGCTGAAAAAGAAATATGATGTTACATATAGTAATCTGAAAAAAGCAAACTTTCACAGAAGTAATTTGAACATTACAGGTTTTCAATATTTTGTACTCTGTACTTCTATTCCCTCCCCTCGCAAGAATGATGCTGCTCTCTGCTAAAGGATCTGTGATTCAGACTGGTTCTCAACCCCATTGTTTTTATAAAGTATTTTATATTATTAGATGTTTTTAAACACCTCCATGGACATGTCAAAGTATGTAAACTACCTCATAATGTGTGCCAATGTATTACTAGTGCCTTCTAAACCAGCCTCTCAACCCTTTCAACACAGAGGAACCCTTGAAATAACTTTCTGGTCTCAAGAAACCTCTTCTAAAAATTACTATATCTGCAATTTATGTTAGTGTAATAGTACAAAGAATGCTCCTTAAACTTGTGCTCATTGAGAAGAATTGTTCTCTTTACAGAGAGCTAAAAATATCAATGGTGTCAGTGGGAACTTATCTGAGTAGCAGAAATTGTTCATTGCTCAAAGAACCCCTAAAAATATCTGGGGGAACTATGATTGAGAAACCCTAATCTAAACTCACTTGTACTTATTTCTGGAGGATTTACAATATATGCTTTTAATTAACAAAACTCATATATTGGAAAATGTCTTATTACAATTCAACACTGGCAAAAGCTTTAAACAAAAGTGCACCCTGAAATTTTCATTCACTAAACATTAATGTTTGCTGCCCCTAGATATACAAGTACTATTGATTCAAAATATATAATCTGAAGTGTCTGAAATGACTGTCTTTGTTTTCTATTATAGAGTTCACTACTGTAGACAAGTGACTTAACAAATGCTCTCGATAGAAGGTATGCAATACCATTTCTGCCCTTGGATGTGGTATAATGATTTTCAGTATGCTTTGCAACAACCAGGCATAGTGGTACTCAATAACTACAAAGCTCCCCAAACGCAGACGTTGTCAGATGGAAAGTCACTACAATTGGAAAGCAGGACCTAACTTCTCCTTACCATAACTTGACCTTATGGTACCTTCTACCAACCTGTAATGTTATTTTCTTTTTTCAGCACAAAATCTCTTTAAAATAACAACTCCTATAGCCACCTTTTCTAAAATATGACATAAAGATAATGATGACCAAATCATAAGAGTTCCTGGCAGGAGTAACAGAAAGCTATATGTTACACAAGTTATTTTGTATTTCTAGGATACAGAAAAATACTTTAATAACACGTTACAGAGACGTCGGTATAATGTCATGAAGATTTTGTTTCTGTATCATGTTATTATGAGGACATAGAACAGGGGTCACCAAACATTGTAAGCAAAGGGCCAGTTTCTGGTCTTTCAGGCATTAGGGGGGCCGTACCAGGGCCAATGGGAATAGAAAATGCCCTGGCATCAGTAGGAGTAAACAATTCCCCATCATTGGTGTTCAGTGGAAGGAATAATGCCCCATCATTGGTGTCCAGTTGGAGGAATAGTGCCTCATGATTGGTGTGAGTGGAAGGAATAGTGCCCCATCATTGGTGTCAGTTGGAGGAATAGTACTTCAAGGGCCATATGAAGACAAGAAAAGAGCCACATCTGGCCCTCGGGCCACAGTTTGGAGACCACTGACATAGAACATTATACATACTTTTAATATAACATAAGTTGTGTGAAGGGATATATTCTAATTTCTTTTTTTAATGTGGGAGCAAATCCTCTAGAGTGTGCTGAGGATCAATATACCTTGGGAATCGCTCAGCTAATTAACTTTGGATACTAATTTAATTAGGAGGTTGGGGCTGTAGGTAATGTAAGCTCCAGGTATTTCAGGGGAATTATTTATAATTTAAAGTTATTAGACACTACCTTTCATTATCATTTGGCAGCTAGTTATAGTTTTCTAAATATTTCATTCTCTACTCATGTGACTGACTGATTTATCTGACCATTTTCTGTGCAGGGCTTTTAGTACAACTTCCGGCTTGGCAAGCAATGTGCTTTAACCTCCCTAGGTCTGATTATGTCCATATTTCTGTGCTCAAAGCGGTACATTTTTTTGCATGGAAATATGTATTGTTTCACTGTAACAAAATAATCCTTGTTAATCACTTTACCTGTCAGTGGTTATGATTGTATTTAAAAAATGTATTTATTAATGATGAAAGGTATTGTACTCACAAAATGACACTACATTCAAAGGCTCTGAGGAAGAGGCAAGTCCTCGAAACACGTCAGCCTGTTGGAGGTCCTGAGTTCCCATAATGGATAGACACGTAGTGTGGATTGGACAAAGCGGTTCTTTCACGATGTACCTTTGACTGTATTGTCATTTTGTGAGTACAATATCTACTTTCATCATTAATAAATACATTTTTTAAAGGTAATGCACTAGGCCGGTGTGCCCTGTTTGTTTTTATTTCTACTCAGTATATGTGGACTTCCCTGGTCTTTTGAGGGCAGCAAGGCATGCATATCCCAAGAAACTTGTGATGTGGTCCTATCCATACAGATTCCATCCCTAAGAGCAGGAGTATCTGGGTTTGCCATTTTCTTCACGGTCATCATTGTATGACAGATCTGTGTGGCTACAGGATAGCTGGGGATGCACTATTCCTTCTAATACAACAGTGGGCCTGATACACAAGTCTGACCTTCCCACTTAGCATTCACTTTACAGTAATTATTGCCAAGGGTGAACTTAGTAGCAAGAACAGAAGCAGGTAAGTACGTACAATGAAGTTTTTATAAACTTTACAGTGTATGTAACTAGCCTGGAGAACATTATTTTTTCTTAGTAAAAGAAGAGTTTCACTTTAATCCAGCTGAACTGGAATCCTACATATTTTCCATAACTGATTATTGATGACAAAACTGCATATTTGTTACAAAAAATAATCGGTTTGGGTGTGATTCAAATCTTTCCACATGTCCTAAGTGGGTACATTTAATCATTATGATGTAATTGCAGAGAAACTACATATTACTACCAATTTTTGAAATGCTAAAAACCCAGTCTAGTCATCCATCAAGTCATAAAAACAGATACACCCCAGGTCATTCAAAAAGAACACAAACTCTTGCAGGATTCATTTCATTTAATAATAATAAATTTGCAGATTTTGACTTAAGTTTCTCCTAAACAGATGTTTCTGACATCTAAAAATAACACTACTACATTACTGTCACTGAAAGCAGTGAAGGTCTATTAAAGTAGTCCCAAGCAATAAAACAGTATATTATATCATTATAACTGCCACTAATTTTTGCAGGTAATACCCAACATTTTAGGCATGTGTATAATAAAAAAAAACGTCGTAGAGGGCATACTTGCTGGTTTATGACAGGTTTACTTTAAGGGTTTATTCACCCCAGTACACATGCTAAAACAATCTATTCCATACAGCGCTGAGCAAACCTTCTGGTGCTATATAAATACTGTATAATAATAATAATTCCATACAGGCTGCGGGGCAGTGGATTGCATTTCATTTATATCTATGCACTGCAGCAGAGATGGATGAAACTTCAGGCGAGGTCCGGTGCAGAAAATTAAGAAAGGCTGCATTTTTCCCTACCTCTTAGCTCCTCACCTCTTCGTTCTGTTGTGGTGTGAACAGGACAAACAGAAAAAAATAACTTTCTATGTGTTTTGACAGAGACCTGCAGGTCTCCGCACATGGTATGAATGAGCCCTCAAGCTGAACTCTAGACAGATATAAAAGACATAAATGAATGCAGTTCTATATTCAATAATATTTCCTTATGTGTATTTTTACGTGTAAAGAAGTGTAAGTACAGAACTTGAAGGTGACTTGGTATCAGGAGACGCAGGAGGAAGAAATAGAAAATAGGTCTAAAGCAGGGGTGTCAAACTGTCGGCCCTCCAGCTGTTGCAAAGCTACAAGTCCCATCATGATCCTGCCCTTGAAAGGCATGCTTGTAACTGTCAATTTTGCAATGCCTCATGGGACTTGTAGTTTGGCAACAGCTGGAGGGCTGCCAGTTTGACAACTGTGCTCTAAAGTAACAGAAATTCTCTTGGACAGATGTCTACATTGAAAGATATCCCCTCTATTCCTGCTCTGGTGGCAATACATTTGGGATTTTCCCATAATTTTTGTTTCAGTGATAGTGGTCAATAGAACAAATAGACAGAATGAAGATCCCCAGCAGGCACACAGACAACAGAAAATACTAACAGGTGTTCTAACCCCTCATTATCCAAACATTATCAAAAATGTTTGGTTTAGATACATTTTAAAGTTTTGGATAGAGTGGAGATGGATTATATCACCTGTCCGTTTTTATTGTTGTCTGTGTCCCCGTTAGGGAGATTCACTCTCATTTGGGATTTTGTTGTCCCCAGAAAAGTAATAGAGTGGACATCTTCCATTCGGGACACTAGTTCTGGTAACCTGGGGGCCCCAAGAGATTCCCTTAATCTTAAGGGATTTCCTCTCACTTCCTATTTTGGCTATAGGACAGGAATGAAGGTAAATCTCCCCAATGGGACAAAAATGGCAAAAATAATCCTTACAGGGATTTTAACCCTACCTTACTCTATCCAAAATGAAAAAAAAAAAGTTGTGCTTACAGTTTTACTTTAAGTCAGTTTTTAAGAAAACTATAGTTTTCCTTTAACTGTTCTGCCAAAGCAAAAATGTAGACCTAATGTTTGTGATTTAAGAGCTTCTTAGTTGATAAGCAATATCCTGCTTCTTTTAATTAAAACAAATAGATCTTTTTGAAGGTGGCTTGGCTGCCTCTGGCTTCAGTATTTACTGAATCACTGCCCTGAAACAAGCATGCATATTTGAAACACAATTAAGCACTGATCTTTGTGCATGTTCTAGGTCAGTGCCTCCAAAAAGTGCTGAAACTATTAGATCAGCAGGAGATTCAGGCCCCCTTCACATGGAGCGGACTCTGATTTCATCAGCAGGGCATCTGTCCATTGATCCCCTGCTGATTAGAGCAGAGAGGGCAGATGAGCTATTCATGTACATTCAGTTTATGCAGAGCAGACATAGACACAGCCCGCTCTGCTCTATGGGTGGCAGGGAATAAACAATGACTGCTCTACAATCCAATTCACCTAAACGTAGAAGGAGGAGGGGTGCTCTTTGCCTTTTTTTAGCAGGCCACAAAGGAAGAGAGGTAAGCAGGTGTAAACAGACACAAGTCCGTTTACAACCACAGGTCCATAGGTGTATATGGACCGTAAAAACTGAAAAACTGACAGGTGGATCTGATCAGACCCTTTGAAAGAGGCCTCAGGCAACTGGCATTTACAGAAAAGAGGTCTGCAATGGCAACCTCCATATACTTTTTGAACAGGCTTCCTTTAACCTCCCTAGCTGTATGATTATTTCAGATTTTTGGTGCTGAAAGCGGTACCATTTTTTTGAATGGAAATATGTAGTTTTTTTATTGTAGGCTGTAATATTTAGGAATAACTCACTGAAATCTGTCCGAACAAGAGTCTATTAAACATCCCGGGTATGATAAAATTGAAACACAAAATCATAAATTATAATTTAATAAATAATCATAAAAAATAATAATATAATAATATTACATTTAATTCAATAATATAATCAAACCAAAAACACTGAAATTTGAAATATAGTGCCAAGTTCGCACATCGCTGAGCAAAGTCGCAAAATTGTTTTCAGTGTCTGATGACGAATTTCTCCACGAATCATTATCACTCAATTCTGCAAGTGATTCTAATTTACTATCGCTGTTCTCTAGCTGATCTAAACCCGCTTTTGACCTAAAGGGATGCTTTTTGGAAGCCATGGATTTTTCTAAGTTTCCATTCAGAAAGAACATTCAAAATGCAGACAGGGGACAGGACAGAGCACTAGGGACAAAATGTATGTGAAATGGGTTGAAACAGCAATGTTTTACTATGTAAAATCGTTTTGAAAAAAATGAAATTTTTTTAAAATTTTCAAATTTCCTTCCCGCGGCGGCGCCCGTACGTCCCGACGTCACAGGGACCGGAACACAGGAGCCGGATGCCGGCATAAGCCGGAGGAGATGGCCGGGGACGCTGCAGGGGATACATCGCGGGAGCGAAGGACAAGGTAAGTGCTGCAGGGACTCCCTATGCAGCGCCACATGGTAAGCCCGAGTGTAGCAAGGGGTTACCGCTTTTGGTACAGACATTTTACCCCGAGCTACACTCGGGAATACCGTTAGGGAAGTTAAAGTGCATCTAAACCCATGAACAACATTTATTACCAGACCTTAGATCTGGTGCCTGCATTACTTCAACCTAGGCAGGTAGAACTGGAAAGGCTGAGATCTCAACTCAACGCACAGGAAGTTACAAGGGCACTGGATTTCTTACATGATCAACTGATCTGAACTTGCAGAAAATGTACTTAACTTGAACAAAGAAAACAAATTCAGCCACCACATCTAAGGATTGGTAAACTACAATATATTACATTTTTATTGGGTTTAAATATCCTTTAAGCAACATTTTGACTGTTTTGAATTTAACTTTCAACAAGATGTGCAGTACCTTGGATGCCTCTATATTTACCTAACATTTTTTTAAAGGAAATCATTACAAATCAGTTAACACTCAAACATTTTTTACTCGTATACATATAGATATTTGAGAAAATCCCAAGGGCCCTATTTATTACGTGTTCATGAAGCTGTGTGAGACTTTACCCGCCCAATCAATATCCCACATCTCATTGCTCTGAATGAGTATCATTTATCTTAAACTCAGCACAGATGTTTCTGACAAAAGATTTTGATTGGCTGCAGCAGATCCCAAGACAGTAATTCTGCTTCTAATATGTACCTTGTGACACAGAGGAGCTTAACGTGAAGCCTGATATGTTATTGTACAAAGCCTTCCCATAATGTATGGCTTTTCTGAATAATTATTTTCCAAGTTATAGCTATATAATCTATAACAAACCATTAACACTAAAGCACAGATTTAATGCTGAGGGTTTTTTTTGTTCAGGACTTTTACCTAGCAAACAAGCAAGAGCTTGCCACTGAACATTTGAACTACTCTACTGAGATTTCAACACATGAAGCTGGGGCTGCCCTGGAACATAAACTGAAGCACATTGTCAGGAGTTCCCAGCAGCCAATGAAAATGTTTCTACAGAACCATCTGCGTTACACCAAACATAAATAAAACCAAGTCAGGACAATGGAATGTGGAATGCTGCGAGTACATGACAGACCGATTGCCAGTGTTTTAGCAATGTGAAACAGACAATCCATTAGCCTTCAAACATGATGCCTGTTAGGAAATAGATATAGTAAAAAAGTATTTAGGAAATGATAACGCAAGGTATATTTCCATGGGTGTTTGGAAAATACCAGAACGTTCCTGCTAAATTGACGCAACATGTATTTTCAACACCAAAACATTTATGAATCCCTCTCTCCCAACTCTTATATTGGTTATATGCTAGTAGAATGTTGTTTAAAATTTTTCATTTTAAGAATGTTGGTTTAATTTTCTAATTGTAAGTGTGGTCAAACTGACGTTCAATTGCATCTGCAGTGATGGTAAAACTGGAAGTGACAGTAAGAAAATTATTTCTTGAACACATTTCTAACAGTAAATTACTTTTTTTATTCAGGAAAGTCTATTCTGTTACCTGTCCTCTGGGACAGGTGAGTGTGTGTTTACTAAAAGTCAGCAGCTACAGTTTTTGTAGCTGCTGACTTTTAATAAACACAAAAACGGATGGAACTCTAATTTAAACTTTGACAAAAAAAAAACTGGAAGCCGATAGGTTTCTATGCAGAGTTGCACCAGATTTTGCATGCTCCAGCTTTAGTAAATCAACCCCATAGTATGTAAGAATAGACAATATACATTAGTCAGGTTAGGAGAATGCACCACACTTTGAAAATTGCTGAATATATATATCTATGTATATATATATATATATATATATATATATATATATATATATATATTATAGAGTATCTACAGTATATACTCTCTCTCTCTCTCTATATATATATATATATATATATATATATATACACACAGACACACTATATGCTGTATATAATTTCCAGACTGATATATACACTGCATCTTTCTGTAAACCACTCCATCATAATTCTAATAGTTCCATATATACTGTGCCATATACACAGATCCATATTTAGAGCTTATTCTGCTCTAGGCACACATGATGTGCTCATTATCTAACTTATCCCCTTTTCTCAGAGTCTCAAATTCATTGTAGAGTTTAACAATAAGGGGTATGGAAAAAAACGTTACAACTATAGGTATAAAATATACCTATAATGATAAATAGAGTTTTGTAATTTCTCTCTATAGTCCCAGTATTTCACACGCATTTCCTGCTGTCACGTAAAGAAAAATCTGCCCATAGATTCTGAGCTGTTGTCCACTTTATCATCTAGCCCCAGACAAATGGTCTCCAAACTGCTGCCCATGGGCTGGCTCTTGGGACACTATTTTTTACACTGATCTGTGGCTGTATTCCTCCTACTGCCACCAATAGTGGGGCATTCTTCTTTACCTGATACCAGTGATGGTATTTCCCACTGACAACATAATAATTTCTGCTCCCATTGGCTACAGTCTGCCCTGCCAAAGTCTGAAGGTAGGCTTAACGTAAACACTGCAGTGTTTGCACTGTATTGAGCTTGTAATGACAGCTCTCAAAGCACAGATAATTATATAACATAGGTAAACGGCTATACAGTCATGGCCGAAATTGTTGGCACCCTTGATATTTTTCCTGAAAATCAAGTATTTCACACAAAAAAGGTATTGCATTAACACATGTTTTGCTATACACATGTTTATTCCCTTTGTATGTATTGGAACAAATATAAAACAGAGGCAGAAAAGCAAATATGACATAATGTCACACAAAACCCCAAAAATGGGCTGGACAAAAGTATTGGCACCCTTAACTTAATATTTGGTTGCACACCCTTTGGAAAACATAACTGAAATCAGTCGCTTCCTATAACCATCAATAAGCTTCTGACACCTCTCACCCGGAATTTTGGACCACTCTTCCTTTGCAAACAGCTCCAGGTCTCTCTTATTGGAAGGACACCTTTTCCCAACAGCAATTTTAAGATCTCTCCACAGGTGTTCAATGGGATTTAGATCTGGGCTCATTGCTGGCCACTTCAGAACTCTCCAGCGCTTCTTTGCCATCCATTTCTGAGTGCTTTTTGACGTATGTTTGGGGTCATTGTCCTGCTGGAAGACCCAGGATCTTGGACGCAAACCCAGCTTTCTGACACTGGGCCCTACAGTGCGACCCAAAATCCTTTGGTAATCCTCAGATTTCATGATGCCTTGCACACAGTCAAGGCACCCAGTGCCAGAGGCAGCAAAACAACCCCAAAACATCATTGAACCTCCACCATATTTTACCGTAGGTACTGTGTTTTGTTCTTTGTAGGCCTCATTCCGTTTTCGGTAAACAGTAGAATGATGTGCTTTACCGAAAAGCTCTATCTTGGTCTCATCTGTCCACAAGACGTTTTCCCAGAAGGCTTTTGGCTTACTCAAGTACATTTTGGCAAACTGTAGTCTTGCTTTTTTATGTCTCTGTGTCAGCAGTGGGGTCCTCCTGGGTCTCCTGCCATAGCGTTTCATTTCATTTAAATGTCGACGGATAGTTCGCGCTGACACTGATGCTCCCTGAGCCTGCAGGACAGCTTGAATGTCTTTGGAACATGTTTGGGGCTGCTTATCCACCATCCGGACTATTCTGCGTTGCAATCTTTCATCAATTTTCCTCATCCGTCCACGACCAGGGAGATTAGCTACAGTGCCATGGGTTGCAAACTTCTTGATAATGTTGCGCACTGTGGACAAAGGCAAATCTAGTTCTCTGGAGATGGACTTGTAACCTTGAGATTGTTGATATTTTGCCACAATTTTGGTTCTCAGGTCCTCAGACAGTTCTCGTCTCCTCTTTCTGTTGTCCATGCTTAGTGTGGCACAGACAGACACACAATGCAAAGGTTAAGTGAACGTCTCTCCTTTTTATCTGCTTTCAGGTGTGATTTCTATATTGCCCACACCTGTTACTTGCCCCAGGTGAGTTTACAGGAGCATCACATGCTTGTAACATTCTTATTTATCCGCAGTTGTGAAAGGGTGCCAATACTTTTGTCCAGCCCATTTTTGGAGGTTTGTGTGACATTATGTCGAATTTGCTTTCTTTCCTCCCTTTTTTTGTTTTGTCCCAATACACACAAAGGGAATAAACATGTGTATAGCAAAACATGTGTTAATGCAATACGTTTCGTGAGAAATACATGATTTCCTGGAGAAATATCAAGGGTGCCAACAATTTCGGCCATGACTGTATATGCGTACTTGCATGGCATTCACAGAGATATTATACTGACAGGTTATTGTTAATTTTGTTTAGAATTAACCATATGGACCACAAGTTATATGTGCCAATGGATTGGGTCTTAGACATTCTTGGTGCAAAGTGGGAAATAATGTTAAACCCTTTCTGCACACCCTCATATTTTCCTAATGCAAATTTTGAAAAAAGTATCTATATTCTTAACAGCACATATATAATGGAATAAAAATCCTCTTGATACTTACTGTATTTGTGTTGCTGTCAATGACCGTCTGATAATTGAATGGACTTGTCTGTAAACATCCAATTTAGACATGCACCGACAGGATGTATGGTTTGCAAAACTAATTGTCACTGGTTTAACTGGTCCTTGAGACAGCGGGACTGTGATTTCAAATAACTAAAAAAAAAGGACAAAGCAAGGAACATTTTCAGTTATATTAATTTAACAATCAAAAACAGGGCATCTGTACTTGACAAGTTACAGGTGCAAAAACACATCACCTAGAATAACAGATAATATTGTAAAACATTTAGGATCTTGTTTAGTAGGGCTAACTGCAATACACATAGCTTTCTGGAGTGTAGTTCATAGCAACATGCTACGTTGAAAAAAGTAGAGCTTGCCCTGCTTCTTTGCAGTGCACAGCACTGAAGGGCATTTGTGTGAACTGAACTCAGTTTTTTGATAATATTCTAATTTATTGTGATGTACCTGTATATGCACTAAATTAAGACTATTAAGATGTATTTAACAGCAAAAATATTTTTTCTTTGTTTTGGATAGTGGTGAGAGGTTAGAACCCCTGTCATGTTTTCAATTATGTCAGTGTCCCTACTTGGAGAGATGCACTGTCTCTGCATGTACTGGTGGCCATTAATGACTTATGTAGAAAAGTGTCTGTGTTACCTTAAGTCCAAGTTTGTAATTTCTTTACAGTGTTACAGCTTAAAAGGCAAAATCTACACCCCCAGATAGGTTCCAGGTCCACAGTTGGGCAGTAGATTGGAGTACAGTGGTAATTCATAATAACCACCCTACGTTCACATCACACTGAGGTATGCACACTGAGACAGACTCATAAGATGAGTGGAACCTGGTTGTTTACAATCCACCAGCCATATAAACTAGTAAGGTATCCTATGGATCTGACTTTAGTGACCCAATCCAAAAATTCCTTTTTTATTGCGTGAAAAAATGCGCGGGAGATTTTGGCACCAGTGACCAAAGACTCAACTGATCATATGTCAAGTAATCCTTATTAGATCTTGCCTATCGCTCCTTTAACAGTACACTACTTGACAGGATCAGTCTACCCTATGGTATGGTCATCCATGGCATTCAGTGATCCCAAATTGACCCCATTCAAGTCAAAACTTAATTCAGGCAATGTGATTCTCTCATCACCACTGGTGAGCTAAATCAACCATTCTCTTGTACAGTAACTCTTCGGAATCTAGTGGCATAATCTTTGTGCCAGGGACTGAGCCCTGCCCTCAAACATGAAGTCTTATTCTCCACTTTCAGAATAAATATACCGTCAATGCTTCTACTGCTACAGTCTAAAATTTGATAAGGTTCTGCAGGGAGAATGTGGAATGACTTGGAATGACTATGGTAAGTGGGTGAAGAATCAAGTGCAGCACTAAAGTTCCAAACTAATGCAAGAACTATCCTCTACACAAAATGTGACTATCAGTTGTGGATGAAATAACCCATGAACTGCAGGCAGAACAGAAACATAGCTTGTAGAGCAAGGGATAGTCTTTGTAATGTTTAAAAATGAATTTGCATTTAGTTTTTAAGTATGTTTTGCCTCACAAGATGCTGCAGGAAAATCTATGTAATTCAAACAGCTTAGAGTTCCTCTGAATGCTGTCATGCAGACCTTTCTGCAAAGCATCTGTGTCCGATGTGGGAATCCTGATACAAGCTTTTACATTTGACATGGCTCATAAGCAGGCGACATTAAAACCACATACAGCAGGAATTTTTTTCACACTGTATAAAGGAAAAACAGGGCAAAATACTGACACACTTATGGAAACAGAGGAGATCTTTTTACATTGCTTTCCCTTGTATTTACTTCAAAACATGTCAGTTATAAATGAAACTCTTTGGAAAACACACTTCCTCAGCAGTCATAATGCATGTGTGTTCCCAGTTGGAAGAACATGAAGTTTTGGCATTATAGCTTTCAGGAAGACAGCACTGTGAATTCTCCATTTCCCAATACACCAAATGCAAATCATCCAGAAGTTTCACAGTACTGTCAATATATGTTACTAATAATGTATGTTGTAATACTCAGTCTTTGCTGCTTTTACCTCTAGGCGCACTGTTACCTACCATGTACAATCACTCAGGCTTATTTAATAAGACATGCAACTGCAACAATGATGTGCAAGGTGTATTACAACTTATTTAAACACAGTCCAGAAACTAACAAGTGAGATGGTTAAAAATGTTCAAATTTACTTTTTAAAAAAGTGTGTAAAAATCCTACCTCAGTTTAGATCTCCAAGGGCTGTGAGAATAATTTTGATTGGGCCAGGAAGTAAGGATGGCCATAATGTAGTAGGCTGACTGCAAGGATGCTGTGTACAGACAGACTGATAACACTACCACATTGACCATTACCATTTTCTACCATTATGCATAATAGGAAGATGCTGGCAGGATCACTAGGTATTTCTAAATTTGGCCATTTCCACATCAGATTGCAACTAATGCCAATACTTCATCAGAATTTTTCCCATTCAAACACAGTCTCAAGTATGTGGTAATAAATATAGTGGAATGGGTCTCAGGAGCTGATCGACTTAACACCACACCAAATCTATATCAGGATTCGGATCCAAACCCAGGCCTTCTGCTGTGTCTAACAGTGGCTCTTACTATTGAGTCACCTGACGGTATCTGTCAAAGAACTGCTTCCTCACCGCTGACACACAGGAACAAGGTATAATAGTTGTGCATTGTACCCAAGAACTAGACAACACTAGCTTAGGTACAACTGGAACAGTTACAAATACAGGTTTTTACACACTTCATAAACAGGTGCAGTCTCTGCATGAACAATAAAAACAAACATTACACATTGGGATAAACATCCCACACTGATTAGGTAAGGAGGTCAGGTTGACACAAGACTAATCCCATCATGTAGGAACCTCAATGAGTTCCAGCCAACAGACAGAGACAATAGGTGACTCAATTAACAATGGAACAAACACACAACGGTAAACACATCACACCTTACTAAGCAGATTACAGCAAGAGACCTCAGCATTAGGTTGTTTTGAGCTGATTATATTAACATCTGCTTAGAGTCTCTGAGCCTAGAAGGGGGGTTGAAGCAGTCAAAACTGGTTTGGGCACAGAGACCCCAAATCTGTATCCTGGTCGTCCAGTTCTCAGAGTCTGTGTGTTTTGGGGAGATATGGATTTGACTCCAAAGTAAAACTACTCCAAAAAGGACCACTAATTACACACACGTCCCAAAGAATAGAGTCCCCTCAAACGCCAGGGCCCATAGTCAGTAGGCAAGAGACTAGCCTGCAGTTTCCTCCAAAAGACCCTGTCCTGGTTGGGTCTGTAACACCAATAACATGTAGAATGATAAGATGATCCATTTGAAGGCAAATATGTTTTTGGGTTACAAGTCATTTAACACTGAATAGATTTCAGCACTCTAGAGCAGAAATTCCTAACCTGTCTGGCACAATAAATGCAATGTGCAGTGCTTTGTGCCCCCTCTCATCTAATCACGTTTTCTTAGTAAAAGTACCATGACCGGTTAAGAAGCAGACTCTCACAGAATGGAGTCTGGAGTCCCTAATACTAGAAATGTTTTTATAAACTTTAAAAGTTTTCAAAGTTAGTACTGTGTTAATAAACTGAACACTTGTATGGCTTATACTGTATATGGAAGACAGGATTTATGATGTTTTTATGATATATGTATACATTTATTTTTACTTGGGTTGTATTTAGCTCTTTTTAGAATTGGATCTTCATGCTGTTTTATTATTTCTTAAAATATTTATGGGCATTTTATTAAGCTATAATTGGCAAGAACAATATACCACGAAAATAATATTATAAATAGTGCATTAACTTTGCTGGGCTATTAAAGTGTATGTAAACCCTAACAATAAAGTTGTCTTATTTGGTCCCTTCTGGTTTATTAAATCCTATACTATAGAATTCATAAGTTATACTTTTTCACTTTCCCACTGTGTCCTTACCCAGTAACATCACACAGATGTTTCTTTCTCCTGTGAGATCCCACCTCCAGAACACACACACTGGTCTTTCCCCTGTGAGATCCCACCTCCAGAACACACAAATTGGTCTTTCCCCTGTGAGAGCCCACTTCCAGAAAACACACATTGGTCTATCCCACTGTCAGATCCCACCTCCAGAACACAGACATTGGTCTTTCCCCTGTGAGATCCCACTTCCAGAACACACACATTGGTATTGCCCTTGTGAGATACCACCTCCAGGACACATACATTAGTCTTTCCCCTGTGAGATCCCACCTGCAGGACACACAAATTAGTCTTTCCCCTGTGAGATCCCACCTCCAGAACACACACATTGGTCTTTCCCCTCTGAGATCCCCCCTCCAGAACACACATATTGATATTTCCTTTGTGAGATCCCACCCAAAGTATGTTAATAGTCTACTGATACAGTCCTGCCAGAATAACCTGCTTCAACTCTTGCCATTCACAATTATGGCTATGACCATATTTATTTTTTATTTTTTTCAAGAAATCTAAAGATCAGTAAACACTAACACCTAGTCAAAAGATTAACTGCTCTTCCTGCTGTCGTACTATCTACACTCTTCTGCTGCACAGTTCTCACCACCCACCCCACAATACCCTCTGGACTACTTAGTTTTCCCCTTCTATGTTTTCTGACTATGGTTAAATATATAATGGCTTGTGTTCTGCATTCATTTATATAGGGATTCCCCCCCCCCCAAAAAAAAAAAACTTCTAACTGCCTAAAAAGATAACTGGAGTTCAGTTTTAAAATGAAACGAGGAATCTGATGAGTTATTTTGAGAAACATGCTATGTCTATTTCCATTATTTTTTGCCACATTACAATAAATCTGCCTCATGCCTGAGTTATTCAAACTGAGCACAAGATAAAAAAAATTAACATGTATATGCAGAGTAAGCAGAGGTAAAGTTACCTCTGCATGACAATAACAGCATTAGATACTGAAGTACCTAACTTTATATGCAGATTGACCTAAAGGACTGGTTCACAACAGCTCATGTAGAAAAATGAGCCATATTCCTATGCGGGCTGGTGTCTGTTTTGTATGTCAGTGGTGGTTTACCTTTTTTTTTTCTTTAACATTTCTATGGACCACAGTTTTTCATATGGCGCTTAGAAATACATAGATGGACAGAGATTTCAGGAGGGTTCAAGTGCAGTGGGAAAAAATGCAGACATGCGGCATTTTTATGCCCCTCTCTGCACCCTCTTAGGCCAGTGGTAGATAAACTTCAACCCCTCCAGTTGTTGCAGAACTACTAGTCCCATACAAGTTCTCATAGCTCTAGGATTCCTGTTTGTTGCTGTTAGAGTCTTGCAATGCCTCACTGGATTTGTAGTTCCACAACAGCTGGAGGGTCAAAGTTTATCTACCCCTCATGTTGCTATGGCTATGTTGAAGATTTTTTATAGTTTAGATTTTAGTTACATGTGTTTTTTTTTTCGAAGCTAGGGCTCCCCTATTGATATGCTAATAAACCAGTTAGGCTGCTTTGTACAGGAAATGAGGTAGAAGGAAGTGAGGGGAGGAGAAAGGACTTTGAACAAGCCATATGTTCAAGAACTTAGAAGGAACAATTGTTCTGGAGACTTCGGAGAAGAAACAGTTGTGTTGGAGGACTCTGAGAAAAAAAGTGCCATGCGAAGACTCCATTATCAGAAGGAACCAAGTTAAATTATTTTTAATAAGGGTAATTCTCTTGCATACATTTCCATGCTAATTTGCTTGGAAGGATAGTTAGTTTGGGCATGTGTATACTGTATGCATATTTTGTATGCTATGAATTGTTTTTCTACATTTGTATGTGCAGCCTTTCTGCTTAGTAAAGCCAATATGAAAACACTACAGAGTTTTAATTGCTTCCTTGGATTATACCGCAAAGTAACCTTAATAGGCACAATTTATTTATGGTACCTATCAATTTATGCAGCACTTTACATATATATTTTACATTCACATCAGTCCCCAACCCTCAAAGTGTGTACAATCTAAGGTCCCTAACTCCCATTCATACATATACTAGGGCCAATTTAGACACGATCCAATTAACCTACCAGCATGTCATGTGTGGGAGGAAACCAGAGAACACGGAGGAAACCCACGCAGGCACAGGGAGAACATACAAACTCCAGGCAGGTGGTGCTGTGGCTGGGATTTGAACCAATGACCCTAGTACTGCCAGGCGGAAATGCTAACCATTAAGCCACTGTGCTGCCGCAAAGCAAATCTCCCCTGCTCTATACCCACAGGCTATTATTCAACCTGATTGTTTTTAAATAATTGGAAACTGGGGAAAGAACTGTTACATGGGTGACATAATTTAGTTTTCTGTTAATCCGAGCAACATCATACTTTGCAACTTGTTTGCACGCTTTAAACTTCTTTTACACATCTTTTATGCCATTTTACTGCCAGATTTTACATAGCCTCTCTTTTCAGTTTGGGGCTTTACAAAAACTTGAGGTGTGCCATAAATAAACCAGCAAAGTCAGGATTTTCATAACTATGCACTATGATTTTTTATTTTTGTATCAGAATATGTGAGTCTCAAGTTTCCATGTCTGGTATTCATTTGGGAACATATCTTGTAAGATTTCTATATTCAGCACGATCTGCACTTTAGTTATACTAACTTAACACAATAGGGATAAGACATGTTTATAAGATACTCCTTCACTGCTCCCTTATTTCAAAGCACCTACCATGTATAAAAGTTAATTATACTGTGTAATTCTAAGAGCACTACTATTATTAGACAATTGACCTTTCTTCTGGAATGCAAAGTGAGCACTGTTTTCCTAAAAGGATCTCTTGTTAGGCTCAGTTATAATGAAACTGTCCTCAAAATTCATCAGTTTATTAAAGAACATACCGTGCACCTCAGTGACTACATTTACTTTCATTTACATGATGTGCATCAAAGTTACTGTGGCTTTTTTATAGGAAACATAGTGAAATAATAAACTTAATTTTATTTCCTATAGAAAAAAGGAACAAGTAAAGGCAAAAAACCAATTACATTAACCAATCTTAAAGTGGTTGTAAAGGCTGAAGGTTTTTTTACCTTTATGCATTCTATGCATGAAGGTAAAAAACCTTTTGTGTGCAGCAATGCCCCCAGCCCCCTCAATACTTACCTGAGCCTCATCGCAATCCAGCGATGTGAACAACAGCCTTGGCTGTCCCGGGTCTCTGCCTCCTCATTGACTGAGACAACAAGCGGGAGCCATCAGCTCCTGCTGCTGTCAATTACAGCCAGTCAGCCAATGAGGAGAGGGGGTGGGACCAGGCCATGACTCCATGTGTGAATGGACACACGGAACAGAGGGTGCCCCCATAGCAAGCTGCTTAGTGTGGGGGAACCCAACAGGAGGGAGGGGCCAGGAGGGCCTGAGGGGGACTCAAGAAGAGGAGGATCCAGGCTGCTTTGTGCAAAACCACTGCACACAGTAGGTAAGTATAGACATGTTTGTTATTTTCCAAAAAGAAAAACGAACCTTTAGAATCGCTTTAAAACCTTTGGTATTCTCCAAATATTTTGCTACTAAAGAAATGACAGCTTTGTCCAGGCTTATTACTGATTCAGTTTGTATCTTAACAACTCTTCTCTATATTTGTATATCCAGTGCTTGGTCATGCTTGCAATTTCGCAAGGAATTGTCCATAGACATTTTAGGCATGATCTCATTACCATTCATGTTTGGTTGATCTTATAAAACATCTATTTGCCCACAGAAAAGAAGATGAGAGCTAGCCAGGTACTTTGTGCCAGCCTAAAAATGTCCAAAAACTTCCAATCCTATTCCCCATTTTTCCTAAGGCCCAATATTCAGAGGTGTTTGTGGAATCCACAGATACAAGGATTCCTGCCATATTGGTCAAAGATTATATCATGTCTATGGTACAGGATACAATGAAAGTTACCACACAAACTCCATTTACGTTTATACAGTTTTACATATTATACATGTAAGGCGTTTACATTTTTCTAAGCAATATTATAGATTTAAAACACCAGCAGATGCTGCCATATTTTTTCAAAATCCCTGTCATATTGACTACAAGTCTGGTAAATATTAAAGCGGAACTATAATCAAGATTAAGAACGAAAAATGTTTAGCCACAGGTAGCAATACTTTTAATCATCCAACTAATTTCTCTTGATTTCCTTTTTGTATGCTATGTGCTCCCAAAACCTCCCTGAAGCCAGATGCCACTCCCCTCTTTGAATGGTTGCTCCTCTTCACTTCCAGGAAAATTACACCTGCTCATATGAATTCCTGTGCACGCATAAGTGCTCATCTTTCTTGAGTGACAGCATTGCCATGGAAACACAGTATGGTGGCAGCCAGCAAACATTGTAAAGTAAAGCTCTCTCTAGCTGCTTTCACCTAAACACAGCATTAGCCATTTTTAACCTGCATATCTATTAAAACAGGACCTTCTCTGTGAGTGCAGAACCACATGTTTCACACGATCTATGATGCTGCTTTTGGTGTATCTAACATAAGCAAAGAAATGTAAACTCCTCATTTCGGCACATCACTAGTACTGAGAATGAAGAGCTTGAGGCACATGCACATTGCAATATTAACTGTTAGCACAACTAAACAATGGACTCTAGGATTCTTCAAGGGTGGAAATAAAACGATGCAAGAAAGTATATTGAGATGGTCCATTTAATGGAAATACCATCTGGTGGGAAAAGGTCTGCTTCAAGATCTTTAATGTAGCAATATGCACTACCAAACTAGAAACCTTGGGATTTTATTAAGAGTTCGGAAAATCCTTTGTGATTATTAGTGTCCATTTTGAATTCAATCCCAATAAAATATTCCCTGCCAAAATGGTATAACTCCACCTATGACTATCCTAGCCCCATCTAATTTCAGGTGAAGGCTTGTCTCTACAACGTATTCAAGAAATATGGAATAGTTAGCTAATATATACTGCTATTAAAGTGGAAATAAACCTTATCCTTTTCAGCCAAGGAAGCTGTCATCTTAGCCCTGATCTGCCATGGTGCTGCACATGTGATCAGTTATGACACCAACCATTTTATGGTTTGACAGTTTGGTTGAGGATACAAGCAAATATGACAGCAATCCCAGCATGCTGGGAATGTAACTGTTTTTTTAAACTGTTGGTTTAGTTCCGCTTTACATCTCTTATTCATTAACATAAAAAAGGCAAAGTACAATATCCCAATAACATCCAACGACAATTCATATTTCCGTGTTGTTACCACAGTGAACTGAGTTCTGATTGGTTGCTACAGATTAAATTTTTTTGCATACCATTACTTATCTTTGTACTGTTTATTAAATAAGCCATTTATATGCAATAGTGCAAAGCTGGTAAACTGTTCCTGAACTATTCTTTAACTAGTCTCAGACATCCTTGCCTGACTTTTTTTTAGGTAAAAAGCAAACAAAGACTGCCTTACATTTTGAAACCAAAGGAAAAATTCAATACATCCCCAAATTCTTTGTAGCTATGCATATCTTCCCTTTAACAGCATCCCAAGTCAAACACATGGTGAAAATCACATGTTTAAAAATAAAATTAAATTGGATTCATGTACTGAATTCTAATTGGCTATGACAAGTGAAAGCCCAAGATTCCTAAAACATGAATATATTATACCACAATATTACACTAGATAGAGGTGAATGAGCCCAGATGTGTTATTCTGTTTGCATTATCACTTCATAATAGAAATATGCAATGCTACATATGTGGTGACATGAACACTGGTAAAATACATTATTTAAGTACATTGTCAGTGATTGTTTCAGTATGTTGAAAAAAGACAGTTTGGAATTTATTTGTCTGAAAATAGTTTTATTGTCTGGAAAACAATTGTTTAAAAAATTAACCCTAACTAGGAGCCAGGATTTAGCTGACACACTGAAACATAGTAGTTTAAAATGATCAAAAAGCTACAGTGATTACACATGGTAAAAAATGCAGGTGACTATTACACCATTACAGGTGCACTCCATACAGCATGATTATCTTAGGAAGAAGGGTGTTGCAATGATCACAACAGACAATACCCTTGTTATCTGATTCAACACAGGAGACATCATCAGCACACAAAATCACTCATACTGAGCAAATTATTCATCACATATCAATAAAGCAATGGTATGGAGCCGCTATGGACTCCAAAACATAGTATGCCTGATGAAGAAGTTTATAGTAACTCCAAAACACTGCTTTTTTCTAAGATGAAGGTGAAATTTTATGTTTATAGGTGAAAATATATAGCACTAGCAGACCAATATTGGATGTAAAAGTTGATTGGAAGGCCATGAAAGCCTCTTCAGATTGTTATTGTTTCCTGAATGAATAATCTAATATACGTATAAACTTAACTCTAAAGGTATTATACATGAATCTCAATATGTAATTGATAAAATCCACTCAGTAAAAAAACTCTCATTAATGTTAGGTAAAAGTTTGTAATTATCCACAAATATTCAGATAGCTGTCCGTTTCTTCAATCACACTCATGAACCCGCTCACCAGGGGTTCCCACAATTTGAAAATTACTCACCTTTCCTATATCCTTCTATTACAGAAAGGGTATAGCAACTAACAAAGTTCATGCAAAGCTCCAATCATGGTAGGAAATTCCAAACAAGAGCAACAGACCACTCAACAAAACATCATCATGTCAACTAGAAAACAAGCAAGGCAAATCGTGGTGTAACTTGTTTACTTTGACCATTGCAGGAAATTCCAAACTTCATAAAGGTACCAGACCTCTCAAAAAAAATCACTGTATCAACTTGCAAACAAGCAAGACAAATCATTGCAAAACCTGTTTATATACAATTTTAAAAAATATAAATTATTTCTCCTTCAATGAGTAAGAGCTTCATATCACTAACGGCTAATGGTGTTAAACTTTTTCTCTCTTCGCAGTAACCAGCCTATCTTCACACATTTGATACTTCATACAGACTTCTGTGTACTTTAAATTGGTTTTGCATTCTCTCAGAAGTCTATGGAAATGCAAAACCTGCTTTAAGCAGGACAACTGCAGGTCAGAAGGTGGTCAAATGCATCTGTTAATGAATTCTCAATGATCTCAGAAGCATCCCAAACTATTGTCAAATGGATGCTATTCAAACAAACCCAAAACTTATTGGCTCTGGGCACTTAGAAACATCACTTTCTGGGAAATTCTTTTACGCCAAACCTTTTTTACTTGGGCTACAATATTGTGATAATATGCAAAAAACCTTATATGAGATGATTAATTGTTCTGATAATGGAGAAATAAGGTGTGTTCAATGCTACTGTATACTGGGGAATGTACCTATGTGCCTTTGCCAGCTACATGCATGTACCTGCTGAGCCTAACCGTAAATCCAACCTTGTCTCTCAATATCAAAGGTCACACTGGGTAAAGATTGAATGTCTATCACTACATTTAAATCAGGGAAGGCATATGTTTTAATGGAAAAGCCTGTTTTTTTACAGCCAATACCTATTTATATACAGTCAGGTCCATAAATATTGGGACATCGACACAATTCTAACATTTTTGGCTCTATACACCACCACAATGGATTTGAAATGAAACAAACAAGATGTGCTTTAACTGCAGACTGTCAGCTTTAATTTGAGGGTATTTACATCCAAATCAGGTGAACGGTGTAGGAATTACAACAGTTTGCATATGTGCCTCCCACTTGTTAAGGGACCAAAAGTAATGGGACAGAGTAATAATCATAAAGCAAACTTTCACTATTTAATACTTGGTTGCAAATCCTTTGCAGTCAATTACAGCCTGAAGTCTGGAATGCATAGACATCACCAGACGCTGGGTTTCATCCCTGGTGATGCTCTGCCAGGCCTCTACTGCAACTGTCTTCAGTTCCTGCTTGTTCTTGGGGCATTTTCCCTTCAGTTTTGTCTTCAGCAAGTGAAATGCATGCTCAATCAGATTTAGGTCAGGTGATTGACTTGGCCATTGCATAACATTCCACTTCTTTCCCTTAAAAAACTCAGCTTTCTATTCTTTTTTCCCCTCTATTTTCACCTGGTGAACTGGCCAGTACCACACCTCCAGTATTATTGAGACACTACTTTGGAGGAATGAGCATAGGACACAGCAGACAGCAGCATTGTCAGTCTGGGGGGACAGGAGTGCTAAATCTATTAGTAGATTTAAATACAAATAAAAAAATTGAAGCCAAACTCCAGCTAACACTTTGTAATCAGTTACAGCAAACATTTTTTTTCCCTTTGGGATGAAGGTTTTACATGAATAAATAAAAGCTAATAATTTTAATCACCCCTGCCAGTGTTAAATGGATGGTCTTATCCAAGTTAGCTGATACATTCTGCTGGACAGCCTGAACAAAACAGCAGAAGTGCTAGCTGAATTACCAGATGAATATAGAAGACAAAATATAGAAGACAAAAATCCTAAAAAAGGAAACTAATACAGCCATCACATCTAAGAATTGGTAAGCTGCAATATAATAAATGTTTGCTTTTGGGATTAATACAACTTTAAGTCTATGGCCAGCTTTAGATAAGCCTGGGATGTCTGTAAACTAAAAGGAAGCATGGAACAACAGGCTCTCTAGTCACTGTGGTTTCATAACTCATAAGGGACCTGGATTGGGCAATGGTTTCCGCCAAGTTGGACCAAGTCCTGTCCTGCTTCTTTTATGGATAGGGTGTTTACATACCTATCTTGTGGGAGAGACTCTGTCATTTTGTGTCACTGTTAGTCCTGGGCATAGGACCATCTTTAGAATAATATCCACTCATGATGTTCTCTTCCTATTGAGTTCTTCATTAAAACCGCTCACCAGTCCAGCCGTGCAGAGTGTCCTGTTTCTCTCGGCCATAGGTCACAAGCCCACATGGTGTTGGCAAGGGGTGACCTGTTCCTATACCCTTACCCAACCAAATTGATGAGAGGCATGGAGGAGTTCAGCCATGAGGAAAGATTAGAGGAACTGAATGTATTCTCTCTTGAGAAAAGGAGATTAAGGGAGGATATGATCAACATGTATAAATACATAAGTGGTCCATATAGTGGACTTGGTGTACAGTTATTCACTGTAAGGCCATCACAGAACACAAATGGATACTCTTTACATCTGGAGGAAAAGAGATTTAATCTTCAAATACAGAAAGGCTTCTTGATAGTAACAGCTGTGTAAATGTAGAATATACCTGTACTCCCTTAAGAGCTGGTTCTGGCCAGCTCAGTAGATTGTTTTAAAATAGAATTTAAAAATAAATTATTTCCTAAATGCACATAATATAACTGCATTTATAGGTAAAGTCGATCCAGGGAATATTCAATTGCATCTAGGGGATCAGGAAGGATTTTCTTCCCCCGCTGGAGCAAATTGGACCATGCTTTATTTGGGTTTTTTGCCTTCCTGTGGATCAGCTGGAGGATAGGATAGTGTATAGTGAGGTTTTCTATTTGTGTGTATTGTGGGGGTTTATTTCTCCATTGGTTGAACTGGATGGACTGTGTTTTGTTCAACTAAATTATCTATGTACTGTAAGTATGTACAGTAACTATGTTACCTTGACTACATCATAGTGCTTTGACTGTATTGGGGAATAGTAAATTGTCAGGGCATGGCTATTAGGTCTAGATTAGAACACTGGCTGTGCAGTTTTACAAATATTTTGACAGGTAAGGCAGTTCACACATAGATATTTCAACTCTTTTCTTAGCTGTTTGCACACCCTTACATTTTAGGCCATAGGCATTACAGATTCAGAAGATTAATCTGCAAATTTTCAACACATCCCAGATCTCTTTGGAATTGCTCTGACAGAGATTAGAAAGTCTGGAAAGCAACAGCCAGTAGTTTTTCTGGGCAGTAAAAGACCAATTTGTAATGTAATATTATGAAATAATAATACATATAGATTTTTCACTAACATACACAAACACATGTTGAAGCCACCAACATTCTACTTTGGTGATTCAGCTATGGTGGTCCTATACTAAGCTATCCGTATGTCAAGAGTGTTACATGTATTTATGGGTTAGCTAATCACTTACAGGGCCATTCATGTTGTTTCAGTGGATATCTGCACATGCCTTAATTGCGATGTTTTTTGTGTTAAAGTGTGTTACATTAAGGAAGTCTATTCATTTTAAATGGGCTGTCAACGTAACACATAAAATGCACCTGCACCATGGTACCAAGCATTACCCCATTGCACATATGTGAATGCATCCTTAAAAAGCTACAGTACATGTATGTGCTGCACAAGTTCTAGGGCTTGCCCCTTTCGAACATGTGAGAAGATTACTGCTAATGAAATCCACAGAGCCCCTGCTTTTTAGGTGACTTCATATTGTCATATATTGGTTACCCTAAGATATACGGTTACTTTCAAAACAAGGTTTACAAAGAGGAACTATATTTAAGAAAAGTTCCACAGGAGGTTTAGAGTAGGGAGCGGTTAAAACTCATGTCGGTTTTTTGCCAATTTCTATTGGGGAGATCAAGGATGGGTGGGGCAGGATGGGCAGCTACCCCAGGCACAGCATTTTGTTTTATGTGATGTGCAGGGACGCAGTTTGAGCATCACTGAGGCTATTCTTTGACTTGTTAAAATCTAGTCCTGGTGTTCAATGAGCGGCCTGCTGCATCTGCCCCACCTGTTGGCCACCTTGCAGAGAGGCAGTGAGGTGCCATGTGCTAGGATGCTCTAAGCAATATCACACCTCCTGACAGAGAAGTATAGTCCTGGCTGGACGCTGGGCTCAGGGAATGCGATCTAAGAGAGAAGGTAAATAAACACTGCTGTACTAATCACCAGTGTGTGTGTGTGTTGGGGCTATTAAACACTGCTGCTGACCACCAATGTATATGTAAAGATAGGGGAGATTACCAGCACTGCCACTGACAACCAATGCAGGAGAAGGTGAATTAACTAACACTCCCACTGACCACCAATGTGGTGGTGGGATAAATAACACTGCAACTGACCATCAATGCAGGAAGAGGGACAAAGGGCACAAATTCCATTAAAACTAATTGTCAAACCCATTGTCCTTTCTGCTGTTAAAGAAAGTCTCTGATATGCTGTGTTGAAGAAGCCTGCTTGCACGTTCCCACCAATACAGTGCTGCTAATTCAAAAAGATAAACATGCTGCACAGTAGAGTTTAAAACGCGGAAGTCCAAGACCTGTAAAGTCCTCTAAGAGGTTTTTCAGAAACAGTAAGCTTGGTGGCTTATGTGGTCTGGTCTCAGGTCTGGATTGTGTCAATTTGGTTTGATCTGAGGTTTGAAGGTGCATGTAGGCTGATCTTAGGTATGAACTTGCTGGAAGTGGAGCTGAGGTCTCAGGGAGCAGGCACTGGGGGTGATCTGAGATCAGGAACTTGGAATGATCTAAGGACTGAATAAACAGGCACTGGGACTGATCTGAGGTGTGAAGGTGCATGAACTGGAAATTATTTAAGGTCTGAAGTAGCAGGTGCATTTGATCTAAGGTCTGAAGATGCAGAAATTGGGGCTGATCTGAGATCCGAAGGAACAAGAATAGTGTTGATCTGAAAACTGAAAGTTCAGGAATTTTGGCTGATCTGAGGTATGAAGGTGTATGAATTTGGTTTGATCTGAGTATTTAAGGCATGGAAATTGGGACTGATCTGAAAAAATTTATCTTGTCATTAGCAGTATCAGTGCAAAAACTGAAAACAAACCATACAACTACAGTATGGTTTTGCTCATTGGCATGCTGGTTATCTGATGCTTGTAAATTGACACATGTGGACAAGGTTGGTGACCCTTGACTGCAGCAGAAGAAGCAAAATTATTGCTCAACGTTAGTAACAGCTTTTATTTATAAGGTAAGTGAGCTGTAAATTAGCTACTTGTGGTGCAGGGGGGGTGATCTGTGATGATTGCAGGTATTGTGGATTGCAGTAAGCAGGGGCAGACTGACAACTCATGGGGCCCCTGGGCAATAGGGGATCATGGGGCCCCTGTGTCTTCCCCCACACTCAAAACACACACAAAAAAAAACTATGAAAGGTACCACGGGCATCTCATGGGGCCCCCTACTGACCCCCGGGCCCTCGGGCAGTGCCAGAGTTCCCAAATGGTCAGTCCACCCCTGGCAGTAAGCTAAGGGCACCTATACATTTAAACACCTATCTGTATTCACACCTACACTGATCTGAAGCCTATATAGATCACATAGTGGGACCTCCTTGTCCCTTTCTCTGGTGGGTCCTAGTGTCTCAGTCTACCCCTGAAAGAAGGGGGGGGGGTGTTAACAGCCACTGAACTACCAGGTTTTAATAGCACTGCTACTAACTACCAAGGGGAGGTTATTAAAATGTGTAAGTGAATTTTCCTTTTACTTAATTAAACCTATATATAAAAATATTTTCTTGTCTTGAAAAGACATGGGCTCACAGGGCACGGTTTGGACCTTGTCCAGGCACTGGGGAGATTTCCCTTCACTTCCTGTCCTGTAGACATAACAGAAAGAAATCTCTCATGAGTTAGAGGACCAAGCAGCTGTCACTGAAACTAGTGTCCCCATTAAAACACAGGGATATATATGGATAATGGTCATCAGGATAAATACAGAGGCTAATTATCTGCAGAAAGGACACAGACAGCCATAAAACCTGACAGTGGTTCTAACCTCTCAGTCTATCTAAAACGAAAAATAAAAAGAGTTTTAGATCAACGTTTACCTTAGATATACACCTAACAGATCATGTGGCTTGATACTTACAACTATTGCAATCTGTCACAGTCCTGGAAGCTTATATACTAATTCAAACTTTCTGAGCAGGGGCCAAAAGAAGTGGTTACAAAATGACCCCATTAATGAGCAGATGTTGGTCATTATATGATTATATTTTCCATCCTAGCCTTTTGATATCCAAGAGGATTTTTATCTGGAAAGATAGATATTCCACCCTATAAATATGCCAACTGTCAGTAGGATTAGTTCTAAAACCATATAATTTGTCTGGAAAAGTGCCCATCTACTTTCACTTTGAACATTTATATCAATGTCTTATACAGCAAGTAAAAGTACATGATTGAGCAATGGATGCTTGCAAATTACTAACCGGTTTATCTTGCTCACAGTCCATCAAGCTTAAAAGAGAAGTATGGGATACACTAAAAAAAAGAAAAACAAACAAGCCTTCACTTCTGATGCTGCAGCTGTACCCTGCCTGCTCTAAGACCGAGAACTGAGTGACCACATGACCAGTGATCACTCAGATTTCACTGAGCAGAAAGCGTGCTCTACCACTCCGGCACTCACTGGAGCATCGGGCTGTGGAGGGGCTGAGAGTGGCTTGCTCAGGCTCTAAGCTGCACCACTGTGAGGCTGAGCTAGTTGGGTGTCAGGAATCTGGAAGGATCAAGACAAAACATTTTTTCCCCATTTTGGATAGAGTTACAGAAGGGTATAACCTCTGTCAGGATTTTTTGCCAACTCTGTCTCTTTATGGAGATTTAGACTCTGCTTAAAATACACATAATGTTTGGGGTTTCTAAGTCATTTTCTAGTAAAAAAAAATGAAGATTTTACATGTATGAGAGAAATGTCAGGATTGGTCTAGAAATAGTTAAAATAACTCTTCTATCTTATTTTAGTGCACCCAATATGTCACTGCAACATAACCACACCACACTGCAATGAAACTGTCATTACAGCAAATTAAATAAGAGTCACAAGAACAAATTGCACTATAGCAGCAAATAACAACTGACAATTTATCAGCTTGTAAGAATATACATTGTACATGATCACATTATATCACCCAGTAATAACATAAATTGTGACAACATATTTTATCACCCAGAAAAAACACATTATGCTGCTAAAGTTATTTATATTAACTCATATCTAGTTGTTATTGCACTAGTGATAGAAAAATATACCATTAGTGAGTCACCTATACTTTAAATGTGCTCCTATCAGTAATGTTAAGTCAAAATGTATAAAACACTAAACAATGAAAAAGTCTTTTGATGACAAAATCCTGATTATCATGAACAGCTGTGTCCACAATAATCCTTCATGTGTGTAGTGAAATACAGACTCTCATGCCCACCAGCACAAAAAACACACTTCTCCTTACATAATAGTTAGACCTCAGATTATAGGTGGTCTAACAGAGCATGATGCTGAACATATATTGCTTGTGATATCTTAGATGGAAAAGAGGTGTCACAGATTTTGGTATCTCTTCTCCTCTCTTCCTCCCTTATTGTGATCCGCTGTGTACACAGACAAAAAGGATAATACTCCAGATAGTGTGATAATGTACAAATGATTTCTTAAAGTAAATAAAAAAAACACTTACAAACTTCAAAGACAAATGAGCATGTAAGTTATAAATGACGGTGGTGCCTGCTCAAGACAGGAGTGAGTGACGTCAGCACAATCCCCACCCAGTCCCTAACTAAAAACAATAATTGGTCATTACTTAGCCTAGGGGTGAACTACAGGGGTTGCAAGCCTCATGCTCCAGGGGATCCGTGCAGCTTCCGCCTACACCTGGACAGGAGGGGCAGCATGTAGAGGAACCTATGCCCTCCATGTTCTTCTCCTCCTCTCCTCTCCCTCCCACAGGCATTCAGCAGCTGAAGGAGCATAATGAAGGGCATTGATTCTTCTATATGCCACCCCTCTTGTCCAGCTACCTTCTGCTGCCTGCCGGCCCTTCTGCTCTCTTCTGGCTCCCCTGTTATCTTTCCCTGGCTCCGGCCCTGTCCACCCCCCCCCCCCCAACTCTTCTCAGGTCCCTCCTGTGCTCTTCTCTGGTCCTCCCTGGGCTCTTCTTCTCCGCTCCCCCCTGTGCTCTTCTCCAGGCCCCCCTGTGCTGTCTCATGGCCCCCCTCAGTGCTGCCAGGTTCCCCCTCCCCTCTCCCTTTGGCTAATGCTGGCGATATGTCAGGATAGGAGCAGGGAAGGGCTGGTAAATATTTCATATGTCATAAAATAAAAAACTTCTAACACCAGTAGTGGAACTACCAGGGTTTCAAAGGTCGTACTTACAACTGGGCCCTGGCATTTCGCCACTGGGTATGGAGGTAAGGGCCCCTAGGCAGGGGCCAGGGGGCCATTCATGGTCTCTTGACCAGGGGCCCTGAAGGTTCTAGTTACACCTCTGATTGAGCCACCAGCATCCTCTCTAATGTGGTGCCCCTTCATATAAAGCTACTGTTAGATCTCCCCTCTTTCATAGGAAATTACACTGCAGGTCAATAAAAATGTGCTGTTACATTGGCAGTCAAGTAATTGCATCTGTTAGATTGTTTGCGTAATTGCCCTCATTATATTGGCAGTCAGTATAAACTTCCCTGTTATATAGGAGGTCAGTATTCATTTCCCTGTTATGTTGGTAGTTGCAGTGGGAAAAGGGCCTTGTTACACTGGTGCTCAATGTACACCCACTCATTTGAATTCAGTGGCAGAAGAACCTAGTACCGTGGTATCTTTGGGTGAAGGGCCCCTAATGATTGGTGTCAATGGGAAATAGTCCCCCATGCATTTGGTCAGTGGTTATTTTCCTGAAACATGAGCTGCTCTGGGCAGGCTGATTCCTGCACCCTTTGCAGTGGAACTATGAAGTTTTAGGGTCCATTAAAGACAGGAGTTGCCCATGTGATGGGCTTCAGGACCTCAGAGGTCCCTTTATACCTGAAAAGGCTGATATGTTTGCCACTGCAGCAAAGATTTTTGAAGAACTGATTGTAGACTCTGCTGTGTGCTGATAGGGACTGTTATAATAGAAAAAAAAACATCTGGGAAAAGTCAAGACATAAGAGGGGAATGGCATCTCTGTGGTGGCTCTAAATTAAAACTGCAGCCATAGAGTTTATTATTAGGACAGGTAGTGTTAAAACCTGTTAGTGATTGCATCCCTTTGCTACCCTGGTTTTTACAGAATATGGATATCTGCATCAAGAACTTGGAGTGTCATCATTCTGGCATGAGTATGGTCTACATGGAATGTAGCATCAAATTCAAACTGATGTCAAACCAATGTCACCAACTAAAGTCCAAAGCCCGTCCACACAGGTTCTATACCTTGCAATGGGGCACTTGTTCAGGTAACAACTGTCTTAAAGGGGAATTCCCTTCACTTTGTGGAGATTTCCTCATACTTCCTGCTGTGTCTTGATGTGTAGGAATATGCCAAACTTAAATACAAAATGGACAGAAGTTTTGAACCATTTCCTACTCTATCAAAAACTAAACATACACTTTAAGAGACAACCATTGACAGTGTCTTAACCAGATGTGGGTGTGGGTTTCCCTGCACTATGAAAATGTTATAGGTCTAGCATCACATCTACAGCCAGATTAATATGCCATCTAGCACTTTATGAATAGGGCTGCTTCTATTTGACATATTTGCTATACAAAGTTGTGAACTGCTAGCCAATCATGAAGTTATTATTGATTCCATACCGACAAATGTAAAAACTTCTGATTTGGGGTAATGAGATTTGTATAAAGCCCAAGATTTCTTTTGTGTTCACTTCAACATTTTATAAAAAGTAATATATACAGCTTTCAAATAGAATAGTAGAATGCAATGCCAGAGGTAAGGTGGATAAAAAGCAACAGCAATGTCTATTGAAATGAGAGGAGTATTTCTATTTCTTGTGTAGAGAGTGGGGGAGATGCCTACAAATCACTAGAGAGAGCTAGATAGATGATATGGAAGTGGAAGCAACTAAGTGAAGAGCTTTGAAGATAAAAAAAGACTTTATAAGTGATAAACTGCTTAACTATTAGCTACAAAAGAGTTCATACAGCAAATAGAAGAGATAGAGTGTATAATGTTAAAAAAATATTATAGTGTATCTTCAGTATTTTAATGTATCTATGGAGTTAGTATTGCAGTACCTGAACTAAAGTACAAGGGCTGATTATGTGGTAGCCCCCCCCCCTTCTTTCTGATTAGAAAAATGTAAAATAAAAAATAAAAAAAAATTCATGCCCTGGATTTTGAAAGTCTTTTCTTTAGTGAGGATGATTTCATTGGGTCTTAATGATCCCAAATTCCACAAAAAAGTGCTCTTGTAAGGTACAGTGATAAGGAATCTTTTGTGGGATTTGGGATCCACAACTTTCCCAAGATAGCTCTTTAAGACTCAGTGATGAGCCAGCAATATGAAGCAGGATGCAGCCGAAACCTGAGGAGTGAGGTAAGTATTTTTATCTTTTTCTTTCTATCTTTTTGTCTTTTCAATTTTACTTTCTTTGATGCTTTAATCTAATGTTTTGTAATCAGGGGACGGAGGATGATGGTACTAATGAAATGGACTTTGTAATTAAGCGCATGATCCGCTTTAAAGTAAAATCCTTTCCCAATGGGTAAATTCAAATACTCGCTGTTTATTTTTTTTTACCTATTTAAGTCTAGTTCTGGTAAACCCATTTTGTGATTTACACACAGCTCTGAGCACCACACAGCAACATGGGTGGCACACTTACTTCCTGATACAGCTTTGTGTATTCCTTTACCATCTCTCCATATCTAGATCTATCACTGGACAATTAATTAGCATAAGAGATCAACCTGACTAGCCTGTGACAAGAATGGATGGAAAAGAATGATAAATCCTATGGCATGTAAAACAATAAACATATGGGTGTGACAATTTAATTACTGGAATGCCCGTGGCACAGAGCCATTCGCGCTCAAGCATGTCCTGACATGTTCTAACTTGCACTCACCTGGGTTGCAGACCAGTTGACTGGAAACTGAGTGACAAGAATCTGGAGCAGCGAATTAACATCATACCAAGTTTTGTCTGAAAATTGGCAAAAGTGCATGTGAAACTTTAGCTCTGTTACAAAAGGCTTAGGATGAACCGTCCACAAAGAAATGTTTTTGAATGGCAAAGGGAGTTTACAGAGGGGCGGGAAGATATCCATAATGATGCAAGAACATGGTACAACGGTCAACCCACATTTTTACATGGAAATTCTGAAAAGGTTACCAGAATCTGGAGGAAAAGACCATATCTCTGGCCGGATAAATGGATTCTTCACCATGACAATGCTCCTGCACGTGATATTTTAAGTGTTGGCGAGTTCATGGCCCAGAAATCCATTCGGAAACTTGACCAACCTCCTTATTCCATTGCCTTCAAACTTAGAAAAAAGGACACAGATTTGACAACATTCTGGACATCCAGTGTGTCGGGACAAAGACACTGTGCAGTTTTCCAGAAAATGAATTCTAGGTACATTTCCAGCAGTGGCACAGTCGCTTCACAAGGGGAATTCTTTGAAGGTGACAACAGCGTCTAGTGTATAGGTAAGCAAACATTTTTTTCCATTTCGGGCATTAAATTATCACACCTCGTATGTGAACTGACTATTTAGTGACTTGCTTGGAAATCCACTTGAACATGATTTTTGATTTGTCATTTTCACAAGCTTTCTCTGACAGTAGAGGGAACTTTCAAGTATTCTGTGCAATTACTCTTGAGGGGTAAGGTATTAGCCAGACAGAGACTATTGAGTTTACAACAAGTCAGTTATTATACATTGAGAGAAGTGGCAGAAAGCGCAGCTATTGTGTAACACTGCAATTATAACCTGACTATGTAAAACGTAAATATGGCGGCCACCATGTGCAGCTATAATTACTAATTATACAAAGAAACAATCCTTTTAAACATGTACACATAATGATTAATAACAAGAACAGATAACAGAAATTAAAAATCTGCAAGCAGTTTGTAAAAGTTGCCTGAGATTTATAATAAGTGAAAATATAAATTAATCCAAATTTAATAGGGTAAACAGCAATGTGTCAAATTCTGTGTCCCATATCAGTCAATCAATATTCCCATTTTTACTAATTGGATATCTAATCTGGCTAGAATGATATGCAATTATTTGCTCATCACCATTACTAATAATTTATGGTACACTCCAGTCAAATTTAAAAAAAAACAAATGCCAGTGGTGAACATATCTATTCAGACCTTCTACTTATAGCTAGTGAAGCTGGATGGCTCTATGCCAACACACTGCTTAAGATCCCCTCCCCAGAGGTATTCTGTAGACATTCCAGCTACGGCCACTGTTTTGTTTAAGGCATATTATTATTATTATTATTATGTATGATTTATATAGCGCCAACAGTTTGTGAAGTGTTTTACAAATACTGTATGTAAACTCTCATCTTGTAAAACAACCCGTTCATTTAAAAATAGAAATGAAAGGTGAAACAATTGTGTATAAATATCAAACCAACATTATAAACACTGTTTTTTCACTTTTTTGTAAGTGGTTACATTCCCTGTTCTCAGCTGCAAAAGAGCTAGGGGAGGAGAAACAGCAGTACACTGCATTGATCCATGCAGTGAATGGTTGCGTGGGCAGGGGTGGAGGAGAGAATTCAAGACAAGTCTGGCCATTGGAGGAGAGGAGACTGAGTGCCCAGCACAGCTAGAGAACTGACCACACTGTGCTTTCCTGCTTAGTGTGGTCAGTTTTTAACAGTAAAGCAGAGGGACTGGCAGGAACACCAGGGAATTCACACAAAGGAAGGAATACAAAGAGAACAGGATATGTTTTCATACAATTTCATGGTACAGCAGGCACATATCAGGAATATGAAATGTTGAGTTTACACACTCTTTAATCTCCTTGCTGGATTTTTCATTTATGGAAGAAGACGAGATGTAGAATGAGCAGATTCAAGAAAAATAAAAAGTTGGTGAGCAATTCAGCCCATATATTTAATTCAGAGTTCCAATATCACTGACATATCAATTCTGTATAGACATTTTAAACAAGGCAGACTGATGTTAAATGTTATTTTAAATATGGAAGGCCCAGACACACAACTCCCATTGGACTGCACTGGAATGTGTTGCTCAAGCAGACCCAATGCAATGACAAGCTGAAATCCATCTTTCCCATTAGGCATATTTACACCAACACCCTGTGATGATGTGTGCTGCCAACATGCTTGTCAGTATTTAGGTCAATACACGTGAACTCAACCATGTTTAAAATGGAGCTTCAGGCTTCCCCTAAAAAATTTAAAAATTAAAAGTCAGCAGCTACATATCCTATAACTGCTGACTTTTAATATAGAGACACTTGCCTCTCCAGGGATCCAGTGATGTCCTCACCCCAGCCGATTCTTCAATCAGACTAGCAGGGAAGCCTTGTGGCTTCACAGTCGTTTCCCCACTGTGCATGAGCGAGGCGCTGCACTTTGTGAATGGTCCCACAGTCTTTTGGGACCTGTAATATGTCCCAGAAGGCAGCGGGAGAAGGAGGAGGGGCCGAACTTCCGGCTCAGATGCATCTCAGTTGCATCTGACCGGAAGTGGGGGTGGGTACCTGTCAAAACCAGGTACCTGCTCCCCCCCAAAAAGTGCCAAATGTGGCAGTGTAGGGGGGGCAGGATACAAACAAGTGGAACTTCCCCTTTTGGTGAAGTTCCAGTTTAATGTGTGCTAAATGCAACCCATGTGGTGTGAATACAGCCTAGGTCCAACCAGAAAAGGAAATATCTTGTATGTGAAGCAGATGCTAAGAATCAGATGCTGTATTTTGACAAAACATTCAGCATGTGATGGATTTCTCAGAATGCTGGAAATGAATGACCTCATAATCCTCGCACTCTGTACTCAATCTCTGCCAATGATTGAATTTAAGGCATTGCCGCAAAAAAATCTTTAAATTGTATGGCCAGTCATAGAATCAAGATAATAGCACATTTAAAGTATATATAGGACAACAGTTTTAGGGGAAGCATACTACTGCACTTTTTTTCATATCACTGTATGCAATTCAAGTGTTTTCCAGACACTGGAATGTTAAGGAGGAACCGGCTATTAGAAAGGAGTCTGTATACACACATTGCAAGAGCTTGGATCTGGATTAACATACCAAATTGATTTTGTCACCATGTACTGTTCCCCTTGTCAATTACACTTCTAGTGCATAGATCTCATGACCGAGAAAAGGAGCTCATGTTTAGTTCTTACAGTATGCAAGCCTTGTTTCTGATAAATGCTACTGTATGTATGTATGTATACGGGGAATATGATGCTGCACAGAAAGAGCCTTAATTTTCTTTGTTACATTTAACATATATAAAAATACAATGTATAAACACACAAATAAACCAAAGAAACAAAAAGAAAAGACATGAAAAATGACTGTAAAATAGTAATAATCACCAGCCTATCATACCTATTGCTTGATATCAGATTCCATACAAGCTGTAGTTCATGGAGCTCTATTTCTGTTTGTCATAATACCCTTACCAAATAGTTCTTCTAAGGCCTCATGCACACCGCTGCTCAGAAACATGAGTTCAAGAGCTTTTGGTGTTTTTTTTTGCAAAAGCCCCTAAACTCAACTCAATAAAAGCCTATGTGTCCATGTACACATAGATTTTTATCAGAGTTTAATAGCAGCAGAGTTTAGGGCCAGTTAAACATCCCTCTCCTGAACAAAGAAGAATCGCGTTCAGGAGAGGAATGTTTTGGCCAAAAACACTAAATGTGTTACAAACGCGTCTAAATACTTCTAAACGCGCCTAAGCACTAACTGCGGTTAGCATTTGGGCGTTTATTCATTTCAAAGACAAGTACTCTGGCCAATGAAATGAATAAACGTCCAATCGCTAGATGCAGCTAAATGTGGCTAAACGCAGTACTGCATTTACACGCATTTTTGCCACGTTTAGCGTTTTTCTGCTGCCAGCAGAAAAATGTTCTAGTGTGCATGGAGCCTAAGTGTCGGCATACCTGGTTCAGTGAGTTCTCTATTTTATGAGCAGTAATTGTTCTCCAGAATTTAGGTTTCAGTGGTCTGACACTTTAACTTGGCCAGAGACTGAGTGAAATTTAGATGGTTAAAAGGGGAACGGACACATTTTGATCAGTGTATGGCTGTCCCAGCTTAGCAGACGTCGATTGTTTGATCGACTTCTGTCAAATAGATGAGTTAGAAAACATCTCAATTATTGTCTGTGGCTAGTTGGTTCCAGCCTCTGCTCAATGTATTCTGACAGCAGTGTGAGTCACTATCAGAACACAATATTCCGGTGGGGGGGATTCCTCCATCCATCATGTTTTCATTCAACCTTTTGGCTGAACAAAAAAAAATAACAGTGTACGGTCAACATGAGCATTAGGTGCTGAAGCAGATCTGAGGGTCAGTATAAGGTGGGCCATAGATGGAGCTAAATCCTTTCCTGCAACCACGATTTCCCCATCAACACAGACAGTGCTGAAAGGGGAATTCCCCCCGCTGAGCCACTGTGTTCTTCCAGCGGGGAGGCGGGGGGTGAGGGAAGCTATCCCCCTGGGAGAACACAGTGATTATTGCTAGCGGCTATAACAGGCACTAGCAATAATCGCATGGAATATCCGGCAGGCTGGTTGTACCCAGGTTGATCAATCGATCAACTTGGGTACATTCAACCTGCCCGCACATGGTTTGAATCTTGGCCGACTCCTGTTTATTTTTTTTCACCTCTTTTTTATGTCAATGCTGTAGATCTCCTGTGCCTTTTTTGCTGTTATTTCATGTCTATGTACACTTGCTCTGGGCTGGCTCCATTCCTCTAAGGAGACATCAATTCACTTCCTGCTTTTGAGATGCAACAAAATGACAGTTTTTGCCAGAGTATTTGCCCAAATTAGATGATTCGCCCTCACCTCTTGTTCTTGTGACAACTTTAAAAATTAGGATTTTCTCTATCTAGTGTCTTGTTGACAAAAGTCACCAAGAAAAATACCAGGATGAATCCCCCGAGGTGGAACAAAGACAGCAACCAAGCTGGACAGAGAGTCTAATCCTATTCTAATTTATCAAAAAGTAAACTTTTGCCTTTATCTACACTTTACCACCTCATCTGACAGAGGTGTGGGTGGCCAAGGTACTATGTCATTCTTCTCCATGGACGTGAGTATTGTGGACTCCCAGCTTCTTGAGTAGAAGCTTTTTAAAATAATCAACATTTTAAAGTGTTGCTACACCCAGGACCCTGCATTCACTATATCTGGTCTCCCACAGTACACAGAGCATGGAAGTGCAATTATTTTAGTAAATATAAACTGCTAAATACCTTTTCTCATCAGCAGTTAGAGCAGTCTTGTGACTTCTATCAGTGTTCAGCAGAGCACTGGTTAAAGCTTGTAGGAGGAGTTTTCTTTCTGCTCTAGGAAAATGCAAAACCCTTGACCTCTTTCTGGACAGTGTTGATTGGCTCTGTGCTGATCACATGCACTCTCGGAAAAAAAAAACCTCTCGATATATCAATTCACACTAAACTGAGCATGTGCAAAATGGCTACAGGTTCAGTCTGTCTTATCAGGAGATAAGCTGTGGACATTTGAACAAGAGGAGGAGCAGAGAAGAAAGGATCAAACGGCTTTTTTACACAATGCAGACGATTAACCCCTTAGGTTCCACAATGAGTATAGCAAGCATGCTTTACTGCATATACAGACAGATTTTACTGTTGTGGGTTTAGTAACACTTTAAGTTAAACTAGAAATTTCTTAAGATTACCTAAATGAGAAGCTGGAAGGGCAGTTTGTCATTTCTGTGCCAGAAGAGTTTGTTAAGTACCAATAACTGTTTTCATATGGTTAACACACTTACCCCAGCAGATGGTTAGATGACTGCTACTCCTAGTTAGGAAGCTCTTATGGTTTTTTTCTATGGCAGTGTGATAGTGATTTTCATAAAACAAATTGTTTATATTTTTTACAAAATGCTGAGAACCTTAATATCAAACAGAACCTTTTCCAAAACTTGGAACTGCTTTTCCACATAAGTAACTCTAGTGTGTTTATTATAACAAATTGGGTGAAAGTGGTCAGCATGACACAGAGTAAGCTTGAAATGTACTGCACTGAGCCTCTGCTGCTCTTGTAAGAGCAGTGAACATACAGAATACATCTTCTTTTGCTTTGATCTCCATGAGTCCACAAATCACTGCCAAAGCTAAGGTTCACTCAAACACATTTGATTTTAAATCCAAAACCACTAAGGTTTTCAGGCACCAGCATTAACATTTAACTTCAAAGCTGTATAGGTAATGTGATGGATGTAATCTTAATTTCTTAATTAAATAGAAATGCATTAGAAGCACATTAAAAAGCTTCAGATGGCATGGTCTTTGGAATACAAACATCTATCAAAAAAAGTATTGTATAGCTACTTACTTTATTCTCCTGAAAAAGTAGAAGTCTGGCTGTGATTAAAACTCACCGTTTTGCTGACATATGAGGAGCTAGTGTTCATACAGTGCAATCCTTCGCTGTTGCAGCATCCTCCACATCTGTACAGTGCCACGCATGGAGGTTTAAAGAACGTGTTTGTTGGAGCACCGAATTCCTTCCCCACATCTACACACACTTCACGTGGCATACACTGGGTCTTTCTCCATTCGTTTTCAATACCTAAACAGGTACAAAAAATGTTTAGGTTATTTTATAATGACATATGTATATGCAGTGCTGTGCAAAAGTTTTAGGCAGGTGTACATAATGCTGTAAAGTAGGAATGCTTTCAAATATATAGTTTAATCATATATTTTTATCAATTCACAAAATGCAGAGTAAGTGAACGGAAGAAAAATCTAAATCAAATCAATATTTAGTGTGAGTACCCTTTGGCTTCAACCCAGCATCAATTCTTACACTTGCACACTTTCAGAAAGTCAGGTATTTTGTAGGATTAGAGTCAGGTGTATGATTAACCAAATGTATCAAGCAGCTGCTAATGATCATCAACTTCATAGGTAGGTTAAAACACAATTATTATACAAAACCACCTGCCTGGAGTTTGCATGTTCTCTCTGTGTCTGCATGGGTTTCCTTCGGGTACTCCGATTTCCTTCCACACTCCAAAGACATGCTGGTAGGTGAATTGGCTCCTGTCTAAATTGGCCCTAGTATGTGTGTATGAATGTGAGTTAGGGACCTTAGATTGTACACCCCTTGAGGGTTAGGGACTGATGTTAATGCACAATATATAAATAAATAAATAAATAAATAATTATTAAAGTGGTTCCAATGATTGAAGATTTTTTACCTTCATGCATTCTATGCATGAAGGTATAAAACCGTCTGTGTGCTGCTCCCCCCACAACCCCCTTATACTCACCTGAGCTCTCTCTTGATCCAACAACGTGCACAGGAGCCTTGGCTTTCTCGGGTTGCTCTCCCCTCATTGGCTGAGACACAGCAGTTGGAGCCATTGGCTCCCTCTGCTGTGAATCACAGCCATTGAGCCAATGAGGAGAGCATAGAGGGGTGGGGCTGAGCCGCAGTTCTATGTGTCTTATAAATGCATAGAGCAGGGCTGAGCATGCATCAGTGCCCCATAGCAAGCGGCTTGCTACTGGGAGTACTGATCAAGGGAGAGGAGCCAGAAGCACCAGTGGGGATCACAAGAAGAAGAGGATTGCACAGAGCAGGTAAGTATGATGTTTGTTATTTTTTTAAAAGAAAAAACATACCTGTAAGATCACTTTAAATTGTTACTAAACCCAGGACCCTGATTTCACTATATCTGGTCTCCCACAGCACACAGAACATGGAAGTGCAATTATTTAAGTAACTACAGGTGAAACTCGAAAAATTTGAATATTGTGCAAAAGTTCATTTATTTCAGTAATGCAACTTAAAAGGTGAAACTAATATATGAGACAGACTCATTACATGCAAAGCAAGATCGTTCAAGCCGTGATTTGTCATAATTGTGATGATTATGGCTTACAGCTCATGAAAACCCCAAATCCATAATCTCAGAAAATTAGAATATTACATGCAATTAATAAAACAAGGATTGTACATAGAACAATATCAGACCTCTGAAAAGTATAAGCATGCATATGTACTCAGTACTTGGTTTGGGCCCCTTTTGAAGCAATTACTGCCTCAAAGCGGCATGGCATGGAAGCTATCAGCTTGTGGCACTGCTGAGGTCTTATGGAAGACCAGAATGCTTCAATAGTGGCCTTCAGCTCTTCTGCATTGTTCGGTCTCATGTCTCTCATCTTTCTCTTGGCAATGCCCCATAGATTCTCTATGGGGTTCAGGTCGGGTGAGTTTGCTGGCCAATCAAGCACAGTAATCCCACAGTCATTGAACCAGGTTTTGGTGCTTTTGGCAGTGTGGGCAGGTGCCAAGTCCTGCTGGAAAATTAAGTCAGCATCCCCATAAAGCTCGTCTGAGGAAGGAAGCATGAAGTGCTCCAAAATCTCCTGGTAGACGGTTGTGTTGACCCTGGACTTAATGAAGCACAGTGGACCAAGACCAGCAGATGACATGGCTCCCCAAATCAACACAGACTGTCGAAACTTCACACTGGACTTCAAGCATCTTGCAGTGTGTGCCTCTCCATTCTTCCTCCATACTCTGGGTCCTTGGTTTCCAAATGAGATGCAAAGGTTGCTCACATCAGAAAAGAGGACTTTGGACCACTGAGCAACAGACCAGGTCTGTTTTTCTTTAGCCCAGGTAAGACACTTCTGACGTATGTTGTTCAGGAGCGGCTTGACAAGAGGAATACGACATTTGAAGCCCATGTCCAGGATCCGTCTGTGTGTGGTGGCTCTTGATGCACTGACTTCAGCCTCAGTCCACTCCTTGTGAAAGTCCCCAACACTTTTGAATGGCCTTTTCCTGACAATCCTCTCCAGGCTGCGGTCATCCCTGCTGCTTGTGCACCTTTTTCTTCCACACTTTTCCCTTCCACATAACTTTCTATTAATGTGCTTTGATACAGCACTTTGGGAACATCCAACTTCTTTTGCAATTACCTTTTGAGGCTTTCCCTCCTTATGGAGGGTGTCAATGATGGTTTTCTGCACAACTGTCAGGTCAGCAGTCTTTCCCATGATTGTGATTCCTACTGAACCAGACTGCGAGATCATTTAAAGGCTCAGGAACCCTGTGCAGGTGTTATGGCTTAATTAGCTGATTAGAGTGGGACACTTTGAGTCTAGAATATTGAACCTTTTCACAATATTCTAATTTTCTGAGATTGTGGATTTGGGGTTTTCATGAGCTGTAAGCCATAATCATCACAATTATGACAAATCACGGCTTGAACTATCTTGCTTTGCATGTAATGAGTCTATCTCATATATTAGTTTCACCTTTTAAGTTTCATTACTGAAATAAATTAACTTTTCACGATATTCTAATTTTTTGAGTTTCACCTGTATAAACTGCTAAATACTTTTTCTCATAAGCAGTAGATAGCAGTCTTGTGACTTCTACCTGTGTCCAGCCCAGCTAAAGCTTGTAGGAGGAGTTTTCTTTCTGCTCTAGGAGGATGGAAATCCCCTGACCAGTTTGTTTGCTAAAAGGCTGGAGAGAGGTACAATAACGAGTGCCCACAGGCAACAGTGAAGCATGGTGGAGGTGCCTTTCAAGTTTGAGGCTGTATTATTGCAAATGGAGTTGGAGATTTTCTCAGGATCAATGGTGTCCTCAATGCTGAGAAATACAGGCAAATACCTATCCATCATACCATCAGGGAGTTGTGTGATTGGCCCCAGAAATGTATTCGGCAGCAGGACAATGACCCCAAACATACAGTCATTGTCATTAAGAACTATCTGCAGCATAAAGAAAAAAAGGAGTCCTGGAAGTGATGGCTTTGTCCCCACAGAGCCCTGATCTAAACATCATCGAGTCTGTCTGGGATTACATGATTTGACAGAAGAATTTGAGGCAGCCTACAGCAGTATATATACAGCAGTATATATATATATATATATATATATATATATATATATATTGGATATAAAAAGTCTACACACCCTGTTTAAAATGTCATGTTTCTGTGATGTAATAAAATGAGACAAAGATAAATCATTTCAGAACTTTTTCCGCCTTTAATGTAACCTATACACTGTACAACTCAAATGATCAACAAACTGAAATCTTTTAGATGGAGGGAAGTAAAAATAAAAAACTAAAATAATATGGTGGCATAAGTGTGCACACCGTTAAACTAATACTTTGAAGCACCTTTTGATTTTATTACAGCACTCAGTCTTTTTGGGTATGAGTCTATCAGCATGGCACATCTTGACTTGCCAATATTTGCCCACTCTTCCTGTGTAGACTTCTTATCTCCACTATATATATATACTGTACATATATATATTGATACAGCTTGATAACTAATACAAACTGTGTATGTATGAAGTTTGTTTATAGCAGCCATTTCTCCAGAGGATGCTAAGGGCTCTTCCTTGAGAGTGGTAAACTAATTTCCAGCCTAATAATGCTCATATACTGTAGTTCTTGCTAAATGCCTTTGAGCAGAGCCAGCAATGTGAGCCCATCTCCTCTAGTCTTTTATGTAAGGATCCAATGATCTTTTAGCAGCCTGCAAAGTGGTTCCTCTCCGCTGATCACAAATGTCATGGGGAACTTTTTCACTGGCCACCAGTGTAAGGGAGCACTACAATTTACACTGTCTGCACTGCTTCCGTGGCTATTAGTATTATTATTTGTTTCATGATTGTTTCCGAAAATAATTGTGTTATAAGGAGCAGAGAGGGATGTTTAAAAATAAATTATTCAGATTATGTATAAAGTATGCTCTCTATGATAGCCTCAACTTAAGATGTATCTAAAGCTAAAACTTTTTTTTTAGATTTTGAAACAATAGGATAAGGTTTTTATTGCACTTTGTAATCCTACAAGGAAGATTCATCCTTTTTATCCTAGTGACCATTGCCACTGAAAATAAAAGTGAAAGATGAGAGAGGAGAGTAACCCCCATACTTGAGTTGCGAGGTCTTGTTTTGTACATCTTCTGGCGGCGGGGATCTTTGGACGCGGGGTGTGCACTTGCCGTGCTTAGTGGACTTCCCTGTCCCTGGCCATAGATGTAATTGTTGTTCACAGCTAGGAAAATTATATTCGAACACGTTTCATGTGTCACTCTTTAATGGTGATGTGATCATAGTTAATTGAATGGTCAAGGTGCCTCTCTCTTTGGCTGTTTTTTCTGCTCATGTTTATTACTGTTATTTACCTGTGAACATAATATGTGAATGTATGTTGTTTCCTTTTCTCTTTTATGTATCTATTGTTTGATGGAGACCACTGCATTGATTCTATCATGTAGTATTTTGCTAAGTTCTCTGTACACTTTTCTAAAAATTCAATAAAAATTGGAAAAGACAATAAAAGTGATAGGAATTTCAAAATAATACAGATGTTAGAACAGGAGGTGGTGGTGGGGTCTTTCAATGACAACAGTTGTTCTAATAACTCCAATTTCCTCTTTAATTTGGAGAGAGTCTTTCTCACTTCCTGTTAGCTTTCCAAAAGAGGAAGTTATGTTAAAAAAAAAAATGCACAGGTGTTTTAACTATTTCCTACTCTAACCAAAAAAAAGGTTGGCTTTTAGATATACTAAATACACCATTAACATAGAACATAGTGCTAGTAGCAGTTGTCAAATATTGTAAAAGTATCAAGATGCTGCAAATGAGAACGGTAGGCGAGAAAGATACTTGTTCTTCTGGCAATTAAGGTTAAAATGTAGTAAATTCCAGAGATGTCATGCTTGTGGCCTTCTGTGCTTTGCCTTATCGTGGCAGCATGGCAAGGTTAGCATATAAAATGGTCAGGTGTGAGAGCCCCAGCTGTCAGTTAAAACATTGCTCTATATAGTACTAGTGGTGCTGGATAAGATTGGGATTGTTGATGATTATAGTACTATCTTTTTGGAGGTGTTTTTGGGCTTCACAATACAATCTTTCAAGACCAAGTATATGAAGCAAATCATTTCTTTATAAATCTTGCACTCTATCTAACACTTTTAATTGTTAAAGACTGGTCTTTGATTTAAACCTATAATCAAAAGAAAAGTAAGATGTAGCTTCAAATATTGTAGAAAGGTAAGAAGTGCAAATTCTGTGTGATTCAAGTAGAACAGAGGCATAAATCACACACAACGATTAAAGGAGGTTTGGGTGGATTAAGGTCGTCATGCAATGCTTGTGTCTAGTTTGATCTCTTGTTAATCCCTCGGTTGCCAGGCGTACAGGAATTTGCAGTGTAGTGTGTTGTAAATAAATGATTGGATAAAAATGTTAAGTTTATATCTCTTGAAACTTAGTTCTCAGAAGAAAGTATACAAAGCAGCCAAAGTTGTTAGCAGCATCTAAATTCAACAAAGAAAAAGAGATCTGAACAAAATATTCTTGGAACCAAGTACATTGCTATGTAAGCCTCAGTATAGATACTATCTTCTCAGGAGAGCGGTCCTTCTTTAAGAAGATGACTGTGGCCCATCATAATGATCTATGGGCTTCCTGAATTCTTCATTAGTCAAATCTTAATTCAGATTCATTTTATGTGGCAGATTTGAGAATAAAAAGTAATACTACTATCAAAAAATAACCAAGTTTGTGTAGAACACTTATTACTGTATACATTTTTTTTTCTTCGCAAGACCTGCATGGTTATGCCAAGGAAAGTTTACTTCTTGTGAAACTAACACAATAGAAGTATAATGAAATTGGTTTGGGTTAAAAGTAAGGGCTTTGATAACAATTCTGGTCTCACTTAAAGTGCAAATGCTGTTAGAGTAAGAAATGACAAAGCTGCTCCACAATAGATACAGTACAACGAGTGAGCCGGAAGTGATATGTGCTACTGGCAGGATCATCAAGTGAAAACAAAGGAAAATGCCTAAAAAGTTGATAAGGAGGATGTCGGGCACCTGCACAGCATCCTTGTTAGGCCTTCCACTGTCTGTCTCCATCAGCACTGGGGTCACATTAGCTGAGTGATGGAAAAAATTAAGGGAGAAGAGAAATTCTGGAATACTAGTCAGTATCAGTGTACAACAATGTATTTGCTTTGAAAGAATAAATCACCTCTAACATTGGGTGTTCTACATGCGTGGAAAGTTTACTTCTTGTGAAACTAAAACAATGGAAGTACACTGCTCAAAAAAATTAAAGGAACACTTTGAAAACACATTAGATCTCAATAGGGAAAAATAGCATGCTGGATATCTATACTGATATGGACTGGGTAATGTGTTAGGAATGTAAGGATGCCCCATTGTTTGATGGAAATGAAAATTATCAACCTACAGAGGACCGAATTCAAAGACATTCCGAAAATCAAAGTGAAAAAAGGATACAGCAGGCTAGTTCATTTTGCTGAAATTTCATTGTAGCAACTCAAAATGGTACTCAGTAGTTTGTATGGTTCCCATGTGCTTGTATGAATACCTGACAATGCTCCCAATGAGACAATGGATGGTGTCCTGGGGTATTTCCTCCCAGATCTGGACCCTGGACAGTTTGAGGTGCAACCTGGTGGCATCGGATGGATCAAAACATGATATCCTAGAGATGTTCTATTGGATTTAGGTCAGGCGAACGTGGAGGCCATTCAAAGGTATCAATTCCCTCATTCCCCAGGAACTGCCTGCATACTCTCACCACATGAGGCCGAGCATTGTATTGCACCAGGAGGAACCCAAGACCCACTGCACCAGTGTAGGGTCTGACAATGGGTCCAAGGATTTCATCCCAATACCTAATGATAGTCAGGGTGCTATTGTCTAGCCTGTAGAAGTCTGTGCGTCCCTTCATGAATATGCCTCCCCACACCATCTGACCCACCACCAAAACGGTCATGCTGAAAGATGTTAAAGGTAGCATAACATTCTCCACGGCTTCTCCAGACTCTTTCATGTCTGTCACATGTACTCAGTGTGAGCCTGTTCTTATCTGTGAAAAGCACAGGGTGCCAGTGGCTGACCTGCCACTTCTGGTGTTCAATGGCAAATGCCAATCAATCTCTATAGTGACGGGCAGTGAGCACAGGGCCCACAAGAGGATGTCGGGCCCTCAGGCCACCCTCATGAAGTCTGTTTCTGATAGTTTGGTCAGAGACATTCACACCAGTGGCCTGCTGGAGGTCATTTTGCAGTGCTCATCCTGCTCCTCCTTGCACAAAGGAGCAGATAGTGGTCCTGCTGATGGGTTAAGGACCCCTCTGTCCAGTTATCCTAGAGTAACTGCCTGTCTCCTGGAATCTCATCCATGCTCTTGAGACTGTGCTGGGAGACACAGCAAACCTTCTGGCAATGGCTCATATTGATGTGGCATCCTGGAGGAGTTGGACTGCCTGTGCAACGTCTGTAGGGTCCAGGTATGTGTAGATATGCCTCATGCTACCAGTAGTGACACTGGCCCTAGCCAAATGCAAAATGTGTGAAAAACAGTCAGAAAATATGAGTAGGGAAAAAGATGTCAGTGGCCTCCACCTGTAAAACCATTCCTGTTTTGGGGGTTATCTCATTGTTGCCCATCTAGTGCACCTGTTGTTAATTTCATTAACACCAAAGCAGCTGAAACTGATTAACAACCCCCTCTGCTACTTAACTGACCAGATTTATATACCATGAGTTTAATTAATTTGATGCTATACTCTGGTTAAAAAGTGTTCCTATCATTTCTTGAGTAGTGTACAATTAAAGCAGTCTGGGTTAAAAGTAAGGGCTTTGATAAAAATTTTGGTCTCACTTAAAAGTGCAAAAGTGTTATAAGTAAGCACTGACAAAGCTGCTCCACAATAGATAAAGTACAATGAGTAAGCCGGAAATGAGATGTGCTACTGGCAGGATCACCAGGTGAAAATAAAGAAAAAAGCCTAAAAAATAAAAATAATGCAGCCACCACATCCAAAGACCGCTCCAATATATTACATTTTTGTTTTTAAAGCAGAACTTCACTCAAAAACTGAAGTTCCACTGGCCTCTAGCCTGTAACAGAGTTGCAGGTTTTTTTGGAGGGGGGAAAGTACTGATTTTTATAGGCCAAGTTAAGGATAACATCCCTTGCCCTGTAATTCTCCCCCTCCCCGCAGCCTCCATTACCAAAGTGCTATAGGAACTTGTGCATGTGCAGTGCAGAGAAAGCTGTGATTCCTCCATTTTTTGGCTCAAGTATCCAAGGTCAGATTTAATTCTGATTGGCTGCTGTGCCTTACTGCAGTTGGCCTTATGGAAGGCCACGGGGTTGATTTACTAAAACTGGAGAGTGCAAAATGTTGTGCAGCTCTGGGTAGAAACCAATCAGCTTCCAGGGTTTTTTTTGTCAAAGCTTAATTGAACAAGCTGAAGTTAGAAGCTGATTGGCTACCATGCACAGCTGCACCAGATTTTTCATTATCCAGCTTTAGTAATTCAACCCCAATTGTGCAACAGTCTCTATCTGTTTCATTGTAGGATTGCATTTACATGGAAAGGCAGGGCTTATTTATATTGATTAGTGAGTTAACAGTTGTCATGTGACAGTGATCAGCAGGTGGGATCCAGTGTTATTGGATCCTAGGTCTGTCAACACAGTTGTAGTTTATTTATTTAGTACAGGTACTTATATAGCTCCATCAATTTACGCAGCACTTTACATATATAAATATATATATATATATATATATATATATATATATAGTACATTCACATCAGTCCCTAACCCTCAAGGGGTGTACAATCTAAGGTCCCTAACTCACATTCATACATACACATACTAGGGCCAATTTAGACAGGAGCCAATTAACCTACCAGCATGTCTTTGGAGTGTGTGATTGATAGCTTTGTCATTGTAGAGGAAATGCCCACTCATTTATATAGGTTCACATTTATGTCTCTTTATGTGCCAAAAAGTGCAAAAAGCAGTTCATGTATGATCCCGTGCAACAAGGAAAATATTTCACACAGTGTATACTCATTTCTACTGTACTATATTTATAAGGCAGTACTGATACCACTTTAACTATCCTCTGTCACACTTACTTTTCCAGATATCAGCATTGTAATTGTAATGTGCAGCTGCAAATTTAACACTATCATCTCTTCTAGAATCATAGACGGACTGCCCTCCTTGCCTTAATTGACACTTGAACATCTTCCACGATTCGGGGTAAAGCAGTGTCATAAGTTCATCCACGCTGGACACGGCCCGAAGTTGCTCCTCCAGTTCCTTGCCAGGATGGTCCTTTAGGAAAAAAAAAAAGATGAGTTAGATTCTATGATAGATTACAACCATTTGAATATTTTCCAAAATATTGGTAAACATGGTTAAATGAAATCACAAAAATGCTGTTTATAGACCAGTTTACATTTTCTGGTGGTAAACTGAAGTTTACCTAGTGGTAAACTGAACTTTCAAAAGGCAATTATACACAAAACACGAAACATTATTTACTGACACTTCATGATTTCTACAGCTCTGAAAACTGCAAGCACAGATTTTTTGTCACATAAATACAATTTGTACAATTGAATGCCTAGATATGCAGCAATTTACTAACTAGTCAAAGTAGTACCCGTTCCCATGTCACTCACCAAATAAGTGTTACAATGAGATAGAAAATTATTTGTGGATGTAATCAATTAGAAGAACTATTTGCAGTGTCCAAGCACAGAACCAGATCCATGGACAGAGAATTGAGGGATACTTTCAGTTTGATCATTAAAAGTTTAATATGCCCTTCCTGGTTTTCTTTATCAAAGTAAACATGAAAAATCAGACCTGAGATTTAGACAGCAGATTTTCACTGCCTGGCCAGGCAATTCTCTGATTACCATGACAGCCTGACTTGACAGACACAAGCTGAGGAATTCACAAAGAGTGCTGTAGACATATTTAAGAATTCCCTCACTCCTTCCCGATGCAGGTGACAAATGTAGTGCATATACCGTCTCTAGCAAGCTAGGCCATACCAACAGATGACTCATTCCAGGCCATTCAGCTGCCGGTCAGAAGATTCCTTGCCAGCTAAAAGTAAATAAAGGTGCGGAGATGCTGGCTAATGTCATTCTCTATATATGGCCATGACCATAACTGAACAGTAATGTTAGTCAGCATTCCTGCATCTTTGTTACTTTCAGCTGTCAACCACAGGTGATGTAGCGACCATGAGCCCTGTGCAGGAAGCTGTCACATTAAAGTGGAACTAAACCTACCTTTTGTAAAACTGAGCAGGTAGCTTTTTATTGCAAAAGAGACATGCTATGTCTTTTCCACAATAATACAAACGTACCTGCCTGCCTGTACAACTGTACAAGACTGAAGGCTGGAGTTAAGTTATTAAAGATCATTTTAAACTTTTTCTTTGGTGGAGTCAATTAAGGGGCAGATTATGATTTTTGTTTACAAACTGCAACTTTTACATGGAAAACTACAAAGTTTCTGATTATACTCTGATGATTAATTAGCAATGGCAGTGTAATTTAAAGACAGTTAAATCAATTTTTAATTGTAAAAAAACATATAAACTGACCAATAATATATGTATAATACAGATATGTCCTAGAGCAGCCTTCTTCAACCAGGGTGGCCTTCAGGGGTGCCTTCCTTCAGGTCTCTTCAGGGGAGCCTTGGCAAAATGTATACAATTTTTGGGCAATTTTTAGACAAGCTTGCAGGTGGATCAAGCCTGCCTTTAATTACACAAAGCCACCGGTTTTCATTGTGCACCATTGGAGTCTTCCAGCCACCAGAGTCCTAACAACCAATGATGTCATCAGTTGATAAGGAGGACATTGGGCACCTGCACAGCATCCTTGTTTAGCCTTCCGCTGTCCCTCTCCATCCGCACTGGGGTCACATTAGCTGAGTGATAGAGAAAATTCAGGGAGAAGAGAAATGCTGGAATACTAGTCTGTATCAGTTTACAAAGATGTATTTGCTTTGGAAGAATAAATCACCTGTAACATTGTGTGTCCTACATGTGTGGATTTTGCTGCGTTATATGAAACGATGTCTATTGTTTTACATTTTAGAGTGGGGTGCCTCAAGATTGTTCAGAATTTTAAAATGGTGCCTCCACTGAAAAAAAAGTTGAGAAACACTGTCCCAGAGCAGCCTTCTGCAGTGCCTTCTGAGTTCTTCAGGGGTACATTGGCCACAAGCCTAAATATTTCCCCAGACTTCCCAAAATTTGCCCAAAGGCCAGCAAGTTAATCAAACCTGCCTTTTTACAACAGAAAACAACAGGTTTTTATTGTGTAGCATTACAACCAGCCAACTAACCAGTGTCCTAAAATCTGAAGACAGTATCTGTTGATAAAGTGCAGATTGGGTGCACCTTGTTGGGTTCCCCTCTCTGTCAGCATGGGTCACATTAACTGATTGAAAGAGAGAAACTGAGGGTGCTTAAAGACTGTGCACTGTCCTAAAGAATAAATGTTAAAAGTATGTTTGGCCACATATAGGATATGAAGAAATAGCGGTAGTCTCTTAAAGTGCAAGGATGAAGGATATCATTAATCTCACATTTAATGGTGATGGCTGTAGAAGTATTAATCACCGATATATAAAACCATCAAGTAGGAGACTGCAGCTTAGATTTATCAAGTGTTCACATATCTGCTTCTGATAATCATCTTGTCTTTGGAGTCATGGATGATGATTTTTAGCATTTTATTATATCTTTAATAAGCCCTTTTTTGTTAACCTTTCCTTCTGGATCATGCAGATGACCTTATATATCTGTGATTCAACCTTCTACAGCCATCACCATTCAATATGAGATTAATAATATCCTTCTCATAAAGTATCCAAGGAACTTTTTCACTTGAAGGGAGTACCACAAATTCTTCATATCCTGTACCTGGCCAATACATCCTTTTGGCATTTATTTTCTAGGATACATCTTTATGATACATATATTATTATTCAGTTTATACTGTATGTTTTTGTCTTAGAATGTTTTAATACAATATAAGAATCTGCTAGGTTGGAGTATTGTTTAAACAGGTATACCTATGTTTTTAACATGTGTTGGGTCTCTTTAAAGTGAAATTTACTGCACAATAAGAGGATCTATTAAGCAGTTCTTTACATATACTGTAGATAAATATTTTTTATCTTTGTGATCTTGTGATTTAGGGGCTTAGAGGTTTCTCTAAAATTTAGCTTTGTAGATTTTTTTAAATATGCTACTATTAAATATTAAGATGACATTAAGTGAATATTAGAAGTGTACCTTAATTTGAACAAACTGGCGCTTTTATAGGGTGATTTTTGCCAAGGAAGCATTTTTTATTTTCAAAGGTACAAAGCATCATTAAAATAGAAATAGAGACTACTTCAGCTATATACTGTACATCTTGCACTACTAGAAATTTGTCCTTTGTTCCTTGTGTTGTTTTTTTGCATAATTTGTTTTATTTATGGTACTTATATAGCACTGTCAATTTACACAGCACTTTACATTTATATTGTACATTCACATCAGTCCCTAACCCTAAAGAGGATTACAATCTAAGGTCCCTAACTTACATTCATACATACACATACTAGAGACAATTTACCTACCAGCATGTCTTTGGAGTGTGGGAGGAAACCAGAGTACCTGGAGGAAACCCATGCAGGCACAGGGAGAACATGCTAACTCCAGGCAGGTGGTGCTGTGGTTGGGATTCAAACCAACAACCTTAGTACTGCCAGGAGGAAGTGCTACCCATTTAGCCACTGTGCTGTTTAGTTATTGTTACTAGAGGTAGCTAATAAATTAGGGAAGAAATGGGTCAAAAAAAGCAACTTTTTAAATTTTGCATTGGGTACATGCCTATGTTGGTGTCATTTAAACATTTTAAAGTTGCTACGTAGACTGCTTTATGTTCATATAATAAAACACAACAAAAAGTAATTCATAGTACTTAACTAAAAAATGAGTATTGTTGTGAATCACTATTGTCCTCCCTTCACCTGCTAACATTGATACAAATGACTTTATTTACTTTCAAACCCATTTGAATCTGGGAATAAACAAAGCCATTTATACCACAGACTCCTAGAAGCTGCTGCTTTGTGAGATGGAAAGCACCAATCTGCCATGGGGTGAGATGGTCAGGACCGCAGCAGTTTGATGGAAGAAGTTGGCCAGAACTGCAGCATTCTGATAGGGTGAGAAAACTGGAACTGCAGCAGTCTAAGGGAAGATGGCCGGAACCACAGCAGTCTGACAAGGTAAAATGGCTGAAATGACAAAAGATAGCCAGGACCGCAGCTGTTTGATCAGGAGGATGGCCAGAACTGCAGCATTCTGATGAGGAAGAATGCTGGGACCACAGCAATCTGATGCTGAAAAATGTCCAGAACCGCAGCAGTCTGAAGTAGAAGATAGCCAGGAACTTAGCAGTCTAATGGGGGAGATAGCCAAGGCCATAGCAGTCTAAGGTTGGGAGATGGCTCAGATTTCAGCAGTCTGACAGGTGCAGATGGCCAGGGCTTAGCCAGGACCTTAGAATTCTAATGGGGGAGATGGCCAATGCCACAGCAGTCTAAGGTTGGGAGATGACTCAGATTGCAGCATTCTGACAGATGGCCAGGGCTAAGCCAGGAACTTAGCGGTCTAAAGTGGGAGATGGCCATTGCCACCGCAGTCTAAGGTTGGGAGATGACTCAGATTGCAGCATTCTGACAGATGGCCAGGGATGAAGCAGTATAGGGAAAAGGTGGTAGGACAGCTCCTGCATAAATATAATCAAAGCAACATACTTATCTTGAGAGTGGGCAGCACAGTAAAGTGCTGGCAGGTCGCATGCAGACTATGGACTCAGGTTTTAAGCCAAAAGATATTTATTTTATTATATTATATAGATATTTATATTTATTTTAGATATTTATTTGCTAACTGATCCTCTATAATAATCCTAATCCCAAAAACTAACCACCAAGTCGAGTAGAGAAAGCATGTGGACAAGCATGTGTCAGTGTAAGAATGAACTAGTAAGCAAGCCAGATTCTTCTAGGAAGGAGAGTGTACACTGGCTATTAGGAAGACGTACTCTTGATTGACTTTAGGGAATAAGACCCTTTGAGTTGTTTTGCACTGAAAACTGACAGACAAAAAATAATTAGCCATAAGAGCAGTGACAGAATGTAGAGTGATAATGACAGCATCAGCCGTGATATTTCACAAGAAAAAATGACTATGCTAATGGCTCATGTCATCATGTGGTAAACTCATCTTAAGAACTGTAAGCCATTGAAGAAACTAAGCCAAGAGGAGATTGAACTTTTTGTCAGAAAGTCACATGTTTCTCCATATAAATCTTTAACACTACAAACAACCACAAAATTGGATGCAAAGTATCACCAGATATGCCCAGAATTAACACTCGCACAGCTCTTTGTGTGGATGGCAAAATTTCAAACTATACCCCAAAACATGTTCAACACATATGACTTGCCAAGATTTATACAATTTGTGCTATTTTTAAAACACCATAAAATAATCAAGGCCACTTTTAGATTCCAGATGTTATTTCTCAACAAATAAAGCTGTGTGCTTCAAGCTATTGTTTTGAGACACAAATTCGCTCGTGGAACCAGAAAAAAAAAACAAAATATGAAATCTACATAGATGTTGATAGGTTTGGTTGAAATTGTATTTCACTTATCTTCCACAAGCCTCTCTCGGCACGTACTGTAGGGTAAAAATTATTTTTTTCCTTGGCAAATGTCCATTGCGAGGTTCATGCTAATAATGTGTGTCATGTTTTGTAATGCCATCACTGGAAAAATGGCACCGTTCAATGACTGCTGCTTGAAATATTTCAAAATCATGTATAATATTTCTATCAGTGTTTATAAAGGCTAATGCAATGTGTCATGGTTATAGACATAATAAACATGTCTGTTATGTCATCAGCCTGCTGATTTCAAGCTGTTGCCTTCTTTTAAAACATAAATATTTTCTTGTTAAATGAAAAGAATTTTAATTACAACAAGCAATTCATGCAAATGACAACATCTAATACAGGGGGAGGATGCACGCCATAGGACAGATGCAGGGCCGTGACTCCAGGGTTGGTAAAACGATGCTTACCGCAACTACATTCACAAGGGAGTCTCAGATTTATACAGTTCAGACTCAAATATATTCAGAGTAGGCTATTTTTATTACTCTTGTGACAGGTTATCTTAAAGGTTGTGCACAAATAGCTGCCAGACACTACAATACAACTTATACGTGTGGTTCAACTGCCACGTAAGTGGCAGTGCTGTTCTGTATGGGTGTGAAGTGTAAGAAGGTGTGTAAACTGCAAAATCGGCTGATCAGAATTGCAAATACTTTAGTAGGTAAAACTACAAAAAAACATAGGATATAAACTAGCGCTAGGTATAAAGCTGCTAGCATCAAGGTAAACCTCCTACTCTCTGAAAAGTCTGATAAAAAAGGGATGCAGCACTAAAATAATACAAGTGAAAATAAGTGGTATAGATAAGTGAAAGTGAGCGCTTTCCCAATAAGCCGCTCTACACTCAAGATAACCAACAAAATTCTTGTACAAATATGAGATAAAACAGTGCAGCGCTAATAAGTATAGAAATTATAGCAAAAACAATAGCATATATCCAAATGATACAAGTAAAATATTGGGGTAATTAAAATAAGCAAAGTCTGTTGTGAAAGCAGATTACTAGTAATGAAGCAGATAATCGCACAATTTCAAACCGGTGTTGAAATCTGAAGTGAATTTGAGAAATGCGCACTCACCAGACGTGCACTATGAAAGTGCAAGGTAAATATCCTGGTATCAACAAGTGGTCATCTGGGCTGTCAAGATGGAACAGGCTCCCTCTCAGGATGAAAGGATCCAGGGACTTTTTTGTTGTGTATCTAGGAGTGTCCAGAGTTCCCCTTAAGGGATGAATGGGTGCAGCTCTCACAGAATAGGACAGGAGGCTCCCTCTCTGGATACACAGGGTACTGGGCATCTAGAGGAAAAAATACTCCCCGCATGGGGTCAGAAACAGAAAAATGCCCATAGTGTAGTAAAGTTTGGAACATATAATTTATTGGTATAAAGTCAGATGCATCCAGGGCAGTATAAAAATGATGAACAGAGGACTACCCGTCCCTAAAAAGAAATGGCTCCATGATGCTCCGACAGCGTGACGTCACGGTGTGAGTAGGCTCCTCCTTACGCGTTACGTGCCACGCACATCATCAGAGAAAGAACCAAGCGCCAACAGGCGTAAAGGTGAAAATAACGTGAATCGTCCAAATATGACAAATACATAATGTAAACAATATTCAATAATCAATAAACTATAGTCATGTGACTATGGTGGTATATATGAAGTCCACTGAAGTGATAATCCAATTCCATAAATTCCATGACTTGGGTGCTTACAGAATGGTAACGTGAATGCACTAACCCGAAGTGCAATCTTTTTGCACATTTGTGTAAATGGAGTAACCCATCATGGTCATCTAGATGTGGATAGGACCGAGGCAATCATCTGGCACACGTCAGCATACAAGTTGATTAGCGGACCTTACGCACACTCTCCAAGGACATCTTCTCACATGTACATGACCGATGGACAGGGACCCTCAAAGCATGTAATGGTATCCACCTTGGGAAGCTCGTGGAATAACAAGCCAAGAAGGTACTCGACAGTGCAGTATTTTATTTTTAAGAATGGGTAATATATGTATATAAAAATGCACTCATATGTGGCCAAAATAAAGTAAAGCACCGAAATCCAAAGAGGGCCGGCCTTCCTGACAGCCTCGGCGGCGTGACATACACAGCTAGGCTCCCGCTCTGCAATCCAGCTGCAAACCTAAAGCTGTTTCGGTATCATTTCGCTACCTATTGCCTTATTACGTTTGACATGCTTGTGGGTGTAGGTGATCATCCTCGAAAGTAGACAGTGTGTGTTTAAGCCCACGCACTTGCATGCTTGTCAACTGTGTCTGTGCAGTCGCTTTGTCCCTATACACTTACATAGGCTGCCTGCATGCAGCACCTGGTGGCACAAGCCTCATAAACTAACTGCCCATTCAGTGTACAGGCATCAGCATCCGCGCGAATGAGAGTTAGCCTACTCCTTGCCAAGGACTCTGAGTATCTGACCATATTCTGGACATTGCTCATTGTCTCCCTCATGTCTTTTTTCACAATAATTACACTGAACTTTGTACAATGTTACATGTCCCCTTTTTAATGTTCAAACATTTTATTAACCACTTCAATACTGGGCACTTTCACCCCTTTCCTTCCCAGGCCAATTTTCAGCTTTCAGCACTGTTGCACTTTGAATGAAAATTGCGCGGTCATGCAACACTATACCCAAATTAATTTTTTATACTTTTTTTTAGATAGAGCTTTCTTATGGTGGTATTTATTTATCACTGGGATTGTTATTTATTGCTAAATAAACAAACAAAAAAACCCAAAAATTTTGAAAAATAGAAAACGTTTTTTCTAGGTTATTGTTCTAAAATTTTGCAAATAAGTAATTTTTCTTTTTAATGATGTGCGCTGATGACTGGGCACTGATGAGGATGCACTGATGTGAACTGATGAGACTGCACTGATGAGGCTGCACTTATGTGCACTGATGGCAATTAATCACCACATCTAGATGCCTAAATACATTAAGTTGTTGCCATGTGATTGGCTGATTAGCAATTTGTGTTACCAAGCAAATGAACAGGTGTACCTAGTAAAGTGGTCGATGAGTGTAGGCAGCCCAGTAACTCTTTGCAACAAAGTAAATATACCATTCCATAATCCCCTAAATTTAGGATACTCCCACCAAATATGCAGGGCCGGATTTACATCTCAGGAGCCTATAGGCAGAGAATCCTGAATCCCCCTCTCCCCCAAAAAAACAGTAGGACCAACTTTCTTTTTCTTGATAAAATATTTTTATATGTATAAAGGGGAATGCTGCATACATTGATGTAAAGGGGAACACTGTAGACTGTGATGTAAAGGGGAACCCTGCAGATTGTGATGTAAAGGGAAACTCTGATGTAAAGGGTGTCTGCTCACCAGAGCCCCCCCTTACACAAAAGTCCCCAGAGTTCCCCTTACATCAGACTTCTCATAGTTTTTCTTTACATCAGAATCTGTACGGTTCTCCCTTACAGTGCAAGGGGGACTTCTGCGGACCCTGATGTAAAGGCGAACTCCGATATAAAGGGGGCACTGTGGATCATGATGTAAAGGGGAACTCTGATGTAAGGTAGTCTGTGGTCATCAAAGCCCCTCCCCCCTTACATCACAGTCATCAGCCTTCCCCTTTACACTAGGGTCCGCAAAAGTCCACTTGTACTGTGTGTGTGTGGGGGGGGGGAGGTGCTCTGGTGACTACAGCCCTCCTTACATCTCTGTAGAGGGATTGATGCTGCATTGTGTAAACAGTAACCTGTTCAGTGTGATCCACCCTCCCCACCCCCCTGTTCTGTGTGCAGCTATATAGAGACTCCTCCACTTTGATCACTGACAGGGACTCACTGCCTGTGCCCTCTCTGCTCCAACTGTCCCCAGTCTGGAGTTCTCCTCATACCCCCCTCCACCCCCCAGTACCTACTGGAAAGGGAATGGCTCCGTTCACAGTGTCTGCAGCCTGACTGGGCCTGTCACACATGTACCATGACGGTGAGCCAATGCGATCACCTCCAAGGCTACCACACCCTATCCCACCCAATCAATACAAGCCTCGATTCACCAACAGAACCGCTTGATCAGCTGCTGGGGACTAGGAGCCAGAGAAGGTAGGAGGAGGGATCTGTGTGCCACGAGTTATGTCTGCTACCCATTCTGCCCGGCAGCATCTGTTTTGGCACCATCTGCACTAAGTTCACTACAAGCAGCTCAGCTGTCCATGACAGACCTTCATTTCAAGGACTCCTCGGGACAGCTGTAAAAAAAAAAACTCATACAGATGGGTGCTCCTCTAGTAAGGGTGCCTGTAGACACATGCCTACAGTGCCTATTGGGAAATCTGGCCCTGCAAATACGATACATAGGGGTTTATTTACTAAAGCTGGAGAGTCCAAAATCAGACTCCCTTCTGCATAGAAAAACCAATCAGCTTCTAACCTCAGCTTGTTCAATGAAGCTTTGGCAATGAAACCTGGAAGCTGATTGGTTTCTATGCAGAAGGGAGTCTGATTTTGGACTCTCCAGCTTTAGTAAATAAACCCCATAGAGTCTAAGAGGTCACAGTCACTGAAACACAATGCAGAAGAGTTTGGGTACATTTTGAAAAGGGGAGTGGGCACTATATACCATCTCATTAACACTTTGAACTTGCTTGAAATTAACATTTAATATTCTCATTAAAGAGCGTTTATAATGACTATGCCCTTGTGTTAGGTCAGGGGTGTTCAACTGTTGGAAGAAGAGGAATTGGAAGAAAAGGAATTGTCTTGGGCCACAACTAAAATACACTAACAATAAGAATAGCTGATGAGCAGACAAATTTGTGCAGATCACAAGTTAAAGGAGAAGTACAGGCAAAGCTCTTTTGGCTGTACTTCTCCTGTGGATCACAGGAGTACAGTTTGTTCTGCACTTCTGTGACCCCTTTTCAGCTGACAGCAGACTGGAGCCTGCTGTTGGCTGATGTCACTCAGACGGTTCAAACTGGGGAAAGATCCCGACTTTAAAGTTGGGATCCACCCCAGAGTCTGAAGTGGCATCTGGCTCAGCTTCTCAGCAATCTGCTGAGAGCCTGAGCCAGCTGATCCCTCCCCCTCCACAGCCCAGCATTCCAGCGACCGCTGGGGGAGGGCAGAGCAGACAGCGGTGACTGACAGTAACCACTCTCTGCTCACAGCGGCAGTGAGAACTCAGCAATCAGCAGTCATGTGATCGCTGAGTTCTGACACTTAATGCCAGCAGCGGGAGACAGACCACCTAAGCATAATTTGGAAAAAAAACCTAAATCCAGACTTCTCTTTTAATGATCACTGATATAGATAACGTACCTATCTGAGTAGTAAAACTTCATCTTTTTGTAATCTTTTTTATTACAAAAGTGAAAGAGGCCAATATAAGACTAGTGCAATATTTGACACTGTTTTTGACAAACTAAAACATCAATATCTGGCTCAATGGACATACAGTAGTAGCAATTCTCAATGAATCCTCAAGATGCTAATCATATATTTTGGTCCTAATTTTGCCCTTTGTATGTGTTGTTGAAAATACTCAGAAATATAGGTGCTGCTGAAAATGGATAACATAAATAAAGTGCGATTGTGAAGAGTGGGATATTTTATTTTGGAAAGATAAAAATGTAAAAAGTCCAGTAAAGCGACACTATAAAATTTTTCTTTGGCCTCCTGTGCTCGCTAACTGTAAACACATTTTTACAAAAACTTAAAAAAAAAAATCAACATTTGGGCCGCATTCATAGCCTTCTTGAGACACCAGTTGGACCACCCTGAACTAGATAATTGTCAATAGAAAGATCTTTCTTCCTATCCAGCATATAGGAAAATCTGTTTGGGGCCCAGAGTAACAGCACATGTATTGTAGAAATTCTTCCCCTCTGACCCAAATCTTAAGAACACCATTTTTCATAAGTTGTATGCTTTGAAGCAGCAGAGTGATCAGACCATAAAGAGTGTAAGTAATGAGAAATTTGAAAAATCAGGTTTCAAGCGGGTGGGGATACTAGATTGTCTTTACAATGCTACAGTGTGAAAGATCCTCTAGGGGTAAAAAAATTGCCAGATTCTATGTAATTCTTTGTCCAGCCACCACAGAGATACGTCTGCATTTACTCCCAGTGGGAAAGTGGGGTTATTAAAAAATATGAGCCAATGGGCAAAATTAAGACACAAGGTTATTGTCACAGCTTGTCCCATATAGCTAAGGAATGGGAGAGATTTGGGGAATGTACAGTATAGGCAGCCTCTGCTTTGGCAACTGCCACTTTAAATAATTTAAGGTGTAACGGACAGCTGCATTTCTTTCCATTGTCTCCCAATCAAGTTTCCTCCTCTGAGAAAATACTACTGATAATTGTGCCACTTGGGCAACTTGATAATATAATAAGAGGTTGGGCAACTCAAATCAACCATGGGATCTTGAGACAAAAAGTATATATTTTGATAATCCAAGGTCCTTACTACCCAAGGGCGGACTGACCATTTGGAAACTTGGGTACTGCCCGAGGGCCCGGGGTTAGTAGGGGGCCCCATAAGATGCCCCTGGTACCTTTTTCATAGGCTTTTTTGAGTTTTGGCAAGGACACAGGGGCCCCATGATCCACTATTGCCCGGGGGCCCCATGAGTTGTCAGTCCGCCCCTGTTACTACCCCAAACAAAATGTACCAGTTTGAACAAAAATTTTAGCAAATCAAAGAAAAGAACAACAACAAAAAAGGATCAGAAGAAATTTACAATTCTGGGAAAAAAAGGTCATTTTGATTGTATTAATCCTACCTATCCAAGATAGATCAAGGACCAATGCTGCAAATCTAATTCAAATTCAAGAAGCAATTTCTGATCATCTCAAGTCAGTTACCACTGACAAAAATGACTTTTTAATCTGTAAGAGGGGTATTCTTCTACTGACCACAAATGTAAGGAACATCTTTCCACTGACCATCACACTAACGTACTGTGAGTTGTAGCTATAGTAATTATTAGCAGGGATTCTGTCAGACAAGAAAGTTATATCTGGGTTTCCTCCATATTGAACAGATTCTAAAAAGCCGATCTACACTTACACGGTGACTTTGTGCAGATTGTAAAGCAGAAGCGTGGTTCACATTATACACTATATCTATCCGTACGGAAATCTGTTCAATGTGCAGCTGTGTACAAGTGACAGATACTTTTAAGGGAGATTTGCATCCATTCACTTGACTAAGTAAGAGTGTATGTGAATAATTTGAATTTAGAGTTTTTAATGTGGTGTGGAATCTAAACCATGTGTGTTGCAGAATTTCTGACTTTTGTGGTTAGTGTGAGTAAATAATGAAAGTAACAGTTATTCTTGTGCAAAATCACAAAGATGTTTCTGAAGTCAAACAAACCGCTATGAACAGCAGCTTACAAGCAATGTTCTCTTAAAAACAGACTACAAAAATAAACACAGGATTTCCAGTTGCCATTGCTTGGATATACAAATAAGCTCACATGGAGGATAGCTCTACCCTGCTTTCTTAAAAACAAAAACAAAACTTGGTTACTCAGCCTATGGTATCCAATCAAAAATCAACTTACAGCAGTATAAATAATAGATAATAACAAATCAGAAAATTGCTTTTTTGGACTGAGCTGCTTTGGGGAATAACTACATTTATCACAGGATATCACATGGTTATCTTGGGTGGAGTCTAATAAAAGAGTACTTCAAGTGATATTAAACCCTTAGTTTTTAAAGGATAAGTTCACCTTTTGCACCAAAATAATAAATGCACATTTTTTTGCAGGTAAAAAAATGTACGTTTATTATTTTTGTCCAAAGGAGCCTGGAAAGCATTGCACCAGCGATCAGTAAATCACTGATGCCATGCAGGTCTCCTGCAGACCTGTCAGAATATCTGCTTGCCATACGGGATGCACAGCCAAGCAGATATTCTGATAAGAAGCTTCAATGAACTACAACGGCACTCCACAGTGCCATGGTAGTTTATTGAAAACTAAAAGCAGACAGCCGCTAAGGCTGCCAGGACTTGCTGGCACTGATTCACAGAACTCTGGATGAGTGATGTGGCCGTGTGGGCGGAGCCCTGCAAAATCTGATGGAATTTCAAATCTGACGGATAGTACGGGAAACTTCTCCCCTTACTATCTGTTGGGGGGGCAGCGGGCGTGGCTGCGGCTATGGGAACATGTTACATGGTCCACCCTAAAAAAGGGCTGAACATGTTCCAAAGGTGAACTTATCCTTTAAGCACTTTCAGCAGCTGATTTAATCACTTATGGGGTTTAAACTGGTGCCATGACCACTGCCGTAGTGTCCTATGGGGCTACCCTTGCATGCAGGGACTAATGTGTCTTCCTAGAATGTGTGCATCAATAGAAACACATAGCCATTAGCCTAAGATAGCAAGGCACACCCCTGCTCCTCCCTCTTTCTCCGCCCTCTCTTCTTCAAGCTAACAGACTGACTCCAGACTGCACTGTCCACTGTTAACTCTTTCCTGCAAAGGTCAGGGTAGCAGCAATGAGAGCACGAGAGCCAGTAACAGTGAAAGCTCTAAACTGCAAGTGCCGGCGTAAGAACTTTACCAAATAATTTACTGGGGAATGTTAACTTAATTGTGCTCATTGTGTTAAACTAAAAAACAGTGATGATTTAATGTTATTTTAACAAAGAAGCATGCTCGTAATACCTAGGTCAGCATGTAGAAATTTGGAGACGGGTCCCTTTGAGCCTACGTGCTGACATCACACCGCCGAGTCCATGCGATGGTCCAGCGGCCATCTTTGTGAGTGATTGTTGATTGTTTTATGCTCCATGTGGATGCCTTGTATTTTTATTGAATAAAATACTACACTATATACCGCTATCTCTGGGCTCTGTATTTGAGCTCTTTTCAGGATTTGCCACATCTGGATTGATCGCTGATTGGTGTATGGGAGCTGAGAGATACATCTTAAGGAATGCCCATATATAGTCCAGCCGCAGTGGATGTTATTTGGCCATATACCTACTTCCTGCAGTGGAAAGGTTACATCTCTTGGAGGGATTTCTGTATAGAGGGATTTCTCTATATATATTGATTCACACAATATTGTTGAACATTGCACCTTTCTTTGGACTTTATTTATAATTCATAATTTTTTTTTTTGCACAATATTGGATATTAGTTCACATATTTATTTGCATTTTTCACATAGATTGATATCAGCGCTGCACCTTTGTATATATACGTATAAATATATAAGCCTTAAGTCAGCAATACACAGGGTTCAACATCTTAAAAACATGAATGGCATTCTACATACAAATACAACTTATGTGGACCATTTTTAGAGTACCGGGTCTACAATCTATATGATATCTGTTATTGTGCAAAGAACAATCCAGAGCTGATACTGATCATTCTAAAACCATACACATTGCATAAATGACTGGAAAATATAAGCTATCATTTATCCTCCTGCCGCCACTCTTGACTTCTAATTAGATATTAATGAATTTAGTGAGCCCGGATAAAAAAAACCTTCCAGTTAGCAATTTCTACATCCTTCCCTGTTGCTAGAACGTGAAAACCATTGTTTTAGCAAGCCGTGCACGTTAGTTGCAGTCATGTTCACTGCTCTATGCACACTACAAATCTCATAGTTCTTCACCCATCCCAGCAGCAAGCAAGAGAGGGTAGCTGTGTTCCTAAATACAGTAAGACTATGGAGAACGAACATACTCACCCTCTCTTCCCCACTCCTATGGACATTGAGATTTGTAGAGTGTATGGAGCAGTATGTGGCTATGTTCCTACGTACAGTGACACCATGGAGAAGGAACACTGTAACTCTTTAACAGGAAGTCAGATCTCTGCAGCAAAAATCAAAGGAAATTTGGAGATCTGGAGGAGATTGAGATTTTTTTGTTAAAGTGGTAGTAAACATTGCTTGGACACTTGTGCCTAGAGGTAATCTTGTAATAAAACTTACCTGTGGGTACACTGAATATCGCCAACACATGCACATGAAATTTACTGTCTCTTCAGCCAGTGACGTCACCGCTCTGTACCGCAGCCATGACTCCTGTGCGCATGTGCCTGAGTGATGCCATCGCGGCTTGTCCATTCAAATGGCCAGAGCCCGTGAACCCAGAAGGAAGACTAGGTGAAGATGAAAGTCCTGTCAGCGGTAACAGCATGCTGATGGAGAGCTTCATTTTAAGGTAAGTCTTTCATAATATGCTAGTATGCAATGCATACTTGTACATTATGCCCTTAACTTGCAAGAAGTTTTTTTTTTATATTTGAAAAAGTTTACTACCACTTTAAGAATACATGATTGAATAGATCTGTTTTTTTTAACAAGAGCTAATGATCATTATAACCATTTGCCGACATCAATACACATATTTACACCGACACTATAAGTTATACTGGGATGATACCTGCAGCTACATGCATCATCCTAATGTTGTTGGTTTTCAGGAGGCGATCAGCTTTTATGTAAAAGCAATCCTAGTGGTTAATTTGTTGCTGGATTGTTTTTACAGGCAGTGAGAGGGATCATTTCATCCCCCCGCTGCCCTCCAGTGCCTCTCCAGGCTCTAGCGTCCCGCCAGCTAACCTGAAATAAAGCCTGTGGTTCTGCTGGCTTACCGTAGAGCTTATCGGGAATCAGAACATCTCCAATCATCTCTATGGCTTATTATTATTCTGCAAAATGTAAGGAAGTCATTTTTGACTTGTAAAAAGCATTTGAACGAACTGATTTTAGATTGATCAGATGCTTTCAGGGCACATGAGAGATCTGGGGTCTAACAGATGTCTCAGCAAAGAGAACCTGTCACTGCTTATTGATATTAGAAGAGATGTTTACATTCCTTGCAAGAGCAATACAAGTGATACAAATATTTAAAGGGTCAATGTAAAATAAAATAAAATAAACAATAATAATAATAAAAAACGTAAAGCATGTTTTTGTGCATTAAAATTCATTAAAGTGTATTTTCCCCAAAAAAATTGTATTTGAAAAACTGCTGCGCAAATACGCAAATACCGTGTGACATAAAAAATGACAACACCAATCATTTTATTCTCTAGTGTCTCTGCTTAAAATACATATATATATATATATATATATATATGTGTGTGTGTATATATATATATTGTTTGGTGGTTCTAAGTAATTTACTAGCCAAAAATACTGATTTTTAAATGTAAGCAGAGAGTGTCAGAAAAAAGGTTGGGTCTTCAAGTGGTTAAGTACAGCTGTTGCTTTGCAAAACACAGGTTCCCTGTAAGCTACAGTACATACTTTAATAAGAAGAAATGGCAACGTTGAAATATGGTTACATATTTCCATTAGTCTCACCAATTCCTTACAACTGATACATTACATTGGTTATTTTTCTTTGTTAAATGTTTAAAAGTTCTCAATGTTTGCTGTATAGTTAAAAAATTTTGTACAATGTTTATCTAAGACTAACTGAAATACAAACCTTTTTCTAAAGTTATTTCTGGAGCTTAACCTATTACATGGCTGCCCTCGGGTTACAGAGATATTTAATTAACATTTAACATAGGCTAGGCTTAAGTTATATTTTGCTTTGCGTAAAACTGATAACTCTTGTACCTTTTCCTTTTTGTCTTGTATAATTTCCAATGTAGGGCAATACGATACAAAATAATCTCTACATAATATCCTAGTGTTGTAGGGTGTATCTATATGTGATCATTCAGAAGCAATTTACACTCTTGAAGGATAATTGAATTACTGCTAGTGGCAGCCTGTCAATAATATTACAGAAGGGCAGATACAATGTTTTATTTTAGGTATCTGTTTTACATACCAGCAGCACCTACCTCACCATATGCACCAGAAGCAGTTACTGACAAAAATGCCCAAACTTTTTTTTTTCATTGAAAAGTATCAACTGTCAAAATGTAAAACTGTATATTTACTTTTATATTGTATTTCAAGTATTTGTAGCCTATCCCGATTATGCTGAACGATCTTGAAGTTTGAACTCTTACGTTGTGAGGAACCCTACATGTTTATATCCTTGAATTGTCCTGTGAGTGGGCACTGTTGTGTCACACATTGCACAGAGCTTGTTTTCTGAACTACAGAGGTGCTGAGAGTAGGAGTTTCAGGAGGCAGAGTCCGTACAGGAATCACTACTTGCAGGTAGTAAGGTACAATGGAATATGTAGTCCTTAGAAATTGAATGACAACAGAGGGGAAGCTGCAAAGCATGCAGGGAATCCAGGAATCCAGGAAGTTGTGGAAAGAGATGACCAGCAGAAAGGAAAAACAACATGAATGCAGATTTTTCAAGCAAGCTTTAATTACATTGTCCAGTATAACTATAACTATTGTTATTACAATGGTGTTAAAAAATAAAAGTGTATGCTTTCATCATAAATATCCTTTAAGTCCAGACATCTTTATCTGCTTACGGGTTACATCAAACTCCACATTATTTTTTGTATTTTTTTTTTTATTTTTACAAAATAGGGAAGGATTGAAACTTCTGTCAGGTCTCTGACAGAGCTATTATCCCATCTGAATCCCTCTAAAATAAGTTTTTTTCCAATTGTTGCATCACTCTTTAATAGACCTTTTTTTCATGGTCTGGTGGCAAAACAGGGAGCGAGAGTAGAACTCCTTAACAATGATACAGACAGATATTGAAGCCTATCTCAGTAAAGAAACATTTGACAGATGTTCTATCCCCAGTCTGCAAAAAAAAAGTGTCCCCCAATGCAACTGCCTAAGTTTTTTGACACAAGAGAAAGCAAAGGTCTCCCAAAAGATACGGCAATAACAACATGCCAGAGGTTCTAATCTTTACCCAATCTCTCCAAAACAAAAACAAACAGGCCAGGTGCTGTGCCCGTGCAGTAGTCCTTTGGATTCAATGAGAACCAGAGTCACTCGACCAGGAAGATCAAGTAATCTGTTGTAAGTGGACGGCATCATGGCTACAGAGGGGGCATCATAATGCACCCTTTTTCACAGCACACTACTTCAGTAATGACTGCCTGTGCCCCAAAGAGGACGAGGAATAAGAGGACTCGGATGAGTCACATGATTGACCAGTAGACTTCAGAAGAGGTAAGTAAAATGTAAAAAAAAAAGGGAAAAAAATGCAGAAGGTCCTACACAGAAGAAGGGAAGAGGGGGGTCTGGGAAAAATGTAGAACCTGGATTTTTAAACAAAAAATGAAGATCTTGCTGAAATACTCACCTCCTGGTTTTCAGATGACCTCTGGCTGGTATTGTGGAAGTGTGGTCCCTACAGACTCACTGAGATACAATTTGGTGGAGAAGAGATGCAGAAAAAGAGTGCCCTGTGGATCATGTGACCAACCAGAGGTCATCTGAAAATCAGAAGTTTTCATATAAAAATATGAATAATAATAAATACATTTAGGGGTACTAGGGGGAAATTAGGCTTTATATAATGCCCCTAATATAATTTGCCAAATATTATTCAGTCTGAGTGGCATATTTTAGTATAGTTTGAGTCATGCACAGCTCTTTTTTTCACACCTAAAATCCTGGCAGGAATGTGAATATTGGAAACGATCACTTACAGGTCTTACTGATTGTTTTCAGTTGAATACAGCCACTGTTCAGGATAAAGAATTCAATTCTTCAAAACACCTCGTATCTGATGGCTTACAGCTTTGGCTCATGTGTCATGCATGTTTCAGGTTTATTTACTACATTTGTACTTCCAAGAACATTGTTCAGAATTTCAACATGGAACTACTTCTTCCCTTAGGAAATTCCAAAACCATGCAGCTCTTTTTTTAAATAGGGAAAGATATTTTTATTTTTCCATCCAAGTTCAGATTGCTTTAGTCACACAAGATAAAATGACATTTGTTATATGGATGGAAAAATGTTGTCTCTATTCTTCCTAACAAGCCTCTGTTAAAGGGAATCGGGCACTGCATTAACATGCACTATGTTGTGGTGTCTTAAGGCAACCCATTCAGATGAATGGGCAGGCAACACACAAGATTGGACAAACACAATGGGCAGCGGTATCCCTACAATACAGCAGAGATCAGAGACACAGGCAGCAGAACAGGTAACGATTGAAGGTCTTTTTCATGTAGCTTTTTAAAATTTCATTGAGGTGATGATAGGGTCTTTTTAAGCACCATCACATACTTATTTCATAATATATGAACTGTGTGTGCCATAAAATATTGAAGAGTAAGAGCCTATTGTAATACTGGAGACAAGGGGTTTATTTAATGAAGGCAAATAGGTAGCTCACTTTGCAAGGACGTTGCACTGTGCAAGGGAATTTTCTCCAGAATGTGATGCAATTTTACAAAAAAAATAAACAAGTGCAAGGAAAATAAAATTAAAAAAGAAAAAACTGAATTTTTGCTTGCACGTGATTGGATGATGGTAGTCAGCAAAATTCCACCTCATTCCTTAAGCTCTGTAGCACAGTAGTAAAGCAACCCCATAAGGCACCTACAGACATAAGATATAGGCCTGTCTGGACTTTGGGGCAGCTTACTAGTTCTCCTTCGCTCAATCTATGAGCGCAATGCTGTGTTTATATTGTTCAATGCATTAGGGCTGTGAGCTCTTCTTTTGTGTTTCTCTCTACTACATCTGGGGATTCATCCTTACCCACTAGGAGCAGCAAGTTTAGCTCTGGACCAACTTATCTTTTACTGTTTAAATACTGTATACTAGACATAAGCTGGCCATGAATGCAAGATCTAGCAGCTTTATGGTTGTTCTTACATACATTCCTTGCACAAGCATGCAAGTCAACATCAAGCAAACTTTTATTAAATCAATACAGGTATGTATATAGCACCAACAATGTATGTAGTACTTTACAGAATGGGGAAGAAAGGGGATTTAAGTGACTTTGAACGTGACATGGTTGTTGGTGCCAGATGGGCTGGCTTGGGTATTTCAAAAACTGCTGGTCTACTGGGATTTTCACACACAACCATCTCTAGGGTTTACAGGGAATTGTCTGAAAAAGAGAAAATATGAGCAGCAATTGTGTGGACGAAAAAGCCTTGTTGATGTCAGAGGTCAGAGGAGAATGGGCAGACTGGTTCGAGATGATAGAAAGGCAACAATAACTCATATCAATATGGACCAAAATCTCTGAGAAATGTTTCCAACATCTTGTTGAATCTATGCCACAAAGAATTAAGGCAGTTCTGAAAGCAAAAGGAGGTCCTCCGGGAGCTTACAAACTTAGGCCCCATACACATACCAAAGCCAACTTAGACAGGAACCAACAAACCTACAAACATGTCTTTGAAGTGTAGGAGGAAACCATTGTACCCAGAGAAAACCTGTACAAGTACAGGATAACATGCAAGCTACATGCAGGTAGTATCGCAGATGGGATTCAAACCAATGATCCTGATGCTAAGATGGTCGAAGTGCTAACATGCTTGTGTCTATGAAGACAGCTCATTAATTTTTCCATTAAGCAGTCTTAGTCATCAGGAAAAAAATACAGACATACATTCCTGTGACCATATATCTGCCAGGATTGAAGGAAATGTTCTCTAATGTATTTAGGCATCTATATGGGTAGTGCTGCAAGTATATCTTGTTGGTAACCTCAGGAGGAATAAGAGCCTGCCATGTGATTCAGTCCACCACCCTATATCTAAAACTGAAATATCATACTTGTCAAATATATAGACATTTATGGACACAGAGGAAGGTCACAAGGACAAGAAACATTCCTGATGCGAGACCTTTACACCTAAAAAATCCCAAGTCCAAGCTAGAGGTTACATGTGTTCTGACAAAACCTTGGTAGCATAGACAACATATGAAACAAGCTGTCTCTATTGTAGTGTTGAGGACCTTTGTAATTAATGTAAAGAGTAGAACAATATCACGGGTGTCTAACCTCAGCTGCAATGTGGACCTCATTCTACATTAATGTACAAAGATCATTTTGAAAGTTGGTTGATTAATGTTTTTTTTCTTAGGACACCCCGTATATGAAGACCAGTTATTTCTTTTGAACTGTGAAAAAATGCACATAGTTGAAGCATCTGATTTTTATTACTACCCAGGAAGGCCACCTACACTGTCATGGTATAGACTGCTCTACATAATATACTATGACCTATAGCCAGACAGACATAAAATGAACAAAGGAGCAGATGATATATGCTTAGGGCTGTTTTTTACAACAATTTGTGGTTGCGCTTATAAATAGCACTTTCAAGGAAAAAAGGAACGCACTACAGGTGGGCAGAGAAAGTTGCAGAAAGTGTACTATTTATGTCTTATATATCACCAGAGTCAGACTTGTATAAAACAAGAGTAGCTATAATTGCACAGCTTTAGCAGATGACTGTATATACACTTCAGAATAAAATATGAATTGGGAACTCCAGGCAGAAGAAAAGATGCATGTTACTACAGCACTGTATTCATTAAACATCATTAAATGTATTTATACATTTAATGATGGTACAGGTATAAGTACCTGAATGTGACTTGGTATCAGCCTCTTCCATTCCCCAATGCAGCAGACCTCAGACTGGGAGAGGGAGAAGTAGCACACGGAGCCAGTCAGATGTGCTGCAATGCTTATGTGCTAAGAAGGGACAAGATGATAGGGAGTGAGAGCAATGTGTCAGAGCGATACGCATATCAGTCTGCTTTGCTGGGGATGGACAAAAACAGTAAGTACATATGAATTTCATGTTTGTATTTAGCTGTCTGCCTAGTGTTCAGTTTGAAAGTACAGGCGTACCTTGGTTTAAGAACTCCTCGGTTAATGTAATTTTCAGTTTATGAATGAAAATCTGTTGAAAATAATGCCTTGGTTTACGATTTTGTTTTGCACATATGAAGTAAGTTTCTCCAGGATGCATGCACCTGGGAGGTTTATAGCGCCGGACCCGTGCCTTTAAAGCGCTCTTTATAAAGAGTTTTGAACAGATAAGACTTTTTTTTACTTTTTCTGACCTCCGGAATGAATTAATTAGTTTCTAATGCATTTGCAAATTTTTTTTAATTATGTCCCTGTACAGTATTTATGCCTTTAAAGTGCACTTTACAGAAAGTTTTGAACAGATAAAATACTTTTTTTTTACTTTTTTCTGACCTCCAGAACAGATTAATTGGTTTTCAATGCATTCCTATGGGAAACCGCGTTTCGATTTACAAATTTTTCACAATACAAAACATGCCAGAGAACACATTAAATTCGTAAACCGAGGTATGCCTGTATGTGTATATGATAATCTTGAGCAACAGAGAGGCAGCACAGTGGCTTAGTACTCATGCCTTGGAGCACTAGGGTCATTGCTACAAAACCCAACCAGAATGCTACTTGCATGTATTTGCATGTGTTCCCTGTATTTGTCTGGGTTTCCTCCCATGCACAGAAATGCTTGTCATTTCCACCATCGCAAACATCATTTCACTCTCTGTGTACAACAGCTCATTATAGGCAGTATTCATTCCTTGTCAGGTAATGCAGCATTTTATCAAGGCTGTTTAAACGCTGAGGTGCTTCCTGCTCCAAATACTGTTATGATACAATTCATTTCTCAATTTTGGGGTGTTTACAAGCATTTTGATGTATGTGATCAGATTGATTCATCGGTAACAGAGATCCTCTTATATAGCCTAAAAAAGCTTCTAAAGTTTCCATGGAACTGTAGCAAATGTTCCATAGAGCCCTACCAACAAGAAGTTGAAATATAACATTTTTAAAGGGAATCACCGAAATATCAGAACAGAAGATTCTTCACAAAATATACCATGCACCCATGATATTCAGCAGGGATAGCAGTCATGCATAGGCGTTAAGAGGTCATGGAACTGGGAACAACTTGATACTCTTTACCCCCAGTAACAACTGCCTTAGATCAAACATATTTTGAGCCATTGACCTAGAATAAACATGCAGCAAATGAAGTCAGTTTAAAGTGTTACTAAACCCACAACAGTAAACTGTCTATGTCTGTTGTGAATAGAGTAAAATATTAGAAAACTACAGTATGTGTGTTAATTTAATGTGTTACTAAACCCACAACATTAAAATCAGTCTGTATATTCAGTAAAGCATGCTTGTTATACTCACTGTGGAACCTAAGGGGTTCATTCAACTGCACTGTGTAAAAAGGTTGTTTGATCCTGTTTTCTCTGATCCTCCCCTACTTCCATTGTCCCCAGTCCATCTGCTGATAGAACAGAGCCTTGGGAGAAAGCTGCACATGCTCAGTTTGATGTGTATTGCTAGAGATTTTTTTTTTTTTGGGGGGGGGAGAGTGCATGTGATCAGCACCAGGCCAATCAGCACTGTCAAGACAGAGGTCAGTAGTTCTGCATCCTCCTGGAGCAGGGAGAAAACTCCTCCTACAAGTTTTAACAAATCCTCTGCTGGACACTGATAGAAATCACAAGACTGCTCTAACTGCTGATGAGAAAAGGTATTTAGCAGTTTATATTTACTAAAATAATTGCATATCCATGTTCTGTGTACTGTGAGAGACCAGACAGAATGAATGCAGGGTCCTGGGTTTAATAACACTTTAAAAATAGAACTCTGAATCCGAAAAACTGAAAACTTTATATCAGCAAGATGACCAAGTAACTAGCATTTTCAGAAGAAAACAGCAATGCAGCCTCTAGGTTTCTCATAGCATTTCATGGTAACATCTTAGAATGTATATTTTTGTGGCCCTTCCACTTTTCAAGCACCTCTTCAAAGCTCCTCTTCATGCAGGGCTAAGGCACAATGATTAGATGCTGTAGTAACCCTAGATCAACAGAATTAACATCTTTTCTATTTGCTGTAAAAATCATGGCTTACTGGTAATACTTTTTTCTGTTAATGTGCTGCCATTCATTAGCTCCATCACTGTGAGCCATGCTAGTTACCTCTGTCACCTTAAACTGTAAGTAATTACTCTGCAATTATGTTTGCATTACATAAAATCTCCTGACACATCCCAAAATCCTGAAACATGACACTGTTGGTGAAGCACACGGGCTGCAGTCATTTTCTTTCTTACTTCTTATTTCTGCTTTTTAAAATGTATCTAACCCCACAAACCCAGTCCTTGTGTTGTGTGGCCGTGTCTGTTTTCTTATTTCCTGCAAGTACAGAAATATAACCGTTCATCCAACAATAAATCCAATGTCCTTGTAACATCCAGTACACTGAACTGAAATTTTAGGCTTGGTATAGATGATTACCCCATTTACACAAGCGAGATGGATTGAGGAATCCTCCCTGCTGAGACATTGTATTCTGACATCAGAGCTCTCCGTTGTCAGAATACACTGATCAGCAGCTACAGATGATTGGCTGCAGCCGCTGACTGATGAAAGTTTTCAAGGGTAATCTAATGATCAACTTCTGAGGGCCACACACAGATCAAAATTCAGCCAGTCCTTGCTGAACCGGATAAATTGGATCTGTTTGTACTCAGCCTTAAAGTGGAAGGAAAGGCAAAAAAAAGGTTAAATCTATTCCCACCCCATTCTATGCCTATTCTATCTACCCTGTAAAACAAAAGATACCTATACTTACCTATTCTGAAGTAGCCTTTGGTCCGGTCTCATGATCTCGCCAGTGCTGACTTCACAATAGAGGAGAAATTGAAGACAACGGCTGCAGAGCCTGTGCAATGAAGTCATCCATAGGCCTACTATACGGCGTCTGTTGTTGACTCTCTTCTCTACATTGACATTGGCACTCGGACTGGACTGGACTGGAGCTACTTCAGAATAGGTAAGTATAGGTATCTTTCCTTTACTAGAGACCCCCCCATGTAATGAGAAGAGGGAAAGGGGTTTGTAGTCAATGTTAGGAGAACAAGCTAGGGTGACAACACTACTCTTCTGTAGATACAGTACAGTAAGTGAGTGTTATTGTTATTATTATACAGGATTTACGGTATATAGCGCCAACAGTTTGCTCAGCGCTTTACAATATAAAGGGAGACAATGCAGCGACGATACAGTTCAACACAAGATGGTTAGGAGGGCCCTGCTCCTCGGAGCTTACAATCTAAGAGGGAGGGTGTCACTTTAGAATAGGAAAAGTGCTATTCGCAAAATCACTAGATGAATATAAAGGAAATAAATCTGAACAAACAAAACTAATGCAGCCACCACGGCAGGTAAGCAGAAATATATTGAATTTTTGTTTTTGGGTTTAGAGATGCTTTAACTTTCCCTTCAATAGATGGAGCAAGCATTTCAAAGTCAGCAAGATTAAAATTTCACTCTATTTACACAGGTTTACAGACATTATGAAGTGAAGGATTTAGGTGATCCCACGAAGAACATTATGAAAAGAAATGTAACATTATCGAAAGACTAGTTTAAATGGTAAACAGATGTTTTTTATATGAGTCTGTTGTGCTTGTTTTTTTGCTTTCTTACTAAATCCCTAGGAAAAAAAAAGCCTTGACTGGTATATGCGATCATAGCTCTGCGCTATTTACTTGACGTGTCTATGACATGCTGAGATGGATGAATGTGGCTCTTGAATAATGTACAGTTAATAGACTGCACATGTAAAACTCATGTTTAAAAAGCAGAGGGAGTAAGCTGACAGTCCTCCATTTATAACAATTACAACATGACAAACTACAAATGTTCTTTCACGTATCAATAAGCACTCTATCATCATTGACATAACGGTGATACTGCTACAAGTGACATGCTGATATTAATTGCTATTTCTGAGTTTCAGGCCAATGGAGGTATATTTAAAGCACATACAATGTGACCACAATAGTAGACAGCCCTTGTGAGTTATCAGTTGGAAATGCAGTTTTCAGTGAGTAATGTGAAGAAAGGTTCTCAATTAAAACAATTTGTAAAGCTAATACTCTCGCCACCCAATGAAAGCCAGGCTATCACTGGAAAGGAAACATCTGCAAATTTTCCCCGTGACAACATAATTAAAAGTGAATGTGGGCGATTTGGACATAGCACGAATAAACACGACTTTCTGGAGAGGAATCTGTATTAAGAAAAGAAGGGAAAAAGCTAAACACAAAATAAAACAAAGTTACAATAAACCAAAATGCTTACACTTTGTATATGCAATGCTAAAAATAAAACCAATGCTTAAATTCTTTAATTCGCAGCAGAAGTCGAGTGACATGAAAGATTTCACATATTTCCAGAGCTACCCAAATAGCTAGGAAACTGTGGTGATCTGGAGCTACAAACACTAGTGTATTCTGTCTGTTAAAAGAGAAGTATGGCAAAAGCTTTTTTGGCCATACTTCTCTTGTGGGTCAATGGAGTGCACTTACTTTTGTTCTCTTGTGACCCAGAATCTGCCAACAGTGGAGTTGTCACAGTTTAGCCTGCAGTTTCCTGGAATTCTTGCCTCCTTGCTGCAGTGGTTTTGCTGGACCTGTGGTTCTACTCACATGTGCTGCTGGCTTCTGTGTTCACCTATAGATGCTGCCTGCTCTACTGCGAATTTATAACCCTTTCCCTTCTTTCATCTCCTGTTCCGCCTCCCAGTCTGCTTCTCTATATATAGACATGCTCAGTGCAGCTTGAGATGCCTTAGCAGCTTCCTAGTTTCTCAATGCTCCTGTTTTCTCACATATTACTTGTATTCTGTGCCTGATGTCCTGTGTACTAACCCCAGCTTCATCTACCATTTTTGTCTGCCACATGCCCTGACCTCAGCTCATTTTCTAAATCCTCTTCTGTCTCCTGCCAGCTTTACTCTGCATACGCAAGTGGCCTCTGCATCTTAAGCGTACGTGGGAGCCACGACCTGGTTCCAGTCTGCTGCAAGTCCATCCACACCATCAGGGGCCCTGGGGAAGAAGCAGGCTGGGGCTTAGTCTCTGTGCCCTAGGGAACCATGGTGCATGGAACCATAGGAATCTGACCCGGGCTATAGCTTACTATCATCTGATAGGGCGGAACTGATCCAGGTTTTAGAAAGATCCTGACAATTCTATTAGGATCCACTGAGCTCCCTGATTGACAGCCGGCTCTGCTTCTCAGCGTATGGCCGAGAGCCACACGCCAGCTGCACCCACCTTCTCAAATGCCCAGTACTCCAGTGAGCACTGAATGAGCAGAGCAGAAAGATGGTGACTGTCAACGCCCTTCACTCAGAGCAGACCAAGAACTGGGTGATCAGTGGCCAGGCGATCGCTTTATTCATGGTATTAGAGATGACATGGCACAGCTGCAGCATCATAGTGATGTGGAAGCATAGAGGTGAGTATGTGTGTTTACTATTTTAGAAACCCCAAACCTTTCCTTTAAAACCTAACTCAATTTCGCTTTAAATAGTTTGTTTGGTCTAAGATGACCCAAACGCATGATTTCCATTACTAAGAAATGCACCCGTTGTCAGCATAGTATAAACTGTATGTAGCATCTGCTACATACTGTTTGCAATCTTGTGTTCCAGCATCGTTACAGGGACTTCACGGAACAACATCTAGTCGGGCTGAGCACTGTCCAGTAATTCACAGGACGTGTTGTATTTTATAAATAAATACAAGGCTTCCTCTGATTGGCTGAGGTATAGATTGTGACAACCTGTGTCTCCTCCTCAGCCAACCAAAGGAAGCCTTCATAAAATACAAAGCTTCCTGTGAATGGATGAGCAGGCTCAGCCCGACTGAAGTTTGTTCTGGTAATAGGATGGGAACTCCTCCAAAAAAGCTAATGCTACATACGGTTTATACAACTTAGGGCCCATTTCTTAGTAATGGAAACAGTTTCTTTTAACTATTTAAAGTGAAGTGAAACCTGAAGTTAGGCTTTAAGGATGTTGTTGAGAACTTGGTGCTGATTTAATAAAGAACTAAAGGCTGTTCAGTTAACAAAAAGGGGGTTAGCAAATAAGATGAACCTGTGTTCACTTTGAATACCTGATCATGTGTGCAGGAAATAAAATAAAATACAGGATTTTTGCTAGCACATAACTGTGTTCAAACTCAAGTTCTCTTTATTTGCTAACACTCACTTGTAAAAGGAATCTTCATTTTGCTAACTAGAAAGCCTCTATTTCTTTACTAAATCAATCCCAATGGTTGGCATGAAATTAAATATTCAATTAAATACTATAATCTCACAAGTAAACCTAAACCATTATTTGGTTGCTCATCAACAGCTACCTGCAAATTGAGCTGGTTTAAAAATCAGCTAGATGGTTTTTGTGAAACATGAAATTCATGTGAAAAATGTTTTCTTTTTAAGTAAAATAAGTTTTTGTCCTTTTCAGCAAATAACACAATCAAACACTCTCACAGTATCCTCATGTACACTGGACGCTTTACAGCTGCTGTTTTTAGCTTTTGACTTTTTTTCTACAAATAGTAAATCCCCCAGCATGTTATCCTATGTGTAAATGTACACATAGACTGTAATCAACGTTTTTTGGCAGGGATTTTTTTTGGCTGGAAAAAAACCCCAGGACTAGTGGGATTCTAGAGGAGTTTTTTAGCTGTAAAAATGCTCTAACACTGAAAAATGTGGCAAAACGTGGTAAATCGCGGTAAAATGCCGCAAACCTGTGTTTTTGGACTTTTTTTACCCTTAAAAAAACACTAAAAATGCAAACGCAGAAAAACATAGGAAAAAGCTGCAAAACGACACTAAACATTAGTGGAAAATGCTACAAAAAGCTGAAAAACTCACATTTTTAACGTGACTTTATACAGCTAGCGTTACCACTGGTATCAAAACACCCAGTGTGCATGGAGTCTTAGCAACACAATAAGAGCACATCATCTCTGCAAATATTAGAATACATACTGCATGAGAAAGGCAAAAACGTAAACAAATAAAACCAATGGTGTTGCTTTACTAAAAATGGTGCACACAGAATCTGGTGCAGCTGTGCATAATAACCAATCAATTTCTAACTTCAAGTTGTTTAATTAAGCTTTGACAATAAAATTTGGAAGCTGATTGGTCACTGTTCACAAGATTCTGTGTGCACCAGTTTTAGTAAATCCCCCAAAATAAAGCAATTGCTTCATGAGCACCAAAGAAAATTCTAAGAGTTGATAACCAAATAAGAATTTAAGCATCAAATGAAGACTTATGTGGATTACTGCAATAGTAAACAAAATATCCACAGTAGTGTGATACTTTAAACCCATACTAGGCCCAACATTACTTACTGATGTTGAAATATTGTAAGAAAACATACAAGCAGAACTTTTTTTGTAAGTCATTTCTGAATAGTATGTAATTCAATATCTGTTTTTCAAAATCCAGTAATGGGACCAGGGAATATGCAAGCTTTGGATGCATAACAGGTTGACACTCAACAAGGTGATGTGCATTCCACCATGAATTACATAGGGAATATGGTACTACTCTAGCAGTCTGGTTAAAATGAAATCTGTCAAAGTCACTTAACCATCCTAATCATAAGTTTTCAAATTTATTATGACGGCCCTGTTTTTGATTCTTACGTTTTTCCAGCCTGAGATAGAAGTTGACCTCTCTGAGCCAGATGTCAACCAATTGGGAGGTGTTGGGAAGAGCTGCTTCTTTGCCACTAACTTTCGAGTCAGTAATAACAGTCTGCAGATTGCAAAAGTTTGAAATTGGTCATCAATAAGAAGCTGGAACCATGCATACAAATCAGCGGGGAATGTTCAGGATAGGTACAAAACATTTTATGGACTGGTTGATAATGGGTTGTCTATATTGTAATAATCTGGGGCATTGCCAAATCTATGTGAACCAGATTACCTGTCAAGATACAACATCTATGCCAATCAGGGGAATCCCTAAATCCTATGTTATATAGCCACTTTAGGGCCCTGTATCCCCTGTGAAGAATAAACAATTGTTAAAGTTAAAGTGTTGAAGAGGGAAACAAGTGGGCTGTTAAGTAGGATGGTATTCTATTGTTTCCAAATGCTACATTACAAGCCTTTTACTTACTTGCCCATGAACAAAGAACCTACTAAATGGGAATGACTGGGAACATTTGGACTGGTAAGTAAACAGAACCCTTACATTGTACTGATCATTCCCTTGCTGTGGTGGTTGGTGAACATGGTGAAAAGTGGGAATTGTCTTAATGAACATAGTTTAATGTTACACTCCTTTTGACATATAAAAAGTGAAAAGTATGCCAAAAATGGGGGATTGCAGGAGATGCACTAGAAATTAAAATGATATTAAAGGCAATTAATAAAAAACAACAAACATGTCATACTTACCTAGTCTGTGCAGTTGTTTTGCACAGAGCAGCCACAATCCTCCTCTTCATGCCCCCCCAGACACTCTTGGCCCCTTCCTTCCTGCCAAGTGCCCACAAAGCAAGCATCTTGCAATGGGGGCACCTGAGTAGGCTCTCTCCACTGCTGTCTCAGCCAATGAGGAGGGAGAGTCCCTGGAGAGCTGAGGCTTTCGTGCACATTGCTGGATCACAATGGGGCTTAAGTAAATATTAGGGGGGCTGCTGAACACAGAAGGTTTTTAACCTTCATATATAGAATGTATGCAGGTAAAGACCCTTCGGCCTTTACAACCACTTTACGTAATTTATCAGCTGAGCAAGATGACTGCTGTCCTGTGAAAATAAAATGGTCTTCAATACTGAATAAAATACCATGCAATCTTCACAAAATCTTCCCTATGATTCAGCTTCTTGGTAAAATATTAGCACATCTCATTGCAATGTTTTGAATTCTTCTACTGACATCATTTGCAGCTCTCTGCATTCAAATACATGACATCTCAAAGCTTCAGGAGAAGCTGATACTGGCCTTCCCTCTGCAGGTGTTGTGATGACACATTTATACAGGGAATAGGTGACTGTAAAACACTTAGCAAGTTCACTGACTGCAGTCTCAATTTGACTGAGACCTGAGTGGAAACGTATGTCCATAGTCATCAGCCCAACATATATGCTTGAACTGGTTCAGCCCAGTCCTTCTCTGCATTCCAATTGCCAAGGTATCCATAAATGTTTCATTCCATAATCAGCTCGTTTTGGTTTTCCAATCATATCTACAATTTTTTGAATAGAAAAAGAAGCAAAAGGGAAAGTTTGAAAATGTTTAGACCTTTTATGGATCTTACATCTTTTGTATTAGTAAATACAGTGGCTAAGTGATTAGCACTTCCTCCTAATGGCACTAGGGTCATCAGTTTGATTCCCAACCAGGACACTACCTGCATGGAGTTTGCATGTTCTCCCTGTGCCTGTGTGGGTTTTCTCTGGTTTCCTCCCACACTCCAAAGACATGCTGGTAGCTTAATTGGCTCCGGTCTAAATTGGCCCTAGAATGTGTACGAAATGCAGGCCATAGATGGGTCGTTTATCGGCCAAATATTTGTCCGCACACAGTTAGTGGGGCAATACCGTCGGCTCGTTTACTTTTATAGGTCATGCTGGAAAATCCACCCGCTGCCAGCAACGACTGATTTTTCGATAAACGACCCGTCTATGGCCAGCCTTAGAGTGTGAGTTAGGGACCTTAGATTGTAGGCTCCTTGAAGGCAGGGACTGATATGAATTTACAATATATACAGTATTTAAAGTGGTGCGTAAATTGATGCCGCGATACAAGTACCTGTAATAAATAAATCAAACTATTAATTTTATTTTGGCCTAAAGATGTACATTAAAATTAAATTGTTAGGATGAATATTTTTAATCTATAGATTTCAGAAAATATAGGGTTTATGAGATCTTTAAAAAACTTCTGCAGTATGCTTCTTTTTAGCATATTTGAAAAATAATTGGCACGGCCATAGACAAAAGTAAGTAAAAAGTATGCAGGCCCACAGAAGTAAGAGGACTGAAGAATGTAAAAAACAATAATAACATCATTAAACAGTAATCAGAAACTCTGGCAAAATGCCCTTAGTGTCATTTCTCAATTTACTAAATTATCAGTTTAAACTTTCTGTCTAGGTCCTGTTTAAAATACTTTCAAAGTCATACAGTCATTGTTCACAGTTATTGGTGCTAAATTGCTATGCTTGTCTTAGGCAGGATCAGACTAAAATGGACATCACTTATCCAATAAACTGTCTGGTACACTTCCATAAACCATCACAATATAAATCGTTTTTCCTGTTTATCATAGAGTAAAGCTACAATCTTCCTACTCGGATATGCACATTAAAATAAAGTCAATTGGTAGATAAATAAATGCGGTAATAATTGATGTCTGATGCTGCAGATACAACACAAGTATGACTTACAGAGCATAGTAATTAAAGCAGCAATCTCCATCAAGACGCATGGAAAGCTGCAAATGAAGTGAAGCAAAGGTCAAGTTCCTGATCTGAATTCAATTAGAGATAGTCATTCTGCAATAGCTGGAGCATCATAAAAATAATGCTTCCAGTGTATAATACTAAAACATGACAGGGATAAAGAAGACTGGAGATGTTTTTTTAATTGCTCTGAAATTATTTAAATAATTATATTATCCAGCTGGGGTTTATGTTGCTTCTAACGATAAATCTATTGAATTGAGCAGTATCCTGAAAAGAACTCGTAATAACGTATTAACGCTAAACTCCGGACAAATAGCTAAATACACAAATTAAATCATTTATATAAATTTATTGACAAAGAGAGAACAATCCCCTGCGCTTGAATGGAAAATCCCTACCCCTAAGCTGCTAACATCTCCCTTCAACCATAAAGTATAAATAATCAATATATAATGGTGTAGCACTAAATAAATACTAACATAAGTGACCAAAATCAGACTCAAATATAATGAATAAATAAATAATAATCAAAGTAAAAAATTAGTGCACACACACAATCAATATAAAAGGATAACCCCAATTACAGGGACCAAACTAAGTGAATGACAAAATTAGTGCATGTGTACACAAAAACACTCTATGAAAATAATATATATATATATCTACTAATAAAAAGTCCACACACTGCCCCAATAATGTTGATTAGTGCTCCACAGCAATGACTCGCATGTAAATAAACGTGAATCCAGTGCCAACAACTCGTGAATCCAAAAACATCCGAAGTGCCCCCTCACCTCCTTGCAGTGACCACAAGGGCCAGCTCACTTTAGGGTAAGACACGCTTTGGCAGGAATAGCCTCGTCACCATCAAATGGACCCTCCTGGATATCCCACAGGCTTTTATCCTCCTGAGTACTCCAATCCCCTGGTACTTGTAATAGTAGTTCACCCACACAGGATCATGACAGAAACAGATAGAGATCCTCCATAGTGTAAATGCGTATTTATTGCACCAATGAACCAAAAAAAAATTCCTACTCACATGTCACACAGCATAATCAAGCATTTCCCCATATTATGGGTGCATATGCATGGTTCCGGGTGTTCCAAGATGGCCCCCATGCCGGAACTGACGTCACCGTGCATGGTACGTGGTGACAGGACTTCCGGTGCGTGGTGACGTCAGTTCCGGCATGGGGGCCATCTTGAAACACCCGGAACCATGCATATGCACCCATAATATGGGGAAATGCTTGATTATGCTGTGTGACATGCGAGTAGGAATTTTTTTTTGGTTCATTGGTACAATAAATACGGATTTACACTATGGAGGATCTCTATCTGTTTCTGTCATGATCCTGTGTGGGTGAACTACTATTACAAGTACCAGGGGATGTGAGTACTCAGGAGGATAAAAGCCTGTGGGATATTCAGGAGGGTCCATTTGATGGTGACGAGGCTATTCCTGGGAAAGCGTGTCTTACCCTAAAGCGAGCTGGCCCTTGTGGTCACTGCAAGGAGGCGAGGGGGCACTTTAAATGTTTTTGGATTCATGAGTTGTTGGCACTGAATTCACACTTATTTACACGAGTCATTGCTGTGGAGCACTAATCAACATTATTGGGGCAGTGTGTGGACTTTTTATTAGTGGATATATATATATATATATATATATATATTATTTTCACAGAGTGGTTTTCTGTACACATGCACTAATTTTGTCATTCACTTAGTTTTGTCCCCGTAGTTGGGGTTATCCTTTTATATTGATTGCGTGTGTGCACTAATTTTTTACTTTGATTATTTATTCATTATATTTGAGTCTGATTTTGGTCACTTATGTTAGTATTTATTTAGTGCTACACCATTATATATTGATTATATAAATTTATTGGCATTTCTGCTCATCCAGTCTTAAGATTTTTACTGCCCTGTCAAACAACACTGCCAGGCAAATGACACCACTTTTATTGTTACTGTAGAAGGAATGCAGTGGTGTTTTCTCATCACCCCCTGCCTGCTAACTGGATAGGCAAACAGCAGCAGCACACTGCTGAAGTTGTCCTTCTGCTCTTTCCTCCTATAGTCATGTCCCTTGTTAGCACATTGCAACAAACCCAATTGGCTCCCAGTTCTGCCCCTTCCTATCTTGCATTAAGATATATATATTTAATGATTAATTAAAAGCACTAGCTGGCATAACTGTGGATGGCATATACTGTATGTGTTTCTCACCTTTACATTGTAAGGGGCTCCAGCATTTTTAGCTGTTATGATGATAACAAATTTAGTGTTTTCTCAAATCTTGATTTCTGGTCTGTGTCCTGAAGCCTGGAAGCCTGTTAGTCATGGGTTTAGATATTGGCTCAGATGCTAAGAACTTGCTGTACAAAATCCTCCTGCATTGATCTGTGTTTGTTTACTGTCTTGTTGATTAAAAGTATAGGTCAAAGCTGCTTGGACTGGTCCTTGTTATCCCCATCTCATGAATTGTTTTTCCGTTGCCGATAGCAGTTGAGCCTGTCCCTCTTACATTAGCTGCATTCATTTGTGTCCTTTATAGTATTACATATAATTTAACCTGCATCTGTCTACCTAAACTTCTGTTTAAGATCACATGAGATTCAACCTATTAGTTTCCATCAAAGCCAAAATTTATTTTAGGTGGACTGACCATTTAAAGGAGAAGTACAATCAAAGCTCTTTTCACTGAACCTCTCCTGTGTATCACAGGAGTGCCATTCGTTCTGCACTCCTGAGATCCGTTTTCAGCTGACAGTGTTCTAAATCCTGCTGTTGGCTGATGTCACAGAGCCAGTCCAGGCTGGGGAAAGATCACGACCATATGGCTGGGATCCACCCAGGAGCCTGGACCAGCACCTGGTTCAGCCTCTCAGTGAACCAGCGGCTCCTGCCCCTTCCACAGCCCAGCACTCCAGTCAGCGCTGGGGGAGGGAGAGCAGACAGCAAAGATTAACAGTCACTGCTTTCTGCTTAGAGCGGCGGGGAGAACTGAGCGATCAGTGATGTCTGATCGCTCAGTTCTCAGCTTTATAGTTGGCGGGGGACAGATGCAGCATCAGATCGATGCTGCATCCACCTAGGTTGTTATGATTAAACAAAAAGAAATCCCATACTTCTCTTTTAAAAGTGTGTATAATCCAAATATGTAAGTCCAAGAGATTCCAGAGATGACTTGCTGATGTTTGGGGAAGATAATTAACATATTAGTATGTGTTTGAAATTTAGAAACCAGAGCATGACACCCAAGCAAACCTTGGAAGAACATTTAAATCAGAGTCCTAAATGTGTGTTTTAAACTAGAGCTGGTGGGTAACAGTGCAAAGCCCTTAGCCACCTTTCTATTATTCTGTATGGTCTCAAAGTGAAATCTCTTAAACAGATCTGAACTCATCCTATGATCTTCTATGTACATTTGTACACTGTGGGGTTGATTTACGAAAAAAAAAAATAGACTGTGCACTTTAAAAGTGCAGTTGCACTTGTTTTCCCCAGAGCTTAGCAAAAGTGGTAAAGCTCTGCTGAGTTTCATAATCCAATCATGCAAGCAAAAATGCTTTTTTAAATTTCCTTGCACCTGATTGGGTATTCTTTACAATGTGAGGCTTTACCACATTACATTCACTAAGGAAAATAAATGCAACAGCACTTGCAAAGTGCAAAGTCTATTTACCTTTAGTAAATCAACCACTGTATGTTGAGAGGTGTTTACATTCTTATCATTTAGTTGCCCTTATCAAATCAAGAAAAATTTGTGTTCATGGTTTGTTTTGTGTTGGTTTTGTGAAACTGAACATAGCTGAATGGATGTAAGGAGGTGTAAACTCATCTAAACCTGCTCTAACACAGAAACATCTAAACACAGGAAAAAGTGATCTGGGAAGCATACAATTGTTTAAACTTAATAGATAACATCTCCTGCATTTGTAAAAGCTAAATGCAGGAGTGCCAGGGTACAGGAGACCTATCTTGTTATCGTCATTGGAATTATCTGTTGCATTTATTTCTCTCAATAAAGCAAAAAAACACAACAGCCATTCAGGTGCAATGTAAGTGTAGCAAGCAGAACAAGAATTTTTGTATTATTATATTTAAAAGAAATCCAGCCAAACAATATATAGTGGAGCTTGAACTTGGGAAGAATACATATTTGTCCGATGAAAGACTGGAATTTAATATAAGAGCATGTTAATCATGTCATGGTTTCATGTAGCTTTCCATTCAGAAACCACAATGTCACGATGCTCATTTACCATAATACAGATATGTCATCACATTGTTAACAATTATAGAGATCGGTGATTCACATGAAATTGTTGCAATCATCAATCTGCATGGTCCATCTGCCTTGCAAACATGCAAAACACTGTAACTATGTACTGCGATTATCATAAGAACGTGAGCAGACAAGTTTCTGTATGAAATGTCCTTTATCATCTGGGCAAAGAGATAATTCTTTTTTATAAATAATGATACAGTCAGCCATTGTACTGTACATTATTGCCCTATGTAGGGTATGTGGCATGTGAAGCCTAAACTCTCCTCCTACCTATCCCAACGCTCCTTCAGTGTTACCTATAACGCTGCCACCTCCCCCTCTTCCCCCTCTCTGTTGGAGTCCCCCTAGGCTCTGTCCTCGGACCCCTCCTCTTCTCTATCTACACCTCCTCCCTTGGCAAACACTCCCATGGCTTCAACTATCACCTCTATGCCGACGACACACAAATTTACCTCTCCACCCCTCACCTCACCCCCTCTCTCTCCGCCTGCATCGCCCACCTCCTGAACGACATATCAGACTGGATGTCGCTCCATTTCCTCAAGTTAAACCTGTCCAAAACCGAGCTCCTAGTTTTCCCCCCAGCCCGCGCCCCCATCCTCTCCATCATGACTAGCAACGCCACCATCAATCCCACCCCACACACCAAAGTCCTGGGTGTCAACCTGGACTCAAACCTTTCCTTCCAACCTCATGTCCAATAACTATCAAAGTCATGCCGGCTCCAGCTCCACAACATCTCCAAGATACATACGTTCCTCACCCCAGACACAACTAAACAACTCGTACACTCCTTCATTATCTCACGCCTGGACTACTGCAACTCCCTTCTCACTGGCCTACCCAAACAAAGGCTATCCCCACTCCAGTCTATCCTGAACTCAGTGGCTAGACTCATGCACCTCACCAACCGCTCCACATCTGCCACCCCCCTCTGCCAATCCCTTCAATGGCTCCCGATTGCCCAACGCATTAAATTCAAATTACTAACTCTGCCATTCACAACTGACCTGATACCCAAATACCACCCTACCCGTGCCCTTCGCTCCTCACAGGACCTCCTACTCTCCAGCTTTCTGGTCTCCTCCTCCCATGCCCGACTGCAGGACTTCTCCAGGAGTTCCTCAACTCTCCTCAACTTCAGGCGCACCCTGAAAACCCATCTCTTCAGAGAAGCCTACCCCACCCTCACCTAACAACTGATCTCCTTCACTCCCCTCCTACCACTCCATCCCCCACAGCCACTTCCTCCTGTATCACTATCCCCTCCCTCCTAGATTGTAAACTCGAAAGAGCAGGGCCCTCGAACCCCTCGTGTATTGTATTGTACTGTATTGTCTCATATTCTGTCCCCCTCGCTAATGTACAGCGCTGAGCAAACCCTTTGGCGCTATATAAACACTGTTTAATAATAATAATAATAATAATAATAATAATAATAAACACGTCTGTTCTGTCAAAAACTGTTGTAGGATAAACTGTTTCTATTCCCAGGCTTGCACTGATAATCGTGAAGTGGTGCAGTGTGAACAGGCTGCCACATTTATTTAAAAACCTTGATAAAAGATCCTTACGCAGTGCTGAAACCATGATCACATGTGCTATCTCATGGATATGAATAGATGTACGAGGTACATAAATATAATTCCTTGAATGGACTGTAAAAACAATGCTTGCTCGCCTATACACCAGATGAAATTTGAAGAAAATGTTCTTTCTGATCTCCTGTCAAGTTTCGAGGTACCATCTTTTGTGGAAATATTTCTCATTCCCAAATCTTCCATTAGAATCTGCCACATTGTTTCCCTGTTCATGTTCAATTTTTATGCCAATATTCACACAACTTATCTTCTATCTGAGCATATGAGGATTCGCACTCTGTCCATATTTGCATTCGTCCTTTGTGCTTTTGGCTGGCTACTTCTTGCTTCATTGTGGACATCCACCCTTTCCTCGTAAACTGCCTATGCCATTCAAAAACATGATTTCTTCATGGAATGTTCATCATAAGCCTGTTGCAACAGATCTAAACTTTCACTTGCAGGTACCTGTCAAAATACCTGTACCCCCCCCCACATCCACAAAGGTGCCAATTCTTCAGGGGGATCGGGGGACAAAACCTTAAAGCAGAACTCCCCTTTTGGGTAGAGCTCTGCTTTAATGTTAAATTGTATGTAAAAGACAAGTTTTAGGATTGGCATAATCGAAAACATAGTGGGACACAGTTCAGACAACACTCCGAACACACATTACCAGTTGTACGCCAGCAGACGTTGGACAGAATACTTTATCTTATAGTGGCACTCAAATAGGCACCCAGAGATCCCTTTGCCTACATTTGCAGATTTTGACAGGATTGAGCAACATCTATGATGACTCTGATGATATCAGAAACACTGTTCAGTTGTTGGATCAGCAGAGGAAGCTGTCCTCTCTCCTTGTAGTCTTCTGGGATACATGACAGGTCCCAGAAAACTACGGAACCATTCACAAGTCGCTGTGCTACTTGGGCATGCGCAGTGGACACCCAGTTGTGAAGCTGCAAGCTGTCACAGCCGGGTGCCCATACTAAAGATGTTGGTGCCAGGGAGAGAGAGGACAGCCATTGAATTTGGCTGCGGTGAGGACACCTCTGGAATGAGGGACAGGTGATTGGCTGTTTTTAAAAAGTTAGCAGCTACAGTTTTTGTAGCTGCTGACTTTTATTTTTTTAGATTTTGACTGGACTTCTGATTTAACAAGCAACTGCTTAACCAAAGGTGCTCAACCTTTTGAAGAGCGAGGGCCACTTAAGTGATTTGGTAACCGTTTGTGGGTAACAATGAGAATAAATGGTTCAGAATTTTAAATTTTGAATATCATACTGAACATTTTCCTCCTGCAGCCGCTGAATGCTGGCAGAAAGAAGAGGAGGAGAGGATGTATTTCAGCGATTGCAGGAGGCTAATGGAAAGGAACAGTTCCTGTATACTGTATGCCGCCCCCGTCTCCCATCCTGTCCATGTGTAGATTAGAATGTGACAGAGAGTCCACACAGGGCCCTTTGGAGCATGGATCTGGTCTCATCATTGCAACAGTAAATCAAAGACGAATTCTCCTGCGCTCTAGGACTCAGACAGGTGGCAAATAGATGGAACCAGGCCTGGAGAAATCGTCCACCAATGCATAAAGGGCTGTGCAGCTCCAAAACAAGGTTGGGAAAGCCCGATCAATACTGCAGAATGAAATGAAAACGAGAAGCGCACCAACCTTGCGCATTACCTCAGTAACCAAAATGTGTTAATTGTAAAAAATATACTCACAAACAGCGAATGAAATCAGGCATGTAAGTCCTCACAGGGACTTGAAGATAGCGTGAGTCCCATCAAGGGAATGGGTGTTCAGTATAGCTGACGCGTTTCGAAGGGGGTCCCTTCTTCATCAGAGCTCATCATTGCAACCCCTGACGCTACACCCGGGACTGGGGGGAGGTTAAAACATATCTTAACTATGGAATTCAGAATTAAAGAAAAAAAAAAAGCCGGTAATTGCATTTAAAAATCGGCACCGACATACACTTCATATTGCGAAAAAAATACATAAAACATTTGTAAACCGATGCATTATTTTCAATGGATTTTCATTCGTAAACCGAAAATTACGTTAACCGAGGCATTTGTAAACCGAGGTACACCTGTATGTATAATGGTGCATTGTGCCATTCAAAGCAAAAATCCTGCACAAAAAGGTGTAACTTGTGTGTCACCACATAAATGTGGGTACTAAGTACATGTGCAATAAAGAAAATTCCGATGAGCAATATAAATTAACAAGGATGAGGAACTATGGATATCATTATGTAATAAATACTTACATGTAGGTATCTATTATATAATTAGTAGTTTGTTTTAGGCCAATGCACTTTGTAAAGTTATAATGGGTTATGGATATACAGCCATTTTTTACACAATTGGAGTTCATATAAAGCAGTAAAGCTAGCCATATTAATTTGAAATGTTTTGTTTTAAGAATGTTCATTTAATGTTTAATGGTCAATGGGGTAAAATTGATGTTGTTTTTAACTACAGTGATATGAAAATTCGACGTGTGTGTTTGTGGTTTTCCTTCAGGAAATTACATTCATTTCCAAAAACAAATGTTAAAAGCAGATTTTGTAAAATACTTTTAAACAAAGTTTGTCCAGTCAAATTTCCATACTAATGTTCATACCAATATTCATACAAATTATCATTTGAAAATCTAGTTCATGGCCAGCTTGGAACACATGCACCTGGAAGATTCACTTGCAGAGAATGTTTGCTGAACGTTAGTTTTAATATTTTAAAAATAGCAATGTTCCTTTTGTTTAAAGTTGGTACATTTTTTATTACATTTGTAAATAAAAGACAAACTATTGAACTGTCCATTAATTGTTAGAATTTTAGGCCTAATTATTATCAATTAAAATAATAATGCACCTGGATCTATAAATTGTGATAATAGCATTGGAATCCTTTGATGCATAAGGGTGCATATGTAGTCAAGTGGATATAGAATAATTTTCAACCCTATAACCTTAGTAGGACGTAAAATTAAATTTACACAATTGCTCATTGTAAATTTGCAGACACTTGCCAAACCAAAGGTTAATAGTGGTTTTCAAAAGGAAGGCATTTAAGGAGAAAAAATTGTGTCTAGGAATACTTTTAGTATGCGTGTTACATGACCAATATAGAGCAGTCAGTCAACAGGGAGAAGTCTGTTTAGCACACCTCCTTTTATGGATTAAAAGTAGGAAACATTACATTACATTACATTCCCAAACCAGTATACTGTATATTTAAAGCGGTATTAAACCCAAACCATAAAATGTAATATTTTGAAGCTTACTAATCATTACATGCATTAGTTTTCTTTTTTGTTAAGGTTTTTTCACTGTTTTCATCTGGTGATCGTGCCAGTAACATACCTCCTGTGTTAGAGTGCCCACACTCTGGATGAAGGTGAACAAGCGCACAACAGAACACAGCATTAATAATCTGGAGGGAGGGGAGTATTAGACTTACTAGCAGATTTAGATACACTGACAAACTTCAGTTACAGAAACAGCTTTTTCTTCTTTTGAGATAAAGGTTTCACATAAATAAATAAATAAATAAATGTTGATCACCATAAGCACCCCTGTCAGTAATAAATGGTTTGTCTCAACTAATACACTTGCAGAACAGCTTGCTCTGTTGAAAACCAAAACATTTACAAACCATCAAATAATGTAAAAGAAAGCCAAAAAAGAAAGCTAATGCAGCCATCACATCTAATTGGTAATCTGCAAACTAGTTTGATTTACCGCTTTAAACATGATAACTTCCATTACAAAAAAAAAAAAAAGTAACAAGGGGTATACTCCTCAATTTAGGGGAGTCAATGACACACATAACATTTCCTCACACCTCTGTGCATTTTGAGGATGCTCAGTTGTCCACAGGAATGTAAGATGAGCAACTAATACTTTCTTAATAACAAATTGAAAAAAAAGCAATGTTGTGATTCCTGGAGTTCTGATAGTTGATGTTATTATTCCTTTTGGCCTGCCTCAAAATAATACCAATGGCTGTACTAAAAGCTCCAAGGACTAAAAAAAATGCTATTATTGTATTAATTAATTAATTAATTTATATTAATAGTTTAAAGCCTGTTTACAAAGCTCAGTAGCTGAAGCTGAAATTTATACACACACACAAGAATGAGTCAGAGCAGTGAGTTACAGTATCCTTCTCTCTAAATCCCTCTGAACTCCGTTGTCTGAGGTTTCGATGATACACAATAGCACCTGAAAGCAAATAACTTCAGCTGTGCTGTCTATTTCAAAAACAAACAGTGCTTGTCCTTTATCATGATTTATTTGTAAATCAAAGTTTGTGTATACATCATTAAAGTGTATATAAAGCCAAAACGTGTCCTCACTGGGAAGGTTGACCTTCACAATTTGTCCTAATGACCATTGTCTCAAGTACAGAAGGCCAACATTTTTGAATAGTCACAAGAAGTGAAGGGAAATCTCTTTTCAGGGACACAGAAAAAAAAATGGACAGGGCTTTAATAATTTCCCGTTCTAATGAAAAAGGTTTGTCTTTACATACACTTAAAATTAAAAACATACAAGCATAAAAGAGAGTGGTTGTAAAGGCTGAAGGTTTTTTTTACCTTCAGGCATTCTATGCATGAAGGTAAAAAACCTTCTGTGTGTAGCAATGCCCCCAGCCCTCTCAATACTTACCTGATCCCCATCGCGATCCAGTGATGTGAATGACAGCCTCGGCTGTCCCAGGTCTCTGTCCTCTCAATGGCTGAGACAGCAAGTGGGAGCCATTGGCTTCTGCTGCTGTCAATCACAGCCAGCCAGCCAATGAGGAGAGAGAGAGGGGCAGGGCCAAGCCACTGCTTCGTCTGTGAATGGACACACAGAGCAGCGGGTGATCCCATAGCTATCTGCTTGCTGGGGGGCACCCGACAGACAGGAGGAGCCAGGAGAGCCTGCGGGGGGACTTGAGAAGAGGAGGATCCAGGCTGCTCTGTGCAAAACCACTGCACATAGTAGATAAGTATAGCATGTTTGTTATTTTAGAAAAATAAAAAATGAACCTTTAGAATCGCTTTAACATTTCATTATGAAATAAAAAAGCATCAACAAAGAAAATTGTTCATGGTTAAACACACAAAGACATGATTATACACACACAACTTCAAAATAAACTAGATCAGACACTCAGATGCTCACACAGTAGGAGTGTATGTGCCCACAGAATTATACATGTCTATCAAGAGGTTGCTGCAAAATTAATAAAACAGATAAAAGCTGTGATTCCTCCACAAAATACATGTCAGGTATGGATAAGTGGACAGCAAAGTCTCAGTCTTTTTTCTTCATTTGACATAGTTTATAAATACCTGGGAGAGTGTCAGTTTGTAATAATCCCTTAAATTAGGCAAAACTGAAAGCTCCGATGTAACCCCGGAACCCCCAAGGGATACAACAAACCAAAAAGAGATTGGTCTTATTGGCATTGACCCAAAACCCGACATCTTGATTGGACTGAGTGTTTAACTTTGTGAGATATGAGACCAAACTCCCAAACAACTAGACATCCACTTTATCAACTGGCCCATCAAAACTCATTTAGGCATGCATAGTAATGTATGGATCATGCAGAAGCAATAATAAACCATAAAAAAAAATCAGAATCCAGTTTAAGTCAACATGTAGAAATCACATCCAGTTAGCAAACAGCTGTTTGGAAATCTGACACACATGGAACTATCAGATCTTGAAATTGGACAGTGTAAAGTTAGCATAACTGAAAAATAAGTTAAAATAAGCTATATATAAAATGTAACATGCTAATAATTATCAGACATATAGACTCATCAGAACAGTATAATGTATTTTTAAAGTGTTACTAAACCCACAACAGTAAAATCAGTCTGTATATGCAGTAAAGTGTGCTTGTTATACTCACTGTGGAATCTAAGAGGTTAATCCTCCTCATTGTGTAAAAAAGGATGTTTGATCCTGTCTTCTCTGATCCTCCCCTTCTTCTACTGTCCCCAATCCACCTTCTGATAGTACAGAGCTCTAGGAGTCATGTTGCACATGCTCAGCTTGGTGTGTATTGCTAGAGTTTTTTTTTCTTTGAAGGGTGCATGTGATCAGCACAGGGCTAGTCAGCACTATCCAGACAGAGGGTCGAGGGTCATGCAGCCTCATAGGATAGTAGGAGCAAAATGAAAACTCCTCCTTCAAGCTTTAACCAGTACTCAGCTGCACACTGATAGAAGTCACAAGATTGCTATATACCGCTGATGAGAAAAGGTATTTAGCAGTTTATATTTACTAAAATAAATGCATGTCCATGTTCTGTGTACTGTGGGAGACCAGATATAGTGAATGCAGGGTCCTGGGTTTAGTAACACTTTAAATTGACCAAAAAGCTTTTAGCATTTATAGCAGCTCCAGTTTCACATTTCAGAGCTCAGATGCTGCTGCAAGAGAGCACACCACGCGTGCAAGTGGGTTAGAGCAAGGGAAACACTGACGCCTGTGATACTGAGGGTGAGTGTTCAACAGCTGCAGCATCCTAGCAACAGAACAGCATAGGGAAAAGATATCTAGAGAGGTTTTTTGGCCAGGCTTCAGAGGATGCAAATGGCCTACAGGTATGGCAATTATAATAATCAATGTATTTAAAAGCTGCACAGTTTTTCTTCACCTACTGGAGCCCCTTGCCGATTTTCTTTCAAAAATGAACTAATCTTTTAAGGAGAGGGAACAGTCTGACACCAAGGATGGAACTTTGTATGTCAGGACTCAGATCTGAACCTGCAATCCCTGCTGTGTCCGGCAGTATCTGTCCTTGCTGAGCCACCTGAGGTGCTGGACAGCTCCCTGCCTGCTGAGTTCTCAGGACAATCTTGCCTTGTCTCTTGTTTCTAGGGAGCCTTGAACATTTTGCTCCTCCCAGGAACTTCCTGATTTGTGAAAGTGAAACCTCACCCAAAAGGGAAGTTATGCCTGTTTGCATCCTCCTCCCCTCCACTGCCATATTTGGCACTTTTTTTTTGAGTAGGGAGGGAGCAGGTACCTGGTTTTGACAGGTGCCTGCTCCCACTTCAGGGTGAGATCATCATGGCGATCTGTGAGGAAGGTCTCCTTCCTCCCGCAACCTTCTGGGACAAAGTGCTCTGCTCACACATGCGCAATAGGAAACTAGCTGTGAAGCCGGAAGGCATATCTCTCGGTTTACCTTACCTAAGGTGCTAGCGCCTGCACCCAAAGAATCAGCTCTGGTGAGGGCTTCGCTGGAGCCCTGGACAGGTACTGGTGAACAAAAGCAAAACAGGGCGCACTCTTTTTGTTCATTAACATAGTAAACCAACAATTTATTATGAAGCATAAAAATGCATACTCACAAACTAAAGGGGGATAAAACAGACAAGAAGAGTCCATAATGACAGTCCAAAGTGACGATAGACCCTTAGTGAGGTAGGCTAATGCATTTAGGGAGATGAACTCCCTTCATCAGAATTTTCTATATAATAAAAGTACTGTAACTGCTGACTTTTAATTCTTCGGGGGGAGACTAGAGCTCTGCTTTAAGCCCCTGATTTAAGCCATGTCTCTGCACTTCCTGTTTGCCAGATTATTGTGCTCTCTTCAGCCAATATTATGTACCTGTCACTATTGCTGCCATCCATATTTTTCGCTACCACTCATTACTGACCTTTGTTTACTAGGCTTCTGCTTGATCCCAATCTGTAACCACTTGTTACCAACTTTTGGATAGTTTACTGACAACGCTTCTGCCTGCTACAGCTGTTTCTGGACTCCAGTTTGCTCACCTCATGGTGGGGCTATCCTGAGGACTGTGACCTGGTAATAACATGCAGCAAAACCCATCTCCACCATCAAGAGCTTTGTGTATACCAGTTAGTGCTTAGACCCCACACCTCGGGTGAGCTCGCATCATCGTCCAGGGTGACTTGCTTGTATACCTATCCTACTGGTCAGTGGAAGCCTCTCTATTGCTGTAGCTATTGGTCTCCAAGCCTGACCCCTGATCATAACAATGTAATTAGAACATGGTGGTTCCACAACTTTTACACTTCCCATCCTGTTCTTGGATAAACAACATCTACACATTCTGTGGTAACTGGATTAAGGTGTCTGTGCTACCTGTGTGAATATAAATTCTGAGGTATCTTCTTCACACTCATTGGAAGTGGAGATGTAGGTAGAAAAAAAAGGTCAAACATCTGTAAAACTGGCGTTTTACAGCTGCAGCATGTATGAAGCCCAACATTAAAACAACTCCAGCTGAATATGGCTACCTGTTACTAGCTAAACCATGACTCATCATTAAATGAGAACCTTCACAGACATCTATTTCTGGATGTATACTTGCTTAGATTCATTCAAAGAATACTAGTGGCCATAGGAGGACTTTCCTGTTACTTGCCAATATCCTGTTACGTGCAAATATAAAGTGTAAATGCTAAAAAAAAAAACTTCCACCACAATAGTAACTCATAATATGCAAATCACTGTGGAAGAATGACATAGATATAGTGTATGATTTTTTTAAATTTATTTCAGGTACTTATATAGCAATGTCAATTTATGCAGCACTTTACACATATATATTGAACATTCACATCAGTCCCTAACCCTCAAGGGGTGTACAATCTAAGGTCCCTAACTTACATTCATACATACACATATTAGGGCCAATTTAGACAGGATCCAATTAACCTACCAGCCTGTCTTTGGAGTGTGGGAGGAAGCTGTAGCACCCAAAGGAAACCCATGCAAGTACAGGGAGAACATGCAAACTGCATGCAGCAGGCACCATGGTCGGGAATCGAACCCATGACCCATTTACTGCAAGGCAGACGTGCTAACCACTAAGCCACTGTGCCGCCCATACAGTTTATATTAAGATCCTTTAAAGGCTCTCATCATTTCATTTATTGATTGGGACTTGGTGATTTTAGGGTTGATTTTAGGTGGTTTTAAAGTTGGTTTCCTTCAGGTTTTCTAGTTTTCTTAACACTTACTAACTAGCTTCTACTATTAGTACAACACTGCACAAAAGGACTGTAAACTCCTTCAAGGGCAACATCTGATACAAATAGTTATCTGTACTCTGCAACTTCAAAATATGTCTGCACTAAATATGTCCGAACTAACAGTCCTGTGGATGGAGAATTAAAAAGAAAAACTATAGCATTTCTTTGTGAGCTATAAAACCAGTTTTGTAATTTCCTGGAGAAAAGCCTTAGAGAACTGTATAAAGGTAATTATTATCATAACATAGTCCACTGTGTTTATATTCTTCTTTAAGAATTATATGTTCAACTGGAGGTAACATGGCACCTTTAAATCATGCTTCAAAATGTGTGAAGTATATTGGTTCAGCTTGGCATAGATGTTACATTCTAATTCTTAACTACATTTATCCAAAATCATCTAAAATAGATCTTTTTTGGTACCCTGACGTATTTCAGAACATTTATCTTGATTAAGCTTAAAGTGCTATATACCTTTCCCATTCCTCATCCTGTCATTATGTAACTCTTTTTTATATCTTCCTCTAAATTCCACCTATTGTATTACTTGGCATTGTCTGCCGAGCTAGACATTGCTCTCAATCTGTTTCTCAACACAATTTATGTACATACTGAAGAACGATGAGCTTAATTCTCCTTCCAGTTGAGCTCCACAAGGGATACTAAATTGTGATGAATACGTATCATTAACTACTACTTATTTTTTGCCTCGGCTATAAACAAAGATGAGTTCTTCTATAATATTCTTCCTAACAAATTGCTAAATTAATTTCAAGAGATTTGTTTTTTTTATTTGCAAAGAAAATGTATAAATGAAATGCCTGGCTTAGCCTCATGTATTACCCAATGTTCCTTAGTGGTTACTTAGCCTAGACTTTTTTTTCTCTATATGGCGTTTTAATTTTCATTTAGGATATGCTTCAAACTATTTACCATTAATCAAAATTGAAAAGTACATTAAAAAAATAAAATAAAATCACACAGGAAATAGCATATGTCTATTAGTGCAAGATACAAGGTTACAAGAACATAAGTCAGATACAATGATGGCCATGTAACTAATAATACAGGTCATAACCGCATGCTTTAATGCATATTTGTGGAAACTACTCTATCAAAAATGATATTGTTCTCTGTATTTTACAAGAACACTTACTAGTACTAGCAAGACAGAACAATATAACTGGGGATATGAACAACACTAGCACAAAGCAGGTCATAAATAATAAGATGGCCAAAGCAAAGCATGCCATGTAATAACTGGATAGATTGATAACAAGATATCAACTCTACATCAACTCTAAAATCTAGATATATCCTTTTTTCCCTGCGTATCTGGTCTCCATGCATGCTGTAATAATGTCCCTTGCAAAACAGTGTGGAGATGTTAATTTCTTAATTAAGTTTTTGAAAGCAGATCTCAAACTCTTTTTAAGGGAGGGCAACCCATGCTACTATACAGTAGTGCAGGTGAGTTTTGTATTTCATTTACCACATAGTAAGCAACTGTGTACATTATAACTACTATATTACTGATTTATACAGTGCAATAAGTTGCCATAGAGATGTACAAGGAACACCGAAGGGTAATATTGATGGTAATACAAATATAAGCACAAATATAAATGCAGTGTTAATATTTGTTTATATATATATATATATATATATATATATATATAGTGTTTGTGATACGTCTATGCAGCAATAACAAAGCACAGAGAAGACAAAGCCCAGCCAGTACAAATGTACACTGTAAAACAATCAGGAACATGTTGATGTAGTTTAACTCACACTTTTCTTTTCCAGAATAATGATTCTTGCAAATACACATCTTCTGGCTTACATTTGCAAGTTTGTACTGAATTCCTGAGAAAAATAGCACATCTACATCACACTCTATATAATGTCATCATGTGTGACAACAATGCTATATAAAACTCCAACTTTCACAATGGTCAGCATTATTAAGACTTTAACTATATATTTCATTATGAAAAGAACGCATTTTAGGCAGTTATACCTTGCACTATTGTTTTTTTTGGAGAACAATTTTTTTGGCAACAGGTAACATGTGTACATAAACATACAAAAAAAACCCCTCATACTTACAACAATAATACAAAACTAGAAAAGCTACAATTTCTGGGGAAATTGTGTGAAGTGTTCTTGCCTCCACCAGTAGTCTACAACTGGAGAGGGCGGAGTAACTGGGTGGAGTGGCTTGAGTAACTGTTGTGTGGTTGGAGTGGCTGGAGTAACTGTGAAAAGGTTGGACTGGGCAGAGTAACTTTATGGAGTGGGCAGAGAAACTGTGTGGAGTGTTTGGAGTGAGAAAAGATAGTAAACATTACACTAACCAATTGATTGACCAAATTTAAAAAGTGCACATGGCAAGCTTGATAGAGTGAGAAATGCGGTTAAAAACAAACTGCTCTAACTTGCTCACTTCACTGGCAGTTGCCATCTTCAAATGGCTGTAGTTTATAAATTATAAATCCTACACTGAAGAGCTGTATATTGTGAGAATCACAAGACCCAGACCTACATTTGATGCATAGTATGTCTCTGAAATATTAAAAATGAAGGCGCAGTTGGAGTTTAGAAATTGCCCTTCAAATTTGAGGTGGCTAGAGTGGAGTTTCAATGAATGTCAATGGGCGGTGTGAGTTGCAAACAAATGGTCATATTGTTAAAACTATCAGGACTATGGCTTAGCCTTGGACATTTTTAGTGGCAGCAGGGATAGCTGAACATTTTGATATAAGGTTTGTGTAGGTGGGCTTGAAAATGAGGGAGTGATGGCAGTTTAGAAATCATGTCCTGATTTTTCAGCTCACACTCTAGCTTTTGTCAGCTCCCACTCTAGTTTTGAACATTCCGCCATTCCTTCCTATGGGACCAATTTCACCACAAAAACGCTGATATTTTGTGAACCATTCGGCGAAACATTCCACAAAGTAATAGCACACCAATCGGGAACAATCCGCACGTTTCGGTATATTACTATCTATGTAGTGTAAAAACTGTGGGAGGAGTTAGGGTGGTCAATTTGGCTATAATAAGAAGAATATATATGTGAGATAACAGTAAGTGGTCTTGCCATGCAAGAACACTTAATTATAGAAAAAAATGAAAGGTCAAGGTCACTGTATTAAGAAAAAAATGTTCCCTATCTCCAAGCCTGACATAATGATTTTGAGGAAATAACAGCAGAAAAGAAATGACCAAAAAGAGATTCAAGGGTATTACATTGTTGGTAAGGTTGAATAAAGACAGGTCCATCCAGTTCAACCTGTATTTGTATGTGTGTATGCATGTTACTAACAATTGCCGTATCCTCGTATGATGTAAAACTAATTTTTTTTTTTAGGTTAACTATGCTCTCAGCTGATACCACTAACTGCAGAAGGGAGCTTGCAGTTTAAAGCGGTTTCAAGCTTTCCCTACACAAAGAAAAAAAAACTCTCTGCAAGGTAAAATTATAATGTGCTAGCATGCATCACATACTAGCACATTATCAGAGACTTACCCCAAAACGAAGCCCTCCAGTGGCACATTGTCACTGCTGACAGGGCTTCCTTCTTCACTTGGTCTTCCTTCCGGGCTTGCAGACTCCAGCCATGTAGGGTTGCCACCTCATCCCTTTAAAACCGAACACATATGAATTACACAGGTTCTGGGGCTAATTGAATGCAGATAAGGCACCAAGTGAGTTTAATTATCACCTTAATCAGCCACAGAACCTGTGTAATTAATATGTGCTCGGGTTTACAGGGATGAGATGGCAACCCTACAGCCGTGTGAATAGCCAAGTTACGATGACATCCTTCCCGCACATGCGTGCTGGAGTCACGGCCATGGCACAGAGCTCTGATGTCCCTTTAGAGCGTATGCGCCGGGACATCACACATCACGGCTGCTGCTCACACAGGAATATCTCCTAAACTGTGTACATTTAGGAGATACTCTTTTTACCTACAGGTAGGCTTTAGGCCTGGTTCACTCCAGTGCATTGTGCTTTTTGTTCCTTTTGCAGTGCTCTTTGCAGTGCATATTTGCATTTCTGCACGCACGTTTTGCATTTTTGCCGCATTTTGCATTTTTTCAGCTTTTTTTTGTTAAAGGGGACATTTTTTGGTTGCTGGGCAGAATAAAAACGCAAAACTCAGCAAAAATGCACTACATGTGTTTCAGCAGCTTCTCGATCTAACTCTATTGTAACAAAAATCCTGCTTTTTGTATCTAAAAAAGTCCTTGAACCTTTCCAAAAACGCAGAAGCTAAAAAAAGCATAGAGGGGAACATGTCCTATAGGAAACCATGTTTAATGGACTGTAGTGCGTTTCTGCGAAAAGTACTACAAATGCATTGGTGTGAACCAGGCCTTAAAGTGGTTGTAAAGGCTTCAGGTTTTTTACCTTTATGCATTCTGTGCATGAAGGCAAAAAACCTTCTGTGTGTAGCAGTTCCCCCAGCACCCCCTAACACACCATCCATGAGAACCTCGGCTGTCCTGAGTCTCTGCCTTCTCATTGGCTCAGACAGCAGCACAAGCCATTTGCTCCCGCTACTGTCAATCGCAGCCAGTGAGCTAATGAGGAGACCAATGGGGCGGGGCTGAGCCACGGCTCCATATGTGAATGGACACATGCTTGCTATGGGGGCACCCGACAGGAAGGAGGAGCCAGGAGACCCGACAGGGTCAAAACCACTGCACAAAACAGGTAAGCATAATATGTTTGTTATTTTTTTTTTTTAAACTGAACCTTTAGTATCGCTTTAATATTTATTTATTTATTTCAGGTACTTATATAGCGCCGTCAATTTACACAGTGCTTTACATACATATATTGTACATTCACATCAGTCCCTAACCCTCAAGGGAATGTAAGCCTACTTGTAGGTAAAAACTATCATAAAAGAGTTTACTACCACTTTGTGCTGAAACGGCTTCTTGGCCAACTTCATGTTGTGGCCACGAGCCTTTTTAACAACTTCTCCACCACCCTATAGCAGAAATACTATTGCGGCAGGGCTGCGCAAAATCACATATACATATATATATATATATACGATTTGCATTTCTGAGGGTATGTGCGCCGCCCTATCTGCTCTGCCCTTGGCGGCTACAGATATCAATCACCAGGTCCCAGCCAGAGATTCCCCGCTGGATCGCCGAGTTACACTGACAGGGGAGAGACCTGTGTGTAAACAACACAGGTCTCTCTCCTGCCAGCAGTAACATGCTGCGGTTTATTTCTCTGCACAGCATGTCTCTGTAGTAAAACACACACAGCACACAGTTCACCCTTTGATCACCCCAGATGTTAACCCCTTCCTGCCCAGTTTCATTAGTACAGTGTCAGTGCTTTTTATTAGCACTGATCACTGTATTAGTGTCATTAGGATTACAGTGGCAGTTAGTTCTCCCCCAGTGTCAGAATGCCCGCCGCAGTCCCGCAGTATAAAAAATTCTAAAAATTCCAGTATATATACTGCCATTTGAAGACACTATAATTTTCACATAAACCAATTAAATTACATGTAAATGTAATTTAGCAGAATACATTTTGGCCTAAATTTATGGCGAAATTTGATTTTTAAAAATTTTCACTGGATGTTCTATAGTCTTTTTTTGTTTATAGTGCAAATAATAGAAAACACACAGGTGATCAAATACCACTGAAAGAAAGCTCTATTTGTGGGAAAAAAGGACATACATTTAATTTATATACAGTGTTGCATGGCTGCGCAATTGTCAGTTAAAGTAACGCAGCGCCACGTCACAAAAAAAAAAATGGCCTGGTCAGGAAGGGGGGTAAATCCTCTTGAGGGCAAGAGAATAAGAATCCTTAGATTAAGCTGTATAGTGTTAATACTACAGTCTGCATTCATAATATGGGATATGATATGATTATACACATTTAAGTGTTTATTTTCCAAGCAGAATAAGTTTAACTTAGGGCCTCAAATAATTAAATATATAATCAAATAGCTCCCAAATTTTCAAAAAAAGTATAAAGTACCCAATTGCTGCCGCTCAACAATAAGTGCTAAAATAGATACTAAAAAAGTTATCTTTATAGTTATCTTTACATCTATAGGTTATCAGCACTGCAATCATTTGTATTAGTTCAAACAACCATACATTTCACATAAATAAAACTATAAATTCCCATAAAACTAAAATTATCATCGCTTGTGATTGTGCACATGGTATCAAAAACAGTCTCTATACACAATGGGGGGATTTACTAAAAGTGGTGCACATAAAATCTGTATAGCTTTGAATAGTAACCAAACAGTTTAAAGGTGTCATTGTCAAAGCTTAATTAAACAAGCTCGAAGCTGATTGGTAACTATACACAGCTGCACCACATTTTGTGTGCACCAGTTTTAGTAAATCACCCCCCAATGAATCCATACAAAAGTCCTTCATTTTATCCACTACTCTTGTATGTGACTCTTCAAACATCACAATGTGTCCAACATCTGTGCTAGTTCCAAACTCACCAGTTGCATCACCCTAGGTTTACTTTGGTTCACATCAGCGACGGACTGACAACTCATGGGGCCCCCGGGCAATAGGGGATCATGGGGCCCCTGTGTCCTTGCCCAAACTCAAAAAAGCCTATGAAAAAGGTACCAGGGGCATCTCATGGGGCCCCCTACTGATCCCAGGCCCTCGGCAGTGCCCGATTTTCCAAATGGTCAGTCCGCCCCTGGTTCACATACTCTTCATGGATATTTTCCTCCCTTATTCTGTTGCTTCCTAAGTTTCTGTGCCGAGAGTACACTCAAAGCACACCTCCCAAAACAAAGACTGAGCTGTCCCATTATTGATCGGTAGTCGGCGAAACCGCCTCCTGATTATGAGGCCACAGTGACAGCCAATCACAGTGTTCAAATGATTGCCGATCCTCCCCACCCCCTGGGTGTACAAACCCTATTATAGGGACGCTGGGGTGGGTGAGAAGGTTTTTTCAGGTAATGTATAAAAAACATATAATGCTCCAGATATTGTTATATAATTAAAACTGCTTTAATTAAAAGCAAAAACAAACCACTAACAAAAGCATTGACATTTTCAGAAGCAACAATCTGCATCAATATATACAGCATAAGTAAATGAGGATCCTACGCCATTGTATATTTCACCACTTTTCTGCTCCGGGCGTATCTCGCCTGAACAACTTTCATTTATTTTTATTTCACTCTGCCAGCTTCATAGTCCTGAAGCAACTGAAGCACAGAGGAAAATTTTAACCACTTGTCAACCGGGATAATTTTTTTATTTTTCGGACGTGTGTTAAAATTAGCATTTTCTTCTCAAAAATACCTTAAACGCTTACACCTTGGTCACATCAAACCCAACTTTGAAATACTGTGACTTATTGTGAAGTCGCACGATTTCAAACTCGGATGACATGCTGATTTCAGGTGCGATTTGCAAGACATCTGATACAGATGTCTATGCAAATCGTACCAAAAGTAGTGCATGTACTACTTTAGAAATCGGTGCGGCTCCGACCAAGTCGGAACCACACCGATATGACCGCTGTAATTGCGAACAATAGTGTGCGACTTGGCATGCGATTTGCAAGCCGCATGGCATGCAAATCGCATGCCAATTCGCACCCAGTGTAACCGGGGACTTAATTATATATTTTCCGAAAGGAAAGGCCCTACTGAGTGAAATGGTGGCAGCTGCATTTTTTATGTGCCATGATATTTGAGCAATTCAGATTTATGTTTCAGGAAACAAAAATACACTAAAATGACTTTTAGTGCAAATAAACACAATCTAATACACATGTTTTTGCTAAAATATAAAAGATGGGGTTGTGTTGAGTAAAGAGATACCAAACATGTCAAGCCTTAAAAATAGCGTGCACCTGTGAAATCGTAAAAACTATGGTACCCAAAATTCTTGTTGGGTGATCCTTCAAAACCCTTTACAGGTCATCATTTTAAAGTTAACCATGATTATGACCAACCAATTATGATCCTAGAATTTTTACGCTCACTCTGACAAGTCTTTCGAGGCGATAACTTACACGTGTAGCGCAATTAATGCTTACATACACGTGTGAGTCCTACTCTTCAGTTTGCACTGTGGTATGTACAGGGATGAGGGGGGTGCTTTAACATTTTTTTTAAATTTTACTTTATTACAACTTAAACCAAAGAGGATAAAACTTGAATGCATAAATCCTTAAATCAGGACTGAAAGCTAAGCCCTTTTAATGTATAAGTCACCGTCTCGCCAATTGGCAGGGTACTTGATTACAACTTATTTTTTCACTTAACTATATCACTATCACAAGGGGCCCAACAAGCCCCCTATGTGATAGCATGGGCAAATGACAGGTCCTCTTTATGGAGATTTTGGGAGTTTATTAGACCTTTGGAGCCCTGTAAAAGTGATAGGGCAGCTCTAGACTGCCTGGATCACTTTTGCCTCAAAACTCCTCACCAGCTGTAAAGATCGATATCAAGCTACAGTAGCAACCATGGCTTGTTTTACCCCTTCTTTCCCATGCCTTTTATAAACTTGCCTTGGTAACAAAGGGGTTAAAGCATAATGCTGTGCTTTTCAAATATACCATTTTTTAAAATAGCAGTACAGCCATACTGCTGCTTTTTAAGTGACCCCCTTTGTGTTTATATGCTAACATACAATACATTAATAGCTTTGATTCACAAAGCTTTAGCTCAAAGATAAGGATCTTATTTTCATCAATTTTCAAATCTCATTGGACTCAATAAAAAACTCACATTTTTTGACAATAAGGATTCTTATCTTGGTGTGTTGCTCTGCAAATTGAGCCTATTGAAAAATGTTTTCCTTTTTGTAGGTAAAAAAAAAAAAAAAAATCTTGGGAGACATATGTAAAACATGGCTTTTCTTCTACTGCAATATATTTTTTAACGCATACAAAGGAACACATAGACCAAAATGTAAAAATGGTACATTTCATTTGCCCTGTCTATAAACATATTATATAAGAAATAATTTTTATGATACAAAAAAAATATTTTTACACAGTTTTTTTTTAAAGCTCAGGATCCAAAGACACACTAAATGACTCTTGGCAATTATTGTAGGACATTAGCAAGCTCATATTATTACCATAGCTTTTACAATTCATGTGTACAAGATCTATCTTAAATTAACTTTCTGTGTTGTTCCTTCGTGTTTATGAACAGTATTATTTCTGCTATGTTTCACTGTAAGCATTATTTTAAAAAAAGATTTAAATAAAGAATGTTAAAAAAAAAGTAGGATATTAGCTGTCCACTGATATTCTCATTGAGAAGTGGATAACCAAGCGCTACTGCTTTCACTTAAAGGATTTGATTCAAAACTATACTCTGTTCTTTAATGGAACCTAAATTAACCTCATCAGTGGTGCTCCCATCTGGCCGTTTATGTGGATGAGCTGGAAGGAAGCACTGCTGCTGCGGGTGGACGTTTCTAAATGTCCCCCTGCATCTGCTGCCTGTGTGTGCTCCCTGGGAACATGGATCCCTGTACCAGGCTGCTGTGGGCAGTCCCAGTGCCATGTGATCAGTGATTGGACAATCAGTGATCACATGCACAGCAGATGTCATTTCCTGGCATCATTGTTTACTACTGTGAGTTCTGTGATCGATCACAGAGATCACATAGTACAAGGCCATTCACAGCAGCCTTGTACCATGTGATAAGCTGTGCCCAATGACAGCTCTCACAGTATTTCTCAATGGCTGCATGATTGCAGCCAGAGAGACTGAGAAATGATGAGCATGGCTGTAAAAGCAATCACAGTGTAAAAAAGACAAAAAAATGGTGACTATGGTTACACGTGATGCTAGTGTGGCAGTATGTAAAAAAATAAATAAATACATAGATAAATACAAATGTATAGAGATAAAAACCATACTCACAAACAGTGAATACAATTCAGCATGTCTAGCCACTGACTAGGGCTCTCACTGACCTGTCATCCCAGAGCATCAAACAGAGTGCAGTGCAGAGAAACTACTTGTAAAGCTGTAGGTGTAGTAGGGAGCAAGAGCCACATAAGCCAATTCCTCCTCTGTAGTGTTGGCTGCTGTCCCATGCAGAGTGATAGCAAATACACTTTAGCTCTTATCCCAGTTAGTGGTCTCCAGAGTGGTGCCAGCAGAAGGAAAGAAGAGATCTTCCGCTCAGTGTGAAGGAATCCACTGGGCATAATAGCACAGGGCTGCTTTCACACTGATGTGCTGCGATTTACCCACATCACAGGTGCAGTGCAGTGTACCTGCAGCTTTCTTGCTGGTTTGCTATGGCTAGCCATAGACGTCTATTATATCCTGTGGGTTTTTATATCCTATGGATTTGCTGCACTTTCTGAAAGTGCACCAAAACTCATAAATGCAGGAATTTTGGTGGGCTTTCAGAAAGTGCACCACACCTGTGGGGTATAATAGAAGTCTATGGCAAAACGCAGCAAACCCAGGAAAGTCACAGATGCACTGCGCTGCATACACAATGCAGGCAAACTGCAGCACATCAGTGTGAAAGCAGCCTTAGAGCTGTGTTCAGAACAGTATTATTATTATTATTATTATTATACAGTATTTATATAGCGCTAAAAGGTTTGCTCAGCGCTGTACATTATAGTGGGGGACAGAACATGAGACAATACAGTAACAAAACAAAACACGAGGGGGTCAAGGGCCCTGCTCTTTCGAGCTTACAATCTAGGAGGGAGGGGATAGTGGTACAGGAGGAAGTGGCTCTGGGGGATGGAGTGGTAGGAGGAGTGGAGGAAATCGACTGTTAGGTGAGGGCGGGGTAGGCTTCCCTGAAGAGATGGGTTTTCAGGGTGCGCCTAACGGTGAGGAGGGTAGGTGACAGTCTGATGGATTGGGGTAGTGAGTTCCAGAGGATGGGGGAAGTCCTGGAGAAGTCCTGCAGTCGGGCGTGGGAGGTGAAGACCAGGGAGCTAGAAAGTAGGAGGTCTTGTGAGGAGCGAAGAGTACGGGTTGGGTGGTATTTGGGTATCAGGTCGGTGAGGTAGTTTGGGGCAGCATTATGAATGGCTTTGTATGTCAGTGTTAGTAGTTTGAATTTAATGCGTTGGGCAATCGGAAGCCAGTGGAGGGAATGACAGAGGGGGGTGGCAGAAACGGAGCGGTTGGTAAGGTGGATGAGTCTGGCTGCTGAGTTCAGGATAGACTGAAGCAGGGATAGTCTGTGATGAGGTAAGCCAGTGAGAAGGGAGTTGCAGTAGTCCAGACGTGAGATAATAAGGGAGTGAACGAGTTGTTTAGTAGTGTCCGGGGTTAGGAACGAACGTATTTTGGAAATGTTGCAGAGGTGGAGCCTGCATGAGTTTGCCAATGATTGGACATGGGGTTGGAGAGACAGGTTTGAGTCTAGAGTGACACCTAGGACTTTGGCTTGCGGGGTGGGACTGATGGTGGTGTTGGTCGTGATGGAGAGGGTGGGGCATGGGCTGGGGGGAAAATCAGGAGCTCGGTTTTGGAAAGGTTCAATTTGAGGAAATGGAGCGACATCTAGTCTGATATGTCGTTCAGTAGGTGGGTGATACGGGCGGAGACTGAAGGTGTGAGGGGAGGGGCGGAGAGGTAAATTTGCGTGTCATTGGCGTAGAGGTGATAGTTGAAGCCGTGGGAGTGTATCAGTTTGCCGAGGGAGGAGGTGTAGATGGAGAAGAGAAGGGGCCCGAGGACAGAGCCTTGGGGGACCCCAACAGAGAGGGGGAGAGAGGGGGAGGTGGTAGCGTTATAGGTAAGGGTTCATTTACATTTGCAGTTTCAAGGGGTGGTATAACCTCATAGTTAGGACACGCATTTACCATCCCCGCCCTTACCAAACCCCCTTTAGCTGCAGTGGCCAGAGATGTACACATTTAGCAGCCGCAGCAGGAGTTATACACCCTGTCATGGATGGTGGGTGTAGCAGTACCTGTTCTTGTCAGGTCCAGTAGGGGTGCTCCCATCATTTTTGTCTTTTGGGGAGAATGGCTGGCTGTATAGTACCCCTGCTGGTATGATGAGGGCTCTGAAGGCTAGTACCGGCTGGAACAGTCAGCTGGGGTATGGGAGTAATTGCCCTGGGAAAACTGGATGGGCCCAGTTCCTCATGATTTGAATGAGTCTACCTTGTTTGGCAAGGGGCCGGGGAGGCAGAAAATCTGTGTCCCTGTGTTTCCTGGGAGTGGTTGCCCCAGGGGTGCTCCTAGTAACACTTGGGGGTGGGATCCCAATGTGTGAAAAGTGCACATGGTCACAGTTCTAAACATTTTTTCTGCACTGAGCCTTTTAGGGCTAGGCCTTTTGGCTAAGTTCAGGGCAATTTTTTGCTAAGGGCCTCAGGGCCTAGCCAGTGCACAATTTCACAACCACATCTATTTATTTTTCTCCACGTGTTTGTCACCTTTCACTTATGTGTGTGGTTTTTTCCTCACTGAATGGAGGGTGTGGGTCCTTGGGCCTCTAGGGGGAGGATGTGTGGCCCTTAGGTTCCTTCCTCCCCCGATCCTTGGGGGGGGTCTCTCTTCGGGAGAGCCCCACGACTAAGTACTTGGCTTCATCTGGCCACAAGGAAATGGGTCCACCAGGCCTTTTGGCTAGGTGGACCATGTTGGAACCCCTTTGTCCCTGTCAGGAGCCTTGCACCCTGGGGGAACAGGGTAGAGGGCCTACCCCTTTAGGGAGTGGAAAAAAACACACCCCTAAGTGCACTCTTTTGTGTTGGTGTCTTACACGTGCACCTTTTTTGTTCACATACGGGTTTTCATTTTTTTTTCGCACTTCCGCGGACTTTAAAAAAAACCTGCTAAGCATGACCCAATTAAGTGAATGAGGCCGCTCTGCAAGTGCAGTTCAGCACCTTGTGCAGTACAGCAAAGAAAGAGTTGAAGCAGGCAGTGTTGTGTTACTTTCCCACCAACTGCTTTAACCCCTTGCACCCCACAGAAGCATTCAGTTATGGGGAGCATACAGAGTGGCCCCATTTACTTAAATGGGTCATGATTGGCAGGTGTTAGCACCCACCAAAAGCAACAGGGAGTTTAATTCCTGCTGCGGTATGTGCACACCTTCAGCTTCTGCCTCAGCAGCTAAAGGGGGTAGGGATTGGGGGTGGTAAAACCATGACTCAACTCCAGGGTTTTACCACACTCCAAACTTTATGTGTGAACGTGCTCTAAGGGTGCCATTGCAACTAAGGGCTCATTCAGGTACTGCTTCTTCTGAAAAGCAATCTGAGTGTGTTTGACAGGTGGTAAGGAGGTGATATGTTGCCTCACCACCTGATTTAAACCCATGACTGCCATGCAATGCACGCGATTGCGTCATGGTTGTAGGGCAATTAGAGGTTTAAATCTGGTTTGAGGAGGCGACACTGGGTGACACTGTGCCCAGTGATCTTTGACTTCTCCCATGTTGTTCAGGTAGATCTCCACCTCTTTAAGATTACCTACCCCTGCTCTCCTCTCTCCCTGCATTCAGAAGCACAGAGGATGGAACAGGAGCCATTGGCTCCTGCTGCTATCAATCAAAGCCTGTGAGGAGGAAGTGGGGGGAGGAGCCAAGCCACACTCTGTTTGTCAACAGACGCACATAGCCCAGCTCAGGAGCAAGCCCATAGGTGTGCAACATAGGAAGCAGCTTCCTATGGGGGCACATTGAGAAGAAGAGAAGCCTAGAGTGCTGGCGGGGGACCCCGGAAAAGGAGGCTCGAGCCCACTCTGTGAAAGAGCATTGCACAGAATAGGTAAGTATAACATGTTTGTTATTTTAATTAAAAAAAAAAAAGCTTTACAACCACTTTAAAGATTACACATTATGTGTCAAATAATTATAGGATTAATAAACATGTAACTTGCCTTCTCTTAAGCATTATATATTTTGGTGTTTCATTTACCATTGTAAATCACCATTGTAAAAGCTATCTTTTAAAATGTATTCATGAAACATAACGCATGCATCTTCAGACAGAAAATTGAGTGAAGTAGGCTGAGTTTGATGTGAAATAAACGTACTGTATATCTAAATCCTTATACTGGCAATAGATCATGAAGTGTACATACTTTGTTGTGTTTACACACAGAAAAATTATTAAATAAAGAGCAGATTTATAGATGCCCTGAGATAAAATGGATCCTAGTGTACTTGTAAAATATCCATCAAAACTTAATTCAAACTTACAAGCGCCTTGACCTCAGGAACGTTCTTTTCTTAGCAACTGTTGTAATTTAAAGTAAATTATTTTCTTTAGTTACTAAGTTACTGCACGTGGCATTGTTTCACTGAGTTGACTATTTAAAGTGTAGCTAAAGGAAAAACTTTTTTTTTTTTTTTTAGTTTTTGATAGAGTGGAGGTGGATTAGAATACCTGTCAGTTATTGCTGTTTGTGTTCCCTTAAAATGTTACTAAACCCACAATAGTAAAATCATCCTGTATATGCAGTAATGCATACTTGTTATACTCACTGTGGAACCTAAGAGGTTAATCCTCTGCATTGTGTAAAAAGGGCTAGATTGTAAGAGGAGGAAGCAGCAGAGAGAGCCAATCAGTTCAAGTGTTGACAATGAGTATGCTGATAGGAGAAGAAAGCAGAGTGAGAGATGAGCTGCCTTTCCTTCCTCTGCTCAGTCACAGACTAGGACGGTTTCAAGATAGTCTGAATGCCATCAGACTGAGGACATATTTTGGTGAAATAGAAGCACTGAGGATGTGACCTTTTTATTTTATTATTTACTTGGCTATTAATTTGTATCTTTTGCTTTCTTTGACTGCCCGTTCACACCATGTTACTGTGGTAATACATGCTATTTCTTTATGAGCATTGGGGTACCATTCACAATGCACCTTGCAATGGACATGAATTGCAGTGCAGTGCACTGCCAAAAAAAAACAAAAATGCAAAAACACGTTTTGAATGATCCCTAACAAGCTGGTTAGGGCTTGGATTGATGCCAACAATGTAATAGAAAAGTCACTCTGGGTATAGCCACATTGCATATTTAAATGTACTGTCCAGACACAGAACAGCATGGACTGGTCCATCTCTAAGCAACTTTCTGCCTCTGTATCAGAGGTTTACATTATTCCTGTACTGATAGAGGCAAGCATTCAAAAAGTAAAAAAGAAATTGATTTCCTAAACTGGCCATAGATGGCTCATTTTTTATCATTCAGCTGGCAGGCTAAATGAAAAGAAACAAACGGGTTCCTCCATCCACACAAGGGAGTTAAATGGAGGAATTCCTCTACTAGGGCATTTAAAGCAGTATCAAACTGTAATGGAACAGGACCCCGACGTCACTAGGGTATTTCCGTTAGACTCCCGCTTCCCTGTCCTAACACAGATCCCCAGACACCACTGCTGACCACACAAGACTACAAGACACCAGTCTGTATAAACATGGAACACTTTATTTGAAACTCAAACTGGCTTTTTATACACTCAGGGGACAAATCCCCCCTCCCTGCATAATGACACAGGGCGGGGCAATCTATACTTAGCAACAAGAGACACACACCAACAGACAGTCCCATCAGGAGCGCTGCTGGAAACACCCCCCACCAAGCCAATACACAAACACATACATCCCATAATACTTTGCTCCCAAGCAAGACACACAATAGAACAATGGGACCACACGGCAGTAAACAATGAACAACCCCCACACCAATATTAGAACATTTCACCCTGTACCCCTAACAAGCACAGGGTGACTTACACATAATAGGGATATGGGGAGCCGAGAAAGGGGTCTACCCACCCCTCCAAAGGGGGCTGTGTTCCATGGGCCCCCCACCCAAAGTGACTCCCATCACACAAACCCACACAGATGGGGTGATAATCTAATATGAGCCCTAAATGAGCTTTATTGAGGAACATAGCCATGAGATGGGTCAAAAAACCTGACCCAAGCCCAATTATTTTCCCTGACATAAACTGGCACTGGGCCACCTCTCCTTCACTCCTACACAGGAATGGTCATGTGACCACTGCCTTTTTGTTTAGGGAAAAATATGGGACACAAAGCACAGTGAGACACCTGGATTACGCATACACATCCATCTTGAACATCTAAAGGCTAATCAGCAATGGTTTTATAGATTAGCCTTAAGGCTCCATTCACACTTGTGTGACTTCTCATGCGACTTTGAACATCAAAGTCATGTGACAAGTCGCTGCCCATTTTTTCCAATGGCACCTATTCAAATCGGTGGCAGCAACTTTGAAAAGGTGCCTGCACTACTTTGATGACTTTTGACGCAACTTTGATCCAGAAAGTATAGAGTCAAATCAAAGTTGTGCTCCAAAGTCATATTGGAAATCGTGCAACTTTGGAGTCACGCAAGTGTTAATGGAGTCTAGGGGGTGAATTTACCTGTCACCAGATTACTGTAATAAATTCAACTGGCATGATCCTGCTAATCTAGTTTCTATAGGTTAGTGCAGTGTTTCTCAAATTTTAGTCAAGGCACCCTCTAAAATTATGAACAGTCCCAAGGCACCCGTTAAAATTATGGACAGTCTTGAGGCACCCCGTTCTAAAATGTAAAAAACTATTCTAATAGTTTTATATAACACAGCAACATCCACACATGTAAGACACCCAACGTTAGATGTAATTTATTCTTTGAAAGCAAATACACGTTTTCACACTGGTACTAAGTAGTATTCCAGTGTTTCTCTTCTCCCTCAGTTTTTCTCTATCACTGAGCTAATGTGACCCCAGTACTGATCGAGAAGGGCAGGGGCGGTCAAACAAGGATGCTGTGCACGCAACCGACATCCTCCTTATCAACTGATGTCATTGGTGGTCAGGAAGCTAGTGTTTAGAAGGTCGTAATGATGCACAATGAAAACCTGTGGCTTTGTGTAACTAAAAGGCAGGCTTGTTCCAACCGCTGCCTTGTATACAAATTTTGGCAATTTTTATTTCCCAGATTTTTTGGGGAAAAAAATGAAATTTTTGGAAAATTTAAATAAATTTAGTGTGGAGTAGTTTTACAAATTGAAAGCCTGGGAGTATGAAATAAAATGGGAACATGAAATGCAGTGTATTTAAAACTATTATGCTTGAAACATAAGTACGGTAAATGAACTAAATTTGCTTTGTAATGATCTTGTAATGATCCTCAAGCAGCAGAAAGAGTCTTTCTGGAATTTTTAATGTCTTCAGGACACCTCTGGCATGCCAGGATGTGTTTTGTCATTCTTGTAGCATTTGGAACAGAATATTTCTTCTCATAATATTTGCAAAGTGCAGCTTTGCTCTCATCAGAAACTGCACTGTGGAAATGTTTCCAAACTCAAGATGTTGGTATCATCATTTTACTGAGAGGAATACCAAAACCAATTTACTAAGCAGACTAAAGGTTTCTCTTCTCCCTCAGTTTTTCTGAAGCACTGAGCTAATGTGACCTCAGCACTGATGGAGAAGGGCAGGATCAAACAAGGATGCTGAGCACACAACCGACATCATCCTAATCAACTGATGTCATTGGTTGTCAAAACGCTAGTGGCTAGAAGGTCGTAATGATGCACAATGAAAACATGTGGCTTTGTGTAACTAAAAGGCAGACTTGTTCCACCCGCTGCCTTGTATACAAGTTTTGGCAATTTTTCGACATTTTGCCAAGGCATCCCTGACGAAACCCCAAGGCACCCCAGGGTGTCTTGACACCCTAGTTGAAAAAGCCTGGGTTAGTGAAATGTTTGCTATTCCTTTTGGTGGCACTGTTTTTCTAAAGCAGCCAAACTGTATGTAATAAAGAAAAATTTTACTGGCTCCTATGAATTTAGGAAGAATTATCATGAGTCATGAGGAATCTGAACTTTCAGCGCCTTCCTAACAAGTCCAATCTTTCAAAACCACAAAAAGATTGTGACTAACATCAACCCTGCTAAAGTGTTTGATTACAGCTTTAACAGTATAGACATTGGGAATGATTTATAAACAAGCTGGATAATTTAACTTCATTTAATTTAATGGATACGCTTCACTTATTTTAATCCTTTCAAGGCCTCACTTTGCATCTGTGTAGACAGCAATCTAGTACTTAAAAACTAGTGCTAATGTTTTAGGGATTTTCTGTACTAAATATCAGTTATACACAGGGGCAGACTGAACATTGGCACTGCCCGAGGGCCTGGGGTCAGTAGGGGGCCCCATGAAATGTCCCGGTACCTTTTATAGGCTTTTTTGGGTGTGCTATAAAATAAGTCCTCAATAATAAATAAATCCGTGCAGTCCAAACCCTATAAGTCCAAAAATAGATCAAATCCTTCTCAAGTGATAATGTGTTCAAAAAAATCTTTCAGAAACTTTCCCCGGTAATATTCCTCAAAAAAAGAAAAATATCACAGTGTATTATATTTTAAATTAAACAATTATAAATTATAGTGACTTCATTCCAGTGAATACCCAATCACATTAATAATCAGTGAAAAAGTGAACAAAGTAAAAAAACTGTGAATCCAAACAGTGAAATACCACTGTGAATGTGAATCACTCTTCAGTGCTCATACTCAAACAAACACTGTGACACTTCTAAATGCAGTAAGGAATGCATACCCTTACCAATATTCCAAAAAAAACAGAAGCTTTTATATCTTTCAAAAAGATAGGTGGGAGATAGTCCTCCTGTGGATCTTTACCCAGTTTAATCCGCCTTCATAATACTATCAGGATCCAAAAGCCTTGAGACTCCATATGTCCCCATCAAACATATAAGTATAAGCAAATAAGGGACAAAACAGTGTGATACCGCCAAGATAAATCATAAAATTAAAGGTCAATTTTATGATTTATCTTGGCGGTATCACACTATATAACAACATATGAGGAATAAAAAAAGTTGGGTAACATGCCCAGGGGCGGACTGACAGCTCATGGGGCCACCGGGCAATAGAGGATCATGGGGCCCCTGTGTCCTTGCCCAAACTCAAAAAAGCCTATGAAAAAGATGCCAGGGGCATCTCATGGGGCCCCCTACTGACCCCATGCCCTTGGGCAGTGCCCGTGTTTCCAAATGGTCAGTCCGCCCCTGAACATGCCCCCTTCCTAGCAGCAACATACTTAACTTCTTTTTTCCTCCCTTGCCATTCTGTTTGGTGGAAACTAAAGAAACATCATTCAGGATATGGGGGAGCATGTGACTTTCCCCAGGTGGCAATGCTTAGCCAATTAATGTTGTCACCCAGGAATTTCACAGCCTAGTGTAAGCTTTGAGTCCAACAACTTATACCTTACATGGGGCTTTACAACCAGCAGTTGAATGCAGCTTTTGGGGAGGCCTGAATTAACTGGTGGAAATAAAGTCTGCCCATATTCACCACTGCTAACATTACTCCAGCATGTGTGAACAAGAATGAATTCATCTCAGGAACGGGCAAATGCCAAAATTGTACACTGATTTGTATATGATGCAAATATATTGCTGAAGTGTAATCTTGCTACAGATTCATATGCTTCAAATATATCTTTAGTCTAAACTCTTTTTCTTGTTTGATATAGAATGAAGAGTGGTATTACCTGCTGGGGAGAATTACCCTCTCTATGTGTTCAGGTCACAATTATTCAGAAAATTAAAATAAGGGATAGCGAGCGCTTGGAGGTTGGAACAGCTAGCACTAAAAAAGGAGTGCCAAACCCAATATATGAAGTAAATTCAAATAGTACATAAACAAATATATACATGTGACGAGTACCCTGAAAATATCTACATATTATACAAAGTGTTCATAAAACCAAAAGTGCATGTAAAAATAAATAACAATAAATTAGCTAATTAATAGTGCTCATAAAGTGCCATTGATTATATGTAACAAAAGTCTATTATAAAAAAGAGCAAACAGGAGGCGCACACCCCTAGTGCATTATCCAAGGTTTATTAAAGGTAAAAAGGTAAAAATTGTGATGCAATGTTTTTATACATCCTTAGTTGCTTGTTTTGATTTTATATGCAGTTCTTATATATTTTAGATATTTCCATATACTATTTCCCACATGCGATTACGCAGTATCATTTTCATAATTTTCATTATTTTATTAAGTTGTGGTGTGTTCATCTTATTGGTTGCAACAATGACGGAAACATGTGTTCTTTCATTTTGTTCACATCAGTCATTCATGTGTTTTTTTTCGCTCTCGTGTCCCCCCTCCCCCCTCCCCCCTTAATGAGCTCAAGGGGAGGAGCTACGCACTCAATGGCCTCAGCCATAGCTATTTATAGCATGACCTACAACCAGGTCGGTCACCAGCTCTGAGGAAAGGAACTCGTCCCCGAAACACGTCTGCTAGCCGACCACACTGACAGTTGGACACGTCACCATTGTTATGACCATCTCTACCATTCTACAAAGCTTTACATTCATGCTATATTTGTGAGTATGTTTTCATCCCTTTTCACCTTTAATAAACCTTGGATAATGCACTAGGGGTGTACACCTCCTGTTTGCTCTTTTTTCAGTTGTTGATTTCCCTATCTGAGGAGGGCAGCATCTCCGAAAGGCTATCCATAGGCGATTTTGGTCCTGGTTCCTTTGGCTTTCCTTTGGCATTTGATCCCTGGAGTGCTGGAGAGTTTATTCTGTTAAAAGCCCATTATAAGACAATCTCAGCAAAAAGAAGAAAAGTCCTATGAGGATCTCCGATAATCATTACAAAAGTGCTCTATCCAGTGTGCTCATCCACAGCGCAAGGTCCTCTATCACCATTCACACACCAGAAAGCCAATGATCAATAGCCTACAACCCAATCATAAGGGACCTCCATAGATCGCTCCTCAGTACCGCTGGACATACACCCGGTCAGGTTTTGTAGGATTGATCATGGCAAGTGAAGGGGCGGGGAATGTACGATCTACTAGTGTAAATGTGTGAGCATAGTGCCAGGTTCTCTGCACTGAACGATAGGAGGATCTGTTGTAGGACTGCACACATCAGCTGGGTTGGCTCCATGTGGTAAGAGTTTTTCCCCTAGGATCCCATCATGGCTGTATGTCAAGTGGTACTGAGGAGCGATCTAGGAGGGCTCTTATGATTGGGTTATAGGCTATTGATCATTGGCCTTCTGATGGGTAAATGATGATAGAGGACCTTGCACTGGATGAGCACACTGGATTGAACACTTTTGTAATGATTATTGGAGATCCTCATAGGACTTTTTTTCTTTTTGCTGAGATTGTCTTATAATAGACTTTTGTTACATATAATCACTGGCACTTTATGAGCACTGTTACTTAGCTAATATATCAATATTTATTTTTACATGCACTTTTGGATTTATGGACACTTTGTATAATATGCAGGTCACCATTATTACCAAGGCAGAAAGGGACTAGAAATCTAAAATGTTATAATCGTCACCAATAAAAAGGCGGGGGGAATTTCCTGATCGAGATGGTCTCTTATTTTCTGTTATGTCTCTGTAACAGGACATGATGGAAAGCTTCAAGATCCAATGCTGACAGTAAAATTTAAAAAAAATATATAGGGAGTTTAACATTTCCCTGCCCTTTCCAAAATTTAAAAAAACATTGGTCAGAGATATAAATTAACAGCTTACCCACCCACCTCTTTCAGTTTACTGAAGCAATGGACTGTGATTTTAGCTTCTCTGTTGCATTGTACAGTATGTAGCCCTGGTGACATCACACTGCATTCTAGCACATAGTCCAGAGCTATTTTGGTGGCATTTGGCAAATGCAGGAGGCACAGCTGGCACGGTATGCTTGTAAACTGTGCTCACTATCTCTGAATGGTATTCAGCTTACCTGCAAATGCAGCAAAAAGTATACCCACTGTAGAGGCCTAGCAGTGCTCCCTGGGATCCTGTTTAATAGCAAAAAAAACGAGTGATCTCAAGATGAAAGGCCAAAAAATATTACTGGCTGATATTGACTTAGCCTTGAAGTACAAGTTCCCCCAGAGTGGATACCTAGTTTGACTTGTCCTATGGGTTCAGTCATGTTCTTTATACCTAAGGGGGGAAGAAGGCTATTGGGAGGATGTGGTTATGTCCACAATCTAAGAGGTCAGTGTGGCAGTACTTGTGTGAAAGGCTGTCTGCATAAATGTCTTTATTATAGTATATATAATCCCTCACCTTGTAAAACAACCCATACAGTTTAAATTATAATGTAAAACATATGTGTATAGATATGAAAGACATTACACATACCTTTTACCTCAATTTTTTTTATATGTGATCTGTTCTCAGCTGTATATAAGTTAGGGGGAGAGAAACAGCAGAACACTAAACTTCCCAGTGAATGGCTGTGGAGGAGAGGGGTTGTTAGGCTCAAGCCTGATCATTGGAGGAGAGCAGGTTGAGTTCCCAGCACAGCTAGAGAACTGACCACGCTGTGCTCTCAAGCCTAGTGTGTTCAGTTTTTAATAGGAAAGCAGAGGGACTGGCAGGAACACCAGGGATTTCACACAAAGGAAGCAATACAAAGAGAAAAGGATACTTTTTCATACAAGTACATGGTACAGCAGGCACATATCAGGAATATGAAATGTGGAGTTTACATATTCTTTAAGTGAGCAGTTATAATAAGTGAACCTTCTACAAACTACACAGTGGGATTGTCTCGGTGGTCACTAAGGCCAATTCCACTGACTTTGGATGGCAGTGGGTGGAGTTTGGTTATGAAACGAAGGGAAGTCAGACCAAAGTCCCAAAATTAAAGTAAATCAAAAGTGGTCTTTCTTACTAATAAATGCATATTGTGGTATCTGCTCTTTTACTTTTAAAAGTTTAAAATACAGTACAAGTTCATTTTAAAGAGGTCATTTACTAAAGGACAAACAATTTATGTTAGCTCAACAAACATGCTGGTTTCAAATAACCAATCAGTAATCTTTAATCTTACATTAACCAACAGGCATAACCAATAACCACTCTGGTCTAAGCAGAAGAAAGGTCATGCTCCTTTCCCCTTGATACCTAAAAACGAAAAAAATCAATAACAAAAATCAAAGTAGTAAGAATGAAAACATTTGCAGTCTATACAGAGGTCTATTGTATATTGAAAACCCAGACAAGCTGGCTAATATTTGCTAAGAATTTTAATGGCAGTTGAACTTCTGGAGATAGAGACAAGTAGTGGGCGGAAAGAGGAAGCAATCACTTGGTATCAATCATATCCTGTATCAGCTTGATCTGTTCTGCCTGGTGGAGAGGTCTGAGGCAGGTGACATTGTGCAGTGTCTTGTGTATCAGCTTCTTGAAAAGAGACAGCTGCCGTTTTCTCACCCTGTCTCCAATACTACAACACAAACAATACATACAAGATACAATACCATGGTCTTCTTTGTTTCCTGAGTCAGTGTTTTTGATTTTAAACAATACACTCATTTAGCTTTATATAGCCTAAGGCTCCATGCACACAAGCATTTTTTTAAGCTCCCAGAAGCTGTTATTAGCATTTTTTTTCTGCTCCTAGAATCTAAATAGTGTTATCCCACATATCCATGCACACTACTTTAGGCTTTTTTTGAGCTTCAGCTTCTAGGAGCAAAAAAAAAAATTGTTTTTGCAAGTTTTTTGGAGCGTTTTTCCAGCAGAAAAAAAGCACTAAACGGTCCTAAACGCTACTAAAATGCTCCTATCAGCTTTTTTCTAGCTTTTTAATTTTTTTTCTCTACATGTACTGCAAAAACGCTAATAAAATGCAAGCGCTCCTAAATGCTTCTAAACGCTTCTGAATGCTACTAAACCACTACTAATAAACGCTATTACCAGTGTAATTTATTACCAGTTATTTTTAGCTAAAAAAAAATACTCATGTGCATGTATCATGAAGAACAACTTTACCCTAGGTTCACACCTAAGCATTTTCTGCAGCGTTGTGCAGAAAAGCAGTACAGTCCATTTAACATGCTCTCGTATGGGACACGTTCATATTTCCACGTTTTCACCCAGTGCATTTTTGGAATGGGTCAGGGACAGGGGCGGACTGACCATTTGGAAACTCGGGCACTGCCCGGGGGCCCGGGGTCAGTAGGGGGCCCCATAAGATGCCCCTGGTACCTTTTTCATAGGCTTTTTTGAGTTTGGGCAAGGACACAGGGGTCCCATGATCCCCTATTGCCTGGGGGCCCCATGAGTTGTCAGTCCGCCCCTGGTCAGGGACTTTTTTGAATGTAAAAAGTTGCGTTTCTGGTTCTATAAACTGCAATGGGAACGCTACAGAGAAGCATGTATTGCGTTTTTGCCGCTTGTTGTGTTTTGCGGTTTAAATCTGCCTAGCAACAAGAAAAATAAAAATAATTTTAAAAAAATGCAAAACACATCAAAAACGCAGCAAAAATGCGGTAAAAACGCAACGCAAAACACAATGCAGAAACGGGTCAAACACAACCTGCATGTAACCTGCATGTAAGCTCCAAGGAGCAGGGCCCTCCTATCCCTCTTGTATTGAACTGTATTGTTGCTGTATTTTCTCCTGTTATATTGTAAAGCGCTGAGCAAACTGTTGGCGCTATATAAATCCTGTATAATAATAATAATATGTGTGAACCTAGCCTTATGCAGTGTTGAAGAACAATCTCCCCATAATGAAAAAAAAATGAATTTTTTTAAAAACAAGAACTGCTAAAATAGTAAGGGACCGATTTAAGTAAAATTTGCATAGCCATTTGCCAAGTGAATGTGCATGTGTTCTGTGTAAATGGAACAAAAATATCCCCAAATGTAAATAAACTATATCCTGTGTTGTTCGAATGTTAAGCATCGATTTCAAAAGAAAAAATAGCTAATTTTGCTACTAACTGGAGCTAAGCACAGGACACAGCCTATTTCTAATCTTATTTACAGTTTTGTGCCCCATTAGCACAGAAAAAATGTACTTATACTTTTACTGGGCTAAGCAAATTCTTTAGAAATCAAACCCTAAAACATTTTCATTTTGGATAGAGTAGAAAGGGGTCAGAAACTCAGGTTTTAATACCCAACTCTGAGCTGGAAGAAAAAAATATCTTTGCCCCATACTGAAAGGGTTAAATCCTTATTACAGGTAGAGATGAGAAGGTGGCATTACTTACTTTACCCTCCCTCTGGCCCTCTTTCCCTCTAGAGCCCAGGTGTCAAACTGGTGGCCCACCAGCTGTTGCCAATCTACAAGTCCCTTCCAAAGCCATAGGCATGATGTGACTTGTAGTTTCGCAACAGCTGGAGGGCTTTGACACCTGGGCTCTAGAGCTCTGGGTAGAGCTTCAGTGTCATCATATACAATGCCCTGTATTGTACATGGCAGAAGCAAGAGTGCAATTGCACCACTGGAGAGACCCTGCCGAAGTGAGGACAAACAAAATAATTAAAACCTCATTCCTCTACCCCTAGGCAAAAATTAGCATTGAACCAGTGCAATGTGGGGGGGGGGGGGCGCCACTGCAAGGGTACTTTTTTCTGATTCCTGGACGTGGGATTTAATTTCTGTCTTTTTTCCCCCCTGGGGAGATTTACTCTATCTATTTGTCCTAGTGATTGTTACCAATGGGAATGAAAGTCAGGGGAAAATCAAATACATTGAGCTGTAACTGAAACCGAAACAGAGGGAAGATTTTTTTAATGGGGACAATTTTCTGGTGACAGCTGTCTTTTGGAAAAGTTTCCCTTAATGTGGGAAAGATGTCTATACTTACCAATTCTAAAGCCGCTCTGGTCCAGTCACATGATCAGGTCCCAGCACCAGCTTAAGCTTGGCTTGTGCTGTAGCAAATTACATGGCATGCGCACCCCCCTACCTGATAATGCAGCACATTGGGGCTGCAGAGTAGCAGTAAACCTACAGGGCGCAGTCTGAAAGCAGTTAAGCTGGCCATACAAAGTTGTTTTTTTTTTTTCTTTCAAATTAGGTGGATGGAGGACATTGTATTCTCACAGCAGCACCGGCCGTTGTAAAAATACACTGATCAGTGACTACAAAGGCTGATTGAGGAATATTTCCAAACTTCCATAGAAGTTGGTCGAATGACCAACTTATCTTGTTAACACACTAATAGAAATTCGGCTGATCTCTGCTGAAATGGACGAATTTTGATCAGTGCATGAAAATGTTTACTTTAGAGAGAGTTCCTCTGACTTTTTATTGAGTATTGAGAGCAAGTGAACACATATCTCTCCAGTAGGACATAGATAGAACATAAATAGCAGGAAAACAAAATGACAGTCGCGTTAACCATTCTATACTCTATCAAAAAATAAATAAATAAAAAAGGGGGTTTAGAAATACTTTAACACTTTAATTTTCTTCCCATCTAATGGGACATCAGCTACTATGCAGTCCAGGACCTGAGATCATCTCAACACCTTTGTGCCTATGACCACGTCATCCACTACAGATTCACCGAGAGCACGGCCTCCATGAAATCAACTAGGGGAAACTGTTATTGCATAGTGAACAAACACAAGCACATCTAAATATTATGATCCATTTTAACACATAAATACTACATTTATAAAATATTTATAGATTTGCCGGTTCTGTTGTACATGTTTCTAAGTAGTCTTCTACACATGTCTATTTTTGCCGCAGAAGCCAATGTAACCCTTGCTAATGACAAAAAAGGGAAGGAAGGAAGTCTTTATTGCCAAGAAGGTAACTGAAAGCCTTTTCACATTAAACACTTTATTCCACTGTTACTTGATATATGCTTGGCATTAGTGTTACTCTTAATACATTAGACTGGTGTTTTTCCATGAAATAATGTAGGCTGTACAATAAGTAAGATCATAGTAAAGAGGTAAAGAGGTCTTGATCTCTATCAGCTGGTGAAAACAAAAGGTCAAAATACAACAGTACAGGCTTCACTTCCCACGAGGTAGGCACGGATTTAATTCTGCACTTAGTCTAAACATTAAAGCGTTCATCCACCCAAATTAAAAATTTCTGTTTTAGGTAGAAACTGAAAGTTAGGGTGGCCATAGATTAACGGTTTTAAAATGAACAGATTCCTCCATCCACACAAGCGAGGTAGATAGAGCAGGGGTGTCAAACTCAAGTTCATCCTGTGCCACATCAACATTATGGTTGGCCTCAAAGGGTTGGTCATATCTATAAGACTAGATGTCCAGAGTAGCACCCCCCCCCTTACATCAGATGTCAATCAACACCCCTCCATCCAAAGTAAAGAGTCCCTCACCCTTCATTACATTACAGTGCACTCCCCTTACCTTGTGCTGCTGCCAAGAAGCTGGGGGCAGAACTGGAAAGCAGAAAGTGCAGGGTCTGGAGAAGGTCCAGAGGAGGGCTGGAGTCATCTACCTGAATCTTCTGAATGCTGAGACCATAGGAGGCAGAGATGAGGGGTGCTGCGGCTGCACAGAGAGACACAGGACCTGCCGGAGGAGTTCTGTCCTGCCAGCTGCTGAGACAAGCCTTTCCGTGGCTTCATGGAGAAGCACAGGAACTGGCGGAGGAGCTCTGTCATTAGGACTGCAGATAATACCAGGGCGCTGTGAAGTGACTCTGCAGCTTGCGCATGTACTTGCAAATGTGTACAAACTAAACCCGTTTTTAACTTAAGCTGTTAGTTTGTTGCAGGCTTGTTGGTAAGTTGAGCTTGGAATTTTTCACATTTCCATGTGCTCCTTGCTGCAAAGGCCAGTTATAGATTGCGGCAGTTGCCGTTTGATTGCACCATTTTCAGCAGAATATTAAAGCTGAACTCCACACACCACACAACATACACCACTGAAATAAACCAAGCCCCCCTGCCAATAGTATAGCTAGAGACCTAACTTTTCTCCAATAATGTTAAAGCTGAACTCCAGGTATTTTTCTTTTTTTTGTTTTTTTGCATAGTTACATTGGTCCAGCTTGAGACACTTCTCCTCCAAAACTGCTCTCCTCTCCTTGCTCAGCTCAGGAAAAAAGTCCTCAAGCTTGATACTAATGGAAAAGGTCCTGTAAAATGCTTGCAAAAAAAATAAAACACATCAAAATCACCAGGAATATGCTCTGTTTATAATATGCTCAGATGTCAATGTAGACATAAATCTAACTAACGATCTCTTGATAAAAGGAAACCTTGTCCTATTCAGATCCGTAGTGCCTAGGTTCGGGTGATTGCTGCTGCGGGGCTGCACTTGTTCGCACAGCCACATCCACCTGCACAGAAAACCGCAGGAGACGCGCGCGGGTGCCAATGGGATTAAGCTGTGGAAATCACAGCAGCTGCTTCCCGCACTGGTGATTTAAAAAATGATGAAGGGACCTTTCCCTGCATTTTCAGGAGCACAGCATCCCATTCAAACGAATAGGCTGCAGTACCCCCCAAAATGCAGCTCACGTGCGAAACAGGCCTTGGAACAAAAATATTAAAATAAAAATTATCGTTGTTACTCATTACTTCCCAGTCTGCAATACTGAAGAATAAACAAAAAAATCTAATCTATTCCTGTGGTCTTTAGTATCTTCATTTAATAAGTATACTATTATGGAATGAATGCATTATTGCAAGGAAAAAAGAATGTATTAATGGAAAACAAGCATTTTATCACATGCTACTGACCCAAACTTTCTTCAGGTTATTAACAGTTCACAGCATATTTCTGTTCCAGGAGATTTTTTTTTTGTCTGAAAGCAAAATTGAAGTAAAAAATTATAAAAATGCAGTTAGGGTTTTTAGGACAGAATACCTTATTGTTCTGTTCTGTCATCAATGCTTCTCCCTGCCTGTCAGCAGTAATGAACCCTGAGCTGCCCATACATATATGTCACCCCTGTGTGACTCCCATACGTATGCAAGTGACGTCATAACGGTTTATCCATTTAAGTGGCTGAACAGAGCAAACCCAGAAATAAGACCAGGAGATGATAAAAGCACTTAAGACCAGTGGGAACACTGACAGCACAGAGCTGGATAGCATCATTTGATTGGTAAATCTACCATAATATGCTAATATGTGGTGCAAAAAAGCACATTATGGCTAACTGCTCCTGGGGCCCATTCAATAAAAAAAAATAAAAAAAAACTTTTATTTTATTTATTTAAATTTCATGTTAGCCATTTTCTGTCCACCCAATAGAAGATTTACCACTATAATGCGGACGTTCTGTGCAGAATCACATACATAAATGTAATTTTGCACTTCTGCTGTAGGGGGCTACACACTTATTGGATTTCTTTTACCTAAAATATGTATCAGAATAGATTTTGCCATTTTCCAAGAAATTGGATTTGTAATATTTTTTTATTGGCTCTGTTTAATAGCAGAAAGTTAAAAAAAAATATATTTTTTTAAATTTCGGTCAAAAAATAAAAAACCCAGTGATGATCAAATACCAATTGTAGAACTGTTTGCACTGCACTTCCATGATTGGTGTTACTTGTGGTATTGTGAAATCTACCTGAGTTTTCAGCTTGCAACATCTTTTGACATTAGGGTAGTGTTCGTGCTGATTTTCTTTTTTGTGTTTACTGATTATCAAATACCACCAAAACAAGCTCTATTTGTGGGAAAAAAATTATATAAATTTCACTTATGTATAGTGTTGCATGACCGCGCAATTGTCAGTTAAAGTACTGCAGTGCTGTATAGCAAAAATGGCCTGTCATAAAGGGGGGTAAATCTTCGGAGCTGAAGTGGTTAAGAAAGAGAGAGAGAAACAAACGATATAAATTACATTCAGACTTATTCTGCTGCATAATCACGCGTCTTTCTGATTTTTGTTCTTATGTGTTTTCACGCTTTATGTGTTTTTGTTTTTACCAATAACTAGTAATATCTGGCGTGGCATTACTTTTGCTAGGAGGAATTGGAACTTTACTTTTAATTTTTTTTAAATGATACATGAGCATCCGCTCCTATTAAAGTATAGTGGACAAAAATGCACAAAAAGAAGCACACGTACCATGTTCCACTACTGTAAATGAGCACCATAGAGAATAATGTGATTTCCATTCTCAGGCAACACACCTCAATTCCCATTAGTTTGAACAGGGGCTTACTCCAAAATGGCACCAGTAATAAAGATGTAAAACAGGCAACAATATAGATAAAAGTTGTTAAACACTACATAAAAAGTATCACATTTAAAAGCAGGATCATAAAAACACAAGTATTTCCAACAATGACAAAATGTTTTTCGACCATTTCTTAAGTAAATACATATTTTAAAACAGATGGCCTGAAATTACCCCGTACATTTCTATAAAATCATATCCAAAATATTGCAATTAAAATGTCCCACTTCATCTCACAAATGTCACACATATTATTAATGTGGTCTCATATTTTAGAAAAATTCATTTTATTAGGCACACTGCTGATTTTTCTGAAAGATACAGAATCTCGGCCAAATAGCTTGTGGTTTCCCAAAAAAAAGAAAAAACTAAAATCTTGGTGTTCCCTAAAAAGAACATAGGGTCACTTAAAACAACAAGAGCTTGACATAAAGAACAAAACTATTCAGCCTTTTGTTTGTGTAAGAGCATTTGTTAGTCTTTCTGAAGAGGTGTCATGTCCAAAGCAATGGGAAAGGAACGTCGAGGGAATTGTGAGCTCTGCTAGCGTGATTATGTGAGTATGGGAGCTGGAAAGATGCATTGGACTTTGCCAGTTAGGAATGCGATAGGCAATGATTCATAATAGACGAAACCAGAAAAAATATTATGAAGGCATTTGTTTGTGTAAGAGTGCATGTAAATCGTAAATCTTAGGTGCTTGAAGCGTCATATCCCCGAGCAATGGGAAAAAAACGTCATGGAATTATGTAAGTATTGCTAGCGTGACTGTGCAAGTATGGGAGCTGGAGAGATAGATTGGACTTTGCCAGTCAAGAATGTGATAGCCAATGGCATATTATATATGAAACCAGAAAAAGCACTCACAAGACAGTTTGCTGTGCAAGTTGGTAAAAAAATAGATAAGAAAGAGCAAGCACATACAAAATGTTATCAAAGTACTCACACGCAAACAGAGTAATTAACTGTACATTGTGGGAAAAGACAGCAATAATTAGACACAATTTTATAACTTATACATTTTAGGTTTTATTCACGTGGCTTCTTGGTGGTGGATAAACTAGCACCATGCAGGACATTGCTGTAGTGAAGCAGCTACTCCATGATGGTTCCTCTGTATTCTGGTGGTCTGGTGCTGATAGTGCCAGGACAACCCTGGATGTGGAAATCTATTGATTTCTATTGTTCTGCTCATGGGAACAGAGAAGTGTAGTTGGAGGCTATAAATAACATGAAAATGTGCCAAAATTATATAAAAATGCAAACTAATGTTTATACAATCCACCCCATAAAACAAATACATATATTTGCTATAAGTGTTCAAAATATGTAAAAAAGTCCAAAAAGAAATAAATATAAATCCAAAAATTATGAAAAAAATATGAAAAAAATATAAAAATGAAAATGAAAGTCCTTCCAATCCTTCCAATCCTTTCTCACGATGATAAAACCTCAAAAAAAGAAAATATCACATAGTGTATTATCTTTTTATACAACTTTTTATACAACGGTTCCTGTATGTGTTTCGACGTCACAGCCCAACCAGAAGTCGACCGGTGGCCATTTTGGAAAAGGGAAAAAGACTGTGTGTTGGTCCCTGGATGTTTCCTGGATGGTAGCTTGGCGTTATGACAGTATTGAAAAGCGGTTTTGAATTATTAACAATGTGAGCAGCTAGAATAAAGTGTCTTTGTGGATATTACTTTGGCGGTATTACACTATTTGTCCCTCATATGCTTTTACTTATATGGTGCCTATGACATGGAGACATGAAGTATCCTGCCCAAATAGTGCCTTGAATGCAGTGAAATCTGGGGAAGCACTACAGGAGGGTCCCATCCATATGATATTATAAAATACTGAAAGCAGGTTTATTGAGGAGTGTTGGTAAGGGTATGCATTCCTTACTATAATAGAAGTGGCACGGTGTGGATTTGTTTTGGAGCACTGAAAAGTGATTCACAATACACAGTGTTTTGCACTATTTTTGAATTAACGTTTGTTCACTTGATTCACTTTTTACACTAATTACCAAAGGGAAAAATTATATTCCTATTTGGATAATCACTAGTGTTGTCACCAATATTTTGTTGTATAAAAAGATAATACACTATGTGATATTTTCTTTTTTTGAGGTTTTATCATCGTGAGGAAGGATTGGAAGGATTGTTAGGACTTTCATTTTCATTTTTATATTTTTTTCATATTTTTTTCATAATTTTTGGATTTATATTTATTTCTTTTTGGACTTTTTTACATATTTTGAACACTTATAGCAAATATATGTATTTTTTTTATGGGGTGGATTGTATAAACATTAGTTTGCATTTTTATATAATTTTGGCACATTTTTATATTATTGTTTCACATCTTCAAGGGTGAAGGTGTTATTTGTGCTATGGGGATTTAAGAGTTTGTCTTAGTTGATTTTTTGAACTTGTCACTTGTTGTATTTAAGGAAGTGGTATTTATAGATATATAAAAAACATGGGCTTAATTGTAGAGCCCATGACAGGTAAACCACATCAGAGGGCATGGTTCAGGAGGGCATGGACCTGAAGCCTTCCTGTCATACTTGAAACTGAGCAGCTTTCAGTGTGTGCACTTCCATCTCTCCCTTGAAGGTTTCTGACAATCCAGCAAGACAAGTCCTGCGGGAGCTGCATCCTACATGGATTGAATCACAGGATGGAGCCGCACTACATTTTTTTTTAAATGTGTGTTTTACATTTTTGCATAGCACAGTGGCCGTCACAATCAGTGGTTAGCACTTCCGCCTAGCAGCAGTAGGGTCGTTGGCTGGAGTCTCAACTATGGCACTACCTGCCTGGAGTTTGTATATTCTCCCTGTGCCTGTGTGGTTTTCCTCTGGGTACTCCAGTTTCCTCCCACACTCCAAAGACATGCTGGTAGGTTAATTGGATCCTGTCTAAATTGACCCTAGTATATGTATGTATGAATGTGAGTTAGGGACCTTACACTGTACACCCTTTGAGGATTAGGGACTGCTGTGAATGTACAATATATACTGTAAATATGTAAGGCGCTGCATAAACTGATGGCGCTATTACAGGTATAAGTACTGTAATAAACAAAATAAATAAATAAATAGGAATATACAACAATGTAATGCCATTTGGCAGAACCACCAGCAGAGGTACAATGACAAGAGTACAGTAAGTATATGCCAATGGTCTAAAAATGGTATGAGACTAAACAAATTACAATATGCATGAAAGGCAGCAAGGAGCTTGAGGGGGGACCAGGCACTAGCCAGGTCACCAAAATACAGAGGAACCATAGTGAGGAAGCTGATTCACTATAGCAATGTCTTGATGAATAACCCCTGCTGGCTATTGTATTTTGACAAGCCACCTACTCTGGTGGCTGCCTTTATTACATAAACAATTACTTCATCCAAATGGATGCAGTCATTGGGTATCCAACAAATTTCCATTCATTACCTTTTTTTATTCAATCGCAGTTTGCTGTGCTGGTTGGTACCTAAAGGGCCACCTGTGGCTTGAACCACTACTGATTCCACAGGAATTGGCTAGCATTAGGCAACTACTCTCTTGGTTACTATGGTAAAAGGAAGGCTTCTAGACACAACCACATCCCAAGTGAAAGTGACGCAGAATATTCACAAATAAGTAGTGTATATGAAAATGTTTATAGACATTAACATTACCAAAACCCAAAGCTCTATGGATTAGTAGATTGTATGTACCAAAAAAAAATCTGATCCAGTGCCAATCTCATTAACATCATGGATACTGGGGATTGAGTGTGTACTGGGGTGCAGAGCCAACTTGTGGCATTGACACTGTGGAGTGTTGTGTTATGCTGTGCAGATGACATCTTGTGAAAGATAGACTGAGCGCCATCAAAATGTCGACAATAAAACACTGGTTTTGATCAATCTCTGCTGCAAGTTCCATGAGTGCCTCTATACCACTTTTGGATTTATTTATAATATATTATATTGTATATGTATGTATATGTTATTTAAAATATGTATTAAATATTATGTTGCATATACTGTAATGGATAATCTAAAAAAAATTGTGATAGAAGGAAACTTTGTATATGCTCTGTGTAGAGATGAGCGAATCGAAGTATCCGAAGTGGAATTCGAGTCGAATATCGGAAAAATTTCGATTCGTGCCGAATCCGAAAAACAGCCTAATTCGGACGCGCGAATCGAAATTTTTCCGAAAATGGCGGCTGACATGTGCGGCGACGGAGCGGGGATGTCGGGGAAGGCGCGCAGACAAGGCGCGCTGCCCCATAATGCATTCCTCAACGACATGTGATCGCATCAGCCAATCAGCAGCCAGCCAGCCAGCACTGTGTAATGGTCGAGGTATATATAGCGGCCATTTTGGAAATCTTCATTTGCCTGCAGTCATTGAACAGAGGCAGACCGCTCTGTACTAGGGACAGGGACAGAGTTAGGGCCACAGAAACGAGAATTGGGGACAGAGAGAAGTTACTTAGGGACAGAGAACCATTACTCAGGGACACAGACTTGTTAATGAGGGCCACAGAATCGTTATTTAGGGACAAAGAAACGCTAGTTAGGGCCACAGAATTCATACTCAGGGACAGACAGAATTGTTACTCAGTGCCAGAGAATTGTTACTTAGGGCCACAGAAACGTTATTAGGGCCACAGAATTTTTACTCAGGGACAGACAGAATTGTTACTGAGTGCCAGAGAATTGTTACTCAGGGACAGACAGAATTGTTACTGAGTGCCAGAGAATTCTTACTCAGGGCCACAGAATTCATTCTCAGGGACAGACAGAATTGTTACTCAGGGACAGACAGAATTGTTACTGAGTGCCAGAGAATTGTTACTCAGGGACAGACAGAATTGTTACTGAGTGCCAGAGAATTGTTACTCAGGGACAGACAGAATTGTTACTGAGTGCCAGAGAATTGTTACTCAGGGACAGACAGAATTGTTACTGAGTGCCAGAGAATTGTTACTCAGGGACAGACAGAATTGTTACTGAGTGCCAGAGAATTGTTACTCAGGGACAGACAGAATTGTTACTGAGTGCCAGAGAATTGTTACTCAGGGACAGACAGAATTGTTACTGAGTGCCAGAGAATTGTTACTCGCACAGACACAAAATTGTTACTTGCACAGACACAGAATTGTTACTCGCGCAGACACAGAATTGTTACTCAGGGCCACAGAATTCATACTCAGGGACAGACAGAATTGTTACTGAGTGCCAGAGAATTGTTACTCAGGGACAGACAGAATTGTTACTGAGTGCCAGAGAATTGTTACTCAGGGACAGACAGAATTGTTACTGAGTGCCAGAGAATTGTTACTCGCACAGACACAAAATTGTTACTTGCACAGACACAGAATTGTTACTCGCACAGACACAGAATTGTTACTCAGGGCCACAGAATTCATACTCAGGGACAGACAGAATTGTTACTGAGCGCCAGAGAATTGTTACTCAGGGACAGACAGAATTGTTACTGAGTGCCAGAGAATTGTTACTCAGGGACAGACAGAATTGTTACTGAGTGCCAGAGAATTGTTACTCAGGGACAGACAGAATTGTTACTGAGTGCCAGAGAATTGTTACTCAGGGACAGACAGAATTGTTACTGAGTGCCAGAGAATTGTTACTCGCACAGACACAAAATTGTTACTTGCACAGACACAGAATTGTTACTCGCACAGACACAGAATTGTTACTCAGGGCCACAGAATTCATACTCAGGGACAGACAGAATTGTTACTGAGTGCCAGAGAATTGTTACTCAGGGACAGACAGAATTGTTACTGAGTGCCAGAGAATTGTTACTCGCACAGACACAAAATTGTTACTTGCACAGACACAGAATTGTTACTCGCACAGACACAGAATTGTTACTCAGGGCCACAGAATTCATACTCAGGGACAGACAGAATTGTTACTGAGTGCCAGAGAATTGTTACTCAGGGACAGACAGAATTGTTACTGAGTGCCAGAGAATTCTTACTCAGGGACAGACAGAATTGTTACTGAGTGCCAGAGAATTGTTACTCTCACAGACACAAAATTGTTACTTGCACAGACACAGAATTGTTACTCGCACAGAGACAGAATTGTTACTCAGGGCCACAGAATTCATACTCAGGGACAGACAGAATTGTTACTGAGTGCCAGAGAATTGTTACTCAGGGACAGACAGAATTGTTACTGAGTGCCAGAGAATTGTTACTCTCACAGACACAAAATTGTTACTTGCACAGACACAGAATTGTTACTTGCACAGACACACAATTGTTACTCAGGGCCACAGAATTCATACTCAGGGACAGACAGAATTGTTACTGAGTGCCAGAGAATTCTTACTCAGGGCCACAGAATTCATACTCAGGGACAGACAGAATTGTTACTCAGGGACAGACAGAATTGTTACTGAGTGCCAGAGAATTGTTACTCAGGGACAGACAGAATTGTTACTGAGTGCCAGAGAATTCTTACTCAGGGACAGACAGAATTGTTACTGAGTGCCAGAGAATTGTTACTCTCACAGACACAAAATTGTTACTTGCACAGACACAGAATTGTTACTCGCACAGACACAGAATTGTTACTCAGGGCCACAGAATTCATACTCAGGGACAGACAGAATTGTTACTGAGTGCCAGAGAATTGTTACTCAGGGACAGACAGAATTGTTACTGAGTGCCAGAGAATTCTTACTCAGGGACAGACAGAATTGTTACTGAGTGCCAGAGAATTGTTACTCTCACAGACACAAAATTGTTACTTGCACAGACACAGAATTGTTACTCGCACAGAGACAGAATTGTTACTCAGGGCCACAGAATTCATACTCAGGGACAGACAGAATTGTTACTGAGTGCCAGAGAATTGTTACTCAGGGACAGACAGAATTGTTACTGAGTGCCAGAGAATTGTTACTCTCACAGACACAAAATTGTTACTTGCACAGACACAGAATTGTTACTTGCACAGACACACAATTGTTACTCAGGGCCACAGAATTCATACTCAGGGACAGACAGAATTGTTACTGAGTGCCAGAGAATTCTTACTCAGGGCCACAGAATTCATACTCAGGGACAGACAGAATTGTTACTCAGGGACAGACAGAATTGTTACTGAGTGCCAGAGAATTGTTACTCAGGGACAGACAGAATTGTTACTGAGTGCCAGAGAATTCTTACTCAGGGACAGACAGAATTGTTACTGAGTGCCAGAGAATTGTTACTCTCACAGACACAAAATTGTTACTTGCACAGACACAGAATTGTTACTCGCACAGAGACAGAATTGTTACTCAGGGCCACAGAATTCATACTCAGGGACAGACAGAATTGTTACTGAGTGCCAGAGAATTGTTACTCAGGGACAGACAGAATTGTTACTGAGTGCCAGAGAATTGTTACTCAGGGACAGACAGAATTGTTACTGAGTGCCAGAGAATTGTTACTCGCACAGACACAAAATTGTTACTTGCACAGACACAGAATTGTTACTCGCACAGACACAGAATTGTTACTCAGGGCCACAGAATTCATACTCAGGGACAGACAGAATTGTTACTGAGTGCCAGAGAATTGTTACTCAGGGACAGACAGAATTGTTACTGAGTGCCAGAGAATTGTTACTCAGGGACAGACAGAATTGTTACTGAGTGCCAGAGAATTGTTACTCAGGGACAGACAGAATTGTTACTGAATGCCAGAGAATTGTTACTCAGGGACAGACAGAATTGTTACTGAGTGCCAGAGAATTGTTACTCGCACAGACACAAAATTGTTACTTGCACAGACACAGAATTGTTACTCGCACAGACACAGAATTGTTACTCGCACAGACACAGAATTGTTACTCAGGGCCACAGAATTCATACTCAGGGACAGACAGAATTGTTACTGAGTGCCAGAGAATTGTTACTCGCACAGACACAAAATTGTTACTTGCACAGACACAGAATTGTTACTCGCGCAGACACAGAATTGTTACTCAGGGCCACAGAATTCATACTCAGGGACAGACAGAATTGTTACTGAGTGCCAGAGAATTGTTACTCAGGGACAGACAGAATTGTTACTGAGTGCCAGAGAATTGTTACTCAGGGACAGACAGAATTGTTACTGAGTGCCAGAGAATTGTTACTCAGGGACACCTAATCGTTGAATTAAATAGTATGTCAGACAACATGCAGAGGAGTGGCAGAGGAGGCAATGTTTTAGGAGCGAGCAGACGTGGCAGCAGAGGAAGGGGTCGAGGCAGCAGTATTCGCAGCCAGAGGCCAGTGCTCCCGGTGTCATCCAGCGGTCGTGTCTCCACCGACAACCCTGCCGTCATTGATTGGTTGGCTCGGTCGTCTTCCTCTTCCCAGGTCACCTCTGACACCTACAGCCAACGGTCGGTGGGTACGTCAGACACAACCGTTAGTTGGCATGGCCCGGGACCAAGCCCACTGAAATCACGTGTCCTCTACCTGCCCCTGTCCTTTGCTGTTCCCTCACCAAGCGAAGTATCGCATGCTGTGGGCTCAGCCCCACTGTACAGTGAGGAAGAGCTAACAGAGGGCGGTCAGGAACGGGGGGAGACATCGGCCTTTTCAGCAGCCAAGCGAACAAGTACTGGCGAGGAGAGTGGCTCGGTAGCCGGTCTAGAGACAGGTCTGTCTCCTGACCCAGACGCAGCCGAGGGGGCTAGTAGTGAGGCGGAGACCCTACTTGATGATGAGGAGGTTGATCGCACTTGGCAGCCTCGTCGTCATCAGGCAATTTCTTCCGCATCATCAGGAGAAGAGGGTGGCAGCTTGGCAGCGAGCAAAACAGTCGGTGGGTTGCCCAGGAGACAGCAGCAGGGTCGCATCAGTGTCAGTGGAGCCAAACGTCCACGGAGTAGAGCACCAGCTCCACTGCAGCCTACCACCACGGCCAGTAGTGGTGCCGGTGCGCACGGAGGAAGTAGCAGTCAGCCAGTGAAGAGTAGCGGGGGCAAAGTTTCCTACTCGGTGGTGTGGCAATTTTTCCTCAAGCCGCCCGAGGAAGTAAACGTAGCCGTATGTCGACTATGTGGCCAGAAATGCAAGCGTGGCCAGGGGGCCCATGTTGGGACTACAGCGTTGCGTCAGCATATGCAGCGTCACCATTCGGTGGCCTGGGAAAACCGTGATAAACATACGGCGGTTCTGCCTGCCCCAGCCCCCGCTCCATCACCCGCTCCGTTACTTGCTCCGTCACCCGACGTCGTCAATCGCCCTCTATCAGCCAGTCAAGGCTCCAACACCTCTGCTGAGGGGAGTTGTCGCTCATTGGCATCTTCCGCTCGTTCAGATGCTCCTTCTCCTGCTACTCCTCTTCTCGGATTCCGTCAACAGTCTTTCTTGGAATCCGTATCCAAGAGACAACAGTTTGCGAGCACGCACCCGACGGTGCAAAAGCTGAACGTCCTCCTGTCCAAGTTGCTGGTGCTGCAGTCCCTCCCTTTCCAACTGGTGGACTCAGCACCTTTCCGAGAAATGATGGCTTGTGCCGCGCCGCGGTGGAGAGTGCCAAGCCGTCATTTCTTTGCCCAAAAGGCAGTGCCAGCCCTGCATTCACATGTAGAAGAGATGGTGGGCCAGTCTTTGAGCATGTCGGTCTCTGCCAAAGTGCACGGCAGCGCCGACGTGTGGAGCTGTAACTACGGTCAGGGACAGTACATGTCATTTACGGCCCACTGGGTGAACGTGGTGCCGGCACAGCCGCACCAGCAACTTGGACAGGTCACGACGCTTTTGCCTCCACGTTTGCACGTCCTTGGTCCAGCAAGCATGTCCGCCTCTACCACCTCTTTTTCCGCCGTGTCCTCAGCCGCCACCCCCGTGCCAAGTCCCATTACCCGACCGGCATATCACATGTGCAGGGCGCAACGGTGTCACGCTGTGCTGCACCTGGTATGCCTTGGCGAACGTAGTCACACAGGGGAGGAACTGCTGAGTGTAATGAACAGAGAAATCGACAGATGGCTGTCTCCGCGCAAACTAAAAATCGGAACCATGTTGACTGACAACGGAAAGAACATGGTGTCTGCTCTGCGTCAAGGAAGGTTGTGCCATGCGCCATGCATGGCTCACGTGTTCAATCTGGTTGTCAAGCGGTTCCTAAAATCCACCATCCCACTGCAAGACATCCTTAAAATGTCACGTAAACTGTGCATGCATTTCAGCCATTCCTACACCGCAAAGAACACCCTCATTGAGCTGCAGCGGCAGAACGGAATTCCACAGCATCGCCTGATCTGCGACGTTGCAACAAGGTGGAATTCAACCCTACACATGTTAGACCGCCTTTACGAGCAGCGAAAGGCCATCACCGATTTCCTGATGTTACAAGCGGATAAAGGTACTCCCCTGTGTAACTTAGATGTCAGCCATTGGCAGCTCATGCGTGACACCTGCCGCTTGCTCAGGCCCTTTGAGGAGGCCACGCTATTCGTGAGTCGGCAGGACTATGGGATGAACGACGTCATTCCTCTGTTGCACGTCCTGGAACAAATGCTGTTAACAATGGCTGGTCAGGGTGCGGTAGACGTGGCGCACAGATCTCAACGCCACATGACCCCTGTGGGGGCAGGACAGGAAGAAGAGGAGGAGGTAGAGGAGGACATTTGTGCTCAGGAATTATTGAGTGAAATGGGTGGTTTTTCCACTCAGCGGACAGGAGTGGAGGAGCAGGAGCATCTGGTAGAGGAGGAGGAGGAGGAGACAGAGGACCCAGACGCACCGTGGCAGTATGCTGTGGAGATGGAGGCAGGGAGTCCCTCGCATTCCTTGGCACAAATGGCCCATAGCATGCTCGGTTGCTTGCGTAGCGACAGCCGAATAATAACCATCAGACAGAGGGATGACTTTTGGCTGTCCACCTTGTTGGACCCTCGCTACCGGTCCAAAATGGTGGCCTTTTTCACACCTGCTGAGAGGGAGGCCAAAATTACGTACTATAAAAACCACCTATGTAGTCAGTTGGTCTCTGCCTTTGTGCGCCATCGTCCATCCTCAGACACTGTGGGCCCTGTGCGCTCGCGTTCCGCTGGCATGGCAGCAGGGGAGGGGTGGGGTGGTAGGAGCAGTGGCAGCTCCACCAGCAGCGGCTGCCTCAGTCTGCAGTCGATGATGAGTAGCTTTCTTCACCAGCGCAGTGAGGAAACTACTAACCAGCCGCAGCAGCAGCAGCAGCATCAGGTGGACCTGGAGCAGGAGCTCAAACAACAGGCTTGGGCCTACTTGGACAGCACCCTGCCAACCGAGGTAGACAATCCCCTTGACTACTGGGCAACGAAACTTGACCTTTGGCCCCAACTAGCTGAATTTGCCCTTGAAAGGCTGTCATGCCCGGCCAGTAGCGTGGCATCGGAGCGCGTGTTTAGTGCGGCAGGAGGTATTGTAACTCCGCGGAGGACACGACTGTCCACCCAAAGTGTGGAGAGACTCACGTTTGTGAAAATGAATCAGGCGTGGATTAGTCTGGATTTCAAACCACCAGTTCCTGACACAACTGACTAAATCCGCCATGAATCATGCCTCAAACATGTGCCACTTTCAGGTCTCCTCACACTGCTGGTGTGTTGAATTTTTTGACATAGGGTGCTGGCAGATTACGGGCCTCCTATAGCTGCTGCCAGGCCCCTAATCTGCCATAGGCCCCTATATACCACCTCCTCCTGCTGCTGCCAGGTCCAGAGTCTCTCATGGGTCCCTGTACGGCCTCCCATTGCTGCTGTCTCCATCGCCACACTCTGCTGCCATGTGCCACTTTCAGGTCTCTTCACACTGCTGGTGTGTTTAATTTTTTGACATAGGGTGCAGGCAGATTACGGGCCTCACATAGCTGCTGCCAGGCCCCTAATCTGCCATGGGCCCCTATATACCACCTCCTCCTGCTGCTGCCAGGTCCAGAGTCTCTCATGGGTCCCTGTACGGCCTCCCATTGCTGCTGTCTCCATCGCCACACTCTGCTGCCATGTGCCACTTTCAGGTCTCTTCACACTGCTGGTGTGTTAAATTTTTTGACATAGGGTGCTGCAAGATAACGGGCCTCACATAGCTGCTGCCAGGCCCCTAATCAGCCATGGGCCCCTATACCGCCTCCTCCTGCTGCTGCCAGGTCCAGAGTCTCTCATGCCATGTGCCACTTTCAGGTCTCTTCACACTGCTGGTGTGTTAAATTTTTTGACATAGGGTGCTGGCAGATTACGGGCCTCCCATAGCTGCTGCCAGGCCCCTAATCTGCCATGGGCCCCTATATACCGCCTCCTCATGCTGCTGCCAAGTCTAGAGTCTCTCATGGGTCCCTGTACGGCCTCCCATTGCTGCTGTCTCCATCGCCACACTCTGCTGCCATGTGCCACTTTCAGGTCTCTTCACACTGCTGGTGTGTTTAATTTTTTGACATAGGGTGCAGGCAGATTACGGGCCTCACATAGCTGCTGCCAGGCCCCTAATCTGCCATGGGCCCCTATATACCGCCTCCTCATGCTGCTGCCAAGTCCAGAGTCTGTCATGGTCCCTGTACGGCCTCCCATTGCTGCTGTCTCCATCGCCACACTCTGCTGCCATGTGCCACTTTCAGGTCTCTTCACACTGCTGGTGTGTTTAATTTTTTGACATAGGGTGCAGGCAGATTACGGGCCTCACATAGCTGCTGCCAGGCCCCTAATCTGCCATGGGCCCCTATATACCGCCTCCTCATGCTGCTGCCAAGTCTAGAGTCTCTCATGGGTCCCTGTACGGCCTCCCATTGCTGCTGTCTCCATCGCCACACTCTGCTGCCATGTGCCACTTTCAGGTCTCTTCACACTGCTGGTGTGTTTAATTTTTTGACATAGGGTGCAGGCAGATTACGGGCCTCACATAGCTGCTGCCAGGCCCCTAATCTGCCATGGGCCCCTATATACCGCCTCCTCATGCTGCTGCCAAGTCCAGAGTCTGTCATGGTCCCTGTACGGCCTCCCATTGCTGCTGTCTCCATCGCCACACTCTGCTGCCATGTGCCACTTTCAGGTCTCTTCACACTGCTGGTGTGTTTAATTTTTTGACATAGGGTGCAGGCAGATTACGGGCCTCACATAGCTGCTGCCAGGCCCCTAATCTGCCATGGGCCCCTATATACCGCCTCCTCATGCTGCTGCCAAGTCTAGAGTCTCTCATGGGTCCCTGTACGGCCTCCCATTGCTGCTGTCTCCATCGCCACACTCTGCTGCCATGTGCCACTTTCAGGTCTCTTCACACTGCTGGTGTGTTTAATTTTTGGACATAGGGTGCAGGCAGATTACGGGCCTCACATAGCTGCTGCCAGGCCCCTAATCTGCCATGGGCCCCTATATACCGCCTCCTCATGCTGCTGCCAAGTCTAGAGTCTCTCATGGGTCCCTGTACGGCCTCCCATTGCTGCTGTCTCCATCGCCACACTCTGCTGCCATGTGCCACTTTCAGGTCTCTTCACACTGCTGGTGTGTTAAATTTTTTGACATAGGGTGCAGGCAGATTACGGGCCTCACATAGCTGCTGCCAGGCCCCTAATCTGCCATGGGCCCCTATATACCGCCTCCTCCTGCTGCTGCCAGGTCCAGAGTCTCTCATGGGTCCCTGTACGGCCTCCCATTGCTGCTGTCTCCATCGCCACACTCTGCTGCCATGTGCCACTTTCAGGTCTCTTCACACTGCTGGTGTGTTAAATTTTTTGACATAGGGTGCTGCAAGATAACGGGCCTCACATAGCTGCTGCCAGGCCCCTAATCAGCCATGGGCCCCTATACCGCCTCCTCCTGCTGCTGCCAGGTCCAGAGTCTCTCATGCCATGTGCCACTTTCAGGTCTCTTCACACTGCTGGTGTGTTAAATTTTTTGACATAGGGTGCTGGCAGATTACGGGCCTCCCATAGCTGCTGCCAGGCCCCTAATATGCCATGGGCCCCTATATACCGCCTCCTCATGCTGCTGCCAAGTCCAGAGTCTGTCATGGTCCCTGTACGGCCTCCCATTGCTGCTGTCTCCATCGCCACACTCTGCTGCCATGTGCCACTTTCAGGTCTCTTCACACTGCTGGTGTGTTAAATTTTTTGACATAGGGTGCAGGCAGATTACGGGCCTCACATAGCTGCTGCCAGGCCCCTAATCTGCCATGGGCCCCTATATACCGCCTCCTCATGCTGCTGCCAAGTCCAGAGTCTGTCATGGTCCCTGTACGGCCTCCCATTGCTGCTGTCTCCATCGCCACACTCTGCCATGTGCCACTTTCAGGTCTCTTCACACTGCTGGTGTGTTTAATTTTTTGACATAGGGTGCAGGCAGATTACGGGCCTCACATAGCTGCTGCCAGGCCCCTAATCTGCCATAGGCCCCTATATACCGCCTCCTCATGCTGCTGCCAAGTCCAGAGTCTCTCATGGGTCCCTGTACGGCCTCCCATTGCTGCTTTCTCCATCGCCACACTCTGCTGCCATGTGCCACTTTCAGGTCTCTTCACACTGCTGGTGTGTTAAATTTTTTGACATAGGGTGCAGGCAGATTACGGGCCTCACATAGCTGCTGCCAGGCCCCTAATCTGCCATGGGCCCCTATATACCGCCTCCTCATGCTGCTGCCAAGTCCAGAGTCTGTCATGGTCCCTGTACGGCCTCCCATTGCTGCTGTCTCCATCGCCACACTCTGCCATGTGCCACTTTCAGGTCTCTTCACACTGCTGGTGTGTTTAATTTTTTGACATAGGGTGCAGGCAGATTACGGGCCTCACATAGCTGCTGCCAGGCCCCTAATCTGCCATGGGCCCCTATATACCGCCTCCTCATGCTGCTGCCAAGTCTAGAGTCTCTCATGGGTCCCTGTACGGCCTCCCATTGCTGCTGTCTCCATCGCCACACTCTGCTGCCATGTGCCACTTTCAGGTCTCTTCACACTGCTGGTGTGTTAAATTTTTGGACATAGGGTGCAGGCAGATTACGGGCCTCACATAGCTGCTGCCAGGCCCCTAATCTGCCATGGGCCCCTATATACCGCCTCCTCATGCTGCTGCCAAGTCCAGAGTCTGTCATGGTCCCTGTACGGCCTCCCATTGCTGCTGTCTCCATCGCCACACTCTGCCATGTGCCACTTTCAGGTCTCTTCACACTGCTGGTGTGTTTAATTTTTTGACATAGGGTGCAGGCAGATTACGGGCCTCACATAGCTGCTGCCAGGCCCCTAATCTGCCATGGGCCCCTATATACCGCCTCCTCATGCTGCTGCCAAGTTCAGAGTCTGTCATGGGTCCCTGTACGGCCTCCCATTGCTGCTGTCTCCATCGCCACACTCTGCCATGTGCCACTTTCAGGTCTCCTCACACTGCTGGTGTGTTGAATTTTTTGACATAGGGTGCTGGCAGATTACGGGCCTCCTATAGCTGCTGCCAGGCCCCTAATCTGCCATAAGCCCCTATATACCGCCTCCTCATGCTGCTGCCAAGTCCAGAGTCTGTCATGGGTCCCTGTACGGCCTCCCATTGCTGCTGTCTCCATCGCCACACTCTGCCATGTGCCACTTTCAGGTCTCCTCACACACTGCTGGTGTGTTGAATTTTTTGACATAGGGTGCTGGCAGATTACGGGCCTCCTATAGCTGCTGCCAGGCCCCTAATCTGCCGTAGGCCCCTATATACCGCCTCCTCATGCTGCTGCCAGGTCCAGAGTCTCTCATGGGTCCCTGTACGGCCTCCCATTGCTGCTGTCTCCATCGCCACACTCTGCCATGTGCCACTTTCAGGTCTCCTCACACTGCTGGTGTGTTCCATTTTTTGTCATAGGGTGCTGGCAGATTATGGGCCTCCCATAACTGCTGCCAGGCCCCTAATCTGCCATGGGCCCCTATACCGACTCCTCATGCTGTGACGTTGCAACAAGGTGGAATTCAACCCTACATATGTTAGACCGCCTTTACGAACAGCAAAAGGCCATCACAGATTTCCTGATGTTAAAAGCAGATAAAGGTACTCCCTGTGTAACTTAGATGTCAGCCATTGGCAGCTCATGCGTGACACCTGCGCTTGCTCAGGCCCTTTGAGGAGGCCACGCTATTCGTGAGTCGGCAGGACTATGGGATGAACGACGTCATTCCTCTGTTGCACGTCCTGGAACAAATGCTGTTAACAATGGCTGGTCAGGGTGCGGTAGACGTGGCGCACAGATCTCAACGCCACATGGCCCCTGTGGGGGCAGGACTGGAAGAAGAGGAGGAGGTAGAGGAGGACATTGGTGCTCAGGAATTATTGAGTGAAATGGGTGGTTTTTCCACTCAGCGGACAGGAGTGGAGGAGCAGGAGCATCTGGTAGAGGAGGAGGAAGAGGAGACAGAGGACCTAGACGCACCGTGGCAGTATGCTGTGGAGATGGAGGCAGGGAGTCCCTCGCATTCCTTGGCACAAATGGCCCATAGCATGCTCGGTTGCTTGCGTAGCGACAGCCGAATAATAACCATCAGACAGAGGGATGACTTTTGGCTGTCCACCTTGTTGGACCCTCGCTACCGTTCAAAAATGGTGGCCTTTTTCACACCTGCTGAGAGGGAGGCCAAAATAACGTACTATAAAAAACACCTATGTAGTCAGCTGGTCTCTGCCTGTCTGCGCCAACGTCCATCCTCAGACACTGTGGGCCCTGTGCGCTCGTGTTCCGCTGCCATGGCAGCAGGGGAGGGGTGGGGTGGTAGGAGCAGTGGCAGCTCCACCAGCAGCGGCTGCCTCAGTCTGCAGTCGATGATGAGTAGCTTTCTTCACCAGCGCAGTGAGGAAACTACTAACCAGCCGCAGCAGCAGCAGCAGCATCAGGTGGACCTGGAGCAGGAGCTCAAACAACAGGCTTAGGCCTACTTGGACAGCACCCTGCCAACCGAGGTAGACAATCCCCTTGACTACTGGGCAACGAAACTTGACCTTTGGCCCCAACTAGCTGAATTTGCCCTTGAAAGGCTGTCATGCCCGGCCAGTAGCGTGGCATCGGAGCGCGTGTTTAGTGCGGCAGGAGGTATTGCAACTCCGCGGAGGACACGACTGTCCACCCAAAGTGTGGAGAGACTCACGTTTGTGAAAATGAATCAGGCGTGGATTAGTCTGGATTTCAAACCACCAGTTCCTGACACAACTGACTAAATCCGCCATGAATCATGCCCCAAACATGTGCCACTTTCAGGTCTCCTCACACTGCTGGTGTGTTCCATTTTTTGTCATAGGGTGCTGGCAGATTACGGGCCTCCCATAGCTGCTGCCAGGCCCCTAATCTGCCATGGGCCCCTATACCGCCTCCTCATGCTGCTGCCAAGTCCAGAGTCTCTCATGGGTCCCTGTACGGCCTCCCATTGCTGCTGCCTCCATCGCCACACTCTGCCATGTGCCACTTTCAGGTCTCCTCACACTGCTGGTGTGTTCCATTTTTTGTCATAGGGTGCTGGCAGATTACGGGCCTCCCATAGCTGCTGCCAGGCCCCTAATCTGCCATGGGCCCCTATACCGCCTCCTCATGCTGCTGCCAGGTCCAGAGTCTCTCATGGGTCCCTGTACGGCCTCCCATTGCTGCTGTCTCCATCGCCACACTCTGCCATGTGCCACTTTCAGGTCTCCTCACACTGCTGGTGGGTTCCATTTTTTGTCATAGGGTGCTGGCAGATTACGGGCCTCCCATAGCTGCTGCCAGGCCCGTAATCTGCCATGGGCCCCCGTACCGACTCCTCATGCTGCTGCCAGGCCCGTAATCTGTCATGGGCCACTGTTGTCGCTTGTTGGCATATTCCGCTCGTTCAGATGCTCCTTCTCCTGCTACTCCTCTTCACGGATTCCGTCAGCAGTCTTTCTTGGAATCCGTTTCCAAGAGACAACAGTTTGCGAGCACGCACCCGACGGTGCAGAAGCTGAACGTCCTCCTGTCCAAGTTGCTGCTGCCAGGCTCGTAATCTGTCATGCGCCCCTGTACCGCCTCCTCATGCTGCTGCCAGGTCCAGAGTGTGTCATGGGCCCCCGTACCGACTCCTCATGCTGCTGCCAGGCCCGTAATCTGTCATGGGCCCCTGTACCGCCTCCCCATGCTGCTGCCAGGTCCAGAGTGTGTCATGGGTCCCTGTACGGCCTCCCATTGCTGCTGCCAGGCCCGTAATCTGCCATGGGCCCCTGTACCGACTCCTCATGCTGCTGCCAGGCCCGTAATCTGTCATGGGCCCCTGTACCGCCTCCTCATGCTGCTGCCAGGTCCAGAGTGTGTCATGGGTCCCTGTACGGCCTCCCATTGCTGCTGTCTCTATCGCCACACTCTGCCATGTGCCACTTTCAGGTCTCCTCACACTGCTGGTGGTTTCCATTTTTGTCATAGGGTGCTGTATGGCCTCCCATTGCTGCTGCCTCCACCGCCACACTGTGGCTCCACACTCTGGTTTTGGCCCCGTGACTGCCCAAATGAGTGAAGTGTGCGGTGATTCTAAGATCGACGGCACTCATCTGCATGTCATACTGACTGACAGTATTATTTCTCTTCCCCAGCAGACTCCAAGGGCATTTAAATTAAAGGTACAGTGTTCTGCACTAATATTAAGTCTCTCTGAAGCCTAGAAACACCCTTTTTTAAGTTAAATTCACAGCGAATTTATTCGACTCGAATCGAATATTGTCCACGAATTCGCCGAATCAGTCGAATCGAATTTTTCATTTCTTCGCTCATCTCTAGCTCTGTGCTTTGGGGACAAAAATTAGCACACATTGTTATGTATGTCCATGGGGGCTATGCTGTGATATACAGAAAAATGATTATATTAAAAGATAAATTATACATTATTACAGTTACTGTGTGTAAACCAAGCAACTATTTGCTCCATAAAAGAAATGATACCCACTGAGAAAATCTGTAATGAAATAAAATATGTAAGTTGAATGTATTCAATGAATGAAACAGGATTTCCTCAATATGATGAATGACATGCTGTATTTTCACCAAGGAAAACACAGGTTCCTCTACATTGATCGATGTGGCCTGGTAAGTTAATGATTTTTCCAACATTTTTACATACTTATGAGGGATGTAGGGTTTCATTGCTGCTCTCGGATAGTAAACATTACTTGGACCTCACTTCTTTCTTGGAAGCTGAAACAGATCTTTCAAAAATTTTACTGCATACAAACAGATTATTTTAAAGTAAACCTGTGCTTAGAGAAATATCAAGGCTTTAAAGTGGTTCTGAAGGCTCAAGGTTTTTTATCTTCATGTATTCTATGCATGAAGGTCAAAAACCTTCCGTGTGCAGCGGCTCCCTCAGCCCCCCTAATACTCACCCAAGCCCCCTCTCGATTCAGCAATGTGCACTGGAGTCTCAGCTATCTCGGGACTCCCTCTTCCCATTGGTTGAGACAGAAGCAGAGCCATTTGCTCCCACTGCTGTCAATCACAGCCAGTGAGCCAAAGAGAGAGAGAGGGGGTGGGGCTGAGCTGCAGCTCTGTGTGTGAATGGACATATGGAGCAGCAGGTTCCCTCATAGCAAGCTGCTTGCCTGTGGGGGCACCCAACAGAAGGGTGGGGCCAGGAGACCCTGCGGGGTACCTGAGAAGATGAGGATCCAGGCTGCCCTGTGCAAAACCACTGCACACTGCAGGTAAGTATATACATCTTTGCTTTTTTCTTTTATAAAAAAGTAAGCCTTTAGAATTGCTTTAATATTTCTGGGCATCCCTTGCTTCAATACTGTAAGCAAGCATGTGGACAGTAAAACTAGAATTAAAGTTGAACTCTAGTAATTGTCTGTATTGCATAGTAACATTGGTCTAATTTGGTACAATGTAAGCATGCATACTGTATCTCATACCAGATGAGCCACTGGGGAAGCAGGAAATCCCTGTAGTAGTTGGTGCTACTAAGTGATAGCTGCAATCTTCCAGGTCCTGCTCAGGTTTTTTACAAGCAGCTTAACCCCTGCACATTGACCACAGGCAGTCACGTGCTCACACCATTGCCATGCATAGAACACCTTATATTCTTTTTCCATGTATGCAAAGAGTTCTTTAGTTGGACAAGATGGAGATTGTGATACCACCACACTTTTTCTTCACCTCACCCAATCCCTCTCGAGAGAAGACGCTTGTAAAGAACCCAAGCACGGCCCAGTACAGTGATCTCCAAACTGTGACCCAGGAGCTGGATGCAGCCCTTTTCTTACTTGTATCCAACCCTTGGGGCACTATTTCATCCCTGATACCAACAATTGGGCATAATTCCCTCCACTGACACCCATGTAAAGGCACATTTCTCCCAATGATACAGATTATGGGGCACAATTCCTCCAATAATGGCTCACAATTCCTCACAATTACACCAACTATCAGGCCCAATGACACTAATGATGGGGCCCCATTTCTCCCACTGACACCAAAGAAGGAGCATGGTTTATTTAAGCTGGCATTGGGACCTTTTCTATTCCCAATGGCCACAGTTCGGCCCCCCTAAAGTCTGAAGGACAGCAAACTAGCCCATTGTTTAGAAAGTCTGGAGATGCCTGACATAGAAGATCAGAGCTGTCGCTGTAGTAGCACCAACCTCTTCTCTTCAGTGATTTCCAGTGGCCCATCAGTTATGAGTAATGCATACTTATATTGTGCCAAGCTGGATTAACGTAAGTATGCAATACAGAAATATTCTAGAGTTCGATTTCAAGACAAAACTTTTGATCTACATACTTGTTCTGAGTCAGTGACTGAGAAAGCACTGAAGCCAATGCATCTGTGAGACAGCCAGGCAGTTAGTATATAGAGAAAGGAATCCCAGGATGAAATCAGTACCATTTAGCAAGCATGTTGTGCTACCAAAAAGGTTTTAGGTCTATGCTCTCGAATACAGTTTATATTTCCCATATCTAACTGCAGAATACTTCAATCTTTTTGCATTACCTACAACGTGTACATTTTATTATTGCTATTATTATTATCATCATATTTTTTTAAATAGCAGTGTAATTAGTTTCCTTTTTCCTATTAAAGCGTATTTTGTGTCCGGTCACTGAGAAAGGAGTTTTGATGCCTGGGGACTTTTATACTCATATTTATTGAGTTATTTATTGAATGTTACTTTTTGCGTTATTTATCTACTTATTCTGCCGTGTGCAGCTAAGGAACAAGATAGAAAGTTACTTTGGCAGCTTTCATTCGGATTGCAGTGTAAGTAAAAATAGACCACCACTGACTGCTGAATCTCCAGTGATCAATTGATAAATCTTAAAAAAATTAGCCTAAAAGGCCAAGCTATGTGATAAGCTGAAGCAGTGGTATCCCGAGGCAGGTGCGGGGGGTGCACGCCGCACCAGGTGACACCTACCGCACGGGGTGACACCGGACCCGTTCCACGAAAAGGAAAGTTGTAAAGCAAGCCTACGATCCCCACAGGATGGATCGGATCCATCCTGCTGGAATCGTCAGCTTTGTTTACAACTTACCTTTACGTGGAGTGGGTCAGGTGTCACCCCGTATAGGTTGCATGCCGACGATCCCCGCAAGATGGATCGGATCTGCGGATTGGGGAGCATAATGGATAGGACTCCGATCCATTATGCTCAGTCCGCAGATCCGAATCATCCTGTGGGGATTGTCGGCATGCAACCTATACGGGGTGACACCGGACCCGCTCCACGAAAAGGTAAGTTGTAAAGAAAGTCGACAACCCCCCGCAGGATGGATCAGATCTGCGGATTGGGGAGCATAAAGGATCGGACCCCGATCCATTATACTCAGTCCGCAGATCCTAACCATCCTGCGGGGATCGACAGCATGCAACCTATACAGGGTGAGATTGGACCCGCTCCACGAAAAGGTAAATTGTAATGAAAGTCGACAACCCCCCGCAGGATGGATCGGATCTGTGGATTGGGGAGCATAATGGATCGGACTCTGATCCATTATGCTCAATCTGCAGATCTGATCCATTCTGCAGGGATCATCGGAGGGGGTGTCACCAAGTGTTATCGCACCGGGTGACACCAACCCTAGGGACGCCCCTGAGCTGAAGCAACAGTTAACTGCGTACAAATACCATACAGTATTTTTTGCTTAACCTCAGTTCGCCAGCTTTGTGCAGCTTCACTCATTAAATGAAATAATTATTTTATTTAGTGACTGACCAGCAGTTGTTTTAGACTTTTTGTGCAGCAACTGAAATTCACCAAAAGACACCTTTGTCTGATTAGGGTAAACACACTTTTTTTTTTAAATAGCAGACTTAACAAGTTTTTACATACAGTACCTCTGCCATACTCCCTTACCACTCTGGTCTGTTGCATTTGACTTTTTACAAACTCATAACTTGCTCAGGGCTGCACCATTTCCCCAGAGTTCAGACTTGGTGGCTGGCAGATCGGACACCAAGCACTGGGGGAAGTGGGGGGCATTGTATGTTTTAATAGATTACCCAAAGCAAGGACAGTTCTTGTAGGCTCTTGTGCTTTCAGAACTCCTTTGAAATCCTCTACTCTAAAGGCTGTTTGGACTACAGTCCTAACCCTGTGAGGCCTGCCATTTAGGGAAACTGCTTATCACATGTAGTGAGTAGTGAATGATGACAGTCCATAATGTGGACGCATCAACAGCTCACTGTAACTAGACATTTCATACACTTGCTGTATAGCAGTCTACTTTAAAGGGGGATCCTCCTAAAATATGGCCCAGATAGAAGAGTTGTACTATGGCTTGGACTTAAACATTATGTAGACTCTCTGCACAAATTTAACTCATGCACAAGAGAACACCCTCACTCTTGATGCCACTAAACGGGAGATATCCAACTACTTCTTACAGCTACAAGTTCTTGAAGCTGGTCAAAACTGCACATACTTCTATCAGTCCATAAACTGCATACATTGCTAACATGTCACAAAATACGGCAAAACAAAACAAAATAGTAGCTGCCTCTTATCATTAAAGGCTATCCTTGTGCTCCAGTCAAATAGCTGTACCTAGCCTGAGATGATGTTGGCAGTCTGCTGCAGCCAGGACAAAGCATTTCTTCAGTCTCCTCTTTCCCAGTGATTCGACACAACATTGAAACATTGCTTTGTACCAGGTCACATGGTGAAAAGCTGGAGTGGGGGTGGGGGGTGATGATCTGAATCATACTTTTATTAACACGACCAAGATTTGCACAGGAACCAAGATCCCTGTGTCTTCAGAAGCTTAACCTGAATGATTGCCAAATAAAGACAGTGCTGTTCTTCTTTAGAAAAGAAGATGAAGGCATCAAAATAGCAGTACTGTGAAAGGGCACAATGATGCCTATAAGTGCTTCTTCACACCAGTGGCCATGGTATACCATGGCTACTGGTGTGCGCTGTGAAGGAAGCAGTAATAATGCATGTTACTTGACACATTGCAATGATTTTACATTACTAAATTATCACAAAGTGACATTTCATTCATATTTACACACTGCAGTGAGTTGCAAGGTGGTATACTGCATTGTAACATGCTGCACTGAAAAAAACCTCTATGACTAAGCTCCCGATGGAGAGGAATGCGTAAGGGAAGAAGGTGGACTTTCCCAGTACTGAATGATATTAATAAATGTATTCTGGACTTCTTGAAGTTGAGCAACTCCAGCCTTGTTTTTGCACTACTGCTGAAAAAAGTACAGCATGTCCTACTGCAGTGCAGGGGTGTGGTATGAACTAAGCCATTAGGATATAAGGCAAATTTCCATGTCGATGCATTGGGACTGCGTTGGGCAAGGGTGCCTTAGGCAAGCTGGATGCATGTAATGTGAAGGGATAATAATATTGATTGACAATGGCTGCTCCAAACAGCCTTGCTGCCATTGCCATTGACTGCAGAGCAGGCTAGAGGAGTGTTTACTGGCAACGTCAGGATGATGTACTGCAGCTTTTTCCCTTTTATCACCAGGGCCACGAAAAGCCTAGAAAATTAAAAAAAAAATTAACAAATACAACAGTCCAAATATCTCTGAACTCTGGCCTGTTCTTTAGCACCAGCACTGATAGTATTGGAGTTTTCTTACCCAGATATTTGTTTGATCAGTGAGACAAAATATAATGATGGGCTAATAAATATTTATGAAGGGGTAGGGGAGCTTCAAGACATGGACATGAATACAGCCTTTCTGGGTTTGAGGGCTCCAGGTTTTCTCAGAGGCCTCTAGTTGCCCGATTTTAACTTTGTGTGCTGTGGCCTTACCAGTTTAGATACATGACATGCTCAGTTTAATTTGAATTTACAAGTACAAAATGAACCAGACATTCACATTCATTAATCTAACTTACGCAAGACTGACTAATGCTTTGCCATATGTGTTCATCCAAAATGAAAGAACAATGCAGCAAAGTAAAAGATGCCAAAATATTTCTTGTGTAACACTGACAGTTCACCTCATTATTCTTACATGACATGTACTACACGGGGCAACACTTATTTTAATATTTATAATGGCCTTCCAGATGCTCTGAGCAAAGCATGAATTTATTTAAATAACCAATGCTGAGTAATATTTCTCAAAACTGTCAGTTTCAAACTACATACAGTATATACAGTAGTAAGTAGATGTTCAGAGTACAGTTTGTAAAACATCTATTGTGATTTGCCATGTCAAATGACAACTTTAAGGTTTCGTGTACACTGTATGCTATTGATGTTTTTTTTCTCCTGTATGAGTTTAGCAGCAGCAACAATGTGCTGAAAAGCTGCGTTTTGCATGCCGGTGATGCCCGTTACAGCATCTGGCAATAATACATTTTATCGGCAAGAATTCTGGCATGTTAAGGAGCTTTTGAGCATTTTTTCCTGCCTCTGCCACTAAACTCCTGAAACCATCTATAGTTTACATGGCCACATAGGCTAACATGGAGGGGAGTTTACAGGCAGAGAAAAAAATCTCAAATGCCAGTAGAAGCAGCTTTTTTGAGCTGCAGTGTGCATGAGGCTTTATAGTTAACAAAGTCTGTGAACACTAATAAAACTCAATTCTGGGCAATATATATACTGTTTAACTTTTGGTTAGAGTGACAAAGAGTTGAGTTGGCCATACACTGATCAAATGTCCTGCAGTCCCTAATGAACCAGTCAAATTTCGCTCAGTGGGTGGCCTTGTCAGCTGTCCCCCACCCAACATCCTTCATTTGAAAAAACTGGTGGCTGAGTAGCTACTGCATCCAATAACATGCAGCCACTGTTTGGGTACTAAGACAGCCAGCAGGGCTGGCTGTCAGAATACAATAATCACAGCAGGAGATACAGTTGTGTTCAAAATAATAGCAGTGTGTTGAAAAAAGTGAATAAAGCTCAAAATCCTTCTAATAGCTTTTATTTCCATACACACAAATGCATTGGGAACACTACACATTCTATTCCAAATCAAAACATGAAGAAAAATATATCAAATGTGTGTTGTTCCTCTAAAAAAATTGAAGAAAAGTGAATATTAGACTGTTCAAAAAAATAGCAGTGTTTGTATTCTTCTTTACAAACTCAAACATTCACTATATAAACTGAAAAATGTTTGAAGATTTTGCTTTCCTTTGAATCACTTAATTAATATTTAGTTGTATAAGCACTGTTTCTGAGAACTGCTGTACATCTGTGTTGCATGGAGTCAACCAACTTCTGGCACCTGTGAACAGGTATTCCAGCCCAGGATGATTCGACTACATTCCACAATTCTTCTCTATTTCTTGGTTTTTGCCTCAGAAACTGCATTTTTGATGTCACCCCACAAGTTTTCTATTGGATTAAGATCCGGGGATTGGGCTGGCCACTCCATAACATCAATCTTGTTGGTCTGGAACCAAGATGTTGCACATTTACTGGTGTGTTTGGGGTCGTTGTCTTGTTGGAACACCCATTTCAAGGGCATTTCCTCTTCAGCATAAGGCAATATGACCTCTTCAAGTATTCTGATGTATTCAAACAGATCCATGATCCCTGGTATGCGATAAACAGGCCCAACACCGTAGTATGAGAAACATCCCCATATCATGATGCTTGCGCAACCATGCTTCACTTTCTTCAGTGTATTTTGGCTTGAATTCAGTGTTTGGGGGTCGTCTGACAAACTGTCTCCGGCCACTAGACCCAAAAAGAACAATCTTACTTTCATCAGTCCACAAAATGTTGCGCCATTTCTCTTTAGGCCAGTCAATGTGCTCTTTGGCAAATTGTAACCTCTTCAGCAAATGTCTTTTTTTCAACAGTGGGACTTTGCGGGGGCTTCTTGCAGATAGCTTGGCTTCACATAGGCGTCTTCTAATTGTAACAGTACTCACAGGTAACTTTAGACCTTCTTTGATCTTCCTGGAGCTGATTGTTGGCTGAGTCCTTGCCATTTTGGCTATTCTTCTATCCATTCGAATTATAGTTTTTCGCTTTCTTCCATGTCTTTCAGGTTTTGGTTGCCATTTTAAAGCATTTGCGATAATTTTAGCTTAGCAGCCTATCATTTTCTGCACTTCTTTATATGTTTTCCCCTCTCCAATCAACTTTTTAATCAAGGTACGCTGTTCTTCCGAACAATGTCTAGAACGACCCATTTTCCTCAGAATTTCAGAGAGAAATGCACTGTAATCAGCATGTACAACATTTGCTGACTTCCTTCCTTAAATAAGGGCAATAATTTTCAAAGAATGAATGACCTCACTAATAGAACTCCACACTGCTCTTATTTTGAACATGCCCCTTTCAATTAGTGATTCAATTACACAGAATCAGCAGCATGCATGACATGACTGTTGGGTCTGTTGGATTTCTATTACTCTACTACACCTGCTAGTAAATTATTTGCCATGTAGAAATATCATTTCTACCAAAAACAGTGATTGATCAGGTTAATGATGTCTGACTGCTATTATTTTGAACACAACTGTATGTTCATCTGTGTTGTATTGTAGATGGAGGAATTTGTTAGATTTGTTTAGTCCATCATATGCTGAGCTTTAAGCTGGCCATTCATGGATCAGTTTTTTTTAATTAGCTAATGTGCTGATCAAAAAAAATTAAAGGATTCTCCCATCAACACAAGCAAAGTGAATGGAGGACCCCTTGCTGTGTTATTGTATTCTGACAGTGGGGACTCCTCAGTTGTCAGAATACACTGACCAGTGCTGTGGCCTATTGGCCTATTATTTATCATTAGATTGGCATCTTGCAAGCAGGAACGGCTATAGTTGTATCAAAATTCATCTGGTCCCTACTGGATTGGCTGAATTTCAATCCATCTATGCCCAAATGTATACCTATCAGATTTTTATTGCTATCGTTGTTCCTATTGGTAGAATTTCACATCAAATCCTGTCCTCTGAGCACACAAGAAGTGAGATCACCCCACCAGGCACAGAGAGAGCAATAAAAACCTGACAAAGGTTATAAACCTTCCCCACTTTACTTATAGTTTATCGCAGTTTGTGCCCCTATGGAAAAGATTTTCCTAAGTACCTGTTTCAGTAGCTACACAGAAAGTAAGGAAAAAGCTTCCTGAAAGACCAATAAAAACTCACAGCGTTTCTCATCTTTCCCATTATAACTAAAACCTAAAAGCATGTTGAAGCTGTGCTTTGAAGTTTCTCAATGCAAAAAACCCCAAACATTTCTCCATGTTTTATTCCTATTAACACACAGCGAGTACAGATAAATATGTTTTGGAAATATATCACGTTCCTATCTTCCTCTTTGACATGACAACACAGCTCTGAATTTTGTCAAGGATCTATCACTATCAGGTTTATTTTACAATTCTGTCCCCTATGGCAGGGGTCCCCAACCGCCGGGCCGTGGACCAGTGTTGGTCTGTAGTCAGTTGATGACTGGGACGCACAGTAGGAGGTGACTGCGATTTGGCTGGTCCATGACAGACTGTTGTCGCCACTCAACTCCCACTGTGCATACGATGCCACTCAGCCTGTATGTCCTGTCCCAGGTCTCCCACCCCACCAACTATATAATTCAATCAGCAGGGCAAGGGGCTGGAGAAGCTTTTCACCCTCTAGTTAGATAAGTTGGGCAGATCATGCCATCTGTCCAAATCTGCAGCTCCTCCCATAGAGGACCCGGGAAAGGACATACTAGATCAGTGGTCACTAAATGGCAGACCGCGGTCCGGAACCACACCGAGGAACAGTCCTGTCCGGACAGCAGCCATGCCACTGCCACGGCTGGGCATCCTCTTCCGGGCCTCTCACTCAGCCACCGATGTCATCCTCACAGTGGGCGGGGTGTGAGGAGCTGCAGATCGGGACTGAGGGGCAGGAGCTGGTGATTCAAAAATAATATAAGTGGTGAAGCGCTCAACTTAAATAATCAAAAACTAGTGCAATATCCCCATATATAAATATCACATCCCTAGTGGTATAATGATACCCAAATGATAACTCTTAAGCTATGCAGATATACAAATAATAATAATATAAATAATAATGAATGAAAAACTAGTGCAATATCTTCATATATACATAATATATCCCTGGTGATATAGTGATAAACAACTAATATCTCTTAGACTGTGCAAAAGTGATACTAAAATACAATTAATAATACCAATTTACATGAAATATTAATTACAAAAAATTAAATAGTGATGCCACACTGTGCAAAATTATAGAAAAGTGTTCAAATAATGTCACTCCATGCTACAATGTTTTTACATAGCACAGTCTGCTGGCAGCCTTAGGAGGAAGGCCTTTTGCATGCACTCAGGTTGGAGAGCCTCAAATAGCAGGAAAATGATTTGCCTATGGAAGGAGTAGACGAGGTTATCCTTTGTTTCCAGAATGGCCAAATGATAAAATAACAAAAAAAAGAGGAAGGGGAGAACGAATTAAAAAACAAAAGCAAAAAAACAAAATAAAAACAGGAGCTAATCTTAGTGGATGAATCATCTCAATGCTGAGCGCAGCTGAGGCTCTTTGTCCAGGCAGCTTTAATTGACTGCAGCAGACTAGGTGCAAGCAAGCTCTCCTGGGACACGAAGGAAGCTCTCTGGCCTGCCCTGATGCTTGAATTCGTTGTATGAGGGGAGTTATTGGAGTGTTACTTACTGCCTGGAGGAAGATCAAGGTCGGTGGAGGCAGTGGAGGAGATTAATATCTGGCAGAGATATATATATAAAAAGCTCTGTGACCCGCAAGGGTCGAATGTGGAAGGTGAGGGGGCATTTCTGCTATTGAGGGGAGTCACGTCAAGATTTTCACGAAGAGCACTATTGTAGCATGGAGTGACATTATTTGAACACTTTTCTATAATTTTGCACAGTGTGGCATCACTATTTAATTTATTGTAATTAATATTTCATGTAAATTGGTATTATTAATTGTATTTTAGTATCACTTTTGCACAGTCTAAGAGATATTAGTTGTTTATCACTATATCACCAGGGATATATTATGTATATATGAAGATATTGCACTAGTTTTTCATTCATTATTATTTATATTATTATTATTTGTATATCTGCATAGCTTAAGAGTTATCATTTGGGTATCATTATACCACTAGGGATGTGATATTTATATATGGGGATATTGCACTAGTTTTTGATTATTTAAGTTGAGCGCTTCACCACTTATATTATTTTTGTTTTACATATCTTGCGGTATAGAGAATTAGGTGATAGCAGCTAACTCACTAGGTTCTGTCGAGCGCAGGGGGATTTCTGTATATTTATAGGAGCTGGTGATTACCCAGCTTGTTAATATGTAAAGACTTCCGCTCTCTGCAGCTCGAGAGACAGAAAGCAGGAGTCTTTTCATATTAGCAAGCCAGGCAATCGCCCATTTGTTAACATATTAACTTGGGGAGCTCCTGCCCCTCAGTCCCTATCTGAGGCTCCTCCCACCCCCACCCGCTATGAGGATGACATCGGTGGAGGGCTGGAGGCCCAGGAGAGGACACCCCAGAAGGAATTAGTGCCTCTGCTCTGCCTAAGGTACCATAGGACTGTGCAGGGGAAGGATTGCATTAAAAGGGGCACTGTTTTATGTTAACGGGCGCTGTGTTGTGATGGGGGCGCTGTGTTGTGTTAAGGGGCACTGTGTTGTGTTAAGGGGTGCTGTGTTGTGTTAGGGGCACTGTGTTGTGTTAAGGGGTGCTGTGTTGTGTTAGGGGCACTGTGTTGTGTTAAGGGGTGCTATGTTGTGTTAAGGGACACTATGTTGTGTTAAGGGGCCCTGTGTTGGGTTAAGGGGTGCTATGTTGTGTTAAGGGGTGCTATGTTGTGTTAGGGGCACTGTGTTGTGTTAAGGGGTGCTATGTTGTGTTAAGGGGTGCTGTGTTGTGTTAAGGGGTGCTATGTTGTGTTAGGGGCACTGTGTTGTGTTAAGGGGTGCTATGTTGTGTTAAGGGGTGCTATGTTGTGTTAAGGAGTGCTATGTTGTGTTAAGGAGTGCTGTGTTGTGTTAAGGGCTGCTGTGTTGTGTTAAGGGGTGCTATGTTGTGTTAAGGGGCCCTGTGTTGTGTTAAGGGGTGCTATGTTGTGTTAAGGAGTTCTATGTTGTGTTAATGAGTGCTGTGTTGTGTTAAGGGGTGCTGTGTTGTGTTAGGGGCACTATGTTGTGGTTAGGGGCACTGTGTTGTGTTAGGGGCACTATGTTGTGGTAAGGGGCACTGTGTTGTGTTAAGGGGTGCTATGTTGTGTTAAGAGGTGCTATGTTGTGTTATGGCCACTGTGTTGTGTTAAGGGGTGCTATGTTGTGTTAAGGGGTGCTGTGTTGTGTTAAGGGGTGCTGTGTTGTGTTAAGGGGTGCTATGTTGTGTTAAGGGGCACTGTGTTGTGTTAAGGGACACTGTGATGTTTAAAGGGGCACTGCAATGTAAAGGGGGCAGTGATGTAAAGGGGAACTGAGGACACTGTGGGACTTCTTTAAAGAGGGGACTGTGATGTAGGGGGACTACAGTGTGAAAGGTACACTAAAGATGATAATGTACCTGGGGACTGTCATATGTTATATCACTAACAAGATTCGGACCTCTGCTGGAAGTAAATTTTGCTGACCGGACCTAAATAAATTTTAATTCAGGGCCCCTGCATATATGATAACTGCCTCTACCCTGCCAAAGGTAGGACTGTGCATGGGAGGCAGATATCAGAATGGGGTACTGTGATGTTAGAGAGGAAAGGGGGGCAGGACTTCAAGGGGCACTGTGATAGATGGAGATAGATGGAGTTGTGATTGCTAGGGGCACTGTAATGTTAAAGGGCACTGTGATAAAAAGGGAACTGCACTCTAAAGGGCACTGTAATCATTATATCACAGTACCCCTTTGGAGTGCAGCCCCCTTTATATCACAGTGCCCCCTTTACAGTTCAGCCCCCATTACATTATTGTAAAGTGGACTGCACTGTACAGGGGCACTGTAATGTAAAGAGTGGCTGTGATGTGAAGGGGAACTGAGGACACTATGGGACTGCTTTAAAGGGGGAACTGTGCTGTAAAGGGAGACTTTGCACACTGATATAAAGTGAGGACTGTGCTGTAAAGAGAGGTTGTGGTGTGAAGGGGAGCTGAGGACAGATTCTGTGAATATCACATTCCCTCTGGTGCCAAAAATGTTGGGGACCACTGCCCTATGGGGCAAAGTAAACATCTCCAAATATGAGTTCTGACCAGCTATAAGGGAGATGGCCGATTCATAGCTGCAGAATGTCTCAGCTGTGAACACTTTCCTGAGACATGCAACAACAAGAGGAATGCAGAGGGAGGGGGGACCATTCAGCCTCTGTATTTCTTTTGTCATTGCAGCTGTACTCTTCATACACTTGTGAATCAGCCATCTCCTTCATATCTGTTATCAGATTGGCCACAGCTAGAATGGAGCACGGAAAATTGGACCTCATAACAAGGGTTAGAAAGCCCTTGGGGCCAAGGGGGTTTTAGCATGGGGAGATATTAATAGCCCCATACAGTGGGATCAGATGCACCTTATGTGAGGAGGAGCCTAATCTTGGCGGTGTGAGAGAGGGCGATGTGAGCGCTCTCCGCAGGATAACCGCCCTCCTTCCCTTGATGTTCCCCATGGAAGCTGCTAAAGTCCCCGACTGAGATCTTACGGAAGAGGGGGGTCCTGAGAGTGAAGCGGAGGAGATGGAGCTGCGGGAGTCCTGGACGGTGAGACGTCTGGGAATCTCTCGCCTGTGACTGCTGGGACTGCGGGTGACGGGAGGTGGCCACGTGACCCGCCGAAGGGCAGTACTGGGAGACGGAGAAGCCGGCCGGCTTCCTGAGGCAGAGGGAGACCCCGGCTTTCCGACTCAACAGGAGAGGAGGGAGAGAGAAACGGCTGGCTTCCTTTGAAACCGAAGCCGCTCTGGCAGAGAGATATACATGATCGTCGGTACCCACGAGAGAAACAGAGAGAGAGAGAAGAAAAGAGCCTCGGAGAACCCCCCCCTCACCTCCCCCCCCCCTCTTCTAACCCCTCTCCCCCCCCCCCCCCCCCCCCCGTAGCTGAAGGGAAAAGGAGCAGAGCCACACCAGAATGCTGACAGCCTCACTGAAATGAAGCAGATGGAAGGAGGGTGAGTGAGACTATCTGGACTATATATCAAATGTGTTTATGGATAACTTCTTGGTGTGGCAGAAGAAATACATATAGAGAAAAAGGGGGAACCACCAAATAGGTTAAAGAAAGTAGAACTTACCTAAAGGACTTATTATCAGTACATATCTTAAAGTTTAAAAGGAGAACTCGGATACATTTAAAAATATGAAGAGCAAAAATAGTAAAGGGAATGCCCCTAAACACGCCCAATCAGGAACAATTAGAAAATTTACATCTCAAGGTAATGTGACCCCAGAAAGAACTCAGGGGGCAGGTGAAAAAAGTATAATGGAGAACAGTATGGATAAAAGCGCCAGATCTCCAGTGGAAATGGATAATAATCAACAAATATCAGGAGAAATAGAGTTAAAGGAAAATGAAGGAGAACTACAAATCCCAAATAAAAAGGAAATGGCAGAAATGTTTAAAAATTTGGAAAAATCAATTAAACAGGAAATGGGAATTATTCGGAAAGATCTGGGACATCTCTTGACTAGAGTAGAAGATACAGAAGAAAAAATCAATAAACATGCTCAAACTCTTTCTGAACTGAATAACCAGATATTAAAGATTAGGCAAGAACAGAAAAAACTGGGATATAAACTGGAGATACAAGGTAACATACACAGGAAAAATAATCTCAGGATAAAAGGAATTCCGGAGCTTATACAAGATAAAGAATTAAGAGAGACGATACAAAAAATCTTAAACTCCATTATGGGTAGACCTAGAACAGAGACATGCATATTGGACAATATATATAGATCAGGAAAGGCCCAACGAGACCGGGTGGAAGAGAGACCGAGAGATGTAGTGGTTCAATTTAATAAAATTGGAGAGAGAGAAGAAATATGGAAGAAGATAAAAGGAAGATATAATATTGAGTATGAAGGAAAAAATATACAAATCTTTGCAGACTTGACACCTGAGACATTATGGAGAAAGAGATCACTGAGACCTTTAATAGAACAGATGAAAAAACAAAACATACAGTATAGATGGAGTGGCTCAATGTGTCTAATCGGTTGGAAGAATGGAGTTACTGCATACCTGAGATTTCCTGAAGATTTGAGAGATTTTTTTGACAAACTTAACATCCAAAGAGTAGAGGTTCCAGGTTGGGAGGTTGAGGGAGGGGAAAACGCCGAGGGAAAAGAGCAATGGCAGCAAATTAGAAGAAAGAATAAAGAAGGGATGGAAAGGGGAACATTGAGGGAATTGGAGGGACGGTGAACCGTACAAGGTTAGAGTTCAACCTCAGGGCCAAGATCCAAATGTGACAGTAAGCTCACAAAGGATTAGATGGTAAAAAATAGGCCTGATGGGAGGGGGGGGTTCGAGGGGGGAGGGAGGAGTGAGGCGCTGGGGAGGGGGGAGGTGAAGAGGGAGGGCGGTGGGGGGGGAGGAGGTGAAAGATGGTATAGGGGGAAGGTTTTAAAAATACTCTGCATAGGGATGAGATGTACTCAAGAATTATGGAAGATATAAAATTTATAACATATAATGTAAAAGGGTTGAATAGTCCTGGGAAGAGATTTAAGCTATTTAAGGAGTTACAACACAGAGAAGCCTCGGTAGTTTTTCTACAGGAGACGCATTTTGAGATTAAGTCAAATATTAAATTAAATACTAGAAATTATCCAACATGGTTCTATGCAGACTCCCCAATTAAGAGAGCCAAAGGGGTGGCAATTGGGTTCGCTAAAAATGTAAGGTGGGAGGTGGAAGAGAGAGAGATAGATCCTGAGGGGAGATTCTTGTTTCTGAGGGGCAGATTACAGGAAATGGAGTGTACAGTGGCGAATATTTATTCCCCAAATAAGAGACCAGAGGTATACCTGAAAGGGATATTAAGAAAATTGAGGGACTTTAAAAAGGGAAGATTGATAATGGCGGGAGACTTGAATTTATGTCTAGATCCACAGATGGATACAACATCTCGTGTGCAACGAGAGGGAGGTAGGTCTATGAAGGCTTTGAAGAAGGAGATATATGAAGGTCAACTAGTGGATATATGGAGGATTATGCATGGAAAGGAAAAGGACTATACTTTCTTCTCTAATGCACACGAGATTTATTCTAGACTGGACTATATAATGGTAGAACATCAACTTATCGAGAGGGTGGCCAAAGTAGAAATAGAGACAATGACTCTCTCAGACCATGCCCCAGTTATAATGAAGGTGAGATGGGGGAGACAACTGACAAGGGGGGTGGGATGGAGATTAAACGAGGCCCTTCTATTAGATCAAGAGACTGATCAGCAGATCAGAGGGGAAATAGAAAGATATTTTCAGGAGAACGAAACAGGAGATGTTTCAATGGCCACTGTCTGGGAGTCCCATAAGGTATATATTAGGGGTATATTGATTGCGGTAGGGGCAAAAAAGAAAAGAGAAAGGAGTAAGAAAATGACAGGGATCTTAAAAGATATAAATGACCTGGAACAGATCCATAAAAATAGAATAACATGTGAGATAAGACAGAAGATAATAGGAAAGAAGAAAGAATTGGAGATATTAATGGAAGAAGAGATGAGGAGAGTACTTAATAAAGTTGCAGCGGAGAGGTACAGATGGGGAGATCGTCCAGGAAAATATATAATGAAGGCCCTGAGAAAAAAGAAAAATAGAAATTACATAGAAAAAATAAGAAACCCCAAGGGAGAAACGGCTCACTCTACTAAAGAGATTGGGAAGGTGTTTGAGGAGTATTACAATAAGTTGTATAATATTAAGTCTCAAAACTTAGTAAATAATAGTGAAAATGAGAACAGAGAAAAAAGAAAGGCATATTTAAAAAATGCAGGACTACCAAAGATAGATAAAGATCTATTGAAATCCCTGGAATTAGAAATCACACAGGAGGAAATAAAAATAGCACTAAAAGACACTAAGGTGGGGAAAAGTCCTGGCCCAGACGGATACACCGGGAGGTATTATAAAAAATATAGTGAACTATTAATACCAAAGTTGAAGGAATATATGAATGCCCTGGGGGGAGAAATGGAGATTAGACAGGAATCCCTACAAGCTCATGTAACACTTATACACAAGGAAGGGAAGGATCCTACTCAATGTTCAAGCTATAGGCCAATTGCACTCCTAAATGTAGATACAAAGTTATATGCGAAGGTCTTAGCAAATAGGATCAAGGACTTGATGCCAGAATGGATCCAGGGAGATCAGGTTGGCTTTGTATCAGGGAGGGAGGGTAGAGATAACGGAATTAGAACTCTGTTGTTGATCCAGAAAGCTAAGAAAGGGAAAACCCCGGCAGTGATTCTCTCGATCGATGCTGAAAAAGCTTTTGATAGAGTAAACTGGAGCTTTATGATGGACACCCTAGAGATCATGGGGGTAGGTAGTAGAATGAGGGAATGGATAGGAAAATTGTATAAAATGCCATCCGCGGTTATTTTGGTCAATGGTGAAAAATCGGCACCTATAAGGATGTCAAATGGGACTAGACAGGGATGTCCACTGTCCCCTTTGTTGTATGTGTTAACATTGGAACCCTTACTAGAAACAATTAGGAGGAATACAGATATAAAGGGAATACAAATAGGGGAAACGGAACATAAGGTGGCAGCTTTTGCAGACGATCTGTTGTTCTACGTGGGTAATCCTAGGATAACACTCCTGAATTTAATGAAAAGTTTAAAGGAATATGGAGAAATATCAAATCTAAAAATCAACCCGACAAAAACTGAGATCTTGAATATAAATCTCCCGAATAGTGAGAAAGAAAAGATAAAAAAAGAATTCCCTTTTACATGGAGAGATAGAGAGATAAAATATTTAGGAGTCAAACTTACTGCTTCATATTCAAAATTGTACAAATTAAATTATATTTCCCTTTTAAACGAGATTAAGGAGGAACTGAAGAAATTGGGAGGAGGAATCCCCTCCTGGTTAGGACGAATAAATCTGATAAAAATGATAATTGTACCCAAAGTTTTGTATAAATATCAAATGATCCCAATAAAACTCCCAGAAGCATTTTTTAAAGAAATTAAAAAGATGATAACAAAATTTATATGGAAAAATAAAAAATCTAGAATATCGTATGATTTGATAAGTAGACGAAAAGAGAGAGGGGGACTGGGAGTGCCAGACTTTAGGAGATACTATAATGCTGTAATTTTAACAAGAATTTATGATTGGACACACAATAAAAGGGGGAAAAGATGGGTGAAGATAGAAAATGATCTGAGCGGAGTTGACCTGAGTAGAAACATATGGGCACCAACACAATATAGAGGGTTAAAAGAAACCACGAGTGTGTTTACATTGAACGTTTTAAGGGTTTGGGATAATCTACACAAGTATATGCACTGGGATTTTAATTCACAATTAATGTCACTAAGGAATATGGAATACTTTCCACCAGGTATTGAGGGGAGTATGGGAAAATGGATTAAAAAGGAAGACATTCAACTAAGGGATATTATGGACGGAAAGAAGTTGAAAACATTGAAAGATTTAAAAAAGAGTGGAGGGGAACTTTTTATTAAGATTGATGAGTGGAAATATCATCAATTAAATCACTTTGTTGAGAGTCTTCCGAAACCCATAAGAGGGAGAAAGGAGTGGAACATGTTTGAGAGGTTACTGGAATCACGGGGAGATGGAAAACGGGGCACGGCAAAAATTTATAAAATTCTTACCGAATTAGTTACGGAATTAAAACCAAGCTATATAGCAAAATGGGAAAGGGATTTAGGAGTGGAGATAGATGAGGATAAACAGAGGAAGATATATAGACTCACACACGAGAACACTAGCATGAGAGAGGTGGAGGTAAACTATAAAAGTTTAGTAAGATGGCACATTACACCAATTCTGGAGCACAAAATAGGTATAGAGAAAACACAAGAGTGTTGGCGTGGTTGTGGAAAGATTGGTACATGGTTTCACATCTGGTGGGAGTGCCCAAGGATACAAAATTTTTGGGAGACAACGGTCAACTTAATTGAGAAAATCTCAGGAATAAAGATAGGATTAGACCCACAAGTGTGTTTATTACATAAAACAGATTTACCAGTGAATAAATATAAAAACTCGGGTATATGGTACTTTGTGAACGCAGCGAAGGGTTTGATACCTAAATTCTGGCATAGCTTGGAGGTTCCGAAAGAGAAGGATTGGGTAGAAAGAGTAAATCAGATTAGTAGGATGGAGAAACTATACTATACCCAGGAAGATAAGATGGAGATATATAACAGGAGATGGGAAAAATGGGAAGACTTTGTACACCATAGGAATATATATGAAGTAATGCTAGGAGAAGATTCTTAATTTTATATAGATGGAAGTAAGAGAAAAATGCAGAGTGGGAGGGGGGAGGGAAGGGGTAGGGCATAAGGGTAGAGGGAAGGGAAAAGAAGAAAAAGGAGGTAATAGAAAGAGAATAAGAGTAAGAATATTATATGAGAATGTATATGAAATGCATTATGTCCTTCTTTCATGTTCCTCTTTTTTTTTTTTTTTTTTTTTTTCTCTTTATATTTAATTATAAATATGAAAATTTAATAAATATTTGAATTAAAAAAAAAAATAAAATAGCCCCATACAAAGGAGGGCTGGGCCACAGAGCTGACACTTCACCCGCTTTCCGTAAGGAAGATGTCTAAAAAAAAAGAAAAAAAAAAAAAAAAAAAAAAAAAAAAAGAAAGCCCTTGGGATAAAGTACTACTTGAGATAATGTACCACATGTATTTGGACCTATAGGGGACAGAACCGTAAAATTCAAATTCAAATGATATCTTCTTTAAAGTGGTTGAAAACCTCTGACATGAAATATATACAAAGCATATCTCTGTTTACTTGTCTCAATCCAGAGCACTAAGTGTCATTTCTGTCTGCTGCCTCAATCCTCTGCTGTCTGTATGAGTCACTTCTGACAAGTTTTCCTGACACCAAGAGAAAAAAGGTGACAGCCTGTAATTGACAGCCACAGCTCTGTTCCTCTCTCTTTACCTCAGCTCCCCATCCCCTTCTTTCTGAAAGCTCAGTCAAGCTGTATAAATTTTGCACTTTGAATGGTAGAGAAGACTGCAGATAAACAGGTACAGCTTAGGTAGGAAGATTTGTTTCCTCTCTGTGTTTCACACAAGGCCAGTTTCTTAACTGGGTATATGTAAGGGTTTATAACAATTTTAGGCATGTAGTGTCAAAGTTCAGTGTTAGGATTTACATGCACTTTATGTGTACCTTTTACTGGATAAGACCCAAGTTCATCAGGGCAACCAAAGTCTTGATGGATGCAAAAAGGGTGCTGAAAATGTTTTGATTCAACCTCAGCATGCAATTTCTGAAGATTTACTGAGCACACATGCATGTTGTGAATCTCACGTACAATTGTCTTCTATAGGATTCATCTTCTGTATGCAAGATATGACTTTGCTTGTCACATGTCGCATCAGAAAACAAAATCTGAGTTTGTAGAATCGAGACAATTACACTCACTTAATTTGCAGTAAACAATATTTCCTTATTTACAGTACTTTCTATACATATGCCTGATATATGACCCAGTGATATATATAGTACATAGAACCATTTATTTCGGTCCTTGTCCCCAGCAGAGCTTCACAATATAGTTCTCTATCACACACATTCATACACACAGTGGGGTTAGTTTCGGGAGGCAGCCATTTATCGTCCCAGCATATTTTTTCGTAGGAGGAAACTGAACCAACCACCAGGAAGAACCCACACAATCAGGGAGAACATTCAATCTCCATGCAGACTGTGTCTCAGATAGGATTCAAACTTAGGACCAGGGCTGTAAGGTAAGATTGCTAATCACATAGGCTCCCTGAAGGACTAGTGATCCTTACTGCAGGTGGCACTCAACCACAGCCGCATTGCAGGAAGAGAGGAAGTTAGGAGGAACCTGTTCCTCTACGGTTTCCTGGGTCACTGGGGGAGCAATCCGGTTGGATGCTACTTCCCCATGTGACTCTAGATGCCACCTTGGGTCAGGCAGAGTCTATTTAAGACCCAACTCCTGGGCTTGGCCAGGAGTGGAAAGTGCAGGCTCAGGTTACCCATCTGTCAGGGGAAATTAATTGTGGTAGGAAAAGGTTCTGAAAGAGTAGGGACAAAAAAGGGACATGCTATCCTTTCCAGGAATCCTCCCAATTGGGCACAGACTGGCCAGGCTACATTCCACCCTCAGAGACAGATGTTGGTTGCACACTGGACCTTGCAATACTTTTCTGAACTGTGAGTGTTCCCAGTTGGGTGCCTTCCTGCTGGGCAGTTTGTATTTTTGTGCTGTGCCTTCAATACAAATTCTGTTGTTTGCATTTGACTCTGTGGGGGTTATTTACTAAAGCTGGAGAGTGCAAAATCTGGTGCAACTTTATATAGAAACCAACCAGCTTCCAGGTTTTATTACCAAAACGTAATTGAACAAGCTGAAATAGGAAGCTGATTGGCTATCATGCAACACTGCACCAGATTTTGAGTGCACCAGTTTTAGTAAATCCCCCCCCCCCCCCACAGTGTTTACTGCCACCGCACCACGCTGCACCCACCTACCCGCATACTTTTCACATCCTTCAAATACCAGCCCTGCATCTTCAAGAAGCTATATGCAGGTTGGGACCCTGAAAAATGTTCTCAATGACCTCTGACATTGTACTTCTGTATTAGGATTAGAGAATTCAACATTAGGAACTAAACACCTCATCCCTAGCCGTCACCTACACTACCAAACTATCAGTGACATTTTAGGAGTTTTATGAATTTACTGCTATAGATTACATGACATGCCTCTCATTACTTGACTGGTGTGTGCAATAAAAAGGCAAAATTCTTTAACCTAATAAAAAAAGGATTGTAAAATATTTCTGACACTGTAAGTATGTGGTAACCACTACAGAACGACAATTTAATTTAAAGCATTGGGGTTCTTATGGAAATTCCTACTATCAACTAATAGATCAAGTATATGACTAAATCAGCACAGTGTGTATTGTTAACACATTGCTAAATCTGGAGACCAAATGCATTTCATGTTCAGAATATCATGGACAACTACTTACTCATAGGAGAGTTTTTAGTGTAAGCTCTTTCAAGGCCTATATATATATATATATATATATATATATATACACACAGTTGTGCTAGAAAGTTTGCATACCCTGGCAGAAATTGTTAAATGTTGGCATTGATATTGAAAATATGACTGATCATGTCAAAATATGCTCTTTTATTGAAGGATGATGATCGTATGAAGCCATTTATTATCAAATAGTTGTTTGGCTCCTTTTAAGTCATAATGATAACAGAAATCACCCAAATGGCCATGATCAAAAGTTTACATACCCTGGAATGTTTGGCCTTGGTACAGACACACAAGGTGACACACATGGGTTAAAATGCAATTAGAGGTTAATGTCCCACATCTGTGGCTTTTTAAATTGCAATTAATGTCAGTGTATAAATAGTCAATGAGTTTGTTAGGTCTTATGTGGAAGCACTGACTGGGCTAGATACTGAGCCATGAGGATCAAAAGTCCTGCGTAACAAGGTAATGGAACTTTATAAAGATGGAAAAGGACATAAAAAGATGTCCAAAGCCCTGAATATGCCAATCAGTACTATTAAATCACCTATTAAGAAGTGGAAATTTCATGCCTCTCAGTTATGCAACAAAGTCAGGAGCAATACTGTTGCATTAAAATGTTACTAAACCCACAACAGTAACATAAGTCTGTATATGCAGTAAAGTGTGCATGTTATACTCACTGTGGAACCTAAAGGGTTAAGTTGCCGCATTGTGTAAAAAGGATGTTTGATTCTGTCTTCTATGATCCTCCACTACTGTCCCCAATCCATCTGCTGATAGAACAGAGCCTTGGGGGCAAGCTGCAGATGATCAGTTTGGTGTGTATTGCTAGAACGTTTTTTTTTATCGTGGGAGAGTGCATGTGATCAGCATAGGGTCAATCAGCACTGTCTAGACAGAAGGTCAGGGGTTATGCAGCCTTACAGGACAATCAGGGGAGAATGAAAACTCCTCCTACAAGGTTTAACCAATGCTCTGCTGGACACTGATAGAAGTCACAAGACTGCTCTAACTGCTGATGAGAAAAGGTATTTGGCAGTTTATATTTACTAAAATAATTGCATTTCCATGTTCTGTGTATTGTGGGAGACCAGATATAGTGAATGCTGGGTTTAGTGAGTCCTGGGTTTAGTAACACTTTAACTGTTAACCTTACATGTACACAAGACAAAATATTAGCCACAGGAAAATCCTATTCTCATATACTGTAAAATCCAACCAATTCAAACCCTTACAGTTTTATTAAACCCAAAAGCAAACATTTATTAAATAGCAGCTTACCCATTCATAAATGTGTTGGCTACATTAGTTTACTTTTTAGGCTTTCTTTCCTTTATTTTTAACTGGTGACCTAGTCAGTAAGTCTGTTGTTTTTCATAAGAACAAAAAGGGCTAAGTAAGGGTAAAGATGAACTTATTACTTAAAGGATAAGTTTACCTTTGGGAACATGTTACATGTTCCACCCGTTTTTAGAGTGGAACATGTAACATGTTCCCATTGATGCGCCGCCCACACAGCCGCGTCATTCATTCACTGTCGGCTTGTAATTGTCAATGAACTACCACAGCTCCGCGGAGTGCAGTGTTAGCTCACTGAATCTTCCTTTCAGTGTATCTGTTTGCATCCCGTATGGGCAAGCAGATATACTGACAGGTCTGCAGGAGACCTGCATGGCACCAGCGATCTGCTGCAACCAAAAATAATAAATGCACATTTTCTACCTGCAAAAAAATGTGCATTTATTATTTTTGGTCAAAAGGTGAACTTATCCTTTGAATTGAAATTTTCTCCTCTCCAAACCTCCCTCTTCCCCGCTGCAATAAGAGCAGGATGGAAACTGGGGTGGTTTTGTGCATCTATACATAAGTAGAGACCTTAGAGATCCTTAAATGTAGCTGTAATTTGTTTTGTTTATCCATTGAAATGGTGAGCAAACCTTTAAACACAATCCATAGTTTTTGAAGAGTGACCATCTCAGTTATTGCCAAAATCATCTCATTTAATCAAAATTTCACTTCGCAAAGAACACAATAATTTGCAAGGAAAATTAAAAAACAGTTTTGCTTGCACATGATTAAATGATGGAAGCAGAGCTTCACCTAATTCACTAAGCTTTCTGGAAAATCTCTTGCAAAATGCAACTTCACTTTTAAATTAATAGTCTTTTTGCCTTTGGTAAATCAGCCTCTTTGGATAAAGCTCACGGTGCACCGAAATAAAGATTCTGGTGCCAAAACCAAAACTGAAAATTCAGGATGTACTTGGCCGAAAACCGAAACATACAGTTTTTAAATTAAAATAAAAAATGTAATTAATGTGGATGGCAGTTTTGCATTGAAGTCACTAAGGGGTGTTTTTGCATTGAAGTCAATGTGGACTCGACTTTAAAATCTATGAGATGCAATTTTGCATTGCAGTCACTAGAGGGTACATTTACATGAATGTCTATGATAGCCTTTCTCAACCCGGGTGCCCAGGCACCCTGGGCTGCCTAGGCACCCTGGGCTGCCTAGAGGTTTCTTTAGGGGTGCCTAAAAAATGTCTAAACATTGCCCAAAATTTCTATACAAGCCAGCGGGTGGAACAAGCCTGTCTTTTAGTTACACAGAGCTACAGGTTTTTATTGTGCACCATTACAACCTTCTAGCCGCTGGCGTCCTGACAACCAACGACATCATCAGTTGATGAGGATGTCAGTTGTCTGCACAGCATCCTAGTTTGACCCTCTCCTGCCCTTCTCCATCAGTACTGGGATCACATTAGCTCAGTGATGGAGAAAAAATGAGGGGGAAGAGAAACACTGGAATACTACTCAGTACCAGTGTGCAAAAGTGTATTTGCTCTGGAAGAATAAATCACCTCTAATGTTGGGTGTCCTACGTGTGTGGATGTTGCTGCATTATATAAAACTATTAGAATAGCACTGACACTGTATTAATGACACTGGGCAGGAAGGGGTCAACATCTGAGGCGAGCAAAGGGTTAACTGTGTGCTGTGTGTGTTTCACATTGTGTGCTGTGTTTTGTTTTACTAGGGAGACATGCTGCTTTGTATACCCATGCTGACAGGACAGAGATCTGTAAATACTCCATGAAACAGTACCTCGCAATATAATAAATACAGTTTATGCCATATATGCAATCTTCAAAATAAAGTGCCTGTGCAATTACCCATATAACTTTTTATAAAGTGCATATAACCATCACAGTGTGCACATAAACAATTTGTGACGTAAACATTATTATTATTATTATATAGTGTTTATATAGCACCAATAGGTTTGCTCAGCGCTGTTCAATAAAGTGGGGGGACAGTACATGAGACAATACAGTAACAATACAATACACGAGGGGTTCGAGGGCCCTGCTCTTTTGAGCTTACAATCTAGGAGGGAGGGGGTAGAGGTACAGGAGGAAGTGGCTGTGGGGGATGGAGTGGTAGGAGGAGTGGAGGAGAATGGCTGTTAGGTGAGGGTGGGGTAGGCTTCCCTGAAGAGATGGGTTTTCAGGAAGCGCCTGAAGGTGAAGAGGGTAGGTGACAGTCTGATGGATTGGGGTAGGGAGTTCCAGAGGATGGGGGAAGTCCTGGAGAAGTCCTTCAGTCGGGCGTGGGAGGAGAAGACCAGGGAGCTAGAAAGTAGGAGATCTTGTGAGGAGCGAAGGGTGCGGGTAGGGTGGTATTTGGGTATCAGGTCAGTGAGGTAGTTTGGGACAGCGTTATAGATGGCTTTGTATGTCAGAGTTAGTAATTTGAATTTAATGCGTTGGGCAATTGGGAGCCAGTGAAAGGATAGGCAGAGGGGGGTGGCAGAAGTGGAGGGGTTGATGAGGTGGATGAGTCTAGCCGATGAGTTCAGGATGGACTGAACCGGGGATAGCCTGCGTTGGGGTAGGCCAGTGAGAAAGGAGTTGCAGTAGTCCAGGCGTAAGATAATAAGGGAGTGTACAAGTTGTTTAGTGGTGTCTAAGGTTAGGAAAGTACGTATCTTGGAGATGTTGAGGAGGTGGAGCCTGCTTGAATTTGCTAGTGATTGGACATGAGGTTGGAAGGAAAGGTTTGAGTCCAGGGTGACACCTAGGACTTTGGCTTGCGGGGTGGGATTGATGGTGGTGTTGTTGGTCGTGATGGAGAGGATGGGGGGGGGGTGCGGGCTGGGGGGAAAACTAGGAGCTCGGTTTTGGAAAGGTTTAATTTGAGGAAATGGAGCGACATCCAGTCTGACATGTCGCTTAGGAGGTGGGTGATGCGGGTGGAGACTGAGGGGGTGAGGTGAGGGGTGGAGAGGTAAATTTTTGTGTCATCGGCGTAGAGGTAATAGTTGAAGCCGTGGGAGTGTATAAGTTTGCCAAGGGAGGAGGTGTAGATAGAGAAGTGAAGGGGTCCGAGGGCAGAGCCTTGGGGGACCCCAACAGAGAGGGGGAGCGAGGGGGAGGTGGCAGCGTTATAGGTAATGCTGAAGGAGCGTTGGGATAGGTAAGAGGAGAACAAGGAGAGAGCAGAGTCCCTGATGCCAAGGGAGTGTAGTTTATTAAGGAGGAGGGGGTGGTCGACTGTGTTGAAGGCCGCTGAGAGGTCGAGGAGTAGGAGGACTGAGTAGTGGCCGTTAGCTTTGGCGGTTAGCAGGTCGTTAGTGATTTTGAGGAGGGCGGTTTCGGTGGAGCGTAGGGGACGGAAGCCGGACTGTAGTGGATCAAGGAGGTTGTTGTCAGTAAGGTGGGCGCTTGTAGACTAAGCGCTCTAGGAGCTTGGAAGTGAGTGGCAGCAGGGAGATGGGTCTAAGGTTGTTCAGGTCAGTGGGGTCCAGGGAGGGGTTTTTTTTGAGTATGGGGGTGATGTGCGCGTGCTTTAGGGGGGAGGGGAATGTGGCAATAGAGAGGGAGAGATTGAAGATGTGGGTGAGGGAGCGGATGATGGAGGAGGTGGGTGACCGGAGGAGTTGAGACGGGATAGGGTCCATCCCATATAACAAAGAAAGTCCTTACATATAAATAAATCAAATCTTCTATACAAGGTTGCTCAATTCTTGTACATATTAGTGCACGTTCCTGCCATGTGCAAAAACACCCTTCTGTGTTCCTCCTCCACCGACACACATATATACTCTCACCTCCTTATTCAACCTACAAATATTTAGGTCAAACAGCGTTTTCCCTTTTAACTCAGGTAGGTATAATTCCTTTATTGCTCCACTCTCCTCCACACTCTACTCCAGAATGATCTTCCTATTTCTTATTCAGCATATCCTCCTAACATGCAGAAAAAAATGCCCATCATAGTGTATCATTTATACAAACCAATATTAATTAAAAAATTGAGTGCACTCACATAAAAAGTATCTAACTGGGACACTGCAGTAGGAAAGCTTCCACTATATTGCGTCCAGCATTCCATGGTGACTCACAAAATGGCGGCTCGCAAACGTCTGGTTGTGCGGTTTGACGTCATCGGCCCATCCTATGTGTTACATTACAACATGTGACTTCATCAGGAGATGGCTATTGGACGTTTTGACGCTCAAAAATATTGTTCTTTTTTTTTTTTTAAATTGTCGGTCTACGGTCAGCGCAAAAAACCACAAAGGTGCTTCAACCATGCAATCATAAAGAGCAAACACTGTTAGCCTAGGTTCACAGTAAGAACCGCATGTGATTTGCACAGGAACCGCGCAGCATTCCTGTGCAATTTACATGCCATTCAGTGCAGTGCAATTTGAGCCCATTCATTTTGAATGGCTCAAATCACACCACATCCACACAAAAGATGTGCCTGCAGCATTTTTGGGAACGAATTGCAACCGGATTGCATGGCCGTTTTGTACCATGGGATTCAGCGCAGGCAAATGCACTGCGTTTGTGATCCGTTTGGGGTGTCCTTAGAATTGCATAGACACCCACTGCAATGAAATCAAGGCGTTTCCTGCACCGCATTAGTGTGACGTATATAATCATACAGTAATGGTGAAAAAAATATATTATAGTGCAATATACTGTATAAGTTCTCGTAGAAAAATATATCATAAGTCCATAACACATGTAGAATCATCAGTTCCGATAACCAGGTGATAAAAAATGACTTTACACAAATGTTCACGTGTTGTTACACCCAGTGTCCACTCCACTGTACATGTTACAGTATTCAACAGGATTAAAGTAAACAGGTTCATCAAATGAGGCCATCAACTCCTCCCCTAACACACATGCATACATACGCACAGCAGATATTCCATTGCTACCACATGGGGTAGGGAGGGCATCCCTAGCCCCATGTGATCCTCTAAGAGATCGACCTTGCAAAGGGCTTATTTTTGCGTATTAGCCAGTGAGGCAACCCATCATAGTGTTGGGCCACAGAACTATTATTATTATATTATTATTATACAGGATTTATATAATGCCAACAGTTTGCGCAGCACTTTACAAAATGAAGGTATACATAACAGTTACAATACAATTTGGTACAAGAGGAAACAGAGGGCAATGCTCTTTGAGCTTACAATCTAGGATATGCAGAAATCTGTTTATTTTTTTTTTCGAAATTTATTGATGGGGCTCATTTTAAGGCTAATTCTAACCATAGAAAGATTTGGAGATGGTATACGAATTGTTGTAAAAATAAACCCTATTCAGCTTAAAGTATTGGGAAAATTTAGGCCAAGACATTGGAGCATATTTCCATATTTATAGATCTGAGGGCAGGACATGCAGCATAATTATGTAAGACAGCAAGTGTTGGCAGGACATTGTGCCTCTCTCTGCCAGAGCAACACACAGAAAACAGGGGAAGGAGGGTATTGAGTTTAGGCTTATCGTACCTCATAGTAGCCTTGGATACTGATGTTAGTAATAGTTCTTCCAGTGGCCCTAATGAAAAAAAATGATGATCTGATCATCATGTCAACCTTGCATAATTATAATAATGCTACAAGACATTCCAGCACAAAAAGAAGCTTAATAAATGCCTCAACTACAGGAAACCATAATGATACCTGGACATCAGAATTGGTATTAGGGTATCGGAGCCCTGTGGACACTTTTGGATGTTCTAAAGTCCAAAATACGTCCATGCAACAAAAATGTCTAAACCCGAAAGCCAGAAGAATGTATGTTTGTGCCTGCCTATTTTATATGGACCTCATACACTGTAAATGTATTTTTTCACGTAAAGGTTTAGAGTCTTCATATTTATTCTTTGAGGTTGTCTTAGTGGGCATTTTAGATAGCTATATTAAGCAAAGTTCTGCTTTAAAGGATCAATCCACCCTAATTGTTATTATGTTTGATGTACGTGAAGACCAGTGAAGTGAGAGTTGGATACTACAACAACAAGACCTGCTTGCCATAATTATGATTCTACATAGGAATTTGGGGTTTACCAGTTCACCCTTGCATGTTCCAGCATCTCCCATTTCACGTTTCAGAGTATGAAATAAGGGCTTCAATAGGAAATGTGGGAACCCCTCAGAATGGCCAAAGCCAAGTTGCAGACGGAGGAGCTCAAGCAGATAGATCTCATCAAAAGAGTCCCAAAGAGATTTTAGGTGTCAGGTGATTTTTTCACCAGCATCTACCAAAAACTAAAATATTAATAGGTGGAATGACCATTTTATTCCAACTGACATTTCTCTCATCTTAGAAATTATGTAACTCGGGTTCTACTCTGGATGGTTTAGCAATAATCCCTAAATACAGAATTTTGGCTCTTCACCACATGTGCCGTCATACAATGGGTTTAGCTGTCCCTCTTTCAGACTATAACACATTTCTCACAGTACATGACCACTTCCTCTTCAACTTCATAAATCTCAGCAACATCACTGAAACTTGGCTCACTTACTTAGAATCTGCTATAGTGATCTTCCACTCTAACTCCTCTGTGGCTACACAGCGGTACAGTAGCTGTTTGTTTCTGTTTACCTAAGCCTGTTTTTCACCATTGAAAATTAAATGTACTTAAAGAGGCTCAGTGAAGAGATACAACAAATGCAGGAACATACACAATAAGCATGCATTGTTTGCAAAATGCACAATATAACTTTTTTAGGTAGCAATAGCAAGTTGAATAAATGAGTAGCAGGTTATATTTCTTGTAGACCGCAAAATACATCTCTGCCACCTCACACAATCACACTTGTATGTATCCTCTGCCTTACAGTTATATTCTCCAATTTTTTGGTTATTTTACATTATGGAGAATAAACTGGGGTTCCATGACACCAAAATTTGACTTTCCAATGGCTGCAATCATTGAGTGGTACTAGGAATCATATTATAACCACTGGAGTACCTTAGAGATGTAAGAAACCAGCATAATAACTGTCTCACAAGATAAGGCGTGAAATGTTAGTTTGGTGCTGAATAGGCCTTTGGCTAACCAAAGATGTTAAATATCAGTCAAACATAAAAGTCTAAAACATCTAAATGTTGAATAACACTGATGGTGAGACCTTTTTTTTTTAACATAATATCGGTATCCATGGAAAGTAATGACAACTTTGACATTTGTTTGTCTATTTTAGCAAGGTTCTCAGAGTGCTTATAATTGCTGGAATCATGGGTATAAGCAGGTGCGTTGGAGAAGCACTGAATTCAGTATTTCTCAATGCTGTTAAGCACAAAAGGTACATCAATGTTTTCTCTTACGTCTACAAATCACTCTCATTTTCCACTTATGTAAGTACCATGTGCTCTTTTCTTAACTCTGTATTTATATACTGTAAATGTTGTCCGTGTTTTCTAAGCATAAAAAATTAAAAGTTCAGTCCACCCAAATATCATATTCCAGACACAGGCCAAATTTATTGGCTGGCTTATGTCTTGGCACCTCCATTGAAAATATCTTCCCACCAAAGTTCCTGGCTCTGTTCAAGCTAGAATTTAGAATTGTATTCCTTCTGCCATAGCCATGATGTTCGACTGCTCCAGCAGCACTCACCACATTACTTAAAAAGAGAAAAATTCTAGCAGGCAAAGTACAGGGACCTCGCCAATGGTTTTCCTAAAGTGACATAAGAAACTTTACATCAACTACCAAAAATCGACATATCAGTTTTTGGGTGTGATGTTTGTATAATAGAGGATACCCTGCTCCAGGCAAGTACCCTTCAACCTCACCCTAGTCCAATGAGATACAACTGGCTAAAAACATCAGCTCAACCAAATAACTATTCACATGAGAACAAAAGATGATGGTGTCTAATGGTACTCACAGTGATAGATATTGCAGCCCAACCTTCCAAAATTGGATTGGGTCATGATTTACTCTTGTCTATGGCTACCTGGAGACTAGATATTGTATTCCCATTTTTAATGTATGCTATGTGTGTACATAATAGTTTAGAACTGCTATGGGGGTAGAAGAAATGGAATAATCCAGTGGAATCAATGAATAATCCAAAACATTCGTATTCATACACTGTTTTTCACTGCTGTAAAATTCTTGCTTAATCAATTTCAGTATACCACCAAATCACAAAAGTTGTCCTTAGGAAGCTGACAATGGAATAAAGTGAGTTAAGCTCCAGGAACTTCCTGAGAGAGGCCTAATATATCGTAACAAAACTGGCCACATATACAGTATAATAATCTGATTGTACAATGTCCTTTTGCTTTAGCAACAACCTTGCAGGGCAGGTAAATCAGATTATATACAAATGATAAACCTAAATTTTGGTACACCTTTCCACACGCAATTAAAGAGGATTGTGAAGAGATTGCTCAATCAGATTGTACTTTGAAGGATCAGAGGGACACTGGTCCCAAAAGGAACCCTGTCATTTCTTTCACTGCAAATGAGGATTAAATGCATCCATCCTGATACTATTCCACTCAAAAATGAAATGAAGCTAACATTTCAAGCAGCTCAGGGGAAAGAGAGGATTAGCATAGAGGGAATCACAGGTCCTCATTTTGTAAAAAGTTGGAAAGCCCATTTCATTTTAAGTATTTCACTACTTTCTAATGGGGCATAAAAATAGATGATGTGGATTTATGTACCGCATTTAAATTACAACCGCAAACCACAGGTTGAATAAATTGGCACGCAGGTATCTTTCTCTTTGTCCAAGACATCTGCTATTTGTCAGCTGAATAGATAAAGTCTGTTGGAGACTGTTCTGTAACCTCTATTTTATCAAAGATCCTTGTGATGGTAACCAGATATTATTAACCCATTTTTTCCTGGTCTTACAGCTTGCACCCGTAGTCAAAAACTGCATTATGCACTGAATATGTCATACTGGTCTGTTTCATGACACCCTATGTTGTTAAGCTGCTCCTATGGGACCATACTTTGAGATGCTTTAGCACAGTAGGTGCTACTCATGTATATCCACTTGAGCTCCAGAAGGATTTACCCCTTTCTTGACCAGGCTATTTTTTGCTATGTGACACTGCATTACTTTAACTGGCAATTGTGCAGTCATGCAAGACTGTACCCAGATAAAATTTATATAATTTTTTTCACACAAGTAGAGCTTTCTTTTGGTGGTATTTGATCACCACTGGGTTTTTATTTTTTATTATATAAAAGAAAAAAGACCGAGAATTTTGAAAAAGAAAACTATATTTTCTATTTTCTGTAATAAAACATATCTAATAAAAAAAAAAAAAACTAATTTCTTCATAAATTGAGGCCAAAAAGTATTCTGCCAGAAAAAAAAAAGAGAAAAAAAAAATCCCGCATTAGTCTGTAGCAGTTATAGTGTTCACAAACTATGGGATATCTATTTGAAGATTGATCAATTCTGATGTACTGAAAAATTTCTTCAGGCCCTTAAAATGTTAGGAGAGTACATACATTCCCCAAATTACCCCTTTTTGGAAAGTAGACAGTCTGAGGTATTTAGTAAGAGGGATGGTGAGTTTATTGAAGTTGTAATTTTTGTCACACCTTTTTAGAAAATGAAGAAGTTAAATAAAATTTGTTTTTTTTCCACAAAATTTTTTTTCTCTACATACCGTCACCAGTGCAGTACAGTGCCATGATATGACTATTGTGACGGTGATCAGGGACACTGACAGGTGACAGGATGTAAAAAAAAAAAAAAATTAAAATTTTTGAACTTATTTTTTTAAATATTGTGTTTATTTTTTAACATTATTTTTTATTAATTTACTGTTTTTTCAATAATTTCATTAGAGTAGTATACTACTCGGGGGGGGGGGGGGGGGGGCTGGTGATCAGGTTTTTTTTTTTACATTTTGATTGCTGATACAACCAAGATCATTGTCACAGCAATGCTTTGAACTGTTATGAATGGGTTAATATCATGACAGATGTAAATATTAGTAATCTGTGATTGGCTACAGCTAATCACATTGTACAGTGTGCTGTGATTGGCCCAGGTACCATGTGATAGCTGTGGGCCAATCACAGCTCACTAGTGAAAGAAGCACCGTGATCACCGGGCCCTGAGTACTGGGATCCACACAGCGGGCACACACCCCTAGCATTTTTTTCCCATGGCCATCTTGAGTAAGGACAGATGATTCATGTAGTATTTCCTTTCTGGAATCCATCTGCCCTTAGCTAAGGCACCCAGGCAGAAGATTGTGCTTAGCTCAGAAAACCCCTCCTTCCTCCTAAGGACTTCTGGGATGTATGACATCATTGCCTAGGACTGGAAACCAGGAAGTAACTGAAAAAATTTATAATAACAAGTTTTAAAAAAGTAAATATTATATACAGTACTTTATTCTCTATTTACCAATGTTAGCAGCATAAGAATTAAAAATAATTATTCCAATAATTCTAATTGAGAGAGGGAAGTACTGCTTTAAATGATAAAAAAAATTAAATAATTAAGGAGGGGCAGGTTGGCAGGAAAACGTAGTCTTGATATACAGGTGAAACTCAAAAAATTTGAATAACATGCAAAAGTTCATTTATTTCAGTAATGCAACATAAAAGGTGAAACTAATATATGAGATAGACTCATTACATGCAAAGCAATTGTGATGATTATGGCTTACAGCTCATGAAAACCCTGTGTTTAATAAAGATTCAGTCATTTCACCCTACACGAAGTTTCGACTCGTGGTTTGGGATATCAGGGAAGGATTGGTTTTGAGCTCTAATACCTGCCTTGACAGACGCATTGCTCCACACTGTGGAATATAGAATATATGGAACATAATATATGGAACAGTTCAGTTTTATTACAGAGAGGAAAACTAAAAAAAAGCAGCCACAGCCTAATCTTTTTTGTATGGACCTGAATTGCTAGGTTGCTCAGTGCAGATTCTCCCAGTTACATACCCAGGTTTAGAAACAGTGTAAATCCCTATCAGTATACATGTGTCAGAAATTTTCATTTCGGATGCATTCGTTCATTGAAGAATTTTGTTTCGTCATATTTGTTATATTGATTGACTCATTTCCGGAATTAATTTCCTATCTTCGGCATTCGTTTTGTATATTCATTGGTCCTGGCTGAAAAAGTTTGCATGTTTTCCAGAAGATTACTATACATTCAATACATTATCAGAAGGATTCAATATTTTCGGGTGCTAGTCATGTGCATCCGAATTAACAAATGGAACGTGATTCGGATCCATTCGTTATCCAAATCCGATTTATCAAACAAATTCAAAAATTGAATTCATTTTCCCATGGGGCTGAACTACCATCGCATCATGTGACATCATCTGACTGAAACAAATGCATTCTTTAATTTCATTATAACTTTTTTTTTCGAATTCGCTGACATTCATTACTGTGCCCATTAGGAGGTTTGTATATGTCCGAAACTCTGAAAATTAAATTTTCCTCCGAAAAATGAATTGTAACGAAACACACGTCTAACCACCAGAACACCTTTTATAATTTCAAAAATTATGTTCCTTATACAAATACAAAAAGAGCATTGTGGTCTGATCCCTTTCTTTTTGCCTTTAAAAAGGTATCGTGCAGTCCGAAAACATTGGCTTTTGATGTAGATCTCTACTGCTTTTGATGAAGATTTCTACTTTCCATGATTGTCTGGTGCCAAAATCCACCAGTTAATTACAGCACCCAATATAACCCATGTGGGCAAGCCTGTCTATCATGCAATGAACACATTTATAGGTTGAAAAAAGACATGTCCTTCAAATTAAGAGAACAAAAACCAATATATATATGTATATATATATATACATTATATATATATATATATATATATATATATATATATATATATATATATATATATATCTTAGAATTGTACACCTGCTGCCTATCCAGAGAAAAGCAAGCAACCCTTATAAGGCATAGTTAAATTTGAAATCTATTTGTAATGATCCCAGTCTGACAACTCCCTGGGAAAACATCCTAAAATGTTTTTCCTTATGTTTGTAGCTTTTTTTATTCTAGTTAAAATCTGAAGATGTAACAATTTAATTTTACATTTATTTTACATTTTCTAAATAATAGTAGAAAATCTACAAAACTGCCTTCTACACAAACTGCTGATTGATATTCAGGGGCACCATCAATTAGCCCTTTTATCAGCACTTTTAAGTGTTTCTGAAGCTTTCTTTGGGTAACACGTATCAATATTGAAGATCTGTGCTTTCCCTAAAGAACGTGGATGAAAGATGAACAGTTCCGAATATTAGTACCCCCAAAGCCTTTGGCCAGTAAAACCACTGAATGGCAGTGACTTATCTTGGGACAACAATACCAGTTAATAGCGCAGGAAAAAAAATGTATGTTTTTCTCCGAAACTGAAAACACTTTATAGCTATTTGCAGTACGTAATGACTTTATCAGTCATCAGCCACAATGGAATTAACATGGACTGAAAGTAATTTCCTATTTCCTTGGGCACAAGTTTTTTTTAATTTAAAATGTATGTCCATCCAAAACTTTTTTTAAATTTTGTTTTAGATAACAGAGAATTGTTAGAACCCCTGTCAGGTTTCTACTGCTATGCCAGGCTCCATTAGAGAGAATTCAAACACAGAATGCTTAGGCTTAAAGTATAAGAACACTGTGCGCAAAATGTGTCAAGGCTTTTTATCTTCATATCTGTCTGCATTGTGCATCTGTTTGTGTATTAAATGTTTGGTATATCATTGAGCAGCGTGGACCCAGATTTGGGTGTTACTGCAGACATTTGAACCAGACAAGGCCTGGAATTCATGTGAATACCTGTAAACAGGAAGAAGTACAACCCGCTTCCTTGTGGCACAAACTTGCGCATCATATAGAAAATGAAATGCAGACCAACGTATCTTGACCTTTTCAAGGTAAAGGTGGACTAAAAATTGTAAGCATTGCAACAAAGTAGGAACACAATCAAATTGCATTCATTAACTGCAGTGCTACATTGACAACATTGAGACTTGCCATTGTGCTATAGCTGGGTATCCAATGCCTTCCTGTACCTTTAAGGAGTGGGTTCTGTCCAGGCATACCTGCTCCCAATCTATCCATTATTATATATGTGCTTCAACTTTGGAGAGTCTGAAAATGTATAGAGTTAGGACTGCAGATATACTTGGGTGCTGTGAAGTGGCCTCTGCAGCTTACGCATGTATTTGCAAATGTGTGCAAACTAGACCCCTTGTTTTAACTTGAAATATTAGACAGGGTAATTTGGGTTGTTGCAGACTGGCTGGTAAGTGAGATGGAAATTGTGTTTGTGGTTTTTTTAAATGCTGAACACCTTGTGCTTTTTGGGAGCTTATGCAAAACTGCAGGGGCATCAAAGGAGGCCCTGAGCAAGAGTGTGTAATCACCACACTCTGTGAAAATCTTAAATATCTGTGCCAATTACAGGATGAGGTACAAGCTCAAAAATGTATATCCAACCCAGGCTCCTATAAGCATGGTAAGAGAGTGTGATCTATGCCGGTAAATGGACTGTTCACAAATATCAATAATCAATAATACTCAATTGTACAGAGAAAGAACGAAAAGTCAATACTGCACCCACAATGTGATGAACCAAAAATTCATTACCTCAAAAATACAATATGAGCACAATCCACACCACCACAGACAGCTCCATCCAGAACAGCAACTAGCTCAGGGATGAAATGTCAGGTGGTCTTTACAGCCCCAAAAAAACTCTAAAGTGGATAGGGAAAGACACAGAGCACCAAACTAGTGCATTATCAAAGATAACACTTTCATACAGGATTTCTCAACCAGAATTCTGTGGAACCTTAAGATGCTAGACGTCCCTTGAGCATTGAGCAATTTCTGCCTTTTAGATAAGCTTCAGTGACACCAATGTTTTTTCAGCTATCTGTAAGGAAGACATCTTTCCACTAACAGCCAATATAAGGAGCATTCTACCCACAGACCACCAGTGTAATGGGGCCCTTCTCCCCTGACCAACAATGTAAGTGGGACTTTTCCCACAGATCATAGATCTAAGGGGACATTTCTCCACTGATCACCAATGTAACATAGCACTGACTACCAGTGTAAGAGGGTACTGCATGGATTACCAGTTAAAGTGGGAATTGCACTTCCAAACCAGTGTAAAGGGGAACTGCACTTACCAACAGTGTAAAAGAAAGTTGCACTTGCCATCAGTGTAAATGTGCACTTTACTGACCATCAATATGAGGAGACTCTACAAATTTCATAGACTGCACTTCTTTTCTGGTCACTACTATTATTTCTTTCATTTCATTATATTTACTGAAAATAATTTCCTCATGTACAGTAGCCCTTGCTGTCAGATATGCTAAGTACATCCCAAACTTATTCTTCCATTTATTCTTATATCAACATCTTACTGTTCACACTAATAATCCATGAGCTGTAGATATTATAATTATTAGCAAGGGTTCCCTGAGACCTCAAAGTTATTTCAAAGGTTCCTCTAAGTTGAGAAAGGCTGAATTAATAAATAAAAAGTATTAAGTCAAAAGCATTGAAAGTAAATGGCCCATATAAATCAGCCCAGGTAGATGTAAGACAATTCCACCCCCTCCATGGCCATTGGTGGGTCGGTGATGCAGCCACTGGGAATTAGAACACAAGGACTGGCTCGTGGTTCTCTCCTTGATCAATATTTGGAGCAGCAAGACCTCACAAGCTTACTGTATAAACTTGATTTTTTGTTCTATCACCTTTCTTTGTGGATTATATGTTTCATGTGCTAAAATGCCCCCTTACCCTCTTTTTACAACAAGCTGTAATATTATGCGCCAAAGTATTCACGTTTTTTTCCCCCTATTTTGCTATTTATATGTATCATCAGCATCAGAATATAAATATGATAGTTATGAGCTATGTAATAAATTTCTACTACATTAAATGATGTACAGTAACAGTTTGATAAAACAAATCCAAGACCAGCACTCTTCAAATGAGCTGTGATGTCTGTGAGCTACTGAAAAAACAATTGATGTATTTACAGTATGAACAGCCTGGATACAGATGAGCTGTGTGAAGATGAACATTGCACAACATATGTTAGGAAGGACACTATCGGAGAGATGAAGCGCTTCCAAGGAGGTGGAATATCCAGCAGATGGCACTGCTGCTTTGAGAGCCGGATTTATCTTGTCTTCTCTAGTTGAACTGGATGAACAGCACTAACATCACATCCAGATGATGAACTATGGAATCAACTAATCTTAGATCATAAAAAGCTTCAAAGGCAAACAGCAGCAGAAAATTGCCCCAAAAAAGTAACTAAACAGAGTCTGTCCCCAGGAAAAGGGAACCTGGACATACAGCAGCTGATCTAACCAGTACAGCTAGGTCCACATCTATGCAGGTGCAGGACTGAGTGCAAATCGCACATGGTCCTGCACCAAAGCAAAAAATGCGCTGCAGTTTGGCAGACCCATGCGGTGGAACTCTCATGTATTGGAAACTGTGGCACCGCTTTCCTGAATCGCATAGCACTTTGCTGTTTCCGTGCATCTGTCGTTTCAGAAAATGTGCGGCGATATTATCCCTGCTTTTCCCACAGGTATAGCAGCCCATTCAATAGTGTGAACCTAGCCTTAAGCCAGCCATACATGGACTGAAATTTAGCTGGTTCAGCAGGGACCTGCTATATTTTGATCCATGCATAGGCAGGGAGTTTGTACAAAAGTCGATCTACCAACTGATTTCTATACAACCTTCCTGTTGAACTTTCCATGCTATAGCCTGCAACTCTGATCAGTGTATTCTGGAAGTGTCCCTGCTATTAGAATATAATTGCTCAGCGGGGAGGATTCCCTCATCCACATCAAGAGTTTGCATTAGGGAATTGGGTAATTTTTTTTGTTTTAGTTCCACCCGCTGGTTGAAAAAACTAACTAATCTATACAATGCCTAAAGTGTAACTAAAGGCACATTTAAAAAAAAAAAAATTTGGCTAGAGTGTAGAAAGATTAGAACACCTGTCTGTTTTTATTACTCTCTGTGCCCCCGTTAGGGAGATTCAGCCTCTCTATCTGTCCTCTTTACTGTTATCATTGAAGGTGAAAGTAAAAGAAATCCCATTTGTTGGGGGGGTTGGAAATAAGAATACTAATAAAGGGGAAATTGTCCAATGGGAACAACTAGTTCTGGTTACCCTGGTGACACGCCGGTATTTTCTCACTTTGCAGGGCATTCCACTCACTTCCTATTTTGGCTGTGGACAAGAAGTGAAGGGATATCCCCCAAGGGGGCACAGATGGCAAAAAAACTGACGGGTGGTATAACCCTACCTTACTCTATCCGAAATGAAAAAAAAAAGTTTTGCTTTTAGCTATGCTTTAAGTCCACAATTCTTCAACCTGTAGCAGGCCAAGCTGTCCAGCTAAAACGGCAGTTAGGCTGACCATAGATGGTTCGCATCTCGACCGTGTATGGGCAGGCTACATGCACCAATTGATCAACATGGGTACAACCAGCCTGCCGGAGTTACTTGCGATTACTGATGTGAATGTACAATATACAGTTGGGTCCATAAATATTGGGACATCGACACAATTCTAACATTTTTGGCTCTACACACCACCACAATGGATTTGAAATGAAACGAACAAGATGTGCTTTAACTGCAGACTGTCAGCTTTAATTTGAGGGTATTTACATCCAAATCAGGTGAACGGTGTAGGAATTACAACAGTTTGCATATGTGCCTCCCACTTGTTTAGGGACCAAAAGTAATGGGACAGAATAATAATCATAAATCAAACTTTCACTTTTTAATACTTGGTTGCAAATCCTTTGCAGTCAATTACAGCCTGAAGTCTGGAAAGCATAGACATCACCAGACGCTGGGTTTCATCCCTGGTGATGCTCTGCCAGGCCTCTACTGCAACTGTCTTCAGTTCCTGCTTGTTCTTGGGGCAATTTCCCTTCAGTTTTGTCTTCAACAAGTGAAATGCATGCTCAATCGAATTCAGGTCAGGTGATTGACTTGGCCATTGCATAACATTTCACTTCTTTCCGTTAAAAAACTCTTTGGTTACTTTTGCAGTATGCTTTGGGCCATTGTCCATCTGCACTGTGAAGCGGCGTCCAATGAGTTGTGAAGCATTTGGCTGAATATGAGCAGATAATATTGCCCGAAACACTTCAGAATTCATCCTGCTGCTTTTGTCAGCAGTCACAACATCAATAAATACAAGAGAACCAGTTCCATTGGCAGCCATACATGCCCACGCCATGACACTACCACCACCATGCTTCACTGATGAGGTGGTATGCTTAGGATCATGAGCAGTTCCTTTCCTTCTCCATACTCTTCTCTTCCCATCACTCTGGTACAAGTTGATCTTGGTCTCATCTGTCCATAGGATGTTGTTCCAGAACTGTGAAGGCTTTTTTAGATGTCGTTTGACAAACTCTAATCTGGCCTTCCTGTTTTTGAGGCTCACCAATGGTTTACATCTTGTGGTGAACCCTCAGTATTCACTATGGTGAAGTCTTCTCTTGATTGTTGACTTTGACACACATACACCTACCTCCTGGAGACTGTTCTTGATCTGGCCAACTGTTGTGAAGGGTGTTTTCTTCACCAGGGAAAGAATTCTTCGGTCATCCACCACAGTTGTTTTCCGTGGTTTTCCGGGTCTTTTGGTGTTGCTGAGCTCACCGGTGCGTTCCTTCTTTTTAAGAAAGTTCCAAACAGTTGTTTTGGCCACGCCTAATGTTTTTGCTATCTCTCTGATGGGTTTGTTTTGTTTTTTCAGCCTAGTGATGGCTTGCTTCACTGATAGTGACAGCTCTTTGGATCTCATCTTGAGAGTTGACAGCAACAGATTCCAAATGCAAATAGCGCACTTGAAATGAACTCTGGACCTTTTATCTGCTCATTGTAATTGAGATAATGAGGGAATAACACACACCTGGCCATGGAACAGCTGAGAAGCTAATTGTCCCATTACTTTTGGTCCTTTAACACGTGGGAGGCACACATGCAAACTGTTGTAATTCCTACACCGTTCACCTGATTTGGATGTAAATACCCTCAAATTAAAGCTGACAGTCTGCAGTTAAAGCACGCCATGTTCATTTCATTTCAAATCCATTGTGGTGGTGTATAGAGCCAAAAATGTTAGAATTGTGTCAATGTCACAATATTTATGGACCTGACTGTATATGTAAAGCGCTGCATAAATTGACAGCACTATATAAGTACCTGAAATAAATAAATAATCTCTAGCAATAATCACTGTCTTCTCCCAGCGGGGACAACTTTTCCCACCCCTCTGCTGAGAGAAGACAATTGCTCGGCAGGAGGGATTCCCTTGTCAGCACAGTCTGTGTTGATGGGGGAATCATAGGAATTTCTTTCCTGCAACGAAAGATATTTGCACCATCTATGGCCAGCCTTAGAGAGTTGAGACTAACCATTTACCACTTATAATGGTCAGATTTTATTTATTTATGTAAAACCTTTATCCCAAAAGGTAAAAAACAACTATTGCTATAACGTCTTTTATTTGTTAATCAACTTCATCTGTTAGTACATCTAACACCACCATCTCTCAGGATTGACAATGCTGCTCTCCAAAGGTGTGTCCGTTGCCACAATCCAGAGTGGAGACTCCCTAAGACAGGAAGTGTGTCAGTCCCCTTTCACACTCAGGTACACCTGTAAGTTTTTCAGGGTGACCTGATTAGATGGTCTATGTAGAATTGGGTGTAAACTGGCTTGTGTCTGTTTACACCCACCTACCTCCAATCCGATCCAGCCCGCTAAAAAAAAAAAAACAGAAGGGGATAAGTCCCCCTCTGTCTATGTAGACTGGATCGGAGGGCAGTGCGGTGTACCTGGACAGCCATTCCATCTACATCAAACCGCCTGTAGAGTAGTACGGGCTGTGTCCCTGTCCACTCTGCCTAAACTGAGCAGGCACGGACCTGTCATCTGCCAGCTCTGCTCTACTTAGTGGGGGATCAGCAGACAGATCCCCTGCTGAGCAAAGCGGATTCTGCCCCATGTGAAAGGGGTCTTACTAGCCAGATTACCAGGTGGAAAAAAACATTTAAAAACAAAAAAAAAGGCAGCCACCATATCAAAGGATTGGTAAGCTGCAATATATTCAATTTTAGTTTTTGTGCTTAATGCTGCTTTAACTAAAGCAAACCAGTCATTGAAAAAAAAAGTTTGATGCTTGCCTTCCTAAATGTTTTATTCCTATCTGTCCTTTGCTTAGGTATGTTTAACATGTTACTAAACCCACAACAGTAAAATCAGTCTGTATATGCAGAAAATCATGCTTGTTATACTCACTGTGGAACCTAAGGAGTTAATCCTTCACCTGATGTAATAAGGCTGTTTGATCCTGCATTATCTGATCCTCCCCTTCTTCTACTGTCCCCAATTCATCTGCTGATAGTACAGAGCTCTATGAGACACTCTGCACATGCTCAGTTAGTGTGTATTGCTTGCAAGTTTTTTTTTCTTTGGGAGGGTGCATGTGATCAGCACAGCGACAATCAGCACTGTGCAGATAGAGGATCAGGGGTTATGCAGCCTTATAGGACAGTTAGAGGAGAATAAAAACTCCTCCTACAAGATTAACCAGTGCTTGGCTGGACACTGATAGAAGTCACAAGACTGCTCTAGCTGCCGAAGAGGAAAGGTATTTAGCAGTTTTCACTCAAATAATTGCATTTCCATGTTGTGTGTACCGTGGGAGACCAGGTATAGTGAATGCAGGGTCCTGGGTTTAGTAACATTTTAAGCAACTGATTTGAAACTATTTTGCAACAAGTGAAGTCATAACTCCCGATCTGAAACTTTTTCAAACTTTGTCAGCAATGGAAGCCCTCTATTTTTCAAGTAATGAACCAGCATTTAAATGTTCCCTCTCCTTCTCTCTTCATGGCCCTGCATACATCGTATAACAAACCACAGTGTAAATAAATACCTTTTTAGGGTTTTTAATGTGTGGTCATGGAACCATAAATTTCCAATCTTTCACACCTCTGGTGTGGCCCTTCCCACAATGTCTGGAGCAGTAGATGTCTACTGGTGATGTCACTGTTCATTATATTTATCTCTGTTGTTGCCCTCCACAAAACACAATGGGAGTCATATGACTACATAGCAAAAAAAATGCTAAAAAAGGTATGTAAACTATGAGTTGTTATAAAACACATTCAAATTGCAGTGAATATAGATGGAAATACATATATACACAAATAAACATACCATGGGGAGAAAAGGGGAAAGAAAAATTTAAAAATGGATTTATTACTACACCTTTCCTTCTACTTTAAGGGGTCTATTTAAAAAAAATGCATAGCTGTTTGTGCATCAAAACTGCATATAAACTGGTTTTGTGCCAATGGGGCAAAGTCAATTATTCCCAGGTTATACACTCTGCATTTCAAATGAGTGAATGTGGGAAATACTGCATTATGGCCACTAGATGGTGATGGCTACCATAGGAAAGAGTATGCTCCTCAGTACCATCTAGTGGCTATAATGCAGTATTTTCCTTATTCAATGTAAACATCTCCACATGCTAGATCTTCTCGCAGGGGTTATTCAGCGGTTATTACCAAAAATGTGGAGTGGTTGGAGGGGTTCAGGAGTTATTACCAAAAAATATTTAGCAGAATACATACTGGCTTACAAATGCAACTCTTAGGCCCCATGTACACGGAACACTTCTGAACGATGGAAACTGACTGCTGGAAAACGTAGGTTAAAAAACACCTGTTTAGCTGCGTTTGCATAACGTGTTTATGCACGTTTGCGTTTAGAAGTGTTTTTTAAAGATAAGCACAGGAGAACCTCCAAAATGCCCAGAATGCACTGAAAAGTGGTAAATTATTAACTATTTCAGACTTTTTCAGAGAAATACAGAGAGTAGAAGTAGAGAGAACATTTTTCATGATGAAAAAAGGCTCTGGACAGCATCAGGAACTGGAAGAGTTAAAAACATTTTTCAAACGCTTATAAACGCGATTTGCCGTGTTTACAGGCATTTTGTGATAAAATCGACTGCTGAACGCAAGTTTTCTGCATTCAAAAAAATGACTGTAAACTCAAATACCTGTAAACGACTGTAAACAACGATGTGTACATGGACACATAAGAAAACATTAGAGTGAGTTCAGGGGCTGCTGAAAAAAACGCTGAACAGCTCCTAAACGGGAGTTTATCAGCTGCAGTGTAGAGCCCTAAAAGTGACTGTAAACCCTCACCTTATAAAACAACCCATTCTGTTTATTTTAAAAATGAAATGCAAAACATTTGTGTATAGGTATAAAAAACATTATAAACACTTTTTCCCCTTTTTAGTGATCACATACTTCTGTTCTCAGCCACATAAGAGCTAGGAGAGGAGAAATGGCAGTACACTGATCTTCCCATCAAAAGGCTGTGCAGGAAGGGGGGGGTGTCAGCAGAAGTCTGATCATTGGAGGAGAGCAGACTGAGTTCCTAGCATAGCTAGAGATCTGACCACACTGTACTCAACTGCCTAGTGCGGTCAGTTTTTAATAGGAAAGCAGAGGAACTAGCAGGAACACCAGGGATTTATTTACAAAGGAACCAAATCAAAGAGAACAGGAGACTTTTTCATACAAGTACATGGAACAGCAGACACGTATCAGGAATATGAAATGTTGGGTTTACATATTCTTTAAACCACATTCATAATACAATATAGTACAAAGTGTGTGTACCTGGTTGAACATTCTCAGACAATTTAGAAGATTAAGAAATATTGGAATATCCAAATATGATTATTATACCCTTTCCTAGCAGCACCTTGCGTCATGATTGGGAAGATGATCTATTGAATAGTTATGGCCAAGCCTTCCCAGAAATCGCTGAAAACTGACAGAAGAAATTTATAGAACTTGACACAAGCTTGGCACATAATGTAGACAATTCCAATTATTTCTAATTATTAGTCAAGAGTTTAGTGGTGATTGCATGGTAGCAGGTGTTTTGAAATTCAAGAACTGAATACGTCTGGGAAATTTATGCTTCACCGTTACCGATTCTGAAACACCTACAGGACTGTCTTTAGTAAAATGAAGGGATCACTTGATTAAATGAGGCTGGATATGCTGATATTTGTGGTTAGTGCTGTAATCCATTTTTCCTTTCCAAATCTGAGGTATAAAAATGACTTGAACATTATAGGGCTTAGCAGCTAATCCCTCACTACTTGTCTGTTCTTGTAGATACTACTTCCACTTCTTAGGCTTTTTGCACACTGGAACGTCTAGCTATTGTGCATCTCTTCTGGTGTTTTAGTGCATCCAGGAGGAAAAGGTACAGCATCCAGCCCCCGCTACCTACTGCCTGTCAAAATTTATGGTAGCTTGCGGCTTAATGGGGCTGAAAACTGTATTTAGTGTGTAGGCAGGTGCAGTCTATTGTCTCTTTTGCCGGTGCCACTCGTCCAGAGTGGTACTGCAGCTGGAGGTGAAGTCTAGGGAAGCTTGGTTTCTTTATGGTTCCCCTGGTCCCCGGGAGCAGTGCTCCAGTTGGCTACACTGGATCTAGGTGACTTTGGTGGCCATCTTGGATCATACAGAGTCTTTTTAAGTCCCTGCTCCCATGTTTTGGTGAAGTGGATAGTGTAGGGCGAGCATTCCCATCTCTCAGAAACAGCACTAGCGATAGGGACAAGTTCCAGAGGAGTAAGGTCAGCTTAGGACCTGCATCTGTATTTCAGCAAGCTCTCTTTTTAGGTTGGACCAGCCAGGTCACATTCCACCACCCTCAACAAGTGCTGTCTTCAGTTTGGGATTACTACCGCTACTGTCCACTGCATTGTCTGTATGTTTCTGTTCGGGTGAGCTCCCCGCCAGGTTGTTGTACTGTTTGCAAGTTCTACAATACATCAGTTATGGAACTGAGGGACTCTATGTGATTACAGCTGCAGCACGAAGCTGCACCTACCCAATAAGTGGTCTTATGTGTTGTGGGCATTTGTCCATGAACTAGGTCCTAAATGTGGGTACCATCCCATCAATCCACATCTTGCAACAGACTTTGACAAGCTGCAGAAAGTGGGGCTGGATGTTGCACCTGGGGGCACTGTGTTATCATTCTCCAATGTACTATATATAGTAGAAAGATCCCAAGCCATCCATACTATGTTGTTTTCCCAACAGAGTAATAAAAGCAGAACTAGAGGCATAACATTTTTTTCACTTTAATTAAAGACATTTTTATTTTTACAAACAAACATAGGGGTTGATTTACTAAACTGGAGAGTGCAAAATCTATGCATGGTAGCCAATCAGCTGCTAACTTCAGCGTGTTCAATTAAGCTTTGTCAAATAACCTGGAAGCTGATTGGTTTCTATGCAGAGCTGAACCAGATTTTGTACTCTCCGATTTTAGTAAATATACCCCATTGCATACTTACCTGCTCTGTGCAATAGTTTTGCACAGAGCAGCCCTGATCACCCTTTTCTGGGATCCCCTGCCAGTGCTCCTGGCTCCTTCCTCCTATTGACTGCACCCATAGCAAGCATGTGTATCGCAAGCATGTTTAAAATCCATTAGTTTAGTGAATTAAATACAATTGTGTTCACTTTTTTCAAATCCACCCTACACATGATTGGATGTTAATGGTGAACATAGCTTCACCTAATTTAACAACTTTCACTTTGGAAAGTAAATATTCACTTTTTCTTTACCCCTGTTTCACATATATGCAGCTAGGGGGGCCGTGTTTTGCAAGGGCACGAAAGCACATTTATTTGAATGGACTCCCGTTCCCATGACACGCAGGGAAGAAGTCCCTGCACTTCTTCTGAAAACGCAGCACGCACGGGAACCTCGGATCCCAGTACGGTTGCGTTTTCCAGCGTGGGCGGCATGCCATTAGAGCTAAAGACACCCGTCCGCGGGTCCGCATTCATCCGAGCGGGTGGTGGGCTGCATGGATTTTCGTGCAGATCCACAGCCACACCACCCGCACATATGTGAACCTAGCCTTAGTATATAAAACCCAATATATTTTTGGACTACAATGTCCCTGCTCTGCCTCCTAGTCTCTCCAGGAGACACAATGTAGTAAGTATCAATTACTGCTGATGGCTACCACCAGCTCCCTCCCTTCTGGGACCTTACAGAGTACCTTCCTGTTCTCACCCCTAAATCAATCAGGACAATATTGACTGACAGCTGCACTGCAAGTCTTGTTTGCTGTCGGAACTCTAAGGGATCTATTTATAAAGAATTTGCTGTGCCAATGTATCGAACATTCACACAGCCATCACAAATAACCCCTGTAATTTACCTAATATGCTATAGTGGCCATAAACCATCTTTTCCTGACCGAGGTATCTCAGAAAAATGACGGATTATGGCCACTAGACAGAGCTGACAATCATAGGAAATGAAGATATTTGGCAAATTACCAAATTACTTGTAATAGCTATGCTAGAGAAATTCACACAACAATGTTTTTTGTTATAAATAGACCCATAAGCATTTCAGATCATTACACTTGCCGATTTGAAAGAAACGAATTACAATGTAATTCTGATTTATTGACTATGTCTTCTATGGGATATCTCTGTGCAGTGAACAGTTTTTGCACATGGTGGCAGTGCTCGAAGCTAAGATGCTTCTGATACACTTTTAAAATGTTATTGATTCTCTCATCCACATAAACCTCCAAAAATCTCTCCAGCAAGCATTACTGTACTACCCAGTGGAGGAGGCCCTGAGACATGCAGGGTGTGTTTAGAATATAATAAGAGTTAAGTCCCTACGCTCGAGAAGAGCTCTGTGAAGGGAGAAGCTGGGAAAGGTCACTTGGGGTGGGGTGCCAGGTATACGTTAGAACACTGATCAGTTGCATTCCAGCCCTGTTGGGAGTCAAGACATTCTTTTTTTGTGACACCCTGTTCAAGTCCCTAATATTAACAAAAATGCAAGCAAATTTGGAACAACCGTACACAATAACATTTTTGTGTGAAATTGGGTAAAAGTGCATCAGAAACTTTGGAAATGGTGAGGAAAGCTTATGGAGAAGCTGCACTATCATCTGCACAAGTGTACCGATGGCAGAAGGCCTTCAAAGAAGGATGGGAAGGTATTGAAGACAAACAACAATCAGGATGCTCCTCAAAAACGGAACAGAATGTGGATGCAGAATGACTGCAGAGCAAACAGGAATTAACCGCTTGCCCTCCAGAAGATTTACCCCCCTTTCTGACCAGGTCATTTTTTGCAGTATGATGCTGCATTACTAATGGACGGTCATGCAACGTTGTACCCAAATAAAAATTATTTTTCCCACGCATAGAGCTTTCCTTTGGTATTATTTGATCCCCTGTGGGGTGTGACTTTTTGCTATTAAATGTCCAGTGAAAAAATGTAAAAAGTCAAATTTCATCATAAATTTAGGCCAAAATGTATTCTGCATCTTGTCTTTGCTAAAAAAAAATCCCTATACGTGTAAATTAATTGGTTTACGTGAAAGTTATAGTATTTCAAATATACTGGGCTTTAATTTTTTACTTTTACTAGTAATGGCAGTAATCAGGACTTATAGCGGGACTGCAGCAGACATTCTGACACTGGGGGGAACTGACTTGGTGTTACCGACATCCCCAATGACACCAATAAAGTGATCAGTGCTAATAAAAAGCACTGACACTGTACTAATGGCACTGGGCAGGAAGGGGTTAACATGTGGGGTGATCAAAGGGTTAACTGTGTGCTGTGTGCTGTTTTACTGTGGGCTGTGTTAGTGCTTCACTGTAAGCACACTTCTTTTCATGGCTGGGCTATGCAAAGCAGTATGCAGGAGCTGACAGGGGAGAGAACTGTTTTGTTTACAAACAGTTCTCCCCCCGTCGGGGATGCCTGGAAATCGCCGGGCGCCGGCAAGTGATCACCGGGTGGGACCCGGTGATTGACAGCCATGGTCGCCAATTGCAGTGCGGGTTGGGGCGCGCACGCCCCTACCCATAAATTCAAAATCACATATATATACGTGATTTTGCACACAGCTGCCGCCCCTGTAGCAGTATATCTAAAGAGGTTAACAAGTCAATTGTTCATGAAATTGCAAAAAGTGTAAGCAAAACTTGTTCCAAAAAACTTGTGACCTGATCAAGAGGAACACATTCATCTCATTTGACAAGACCTGTTGACCCGTTTGGAAAGAGAGCCAGATTTTTTGAGTTGAGTGTTCAGGGGAGATGAATTCTGTATTGATTACGATCCCGAGACGAAGAAACAAAGTTCAGAATGGCACACACTCATGTCACCTCGCCCCAAAAAAGCTCAATTGAGCAAATCAAAAGTCAAATCAATGGTCACAATTTTTCTTTCTTTTTACATGAAATTATCCATAAGGAATTTGTACCTACTGGTCAAACTGTGAATCAAAGATTATACCTGGACGTTTTTCATGTGCGTCCTGAGATCGGCTCAAGTTGGATCCTTCATCGTGACAAGGCATTAAGTCACAGTGCTTAGGCTGTCGGAGAGTTTTTGGCTGAAAAACACATCACAGTGCTTCCCCGTCCACCCTAAAGCTACAGCTTGCCTCCTTGTGACTTGTTTCATATTTCCAAAAATGAAGAAGGGTTTGAGCGGACACCAATTTGGTAGTGTGCTTAACATTAGCCACTACACTATGGCTCTGAATGCCATCTCACTTGAAGACTTACAAGAATGATATGAAGAATGGAAAAATCACTGGGAGCATTGTGTACACTCACAAGGTGTACACTTTGAAGGAGACAATGTTCAATTCTAAAATTGTTCAATAAAATAATTTTTAAAATATCATTCTCGCTACTTTCTGGACACACCTCGTACAGTATGAGGAGACTGATTGCCTTTATATTTGGCCAGTGAAAACCTCCATAGCCAGATCTTGGAAGACACACATGATTCCATACACACTGGTTAAGTCTAAATTATTGTGGATTATGGTGAATGAACATCTCCCTGCAAAAAAACTATTTGAGAAAACATGAAATCCCTGGATCAACTACTTAACAGGTGATGCATAATATGTCGATATTTGGTGCTTCTGGATTGGATGAGTCACATTATTCCCATAAATCTTTTCTTACTCTATTTTCTATTGTCTTTTGGATATTCTCATTCCAGAGGGGAATAGATAGGCCAGTTTAGAATTCCAAGGCCCTTGTACTATCCCAGATGGGACTCTTGGTAGACTATGGCCCCTTACAAATGGTTATCCCCTGTGTTTGACATTTATGTTAGTTGTTTTGATCGAGGGGATACCACAGTAGTTTAAAAGGTGGAACCAAGTTCCATCCACACACGTGCAATACTGACGTTGACAGCATAATATGACAAAGTAATTTCTGGATATTCCTGGGGTCCTGTTGGGCCACTAGCATCTTGTTGCTTATTGGGAACGTAGTGAATGTACATTTTTTTCTAGAAACTCCTCTTTCTTTTCTATGTATATTCTTACATGTTCGGATGATGTTTTGTACTAAGCAATCTAGCATATTATGTGCACTTTTGTACCTTCTTTTGTTTTGTATTTTGAAATTTGACTAATAAAAATTACTGGAAAAGAGAAATTAATTAGAAAAGCTTGAAAGAATATGTAACTGGACATGTTTGTTTTTGTATAATTTGGCAAGAAATATTCTCCAAATATATCTCATTGGCCTTGATTACATAATATGAAACCCATTGTATATCTTTCTTTCAAATTAATTTGTAGCATGGTTTATTAAGGCCCATAGCAGAACTACCATTATAGAAGCCAGACTGGCCACCGTGCTGCCTGAAACCAAACACTGACACAAACAGCTCTTGCAATACAACATTTAGTAATAAATGCTATACCTAAATAAAGTAAAATACTGTAGGCAAGTCAGAAAAGTCAAATAAAAGAATATATATTTATTGTTTCATCACGAAAAAAATGTATTTACTACTTCTGGAGAGCAAATAGCGCATTGCACCACCCTTCACCTCCAGTAAGGATGTACATTAGCTGGCATACTAAAAGTGAGTTTTTTAGTGTGCAGCTAGTGTGAATGGGCCACTAAAGAGCCTTTGTGATGTACAAAGAGAGGTAATCCAGATCAAACCTTTCACATAGTTTAGAGCTGTCACTTCCCCTAAAGATGAGTTTGATTGCTTCCTGTAAATTGTTGCCTTTGACCTTAAAAAAACAGCATTTTCAGTTATTTGTGAATAATTGGCAGGATCTGGAGAGACATTTCTACACTGCAATTGTTCAATTATTATAACCCTGAACAAAATATAAGGACATGGGAATCATGCCTTCCAGGTAAGTTATTTTGTACATAGTTATACTGGTCCTGCTTGGACCAATGTACTGTAAGTATGTATGCAATATGATCAAACGTTTGTGGACACCTGACCATCACACCTACAATATATGAGCTTGCTCAATATGCCATTCCAAAACCAGGAGCATTGATACACAACTGAACAACACTTTGGAGATATACAGGTTCCACTAGAAAGCGTGTCTGTGGGAATTTGGCCCATTAAATAAAAAGAGCATTTGTAAGGTCTAGTGCTGAGGTTGAACGAGAAGGTCTGGCACACAATAGGCATTTGAGTATATCCAAAAGATTTTCAATAGGGTTAAGGTCAAGGCTCTGTGAAGGCAACTCAGGTTCCTCCACACCAAGATCATCCAACCATATCATTTTGTACCTGACGTTTAGGCACAGTCACGCCTTAAAAGGTTGGACGCACACAGTTTTTTAATATTTCTTTATATGCTGTAACATTAACAAGAACCTTCATTCGAAACATCTGCACTAAATAATTACTGTAGGAGAGGGTGTCACCTAATTTTTGCCACATATTATGTGAGATTATCAGGTGTCCACAAACTTTTGATCATATAGTATGTGTGCCATATCTGTAGGATCCCCCTGTAAACTGGAAATCATTTTAGTAGACATCACTTCTCCAGTGATTGCTGCTAGCTTTCAGATCCTAAGGCAAGTAACTGCTCAGCTGTTGAAAATTGCTTGCCTGGCAAGGGTGCTATTCAGGTAACATTTTGCATTTTCTCAATGAATGCATAGCATTCTCTGATTGGATGAAATGGAGATGCAGGGTGGTTATGTCACAATCTTCCCCTACAATCAAAGAAAGCTGTGTATTCATTGAGAGAATGGCACCCGTGGCAGACGAGCAACCTCCCATGTTCACAATACAGCAGAGCAGTCACTTGGCTCAGAACACAAAAGCTTCAAATAGCAGTGCTTACTACAGTGATATCCAGCTTCTAGAGCAGCCTTTCAAAAATATATTTGCAACAGAAGAACCATCAACATAATTTTCAAGTCTTGGCACTGCTTAAATCAATTCATTGGTGTTCAGTTTAAAAAAAGCACCTTACATTGATGGCCTGTGGCAAGAATGCCCCACTTACAGTGGTGGTCAAAATGCCACCCTTACAGACAACCAAAATGGTCATTGGTGTCATGAAGCTGGCTCTGCTAAGTGGCCTTGGACATGGAACTAGGCAGGCATCATCAAATGGGAGCTTATTGAGCCCATGTACCATGTGTTTAACACATGTGGTGCAGTGCAATGATAATGTAGTAATCAATACCAGCTAAAGAAATATAACTTTACATTGGATGAGCAGAGCTAGAACAATAAGTGATGGTTACTGATTGGTTGTGGAGGGTCTTCACTCTTACATCACTCTAAAGTCATACCACCATAATGAAAGACAATTGCTGGTTCCCTACACATTGTACTCAGTCTCCGATGTGACTTCTGTCTCCTAATTATTCCTTACATTGTTCCTGTCATTTATTTCCTGCCAACTATTTTACAGCTCCTGGACAATTTCCTTAATGGCTTGATTTCCTTCATTCTCCATGGAAAATAAAAGGAGACAACTCTGTACTGGACACCAGTTGGCACTCCCAGTTGTGATGAAGTCATTCTGGACTTGACCAGAGCTGATTGCGGAAAGAAATGCATTTCACTTCTGGGTTATAAAGTGAAGTGTCAGCAAGACACGAGTGTAAAATGAAAAAGGATTTCACATTTGCTGAAAATCTTAAGAGCTGTTTTGTTTTTGCATGTAAAATTATTAATTTGAGATGATAATCATAGAAGAGCTTGAAAACACCAAATGACACATAAACCCATAGCGTTGGAGATTAGAGATGCTGGTATCTGCCAAGAATATAAAGAAAAGTTGCAAAATGTCAAATTGCTTTTTTTGGAAGAGGATTGTAAGCATTACCAAAAATGCGAACAGGGGTCAGAAGACTTGGATTAATCCTCCGGTTTGGTCGTACTGTATCATAAGCACTGTAATCTCAGCTTATTCAAATTTCCATTGCTGAAACGACTGCGTTCCTGAAGCCTAGCACGGTGAAAAAAAAAGAGCATGATTTAAGCAACCGGTTTAGTCTGACAGCTCCGCAGGCCAGACTTCGAACTGTCACTTTACTATTTTGCTCCAGGCTAATTACACATGTAATGCTTGGAATGGGAGAATGTAGTAATCTGTTTGTAAACAGAAAGTGGAAGAGTTTTCTGTTACATCCAATCAATTGTTTGGAGGTCCACAAAGAAAGCATTGTTTAAAGCTGGCCATACACTCTCAATTACCCATATGGCTTAACAATCAGTCCATAACACCATGGATGGAGGAATGTTCACCTATCGGCTATTGTATTCAGACAGGTGCATCATCAGAGTAAAACAGGGACTACCTATGACAGAATTGTACTAAAACTGGAGAGTGCAAAATCTGGTGCAGCTGTGCATAGAAACCAATCAGCTTCCAGGTTTTATTGTCACAGCTTAACTGAACAAGCTGAAGTTAGAAGCTGATTGGCTACCATGCACAGCTGCACCAGATTCAGAGGGCTCCAACTTTAGTAAATCTCCCCCACTGCTAATGTTAGCTGACAATTTTCCACCTGACTTTGAATCGACTTTGGTTAATCGAGGTGGTGTTTGAGGGCCATGTATGGCTTGAATTTTAAACAATTAAGCAGGAACTGACCAAGGTCTGAGTCGTCTATCGCTATCTTACATTATATTCCAATGCACAACAAGCGCGGCTACCTTAATGAACTCCCAGAAATAAAAAACACAATCTAGTAGGTTTTGTCTGTATTTTTCATATCTATGGATAACATATGAATGCTGCACTCACACCTTGTTTTTTTTTTCTTAACTGTATGTATTTATACATTCTAATCTAACATGTTATGCAGCACTTTACAAAGCACATAAAATGTTCACACCAGTCCCTGCACTACTAAGGAGCCTACAACCCAGTGGCTGCACAATACACACACTTACAGGCTTCATGCACGCTAACGGTTTTTAAGTTCCTAGAAGATATTATCAGCATATAGTTTTCTGCTCCTAGAAGCTAATTAGTGTTATCCTATGTGCCCATGCACACTACTTTAGGCTATTAGCATTTTTAGAGCTTCAGACTTTTTTGGAGTATTTTTCTAGCAGAATAAAAAAAATTAAATGTTTGGGTTCAATGTTCAAACACAATTAACCACTGCTAAATGCTACTAAAACACTCCTTACAGCTTTTTTGTACATTTTGTTTTCTTCTACATGTACTGTAAAAAAGCTAATAAATCGATAACACTCCTAAATGCTACTAAAACGCTACTAAAAAACGCTATTTGCAATGTTTTTTTACTCAGCGTTTTCCCCCAGCGTTTATTTAGCTTAAAAAAAAAACTAGTGTGCATGTGCCACAATAAGGAGGAGGGAATGGCAGATGGCCATTCAACCTACTAGCAAGTTTTTGGATGCTAGGAGAAAACAAGAGCCCCCAACAGGAACCTCAAGGGAAGAAGATACAAACTTCATACAGGAAAGGATTATATCATGACTGGGGCTTTTGAATGCCACTTCAGCTTTAATGTACATAATAGGAAACATTTATGCCACTGTGATCTTTCTAACTATTCATGATATCCTCTAATTTTACACCCACCTTTCATCTCTAGCCTTACCCTCCCAGATTCGTATGCAACATAGAACATTAGTGGCCTTCACTGTGTACAGAAAGGACATTGCACTACTCTGAAGGTACATGCAGGCACCTTGCAGTTATATAGTAATGCAAGACAGGTGTACTGTAATCAGCTAAGAGGAGCTGTCTCCACTCTTTTTTTGTTCATATTTAGTAAAGGACTAGAACTTTTGTTAAGTTTTTAATATTGTTTTGGTAACAGGTCAGAGCAGTACAGTTACAATACAACTCAAGCCAAGAGGATTAGGAGGGACCTGCTCTTCAGAGTTTACAATCTAGAGATGTCTTTTAAAGTCATCGGATACCCATAGAGATGAGGGGGCCTAATTCTGATGAAAAAGAAACTATCATCTACGGTCTATTAGCATGTTTAGGGCAGAACATAAGCCCTGGCTATGACGAGTACATCAGACACACTTTGCCAGCCATCATAAAACTGCTGACACAAATGAGGAAGTCACATAAAACTGCAAATGTGCATATTTCAGTGTGCTATTAGTCCTTTTGGAACACATATTTTAAGACATAACACAGAAAAGATATTGCATCACACAAAAGTAGCTACCATTCTATACACTGACTATGTCACAAAGACACGATCTGGGAGACATGCCTATATAAACACAACAGTTTTAGTGACAATGTGTAATGTGACTGATTAGGAGACTTCCCAAAATTCCCCTATCCTTAAATACAAATTCCACACAGCATATGCAATGTTCCATGTAATAATAAAACTACAGCAGATCTTATCCAACCCAGCCATGACATCACAAAATAACAGTATAGCAATGCAGCCAATCTAACAAACTGCTGGAATATATTCAGAGGCACTATGTTTAAAAACAGACATTTTTTTTTTCTTTTTGCAAAAATATTTTTATTGCTATATAACATACTTACACTGAACATCCTTTAATACACTTACATATTTTGGCAAGTACCATAAGAGTTTTGTATAACAACATCAAAGCAAGGTTAAATAAACTGACCTTATTTAAAAAGTCAATAGCAAATTGGGCAAAGAGATCAAAAAAGAGGTAAACATTAGGAGTACGATCTGTAATCCAGATTTCTAGCTACTGGTTGGTAGAGTAAATAGCTGTTATCCCCTAATGTCTGTGTTTATCAAATAGTAATTAGGAATAATAATTTCACCCAATTCTAAGAGGGATCTGCTCAGACCCCTGCCAAATGCTTTCTCCATCACAATCACTCACTACCTACCTAAGGACTTACCAACCAAACTTTATGGGTTTGCAACATAGTAGCTGTCTCTTTTGCTGACTAATCAAACTCAAAGTCACAAAGCAGTTCCCCAAAACATAAAAGTTTTGTAGGTTATAGAAACAAATTGTCTCTGTAAGACTGGAGTGAGTGAAAACACGTGCTGGTCCACTGGAAGGAATTCCTAGGATGTCATAAAATGTGTGTTAACCTGTTAGCTGCTGCACAGACACATTAGTAACTAGCATGTAAGAATATAATTCATAAATCATTATGGTGCCGGGTTGGATCATTTGCACAGCTAGTCCATTTGTTCTTCATCTGCACTGCGCTGGGGCTCCCCTAATTGCTAGTGACACACGCATTGGGATCAAGAGTCATAGTGGCATTGCACTGACAGCGGGGCTCCTTGTGTTATAAATCTGACTACAATTTCACAGTTAATAAACCCTTACTGTGAACTTCTTGTTTGCTCCATTTTGGTCTGTTAAATATACCACTGAAAGCATTTTGGTATATCTGGTGGATAAGTGCAGGCACATACACAATGATCCTGCTAGAAATCTTTGGAGCTGATAGCGAACTGAAAATGCTGCCTATGCTGCACTCAATTCCCAGAGAGTACAGGTTATCTCTGGACTACAGAATACTTCCTCCATGTTTTGGGGATCATTCACACATACTGTGGTGACTTGCATCTTTCCGCACTGGATAAACACAGGTGACCACTAGGCAGGGGCATCCCTAGGGTTGGTGTCACCCGGTGCGATAACACTTGGTGACACCCCCTTCGACGATCCCCGCAGAATGGATCAGATCTGCGGATTGAGCATAATGGATTGGACTCTGCTCCATTATGCTCCCTAATCCGCAGATCCGATCCATCCTGCGGGGATCTTCGGCATGCAACCTATACGGGGTGACACCGAACCCGCTCCACGAAAAGGTAAGTTGTAAAGAAAGCCGACGATCCCCGCAGGGATCGTCGGATTTCTTTACAACTTACTTTTTCGTGGAGCAGGTCCAGTGTCACCCCATGCGGTAGGTGTCAGCCAATGTGGTGAGCACCCCCCGCACCTGCTTTGGGATGCCACTGCCACTAGGGAACATTAAAACTATTGTTTTCTATGTGCCCCGTTCACAACACAACGGTGGTGTGATGTGTGCTGTAGTGCGAATAGATGCATCGCTGGATGTCATCACAGGTCACCACAACACATTCTGTACACTTCCAAAAAATGTAAAAAAAAAAAGGAAAGGTGTTGAAAAAAGCACCACTCATCACCACTGCTACACCTCAGAAAATGTCTGCATGCTAAACCACTGATTTACAATGTGGCCAGTTGAACTTACTCTTATGCATTTGCAGAGCGAGAAGTGTGCTGCTCATCCATAGATACTGTACAGTGAGCATCACCTTAGGATAGGAAGCGTGTTGCTAGCAGGATCATTAACTTAAAATAAGGGGAAAAATGCCTGGGAAAAAAAGAAAAATAATACAGCCACCACATCTAAGGACTGGTTAGCTGCAATATAATACATATTAATTTTGGAGTTTAGATACACTTTAATGACATAAGCAAAAGAGGCCCTTCCTTTGCATATAATGGAAAAAAGTAATTCTAAGGGCCCATTCACACCAGTGTGTACATGTAGAGTTTACATTTATTTCGATTCTATGCACCACAATGTGTTGCAATGAGATGCAGTGCATTACAACCTGCTGAGTAAGGCTAGGTTCACACTTATGCGGGTGCGGGAATGCGTGAAAATCACATGGTTTCCTGCAACCACAGCGGGGGGGAATACTTTGCTCTTTGCCAGATGCATGGGGTTGCCATTAATGCTTGATGTCACCCCCACGCAGTGCATTTACATACAATTACATACCTACTTGCTTGTACTAGCTGGCTCTGGAGCTTTTAGAGCTGACAAAGTCCCACAACTTATCAAGGTTCCTATGACCCTAGACCTCAGGAAAGGTCCTGCAGCCCAAGAACTCTGGAATATAAGTGCAGCCCAAGAACTTAAGGAAGATCCTTCAACCCAAGAACTTAAGAAAGTTTCTTCAACCCAAGAGCTCAAGAAAGTTCCTTCAACTCAAGATCTCAAGAGCGTCCCTGCAGCCTAAGATCTCAGGAAAGTTCTGTAATTTAAGAATTCAAGAAGGTTCCTGCAATCCAAGAACTCCATAAGGTTCCTGCAATCCAAGAACTCTGGAAGGTTCCTGCAACCCAAGAACTCAAGAGAGTCCCTGCAACCCAACAACTAAAGAACGTTCCTTTAATCCAAAATCTCAATAAGGTTCCTGCAAGCCAAGAACTAAAGAACGTTCCTTTAGCCCAAAGACTCAAGAAGGTTCCTGCAACCCAAGAACTCAAGAGATCCCTGCAAACCAAGAACTCAGGAAAGTTCTGCAACTTAGAAACTGAAGAAAGTTCCTGCAACCCAAGCACTCAAGAGAATCTCTGCAATCCAAGAACCCAGGACAATTCTACAGCTCAAGAAAGTTACTGCAACCCAAGAACTCAAGAGAGTCTCTGCAACCCAAGAGCTAAAGAAAGTTCCTTTAACCCAAAAACTCAAGAAGATTCCTGCAAACCCCAGAACTCAAGAGAGTCCCTGCAACCCAAGAACTAAAGAAAATTCCTTCAACCCCTAAACTTAAGAAGGTTCCTGCAACCCAATAATTCAAGAAAGTCCCTGCAAACCAAGAAGTCAGAAAAGTTCTGTAACCTGAGGACTGAAGAAAGTTCCTGCAACCCAAGCACTCAAGATATTCCCTGCAATCCAAGAACCCAGGAGAGTTCTGCAACTCAAGAAAGTTACTGCAACCCAATAATTCAAGAGAGTCCCTGCAACCGAAGAACTCTGGAACGTTCTCCAACTCAAGGACTCTAGAAAGATCCTGCAACTCGAGAACTTAAAAAAGCTCTAGAGCCCAAGAACATTAGCAGTCAAGTGTCACAGCTTGAGGGATCACAGGGGATAGCCGATCTGATCTATAGGTTAGTTGTATGTTGCAAAGCCTATACCATTAGTCATACCCTTACCTTAAAGTCCCCAAAATCCGGATCGTCGTAATACCCTTGTCCTGATTCATAAGCAGTGTCTCCCTGGATCAATACTGTGTAAAGAAAGAGTAGCGCTACTTCCAGCAAGTGCATTTTCCAGTCCGGGCTATGGCTCTAGTGCTCGTGGCAGTCAGGCTCCGATGCGTTCCCAGTAAAGCCTCCCTCAGTCCAGCAAGCCCCGCAGCATCAGCCACTTCCAAGCAAGCGATCCAAAGTCACAGAAGAAAGTTGCTTCAGGAAACTGCACATCCGAGTGGGTTGCTGCGAGCTAGCCTGCGTCCAGCGACTAATGCCAGCATGGGGAGATGGGAGAGAGGGGTGGCAATGGCTAGAAATGGATTGTCGGGGCAGAGCAGGGCACAGGACCCCCGGGCTGATCTGCAGTGCTGCCAGGCATAGGGAGATGTCAGTGGGGAATAGAGAGAGCTAATCCAGTCATAGAAGGCATGCAGGGATGGCAGGTCTAATGCAGTGTGAGAGAAGAGAGAGCACACACACAATAATTCCTCCCTCCTCTCATCCTCTGATTGTAGTGTGGAGTCTCTCCTCCTCCTCCTGCTCACTCATCACCCCTCCTTCTTGTCACTGGCAGGAGGCAGTTCTCTACAAGAAACATCTTACTACCATTGAAATCAACAGCTGTTCTGACTGAGCAATGGGACCTTCCTAGAGACCTTCTAGACTTGCCAACTGTCCCTGATTTTCAGGACAGACTTTGAGGATTTGTCTCTGAGAACGTCTGGGATAATTGGATCTCAACAATAGCAGCACCAAATTCCTTTTCTTATGCTCTGCTAACTGAATCCTTACATAATGAGTCTAAAAGTCAGATCCTTCAGGCAGTGGTGTATTTAGTGAGGAAAGACAAAACAGAGGGCGCACAGGCCTAGTGCATTACCATAAAAAATGTTTAATAAAAAATAAAGTATGTGTCGTACTCACTAATGACAATATAGTCAAGGCACATCATAAAGAACAGCTGGGTCAACACCGCGCTGAGTAACAGTCCGCAATAGGGAGTTTAGACATCTAAAAGACTGACGCGTTTCATGGACTTGCCTCTTCCTCAGAGCCACAGTGGCTCTGAGGAAGAGGCAAGTCCTCGAAACGCGTCAGCCTTTTGGATGTTTAAACTCCCTATTGCGGACTGTTACTCAGCGCGGTGTTGACCCAGCTGTTCTTTATGATGTGCCTTGACTATATTGTCATTAGTGAGTACGACACATACTTTATTTTTTATTAAACATTTTTTATGGTAATGCACTAGGCCTGTGCGCCCTCTGTTTTGTCTTTCCTCATTCAGTATATTTGGATTTCCCCGGTCCATTTGAGGGCAGCAAGGTGTGCATGTTCCAGGACATTCTTAATGTGGTTGTAGCCTGCATCGAGTCCATCCCCAAGCGCAGGAGCATTTGTGTTTAGTGGTGTATTTAGGTTTTGTGCTGCCCTAGGCAACACAAAAATTGGCGCCCCCCCCCTCCCCCCTGCAGAAAGAGCCTGACATTGACCAAGAACACCCCTGCCCTCCACCCAAGCCTTCCACTACCACTGCCCCCCACAGTGGTAGTGGCTGGTGTATGGGAGGTAATGGTAGTAGAAGGCTCGGGTGGAGGGCAGGGTGGTGAGAGAGAAAGAAAGACAATCACCTTCACAGCTCCGGACATCCCCAGGAACGAGAGCAGAGAGTGCATACACCGTCATGAGACCCACAGCATCTTTCGAAACCCACCAAGTCCCCATGCTGTGTGTGTCCCTTATTCCATCCCTTCTTCCAAGGGGCAGTACTGTCCCCCCCTGAAAAATGCCACCCTAGGCCTTGTGGTAAATACATCCCTGCTTTCAGGGCCTATTCACACGTTGTGAGCAACGCATGCTAAAATGCTGGCAATAACGAGGTTTGCAACATTACACAGCAACACCTGCGCTCTATGTGCAGTGCAATGTGGTGCCAATCATTGTGAGTGGTACCCAGAAGAGTGCCAGGGGTTGATGCTCCCTTTTACTGACCCCTGGCATAAATGATCACCTTTTGTGATAGTACCGCTGCCTGTGTGTGTGCGCACACTGGGAAAATTCAGTGAAAGCAATTGCAACACTTTTCTGGCGACATTCCCCCATCAAAAAGTCTTGTGCCAAATTCAAGTAACTATTCCAGCAGTTTTGTTCAGATTATGGATTCGTGTGACATATTTCAGTAATTCTTATTTGAGTCACTTTTAGAATGTGACACTATGTCTGCGACAATTTTAAAAGATTTATCACCAGTTCGCAGATAAGTAAGCTGACAGTAATTAAGACCAAGTATAAATTGGCATACAGAGAGACCTGTGCTCAGTTCCAGGTGGCTCCAGCCACATAGACAAATGTCTTATGCAGGCCATAGACGGTTCGTTTACCGGGCGATTTTTCGTCAGAAAGAATAATCGGATGATTTTCGCACTGTTAGTGGGGCAATGGCATCAGCCGATTTTTTGCGGTTTCTCCTCGAATCTTTTATTGGTCATGCTGGAAAATTTGTGAAAAACTGCCGATTTTTGCAGCCATTGGTGGCAACAGAACGACCGATGTTTCGTTTTTTGGATGAAAAATTGGCCAATAAACAAACTGTCTATAGCCTGCATTAGTCCTCATGCACACTGGACATTTTTATAGCTGTTGTTTTGGGCTTCTGGCATTTTTTTTTTGACAGCCAGTAAACTCCTCAGAATGTTATCCTATGTGTCCAAGCACACATAGGCTTTAATCAGCGTTTTTTGGCAGGGATGTTTTTTGGCTGAGAAAACCCCAGAACTAGTGGGTTTCTAGAGGTGTTTTTTTTTGCTGGTAATGCTGGTAAATGTGGAAAACCATGGCAAACAGGTGTTTTTGGGAGTTTTTTTTAGCAAAAATGTTATTAATTCTTTTTTGTGTAATAAAATGCTAACAATGCTAAAAACCACAGATGCGGGAAAACCGCAGCTAAATGCTAATGCAAAAACGCAAAAAAATTTGCGTTTTCAACACGACTTTACACAGCTGACGCTACCAGCATTATTAAAATGCCCAGTGTGCATGGAGCCTTATTCACACAGTATGGGTCACAGCACCCATTAGTCTGCATTAATAAATAACTGACATATCATGATATACAGCTAGAGCTAACTCAAAAATGTAAGTTTTTGTCCTTAAAATATATCCTTGAGCTCCAGCAAGTACCCAGGTCTGAGAGGAGTACCTTAGCCTTTCCCAACAAAGCTTCTGGGGTGCCCTAGGCTTCCTCCAGAGGTTGCTAGGGGTTCCTTGAGCAATCAGCGCTTTCTAAATCTTATATACAGGTGAAACTCGAAAAATTAGAATTTCGTGCAAAAGTTCATTTATTTCAGTAATGCAACTTAAAAGGGGAAACTAAAATATGAGATAGACTCATTACTTGCAAAGCAAGATAGTTCAAGCCGTGATTTGTCATAAGTGTGATGATTATGGCGTATAGCTCATGAAAACCCCAAACCCACAATCTCAGAAAACTAGAATATTACATGCAATCAATAAAACAAGGATTGTACATAGAACAATATCGGACCTCTGAAAAGTATAAGCATGCATATGTACTCAGTACTTGGTTTGGGCCCCTTTTGCAGCAATTACTGCCTCAATGTGGCGTAGCATGGAAGCTATCAGCCTGTGGCACAGCTGAGGTGTTATGGAAGACCAAGATGCTTCAATAGCGGCCTTCAGCTCTACTGCATTGTTCGGTCTTATGTCTCTCATCTTTCTCTTGGCAATGCCCCATAGATTCTCTATGGGGTTCAGGTCAGGCGAGTTTGCTCGCCAATCAAGCGCAGTAATCCCACGGTCATTGAAGCAGGTTTTGGTGCTTTTGGCAGTGTGGGCAGGTGCCAAGTCCTGCTGGAAAATGAAGTCAGCATCCCCATAAAGCTCATCTGCAGAAGGAAGCATGAAATGCTCCAAAATCTCCTGGTAGACGGCTGCGTTGACCCTGGACTTAATGAAGCACAGTGGACTAACACCAGCAGATGACATGGCTCCCCAAATCAACACAGACTGTGGAAACTTCACACTGGACTTCAAGCATTTTGCAGTGTGTGCCTCTCCATTCTTCCTCCATACTCTGGGTCCTTGGTTTCCAAATGAGATGCAAAAGTTGCTCTCATCAGAAAAGAGGACTTTGGACCACTGAGCAACAGGCCAGGTCTGTTTTTCTTTAGCCCAGGTAAGACGTGTCTGACACTGTTTGTTGTTCAGGAGCGGCTTGACAAGAGGAATACGACATTTGAAGCCCATGTCCAGGATCCGTCTGTGTGTGGTGGCTCTTGATGCACTGACTCCAGCCTCAGTCCACTCCTTGTGAAAGTCCCCAACACTTTTGAATGGCCTTTTCCTGACAATCCTCTCCAGGCTGCGGTCATCCCTGCTGCTTGTGCACCTTTTTCTTCCACACTTTTCCCTTCCACATAACTTTATATTAATGTGCTTTGATACAGCACTTTGGGAACATCCAACTTCTTTTGCAATTACCTTTTGAGGCTTTCCCTCCTTATGGAGTGTGTCAATGATGGTTTTCTGCACAACTGTCAGGTCAGCAGTCTTACCCATGATTGTGATTCCTACTGAACTAGACTGAGAGACCATTTAAAGGCTCAGGAACCCTTTGCAGGTGTTATGGCTTAATTAGCTGATTAGAGTGGGACACTTTGAGCCTAGAATATTGCACCTTTTCACAATATTCTAATTTTCGGAGATTGTGGATTTGGGATTTTCATGAGCTGTAAGCCATAATCATCACAATTATGACAAATCACGGCTTGAACTATCTTGCTTTGCATGTAATAAGTCTATCTCATATATTTGCATGTAATGAGTCTATCTCTGAAATAAATAAACTTTTGCACGATATTCTAATTTTTTGAGTTTTACCTGTAAATAACCATGGACACTAGTGCTCCTTTAAGCTATTTGTAAGGAATAGCTGACCAGCACTGTAAAGAAAAGGTTCTCACTGTCCCTCAATCTAGGAGGGTCCTCTTCCACTGACCACCACTGTATTGGGCATTTCTCCTCTGACTATTAATGTGAGGGAACACTACAATTTTCACTGTCTAGTTTCCTTTTCTGGCCAATAATATTCATATTAGTTTAATTGTTTATTACTATTATTATATAGAATAGCCTTAGGTGTCAAAAATGCTAGGTACCCCATGTTTCTAATGCTGTTATCCTATCTCAATTCACTGTTCATGGTAATGTACCGTGAGCTGTGGATATTGTGATTATTAACAGGGGAGACCTGAACGTTTTCGTAAAGGTTGTTCCATGTTACAAAGGTTCAGAAGGGCTGCCTTTGCAGAACAATGTCATCAGTATACTGCAGACAGGAGGAAGCATTCCTTTAGTCTCGCAATGATCTCTCACTGTGACAACATGTACAGGTATACACAAAGCCAATTAAGCACCCTCCTAAATACCTAGGGGGAGCTAGATTCTAATTGTTAGTCAGAGGCTGGGTAACAGAGAGAGTGAGAGGCTGAAGGCAGGAGCCTGTGAGGGGGCCCGGATGGAGAGGGGATTACCTGCAGGCAGAAGACCTTGGAAGGCTGAAAGCTTGGGACTTCACAGGTCCCTTGAGAGAGGACCACCTGTGTGTCAGGGAAGAAGCGGCCCAGCTAGAAGGCCTGGTAGCAGCCACAGACCCACAGAAGCAGTACAGGAGAGGGACCAAGCAAGTAAACCTGCACCCCCTGGGCCAGTGAGGGGAAAGTAGAACTTTAGAGGGGAACTGGATTTGCTATTTTACACAGGACTGTTTCACACTGCAGTGGCAGGCACTGGATCCCCTGCCCAGGGATTCACCCAGTACAGCTGGATGAGGACAGGAATCATCTGGGGTCTGTGGTGGTACTACAGGAGATGCTGGCTAGCTCTCCAGAAGATACATTTTCTGTAAAGACTTGTACATAGTTGTTAAATAGTTTGTCCCTTGGGCATTCCATACGCCCTTCCATGTTATAAATTCCCTAATAAAACTTAAAAACTAAGCTCAAGGACTGGTTACTGTCTCCTAATACAAGTCTGAGTGAAGGAAATGCATGTTGCCTAGCTGTGCAGGACTATAAGGGGACCCAAATCCTTTGCAATTCCTAAGGAGTTAGTGCTACACCAATAAAATAAGCGCCACTGTTCAAGCAACAGGATTTGGATGACTTTCTTCTAAGGGCCAGCAGCTTTGTCCAGGAAGGAAAAGCAAGACATTATCAGAAGGAGAGGTATGAGATTTCTTTGACAGGCAATACATACTGGCAAGCGTTACCTGGCATACATGCACTTAACATGTGACTTGTCAGCACTGATACATTTTGTTTTAACTGATCCAATAATGCCTGTCTTTTACATGAAGATGCTGTGGGCTCCAATGGGGCCAGTATTGTGACTATCTACCTAGCTATATGTCATATGATTCTACCTTAAGGGGAGACCAGTGTTCAGACAGCTTGCTATGATTGCATGTTACAAAGTTCTATAATTTAGACTAGGGGTCTCCAAACTTTCCAAAGGGACAGTTTACTGTCCGGCTTTAGGGGGACCAGACTGTGGTCACTGGGAGTAGAAAATGCCCTATCATTAGTTTTAGTGAGACATAGAGTACCCCATCATTGGTTTTAGTGGGAGGACTAGTGCCCCATCATTGGTTTTAGTGGGAGGACTAGTGCCCCATCATTGGTTTTAGTGGAAGGAATGGTGTCTCATCCTTGGAGTCAGTGGGAGAAATGGTGCTGTTTCATTCATATCAGTGGAAGGGAAAGTGCCCCAAGGGCCAGACAAAGGCAGGCAAAGGGCCACAGTTTGGAAACCACTGATTTAGATCATGAGACCAGTGGCTGTGAATTTGGTCATGTGATTGGCTGGCATATGAGCTCAGGGCAGTGTTTTCTGCAGGACAGGTAAGTATTTTAGGGTATTTTTTAACAATCGACTACTGTAAGTGTGGAAGATTAGGATATGTTGGATCCAAACTTTCACATAGGCTGGCCCTTGTTTATTAGAAGAGTATACTGTAAGGCCCCTTTCACACGGGTGATCCGATCAGGACTGCCTGTCAGTTTTTTAGGTGGACCTGATTGGATGGTATCCCTATGGATATGCTGGTGTTGTTTATCAGATGCTAAGATGGTAATCTATTAGTGCCCAGTGAAGTTCACTAAACATCTAATGAGAAGGTTAAGCTTCTATATAAAGCAGATTTGCTGAGCCAGGATTAAAAATGACTGTTTTACTAATACATCCCTAATTCTAACAGGGCTGCTTTATATACTTTTAAACTATTTTGGTTGTATGTGGCATTTTGGCTTGTATAACCCATTGTGACCATTGAGAATTAGTTCTCCTTTCAATCAGAGAGTTGGCATTGTTTTCAAGTAAACTCTTTCATAAAACTAAAGCACGTAGCTCCAGGGGGTTCCTGTATAGAAATCTACTTGCTCATAGTGTGCACAAAACTGCGAAGAGAGACAGAATTCAGCTTACATAAGGACAATATAATTGTGCCATCTCTACATCCACAAATCTTTATTATTGCATATGCATGATCTCCACTTGTCCTCCGGAAGATTTACCCCCCTTTGTACCCAGGCCATTTTTTGCTGTATGGCGCTGTGCTAACAACTACTACTAACTGACAAATTCACGTTCTTGCAACACTGTAGACAAATGACATTTATATCATTTTTCACACAAATAGAATTTTCTTTTGGTGGTAGTTGATCAGTGCTGGGATTTTAATTTTTTGCACTATAAACAAAAAAAGACCAAAAATTTTGAAAAAAAATTTTTTTTCAATATAATATTACAATATTTTTTACTTTTTGCTATAAAATATATCCCACAAAAAAAATGTAAAAAATAAAATTTAAGCCAAAATGTATCCTGCTATATGTCTTTGGAAAAAAAATAACAGTAAGTGTATATTAATTGTTTTGCGTGAAATTTATATTGTCTAGAAATTATGGTATAAATACTGGTATTTAAAAAAAAATGTAATACTAGTAATGGCGGCTATCAGAGCGATTAGCGGGACTGTGATAGTACGGCGGGCATTGTGGCACTGGCTAACAGACACTGACATGACCAGTGACACTAATACAGTGATCAGTGCTAATAAAAAATTTTTTCAATAAAATATAACAATATTTTTTACTTTTTGCTATAAAACATATCCCACAAAAAAAATGTAAAAAATAAAATTTAAGCCAAAATGTATCCTGCTATATGTTTTTGGAACACTAATGTCTTTTGACACTAATATAGTGATCGGTGCTAATAAAATGCACTGACTTTGTACTAATGACACTGGGCAGGAAGGGGTTAACATCTGGGGCAATCAATGGGTTAACTGTGGACCTAACTATATATAATATGTTGACTGTGTACTCTTTTACTAGGGAATGTGACAGTTTTTGTCTCCCTGTTCTGCAGGGAGACAAAAACTGGCACATCCCTGCTGTCAGTAGAGAGATCTGTGTTGTTTACAAACACAGATCTCTCTCCTGTCACTAGCTTCACCGATCGGCAGTCCCTCTGATCAGCATGTTAGGAAGGCATGCCAGGTGCACGCCGCTCTATTGAATTATTGCTGGTCCTCCATAATCCCAGTGGCTGTCATATACAAGTTGCTATGGCGTATAGCTCATGAAAACCCCAAACCCACAATCTCAGAAAACTAGAACATTACATGCAATCAATAAAACAAGGATTGTACATAGAACAATATCGGACCTCTGAAAAGTATAAGCATGCATATGTACTCAGTACTTGGTTTGGGCCCCTTTTGCAGCAATTACTGCCTCAATGTGGCGTAGCATGGAAGCTATCAGCCTGTGGCACTGCTGAGGTGTTATGGAAGACCAAGATGCTTCAATAGCGGCCTTCAGCTCTACTGCATTGTTCGGTCTTATGTCTCTCATCTTTCTCTTGGCAATGCCCCATAGATTCTCTATGGGGTTCAGGTCAGGCGAGTTTGCTGGCCAATCAAGCGCAGTAATCCCACGGTCATTGAAGCAGGTTTTGGTGCTTTTGGCAGTGTGGGCAGGTGCCAAGTCCTGCTGGAAAATGAAGTCAGCATCCCCATAAAGCTCGTCTGCAGAAGGAAGCATGAAATGCTCCAAAATCTCCTGGTAGACGGCTGCGTTGACCCTGGACTTATAAAAGCACAGTGGACTAACACCAGCAGATGACATGGCTCCCCAAATCAACACAGACTGTGGAAACTTTACACTGGACTTCAAGCATTTTGCAGTGTGTACCTCTCCATTCTTCCTCCATACTCTGGGTCCTTGGTTTCCAAATGAGATGCAAAAGTTGCTCTCATCAGAAAAGAGGACTTTGGACCACTGAGCAACAGACCAGGTCTGTTTTTCTTTAGCCCAGGTAAGACGTGTCTGACACTGTTTGTTGTTCAGGAGCGGCTTGACAAGAGGAATATGACATTTGAAGCCCATGTCCAGGATCCGTCTGTGTGTGGTGGCTCTTGATGCACTGACTCCAGCCTCAGTCCACTCCTTGTGAAAGTCCCCAACACTTTTGAATGGCCTTTTCCTGACAATCCTCTCCAGGCTGCGGTCATCCCTGCTGCTTGTGCACCTTTTTCTTCCACACTTTTCCCTTCCACATAACTTTCTATTAATGTGCTTTGATACAGCACTTTGGGAACATCCAACTTCTTTTGGCATGCCAGGTGCACGCCGCTCTATTGAATTATTGCTGGTCCTCCATAATCCCAGTGGCTGTCATATACAAGTTGCTATTGTGGCTGGCTCCCCACTCTTCTCTTTCTTTCCTAACACACACAAATGGGGTGAGGAGCCTTAAACTGAACGGATTACATCTAGTGGTAATCCACTACAGGGGTTATGAAGGTGGATTCTGCCAGTTGTGTGATGAGCTTGGTGTCATGCAGGTGTCATGTGAGTGCATTATTTATGCTTATTGCACTTCTAGGGTATGCACTTTACTAGTCTGTTGTTTTTTTATTAGATTGTTCACAGTCCTTATATTGGCAATTCAGGGGATGGCTGCAAAGACCCTGATATTGTGAAGACTGTAACACTGGTTCGGCGCTTTTTTGTCTGGTCACACCTTAGGGTGAGAGTGGGATTATTGGTGATCTGGTTAATAAAAACTTTTATTTTTAGGATTATGAATAAACAGTGAATAAACATTCAATGGGGATTGGTCCCACGGAAAATGATGACCCCCATTTTTATTTAGAATTTTAATTATGCTATTCAAAATAAAAAAAAAATTATTCTGAATTTCATTTCATTGTGGCCCATGACCAATTACCAAGTGGCCCTTGCTCTTTAGAAGGTGGCACACCCCTGAAGTAAAGAGCTGTGCTGCTTACCTGAACCCTTCTGCCCTCCCTGTCATTCAGACAGTTCATCTTACTATTATTAGATAACGCATTACATTCTGTGTAAGGGTGGTGGAGATTCTGCTATTCATCTGCTCCTCCTCCATTCACACAATGCAATGCATTTTGGGAGAATACAAACAATGTGAATGACAGAGAGTGCAGAATGGGGCAGACAAGCAGCACAAATCGTTATACTTTCAGTGGCTGCTATCTCTCAGTGGCAGTATCCAGAGATTGCCAAGGAGAAATTGAATGGAGGATTCTTACCATAAGCAGCTGCCTGCTGGTAATGGGAAACACACCATTACACATAACTAATGTGCCTGGTGCTGTATCCTCCCCCACCCACAAACATAAATAAATAAATAAAACTTTTTTTAAGCATACATAAATCCAATAATCCAAATCATACATAAACTTTAAAGATTAAAGTGTTACTAAACCCACAACAGAAAAATTAGTCTGTATATGCAGCAAAGCATGCTTGTTATACTCACTGTACAACCTGAGGGGTTAATCCTCTGCATTTTGTAAAAAATTTTTCCTGTTTTCTCTGCCCCTCCTCTTGTTCCAATGCCCATATCTTATCTCCTGATAAGACAGACTGAACCCATAGCCACATGCACATGCTCAGTTTAGTGTGTATTGCTAAAGCATTTTTTTTTCTTGGAAGAGTGCATGTGATCAGCACAGGGCCAATCAGCACTGTCCAGACAGAGGTCAGGGGTTTTGCATCCTCCAAGAGCAGAAAGAAAACTCCTCCTACAAGCTTTAACCAGTGCTCTGCTGAAGTCACAAAACTGCTCTAGCTGCTAATGAGAAAGGGTATTTAGCAGTTTATATGTACTAAAATAATCACATTTTCATGTTCTGTGTGCTGTGGAAGACTAGATAAAGTGAATGCAGGGTCCTGGGTTTAGTAACACTTTAACCAAACTGTGCAAACCCAGCAAGAAAAGGGAGGCAGAGGACATTGCTATATAGTAAACTTTTGTTAATTAACCCATTCCTTCCTATGGCTTTGCCTTTAAAAACAGCCTATTTAAACCTTCAAGGTGTGTCGGCGTTCTTGGGTTCATGTAAATTCAGATCATCATAGGTGCAGGGCGGAAGGGACCCAATACATCTCAGTGGCTCCTTTGGGGGTGTCACATACCTGTATGCGGTGTCTGAGATGACGAGGGTGGCCTCTTGCACAATTCCATCTGAGCAACCCTGGATAGTGAGACACAGACTGCAGGGGTGAAAGAGGCACAAGTGCAAGGGTGTAGCTGCTGTAAACAGGAACTTTAGAGCGCTGGTATCTGAAGGACAGAGATACAACTGGTGATGCACTGTGCTAGTACCAAGTTCAGTGGATGGTGTACACAGAATCAGTGTCAGGAATAGGCAGAGGTCGGCAATAATCAGGCAGCATGGTACAGAATCATCAGGCAGAAGCGTGGTCAGTAGTCTGGGCCAGGGTCAGTAATAGAGGCAGACATAAGCAGGTAGGGATAATCCAAGACCAAGGTCAGAGCAGAAGCCAGGTCGATAACAGGATCATGGATGTACATCAGAACTGGACCACAAGTATAAGGCTGATGACCACACAGCACACGACTAATGCAGGGTTCAAGTTCACATTGGCCGCTTGTCAGCAGTGCATGCTTGTACTCACACGTGTGGGCTAATGAGCAATCTGTTTTGCTAATGCCTATGCACATATTTATTAGCCAAACAGCAAGTCTTAGGGGATTTACTAAAGGCAAATAGACCTTGCACTTTGCAAAGTGCAGTTGCACTCTGCAAGTGCAGTTGCTCCAGAGCTTAGTAAATGAGGTACAGCTTCACTTTACAAAGAATACCTAATCACGTGCAAGGAAAATTTAAAAAAGCGTTTTTGCTTGTATGTGATTGTCAACAGAGCATCTGTTTATTTATTAAGCTTTGGAGCAACTGCTCTTGCAGAGTGCAACTGCACTTTGCACAGTGCACAGCCTATTTGCCTTTTGTAAGTGAGTACTACAATCTGAAGACTGGTGGGAAAATATTCAAAAAACAGAAGCTGAGGTACAGCAAGCACAGGTCCACAGAATGAATAAAGCAGAAGCAGAGAGATCATTATACTGCAGCTTTCTCTCTAGCAAAGAACAGTGAACAGCAATTTAATTACCAAATCCCATAAGACTAGCAGCCACAGGTAGAATGTTTTCTCACTCTGCGAATGAACAGTTATGTGAAGTGGGATCCGCTTGTCAATTTGTGACCATATTGCCAAGGGAGAGCCGTACTAGCCATCGGGAGGACAGAGACTGGTGCTCTGTAATCAAAACAAGCCTGTAAACTCTGGGGATATTTTATATGGAAAGTTCTTTTTATTTAGATTTTATGTGGGCAGATTTTTTTACACATACAGTATACTAAATTAGCTGTTGTACAGAGAGCACTAGATGATGTGTTTTTTTTGAGGATCACCAATATGAAGGTTTAACGCAAGAAAGTGATTCCTGAGCTGGGAGCCTGTGATCAATAGACCACTTGTCCTTTTTTCTGCGGTCATGTGTAGCACTACCCTCTTAGAGGTTGCTGTTGAATTGGGTCCCCCTATAGTCCCGCACACAGGGGCATATTTACCACAAGGCAAACAAGGCATTTGTCTAGGGTGGCATTTTTCAGGGGGGGGCAGCAGCATTTTTCGGGGAGCAGTGCCGTCCCACAAAAGAGGGGATGGAAGAAGGGACATGCGCAGCATGGGGACCAGGTGGGATCTGAGAGAGGCTGCGGGCTGCTTGATGGTGTATGCAGAGCCTGACTCTTGTTCCCGGGGATATCCAGAGCTGGGAAGGGGAGTGTCTTCTCTCTCACCAGGGTGGGAGGAGATTGGTACTGTATAGGGGGTAGTGGTAGTGGAAGGCTCTATCGGGTGGGGGGGGGGGAGGGCTGGGGTGTTGTTGGTCAATGTCAGGCTCTCTTCATGTTGGAGGGGGGTGTTGGTCGGTGTCAGGATCTCTCCGTGTGTGGGGGGGGGGAGACGATTTTTCTGTTGCCTAGGGCAGCACGAAACCTGAATACACCCCTGCCCGCACAGCCAGTCACTTAGCATTCTCCCACACGAACTTTCATCTGTAGATAGAAAGCAGGCCTTGAGCATTGGTTTTGTTATTTATTGAAGGTATTAGGACTTGGTTAGGGTGAGAGGGTTATAGGATACCCAAGGGAACCGATATCTGAGGACAACTTCCTGAACTATTCACAAACTTATTTTTGAAACAACACAGTCTCTGTTGGAGTGCTAGCCAGCAGCTCCTAGTACCACCCCAGACCCTAAATGAACTCCCATTCACTCAGCAATTTGGAGACTTTCTTCCTGAGAAGAGGATCTGGCTTCTGTTTCTTTAAAATAGTCACATAGTCACTAGTAGGGGGCTAATCTGGTTTCCCACCAGAGTGCTCCTTCCCCTATCTGCCCAGGGGGTGCACATGTACTCACTCAGATTCTCTCCTGTACCGCTTGTGGGATGGCTGCTGCTACCAGGCCTATCAGCTGCGCTGCTCCTTCCCTGCCATACAAGTAGTCCTCTCTCAGAGGGGCCAGTGTGTCCTGAGCTTTCCTCCTCCCTGAATCCAGGCTTGCAGACAGGCTCCATCCCACTAGGTTTCCTGGCAGCTTTCCTCCTCCAGCCTCACATCTTCCTGCTCCAAACTCCTCTCCCACCACCACACTCCAATGCTACTGAGCAGGCTCTTACACTTTTAAGGAAGTTCTAGTCCCTTACCAAGCTTTCTGTTGGGGATTGGCTGAGGTCCCTCAAGAGTGCAACCAACCACTCCTCAGATCCATCCACTGCCTCCAAGGCCCTCCTCCGAAAGCCTCAGAGCAGGTGGAAATTCAAGAGGGACTGGCCCGCAGAGTCTCTGAGCCCTGACCAAAATTTGACCCCTCTGACTATAACACCAGAGCTGCTTACCAGCTGCTGATTAACCATTAGGGTCTAGCTCCCCCTAGCTGTGCTAGGAGGGTGCTACATATGTTTTTATGAGCCTGAAGATAATTATTGGGGATCTGTGACTCATGAAAACTGGATGCTGCTGAAAGCCTGTATTGATCTCCTTTAACCACTTCCCCCAATATGGCCCACCTGTACATCCTTGGGTTTAAGTAGTTATACCAGAGTCATTAAGAGGTGGGAGGTGAGTGACAAGGACCTGAATAATGCCCCTTGTGATAGCAATAAAGTTTACTGAAAATTTTTTTAAAAAGAGTGTAAAAAAATGCGCAAATGAAAATGCACACATAGGCACTACACACATATGTAAACGTTGATTGCACAACACATGAGAGGTATCGCCAATGTCAAAGTGAGAGCAATAATTCTAGTGCCAGACCTCCTGTTTAACTCTAAACTGGTAACCTGTAAGGCTTTTAAATCCTCACCTATGGAGACTTTAACTGTTGTTTTTTTGCCATTCCATGGGCGTGTGAAATTTTAAATCATGATATGCTTATTATCTATTTACTAGGCACAACATAATTTTTTGTTACCAAAAAAATGGGTATTATATTGTAAAATGTAGCAATAGTGAGCGCTCTCCGATAGCAGCTGATACACTCAGGTAACCACATAAAACCTTCAGTATAACATAAATAATAATAAAGTGCAGCGCTAAATAAATTGGTGAAAATAAAGTCCCAATATAATTCAGTATATAATCGATATTGTGAATCGTGCCAGTAAGCGTATCCTTATTAGGTGTTGCTCCGTAGAAGTGATAAAGTTATGTGCTTACCAGAAGCGCATAGATTATGCGCATTGATAAATCAAAGTAGTGAGGTATGCGTCTGGGACATCCGTCTCCAATTGGGCAGCTCCGCAGTAAGTGGGTGATGTCTGCTCCAGAGGTCTCTTTAGGGATCAGCAGGGTCAGCCACCTGATTACAGGAATTCCCCCTCTTTGGATATTGAAAAACTTCTCAGGTTCTGCATACTTAAAAGGCTCCGTAACGGAGTCATAAAAAAGTGCTCATAGCGTAATATTGCAAGGAAATTGAATCTATTCATATAGCAAGTTTCACAATAAAAGGCAATAAAAGGTAATAAAAGGTACACTGACCAGTAATATGAATGACCACCGGACCTGTATATGGCTCCGGCGGTTAAGAAACACAGCATGAGAAAATAGTTATAAGAACATTTGACCAATAGAGTTAAAGATCATTCAGCTAAAAGAGAGAATAGCTTAACAATATTGGCCTAAGAGCATTCCACCAAAAGGAGAAATAATATGAGGGAGACTTCTGCACTGCGTAAAAAAGTCTATGGAGATTCCTGTGCAAACCACTAAATGAATGGCTGCTCTACTGAGCGAACCTCCTGCTACTGTAAGAAGTGAAATATTTAGTAGCGGTATCACTACCACTGCTAAATGTGACAGTTTCTGCTCAAGTCTGCTAGGCACTAGCTGGTGTCCTAACAATCAGAGACTCATCCCCACTGGGCACATTTATCTGTCAGCCGGAGGTTCCCAATAAATGCCGGAATGGGTCTATGGTAGATTAAGCCTCCATAAGAAGAATCCCCAGCCGTGATGATTGCAGTTTGAAAATCTTCAGTTTAAAGTAAGTGGCACAAGCATATTTTAATTGAAAGGTACCAGTTTGGCAATGAGTACCTGTTCCTCTGAGTCTCCAAAGAGGTCAGTTCATTATTATCTACAAAATTATGGGCCAAAGTTTTTACCCCCTAGACACTCAAATTACTGGATTTGGAATCTCCATAAACCCTGCAAGCTTTACAAAAGCTGTTCTAAGGCCTTAAGGTTTTTTACCCTAATGTATCCACTGTATTAAGTTAAAAAAACCTTCTGTGTCCAGTATCCCTTCCTGCCCCAGTCCCTTCCCTTATACTTACCTGACCCCAGCACTGTGCATCAGAGAAGTGTCTCTCTCAGGGGCGGACTGACCATTTGGAAACTCGGGCACTGCCCGAGGGCCCAGACTCAGTAGGGGGCCCCATGAGATGCCCCTGGTACCTTTTTCATAGGATTTTTTGAGTTTGGGCAAGGACACAGGGGCCCCACAATCCCCTTTTGCCCAGGGGCCCCATGAGTTGTCAGTCCGCCCCTGGTCTCTCTCCATGTTCTTCCTCCTCACAGGACAGATTGATAGCAGCAGGAACCATCAACTCCTCCTGCTGTCTTCCAGCTGTCTGTGTCTATGGATGCAGGCAGTAGGGTTTAGGGGTACTCTACAGGGGTATGGGCCAGGAGTGCTGGCGGGGGACCCCAAATGAGGAGGATCAGGGCTGCTCTGTGCAAAACCAGTTAAGTATAACACAATTGTTATTTTAAAACAATGTATAGGTTTAAAATCACTTTAACTGTCCATATAGAGCACATAAAGTGGTAAGAGACCTGGAACCTGGTGGTAAAGAACAGGCTTCAATGGAGCCTGGACTGGCAGTCTCCAGCATCGCAGCCAAATTATATTGTTAGGCATAAGCCAATTGTGAGCATGGGTCAAATGACCTGTCAAGAAATACAGTATTTTAGAAATCTGGGAGTGATAGCCCCCCAGAACTGGTGAGTAGGTATAGGGTAGAGAGATGAAGCCCAGGAGTTGACTGGAAGAACCCCAGAATCTAATTGCGGGATGTTCAGAGATCAGACTCATCAACTCTTGCAACATACATGCTGGTGCATGCATCCACAATCAGAAGAGATTGCATTAATTTAACCTGCATAAAAGGTGTGATAAAAATCCTTAGCTGTTGACATGTTTGGCGCAAAATGAATACAGCATTTTACGAGAAAAACTTCATAAAACTATGAACAATGGTAATGAAAATGTAGTCTGTGGGGTTGTTTTGCTGCTTCAGATCCTGGGCAGCTTATAATCATGAAATAAACTATAAATTCTCCATCAAGTGTGCTTAATGAGAATACAAGGTCATCTGTCCAAAAGTTGAAGTGGAACTGGAAATTATTCTTTTGACACAATGCAAATCAGAAGTACACTAGCAAACACAACAAAAATGACTCAAAAAGAAAAAAATAGAGGGTTATGGACTGCCCTGGTCAATGAGTTGAAGACCATTGAAATGTTGTGCAGAGATTTAAAAATCGGAAAGCAGTTGATGCAAGGAAACCCACAAACATCTTACGACTGAAGGAATTTATTCATGGAGAAGTGGTCGATGTTAGAGATTGTTGGGCAGTTACAAAATCCCTACAAGCCATTTCTGCAAAATGAACAAATACCAGCTTCTGATGCCAAGGGTATACTTACATTTTCCACAATACTCTAATGATATTTTTGGTGACTAAATAATTAAAAAGCAAATTTCTTTTGTGTTCCTATTGAAGGTATTCACCTTTATCTGTATTTATGGTTTGAAAAAAGATCTAACGTTTAAATATGCAAGAAACATGTCAACTATTTTTTATAAGTTGAACTGTATTGTCATATGACTGTCTATACAAAAACCTTTACTACAATTATGTATTCCTTTTTAAATCGTGCACAACTAATCACATGGTGCTGTGGTACCATGCGATTTGGCAAGCGTGAAATCATGCAGAGGGCAATAATGAATAGCACCCCCACACATCTGCTGACATGCAGTATGTCTCAGTAAGGGTTTGTGAACACACACGAATATGCACACGTTCACGGCCCGCACTAGTGTGAACCTAGCCTTAGTGTCAGGAGCCACCTGTGTGTTAGCAACCAAGGACACTAGGCAGGAAGATCAGCATGCATTCTAGCAACCATGGATGCTAGGCAGCAGGAACTGCTGTATCCTAGCAACCAAGGATGCTAGGCATCAACAGCCACCTACATCTTAGCAACCAAGGCTACTGAGTACCGGGAGCCACCTGTGTCTTAACAACCAAGAAGCCTATCATTACTGTGCAATCAGCAGCGCAGGCGCCACTAACTACACATTGTTGATATTTACAATGGCTAAAAGAACAGTTACCACTGCCAGCAAGATTTTGCATTTTATGTTACTTTCATCTGAACGGGCCAAGTATCATTTAAAGGTCATATAAATAATCCAGGGTAAAATTGCATGTGTTTTTAGCATGCCTTGAAATGTCTTAACTTTTTTTCCTAAATACTGTATATACTGTAGATTTTGTGTCTCTATAATTTGGTTTTTAAGGCAAGATGCTCCATTTCCAAATGACTGTTGACATTTTAATGCAAAATACTGTGCTGCAGTAAAATTCTAAAATACAACTAAAAATGTTGGTTATTTTCATGTAGCAAATGCAAATAATACATCATTTTCCCCACAGTGTAAAAAAGTGCTGATTCATTTCTTTTATCTATTTATGGGTTTTCCACCATGAGATGTGTTTTCAACAAGATAACTTATCTACACGCATGCATGCCTTGTTTTACACGAGGAAAATACAAAACACCAAATTGAGAAAAAAATGATGTCACAATGTGACAGAAGCGCATGACTCATAGGCAATATTACAGCACAACAAAACTTGTTATATAACTCAGCACAAGGAAAGTGATAAATATAATGCCAATATTATATTAGATGAATTTCACACAAAATAACATTATTCATAAACAAGCTTTAAAAATCAAGTTTAATTTGCCTATGCTTTATCTTTCTGGCACCCCACCACCACTACCAATATTCTAATGACATTTTTTAAATAAAATCTTTCTGTTTTCATTGCATACTGTACCTTATTTGATGGCAATGATGTCATCACTGGGTATCTGTGTTTCTCCTTGTAATGCATGTAGATCATGGTTGGTGGGAGGGACAGACAGGCAGGGTATTGTAGATACCTAACTGGATAAAAAATGTAAAGCTCAGCTCTGGGATAAGCCAATATTGTATAAATGCAATAAGTAATCTATTATTACTTGAATCTTGGTGAACTTTGTATATTTCTTATAGATCTGCGCAGTAATCCAGTATGAAAATTTTCCTCTGTGCAGGTGCTTCCTGCAATAAAGACTGGCCACTGTTGCTCTGTCTCTTTGTGTTGATAGACTGGTCCTGTATCCACCCCCCTGTAGTTTTTTTCAGGTAGTCTGTAGCAGGTAGGCATGCTTGATCCCTTCCACAGCTCTTCTCTGCACAGGATATGTACAGCACAGAGATGATATCACTGATACCTTTACAAGGTAATATCTAAATTAGCATATTCAATAGTACACACATCCTTTGTGACGCTAGATAAATGTATTTAAATGCTTTTTTGGCGCCCAGTTATAATGAATAGTTGGTAAAACTAAAGGAGGCAGTACAGAAATTAGATGTGTGGGCAGCATAAAGCTTGGAATCTGTGGAAGAAAGTATTATTTTCTATGTGTTTGGCATTGTATATACATACTAACTGATATGTAGTTTTGTGGTAGCTTTTTCATGTAAGATCGGTGACCACATTCTTTATATTGCTTTTGTAGCACCGTCCAGTTTAGGCAGAATTTTTGCCTATTAGAGGCTGTCACATACCTTGTTAGGGAGTCTGACCAGTAGAGGAAGGCCTCTCGTACAGCTCCACTGAAGGTGGAACAGCAAACATGGGAGCATAGTGGGGTATGAGTGCCTGATCAGTCCAGTAGTCTGCAGAGGAATAGCTGATGACTTGCTGAGTGGATGCCAGGAGTGAAGTAGTGGGTTGTAGGCAGATGTCACTGTGGTGCAGGCGGGTAGCAGGCAGGCTGACAGCAGGCAGATGACACAGTGGAGCAGGCTGGTAGCAGACGAAGCTGGATGCAGTGTCAGACGGGCCGGGTTGGTAACAGGCGGCAGGTAAGCATAGACAGCAGGCAGAAGATTAGTCAGGTCATAGGCCAATATCAGCAGCAATGAGGCAGATCAGGCAGATACTGTAGGCAGAGACAGAATCCAAGAAGCAAGCTGAGGTCACTGCATGTAGCGTTCAAGTGAGGTTATGATAAGCTGGGTCAATCAGGGGTATCAATATAGAAATGGACACAGGAACACAGGGAGAGCGGCAGATCAGACAGCAATTCACTAGTGCAGCTGCTGCACCTATATAGGCCAATAGGCACCAGAATAAGCCAATGCGCATTTCCGTGAGTGCATGCCTGTGCATGTGCATATGCGCACGGCCACACACAACAGTATAAGCACCTGCAGGCCCATGCCTGTGCATTTGCGTGCGGCTACGAGCCTCAGCTATGCCATGGCCAACATGTCCCTGACAGAGGCTTTCTAGAAACCTGGGATGAGTCATCCTGGAAGTGAGGCAGTGAGGTTACCTGGCTGGGAGGCTCTACAGGTTAGGGCTTCTGAAGCCCTCCGACTCTTCTAGAAAGCTCTGGCACTTTCTAGATGTGGGGTGGAGGAGGGCAGGAGGCCTGGCATGGTGGCTAGAACAGCCCTTAAAAATGGGAGAATCTGCACAGCAGGGCAGTCAGGTGGAAGATGGAGTGAAGGAGGGTGCTGGTGTGTGGAGCCTGGGAGGGAGCCCCAGCGGAGGGGGGCCTACCTACAGGCTGAAGCTGGACAAAAGGATCTCCACTGTCATGCAGTCTACTAGGAAAGACAATGTCAGCAGGGAAGGAGCCAGTCCAGCATAAGTCCTGAAAACAGCTGCAACCAATTAAGCTATAAGAACAGTGCAGTGTGAGTACTCCTACACCCCCTGGGCCAAAGAAGGGAAAAGGCAGTCAGATGCAATACCCAACTAGTTCTCTTTATAGTAGATGTCGGAATCCCTTGCTCAAGATAGCTGGTGGAAGAGGAGATTTTAATCTGGGATCTGAGGAGGTACACCAAAGAGATTGTTTGCTGATTGTTGTCCATTTTTGCTAAGAAGTTTGTCCTCACAGTTGTACAATTTATTGGGCATCCCATATACCCCTAGACGACATCAAAGTTGTTAACCCCTAATAAAAATAACAAAACCAAGCTCAAGGACTATTTTACTGACTTCAGCGGCCCTTAGAGAAGGTAGCGGTATACTTTGCAATGTGAAGTGTTGTACAATCAAGTTCTTTAAGTGGTAAAACAAACTGGGAATTCAGTCTGGACCTTATGGAATCTTAATTTACAGATAATAAATGTTCTTGCTAGGGATGAGCTGAAGGTTCAGTCCAAATGTACATTTGGACTGAACGTTGGCTGTTTGAGTGTTTGGACGAACTTGAACCCATTTAGCCCCCTGTTTGGTGGGAGCCAATCATCATATGTACTGTAGAAGTGGTATTTGTACTGCTTCTATATATGACAGCTTCCCACTAGCTGTATTATCTGCGGTCTTCCTAAGAGCCACTCATGTCACAGGGAATCCCTGCTTCTGTTAAGCACTATTCCCACCCCTTCCCCTATATGATTGATGACAGCTCGGGGGGCTAGTACTACCATTGAGATCTGTGGTCTATTTTTTTTATTCAGTGAGTCGACTGGTGACGGGTATCATGATTGATGATGGTTTTACAATGAGGGACTTTTTTGGGTTTTTTTAGAAGTACTTGTTCTACTCATTCACATGTGGGCAGGGGGCTAGTATCTGGGAGCCCCCTTATTTTTAAAGGGGGCTTCCAAATTCTGATAAGCCCCCTGCCTGCAGACTCCTGCAACCACTAGGCAATGGTTGTGGGAAAAAGGTCATTGTCTTCGTCAACCCCCCCAACAGACCCTTGGAGGGATCTTGGCGCTGTCAGTGAATGGCATTTGTTGGCAATTTCAAAACCTTTGTTAATGCTGCTGCAATACTTTCTGTACATTACAGAGATATGCCCATTCACAGCTAGGATTTGGACACCCCTAGGCATGTTGTTTAAACGTATTGGATGTTTCTTTTAATATTTAACTTTAAGCATTTAAAAATTACTGCTCCAGGCCGAATGGATTTTTCTATTTTTTTAATTTGACATATTCATCTCTCATTAACTTCCATGGGGTTCAGGTTTAAAATTTGCTAAACCCTACAGAACCCAGGGCAGTTTAGTTTATCACTAGTTATATGGAATAACGAAGATTCTTCAGAGCACAATTGGTACAATAACAGCCACAGCTCTTTTTCAGTATGTGAAGGAGGATATTTAGTGTTATCTGTGACACTGCAAGGACATAAGAGATAGTGAAAAAGAAATTTCCCAAAGTGAGGGGAAAGTCCAGCTTTTGACAGGTTTCACTAGAATTGGTGCCCCATTTTGGGATATGCCCACTGTTCTGGTAAAAGCTGTAAAATTCAAAGTACATCCCAACTTTCTGTTATCCCTGTCACTGAGACAGTAAGTGAAGGCATATCTCCCCAATGTGCACACAACAGCCGTAAGCTACTTTAAGCATTTACTTTAAGTCAGGGGTCCTCAAACTACGGCCCGATGGCCACATATGGCCCGCCGAGGACATTTACCCGGCCCGCCGGGCAGGGGCGTATCTGCCGTGGTCAAGAGAGCTCGGCAGGGCTCGGGAGGGAGGCAGGAGGGTGGGATCAGCAATTCTAGAACAGGGGAAAGTGGGCTCGGCTTATGAACCACTCACCCGGCCTCTCTGCAGCCAGCCGGCCATCTATTCTGATCAGTGCATGCAACCGTCATGGCCGGAGGGCGGAGCCTAGAGCTGACCATGAAGAGGGGGAGCAAGAGAGGAGACTCCATCGCTGCATGTCGGGTATCATGGCCACGGACCCTAGATAAGTGCAATAGATGATCGATCTCCTCCCTCTCTCTTTCCCCCCTCTATCCTCTCTCCCTCCCCCTCCTCTCTCTCCCCTTCCTCTCTCTCTCTCCCTCTCCTCTTTCTCTCTCTCCCCCTCCCCTCTCTCTCTCCCCCTCCCCCTCCTCTCTCTCCCTCTCTCCCCTCCCCCCTCCTCTCTCCCCCCCTCCTCTCCCCCCTCTCTCCCCCTCCCCCCTCTCTTCCCCCTCTCCCCCCCCCTCTCCTCTCTCTCCCCCTCCCCCTCCTCTCTCTCTCCCCTCCTTATCCCTCCCTCCCCTCTCTCTCTTTACATTGTACACAGATCTGACCCAACAAGTTGTCCAGCATTTACCGTATATTTTGCTCCATAAGACACACTTGGGGGGAAATGTCTGTGCGTCTTATGGAGCGGCCGGCCCAGTATTCCCGCGGCCGTTGTATGTCCGCAGTCTCTGGTCATCTCATGTACTATGTCCGCAGTCTCTGGTCATCTCCTGTACTGTGTCCGCAGTCTCTGGTCATCTCCTGTACTGTGTCCGCAGTCTCTGGTCATCTCCTGTAGTATGTCTGCAGTCTCTGGTCATCTCCTGTACTGTGTCCTCAATCTCTGGTCATCTCCTGTACTGTGTCCGCAGTCTCTGGTCATCTCCTGTACTGTGTCCGCAGTCTCTGGTCATCTCCTGTACTATGTCCGCAATCTCTGCTCATCTCCTGTACTGTGTCCACAGTCTCTGGTCATCTCCTGTAGTATGTCCGCAGTCTCTGGTCATCTCATGTACTATGTCCGCAGTCTCTGGTCATCTCCTGTACTGTGTCCGCAGTCTCTGGTCATCTCATGTACTACGTCCGCAGTCTCTGGTCATCTCCTGTACTGTGTCCGCATTTGTTCATAGTTTTTTTTTTTTAAACTATAGTCCGGCCCTCCAACGGTCTGAGGGACAGTGAACTGGCCCCCTGTTTAAAAAGTTTGAGGACCCCTGCTTTAAGTGATCGTACAGTATATTAGAATATATGTGAGAATTTGAGAATTAGAGGCAACTACAAGTTTGAACAACAGTCTGAACTTTAGTCCCTTTCTAGAATGTTTATATATAATCATTGTAAAAACATTAATAAAAAATAAAAATCAGTAAGAGCTCATTTATACTTGCTTCGACTTTAACACACTTTAAAGTGCCTACCGCTGCAACATGCTATTTTGATGTGTTTTTGATGCTTCTGTGATGCTTTGATGATGCTTCGGTGATGCTTTGATGATGCTTCGGTGATGCTTTTTAGAAGATATAATGATATAATGGCAAATGCCCCCTGTTTGTGGTAATTTTCAATTTGTTTTAAAGGGGCCCAGTAGATCCCCAGTTTAGTAGAACCCCAGTTTAGTAACTCAGCAGATCCCCAGCTCATTAGTATCCCTGTTCAACAGATCCAGCTCCAGATCCCCAGCTCATTGGTACACTCTTTCAGCAGATTCCCAGCTTATTAATATCTTCCTTCAGCAGATCCATTCTTCGAAATTTTAAATATTTAGCATTTAAATGTACTACTATAATCCAAATGGGGTTGTGTTTGAGTCTCAGCATTTTTATTGTTTTCCGATGCTCCAATATTGTATATGTGTGTGTGTGACATATCTGCAGATGTGTGCTGTTACTGAGACAAGACTTAAACTAGAGACCTTGTTCAAAAAAGAGTTCTAATTCTTAAGCGTAGTAATCAGATCAGCCAATCAGACACAACTATTTTCAGTGAAATAAGAACAAGATTAATTGTTATTGTTTGCTATGGTTTACTGTAATTAAGTAATACTACTTAGAACAAAACTGTAGTATGAGGTGCAGTAGTAGCTTTTGCCCTAACGTGCAAGTATGTACATTATTGTTGCACATTATGGCAGACTCACCTCTAATGAAGGCCATACATGTAACACTCTGATAGAGTGATTCTTCACATAACTGGTCAATATAATTAGAGATGAGCGAAGTATTCAAAAATTCGATTCGGCTGATTCGGCTGATTCGGTGAATTCGCGGAATAAATTTGATTCGAGTCGAATATATTCGCTGCGAATTTAACTTATAAAAAGGGTGTTTCTAGGCTTCAGAGAGCCTTTATATTAGTGCAGAACACTGTACCTTTAATTTAAATGCCCTTGGAGTCTGCTGGGGAAGAGAAATAATACGGGGCCAAAACCAGAGTATGGAGCCACAGTGTGGCGGTGGAGGCAGCAGCAATGGGAGGCCATACAGCACCCTATGACAAAATGGAACCCACCAGCAGTGTGAGGAGACCTGAAAGTGGCACATGGCAGAGTGTGGCGATGGAGACAGCAGCAATGGGAGGCCGTACAGGAATCCATGAGACACTCTGGACCTGGCAGCAGCATGAGGAGGCGGTACGGGGGCCCATGGCAGATTACGGGCCTGGCAGCAGCAATGGGAGGCCCGTAATCTGCCAGCACCCTATGACAAAATGGAACCCACCAGCAGTGTGAGGAGACCTGAAAGTGGCACATGGCAGAGTGTGGCGATGGAGACAGCAGCAATGGGAGGCCGTACAGGAATCCATGAGACACTCTGGACCTGGCAGCAGCATGAGGAGGCGGTACAGGGGCCCATGGCAGATTACGGGCCTGGCAGCAGCAATGGGAGGCCCGTAATCTGCCAGCACCCTATGACAAAATGGAACCCACCAGCAGTGTGAGGAGACCTGAAAGTGGCACATGGCAGAGTGTGGCGATGGAGACAGCAGCAATGGGAGGCCGTACAGGGACCCATGACAGATTACGGGCCTGGCAGCAGCATGAGGAGGCGGTATAGGGGCCCATGGCAGATTACGGGCCTGGCAGCAGCAATGGGAGGCCCGTAATCTGCCAGCACCCTATGACAAAATGGAACCCACCAGCAGTGTGAGGAGACCTGAAAGTGGCACATGGCAGAGTGTGGCGATGGAGACAGCAGCAATGGGAGGCCGTACAGGGACCCATGACACACTCTGGACCTGGCAGCAGCATGAGGAGGCGGTACAGGGGCCCATGACAGATTACGGGCCTGGCAGCAGCAATGGGAGGCCCGTAATCTGCCAGCACCCTATGACAAAATGGAACCCACCAGCAGTGTGAGGAGACCTGAAAGTGGCACATGGCAGAGTGTGGCGATGGAGACAGCAGCAATGGGAGGCCGTACAGGGACCCATGACAGATTACGGGCCTGGCAGCAGCATGAGGAGGCGGTACAGGGGCCCATGACAGATTACGGGCCTGGCAGCAGCAATGGGAGGCCCGTAATCTGCCAGCACCCTATGACAAAATGGAACCCACCAGCAGTGTGAGGAGACCTGAAAGTGGCACATGGCAGAGTGTGGCGATGGAGACAGCAGCAATGGGAGGCCGTACAGGGACCCATGACAGATTACATGCCTGGCAGCAGCATGAGGAGGCGGTACAGGGGCCCATGACAGATTACGGGCCTGGCAGCAGCAATGGGAGGCCCGTAATCTGCCAGCACCCTATGACAAAATGGAACCCACCAGCAGTGTGAGGAGACCTGAAAGTAGCACATGGCAGAGTGTGGCGATGGAGACAGCAGCAATGGGAGGCCGTACAGGGACCCATGACAGATTACGGGCCTGGCAGCAGCATGAGGAGGCGGTACAGGGGCCCATGGCAGATTACGGGCCTGGCAGCAGCAATGGGAGGCCCGTAATCTGCCAGCACCCTATGACAAAATGGAACCCACCAGCAGTGTGAGGAGACCTGAAAGTGGCACATGGCAGAGTGTGGCGATGGAGACAGCAGCAATGGGAGGCCGTACAGGGACCCATGACAGATTACGGGCCTGGCAGCAGCATAAGGAGGCGGTACAGGGGCCCATGGCAGATTACGGGCCTGGCAGCAGCAATGGGAGGCCCGTAATCTGCCAGCACCCTATGACAAAATGGAACCCACCAGCAGTGTGAGGAGACCTGAAAGTGGCACATGGCAGAGTGTGGCGATGGAGACAGCAGCAATGGGAGGCCGTACAGGGACCCATGACAGATTACGGGCCTGGCAGCAGCATGAGGAGGCGGTACAGGGGCCCATGACAGATTACGGGCCTGGCAGCAGCAATGGGAGGCCCGTAATCTGCCAGCACCCTATGACAAAATGAAACCCACCAGCAGTGTGAGGAGACCTGAAAGTGGCACATGGCACAGTGTGGCGAAGGAGACAGCAGCAATGGGAGGCCGTACAGGGACCCATGAGACACTCTGGACCTGGCAGCAGCATGAGGAGGCGGTACGGGGGCCCATGGCAGATTACGGGCCTGGCAGCAGCAATGGGAGGCCCGTAATCTGCCAGCACCCTATGACAAAATGGAACCCACCAGCAGTGTGAGGAGACCTGAAAGTGGCACATGGCAGAGTGTGGCGATGGAGACAGCAGCAATGGGAGGCCGTACAGGGACCCATGACAGATTACGGGCCTGGCAGCAGCATGAGGAGGCGGTACAGGGGCCCATGGCAGATTACGGGCCTGGCAGCAGCAATGGGAGGCCCGTAATCTGCCAGCACCCTATGACAAAATGGAACCCACCAGCAGTGTGAGGAGACCTGAAAGTGGCACATGGCAGAGTGTGGCGATGGAGACAGCAGCAATGGGAGGCCGTACAGGGACCCATGACACACTCTGGACCTGGCATCAGCATGAGGAGGCGGTACAGGGGCCCATGACAGATTACGGGCCTGGCAGCAGCAATGGGAGGCCCGTAATCTGCCAGCACCCTATGACAAAATGGAACCCACCAGCAATGTGAGGAGACCTGAAAGTGGCACATGGCAAAGTGTGGCGATGGAGACAGCAGCAATGAGAGGCCGTACAGGGACCCATGACAGATTACAGGCCTGGCAGCAGCATGAGGAGGCGGTACAGGGGCCCATGGCAGATTACGGGCCTGGCAGCAGCAATGGGAGGCCCTTAATCTGCCAGCACCCTATGACAAAATGGAACCAACCAGCAGTGTGAGGAGACCTGAAAGTGGCACATGGCAGAGTGTGGCGATGGAGACAGCAGCAATGGGAGGCCGTACAGGGACCCATGACAGATTACGGGCCTGGCAGCAGCATGAGGAGGCGGTACAGGGGCCCATGGCAGATTACGGGCCTGGCAGCAGCAATGGGAGGCCCGTAATCTGCCAGCACCCTATGACAAAATGGAACCCACCAGCAGTGTGAGGAGACCTGAAAGTGGCACATGGCAGAGTGTGGCGATGGAGACAGCAGCAATGGGAGGCCGTACAGGGACCCATGACAGATTACGGGCCTGGCAGCAGCATGAGGAGGCGGTACAGGGGCCCATGACAGATTACGGGCCTGGCAGCAGCAATGGGAGGCCCGTAATCTGCCAGCACCCTATGACAAAATGGAACCCACCAGCAGTGTGAGGAGACCTGAAAGTGGCACATGGCAGAGTGTGGCGATGGAGACAGCAGCAATGGGAGGCCGTACAGGGACCCATGAGACACTCTGGACCTGGCAGCAGCATGAGGAGGCGGTACGGGGACCCATGGCAGATTACGGGCCTGGCAGCAGCAATGGGAGGCCCGTAATCTGCCAGCACCCTATGACAAAATAGAACCCACCAGCAGTGTGAGGAGACCTGAAAGTGGCACATGGCAGAGTGTGGCGATGGAGACAGCAGCAATGGGAGGCCGTACAGGGACCCATGAGACACTCTGGACCTGGCAGCAGCATGAGGAGGTGGTACGGGGGCCCATGGCAGATTACGGGCCTGGCAGCAGCAATGGGAGGCCCGTAATCTGCCAGCACCCTATGACAAAATAGAACCCACCAGCAGTGTGAGGAGACCTGAAAGTGGCACATGGCACAGTGTGGCGATGGAGACAGCAGCAATGGGAGGCCGTACAGGGACCCATGAGACACTCTGGACCTGGCAGCAGCATGAGGAGGCGGTACGGTGGCCCATGGCAGATTACGGGCCTGGCAGCAGCAATGGGAGGCCCGTAATCTACCAGCACCCTATGACAAAATGGAACCCACCAGCAGTGTGAGGAGACCTGAAAGTGGCACATGGCAGAGTGTGGCGATGGAGACAGCAGCAATGGGAGGCCGTACAGGGACCCATGACAGATTACGGGCCTGGCAGCAGCATGAGGAGGCGGTACAGGGGCCCATGGCAGATTACGGGCCTGGCAGCAGCAATGGGAGGCCCGTAATCTGCCAGCACCCTATGACAAAATGGAACCCACCAGCAGTGTGAGGAGACCTGAAAGTGGCACATGGCAGAGTGTGGCGATGGAGACAGCAGCAATGGGAGGCCGTACAGGGACCCATGACACACTCTGGACCTGGCAGCAGCATGAGGAGGCGGTACAGGGGCCCATGACAGATTACGGGCCTGGCAGCAGCAATGGGAGGCCCGTAATCTGCCAGCACCCTATGACAAAATGGAACCCACCAGCAATGTGAGAAGACCTGAAAGTGGCACATGGCAGAGTGTGGCAATGGAGACAGCAGCAATGGGAGGCCGTACAGGGACCCATGACAGGTTATGGGCCTGGCAGCAGCATGAGGAGGCGGTACAGGGGCCCATGGCAGATTACGGGCCTGGCAGCAGCAATGGGAGGCCCGTAATCTGCCAGCACCCTATGACAAAATGGAACCCACCAGCAGTGTGAGGAGACCTGAAAGTGGCACATGGCAGAGTGTGGCGATGGAGACAGCAGCAATGGGAGGCCGTACAGGGACCCATGACAGATTACGGGCCTGGCAGCAGCATGAGGAGGCGGTACAGGGGCCCATGGTAGATTACGGGCCGGGCAACAGCAATGGGAGGCCCGTAATCTGCCAGCACCCTATGACAAAATGGAACCCACCAGCAGTGTGAGGAGACCTGAAAGTGGCACATGGCAGAGTGTGGCGATGGAGACAGCAGCAATGGGAGGCCGTACAGGGACCCATGACAGATTACGGGCCTGGCAGCAGCATGAGGAGGCGGTACAGGGGCCCATGACAGATTACGGGCCTGGCAGCAGCAATGGGAGGCCCGTAATCTGCCAGCACCCTATGACAAAATGGAACCCACCAGCAGTGTGAGGAGACCTGAAAGTGGCACATGGCAGAGTGTGGCGATGGAGACAGCAGCAATGGGAGGCCGTACAGGGACCCATGAGACACTCTGGACCTGGCAGCAGCATGAGGAGGCCGTACGGGGGCCCATGGCAGATTACGGGCCTGGCAGCAGCAATGGGAGGCCCGTAATCTGCCAGCACCCTATGACAAAATGGAACCCACCAGCAGTGTGAGGAGACCTGAAAGTGGCACATGGCACAGTGTGGCGATGGAGACAGCAGCAATGGGAGGCCGTACAGGGACCCATGAGACACTCTGGACCTGGCAGCAGCATGAGGAGGCGGTACGGGGGCCCATGGCAGATTACGGGCCTGGCAGCAGCAATGGGAGGCCCGTAATCTGCCAGCACCCTATGACAAAATGGAACCCACCAGCAGTGTGAGGAGACCTGAAAGTGGCACATGGCAGAGTGTGGCGATGGAGACAGCAGCAATGGGAGGCCGTACAGGGACCCATGAGACACTCTGGACCTGGCAGCAGCATGAGGAGGCCGTACGGGGGCCCATGGCAGATTACGGGCCTGGCAGCAGCAATGGGAGGCCCGTAATCTGCCAGCACCCTATGACAAAATGGAACCCACCAGCAGTGTGAGGAGACCTGAAAGTGGCACATGGCACAGTGTGGCGATGGAGACAGCAGCAATGGGAGGCCGTACAGGGACCCATGAGACACTCTGGACCTGGCAGCAGCATGAGGAGGCGGTACGGGGGCCCATGGCAGATTACGGGCCTGGCAGCAGCAATGGGAGGCCCGTAATCTGCCAGCACCCTATGACAAAATGGAACCCACCAGCAGTGTGAGGAGACCTGAAAGTGGCACATGGCAGAGTGTGGCGATGGAGACAGCAGCAATGGGAGGCCGTACAGGGACCCATGAGACACTCTGGACCTGGCAGCAGCATGAGGAGGCCGTACGGGGGCCCATGGCAGATTACGGGCCTGGCAGCAGCAATGGGAGACCCGTAATCTGCCAGCACCCTATGACAAAATGGAACCCACCAGCAGTGTGAGGAGACCTGAAAGTGGCACATGGCACAGTGTGGCGATGGAGACAGCAGCAATGGGAGGCCGTACAGGGACCCATGAGACACTCTGGACCTGGCAGCAGCATGAGGAGGCGGTACGGGGGCCCATGGCAGATTACGGGCCTGGCAGCAGCAATGGGAGGCCCGTAATCTGCCAGCACCCTATGACAAAATGGAACCCACCAGCAGTGTGAGGAGACCTGAAAGTGGCACATGGCACAGTGTGGCGATGGAGACAGCAGCAATGGCAAGCCGTACAGGGACCCATGAGACACTCTGGACCTGGCAGCAGCATGAGGAGGCGGTACGGGGGCCCATGGCAGATTACGGGCCTGGCAGCAGCAATGGGAGGCCCGTAATCTGCCAGCACCCTATGACAAAATGGAACCCACCAGCAGTGTGAGGAGACCTGAAAGTGGCACATGGCAGAGTGTGGCGATGGAGACAGCAGCAATGGGAAGCCGTACAGGGACCCATGACAGATTACGGGCCTGGCAGCAGCATGAGGAGGCGGTACGGGGGCCCATGGCAGCAGCGGTACGGGCCTGGCAGCAGCAATGGGAGGCCCGTAATCTGCCAGCACCCTATGACAAAATGGAACCCACCAGCAGTGTGAGCAGACCTGAAAGTGGCACATGGCACAGTGTGGCGATGGAGACAGCAGCAATGGGAGGCCGTACAGGGACCCATGAGACACTCTGGACCTGGCAGCAACATGAGGAGGCAGTATGGGGGCCCATGGCAGATTACGGGCCTGGCAGCAGCAATGGAAGGCCCGTATTCTGCCAGCACCCTATGACAAAATGGAACCCACCAGCAGTGTGAGGAGACCTGAAAGTGGCACATGGCAGAGTGTGGCGATGGAGACAGCAGCAATGGGAGGCCGTACAGGGACCCATGAGACACTCTGGACCTGGCAGCAGCATGAGGAGGCGGTACGGGGGCCCATGGCAGATTACGGGCCTGGCAGCAGCAATGGGAGGCCCGTAATCTGCCAGCACCCTATGACAAAATGGAACCCACCAGCAGTGTGAGGAGACCTGAAAGTGGCACATGGCACAGTGTGGCGATGGAGACAGCAGCAATGGGAAGCCGTACAGGGACCCATGAGACACTCTGGACCTGGCAGCAGCATGAGGAGGCGGTACGGGGGCCCATGGCAGATTACGGGCCTGGCAGCAGCAATGGGAGACCCGTAATCTGCCAGCACCCTATGACAAAATGGAACCCACCAGCAGTGTGAGGAGACCTGAAAGTGGCACATGGCAGAGTGTGGCGATGGAGACAGCAGCAATGGGAGGCCGTACAGGGACCCATGAGAGACTCTGGACCTGGCAGCAGCATGAGGAGGCGGTACAGGGGCCCATGACAGATTACGGGCCTGGCAGCAGCATGAGGAGTCGGTACAGGGGCCCATGGCAGATTACGGGCCTGGCAGCAGCAATGGGAGGCCCGTAATCTGCCAGCACCCTATGACAAAATGGAACCCACCAGCAGTGTGAGGAGACCTGAAAGTGGCACATGGCAGAGTGTGGCGATGGAGACAGCAGCAATGGGAAGCCGTACAGGGACCCATGAGACACTCTGGACCTGGCAGCAGCATAAGGAGGCGGTACGGGGGCCTATGGAAGATTACGGGCCTGGCAGCAGCAATGGGAGGCCCGTAATCTGCCAGCACCCTATGACAAAATAGAACCCACCAGCAGTGTGAGGAGATCTGAAAGTGGCACATGGCAGAGTGTGGCGATGGAGACAGCAGCAATGGGAGGCCGTACAGGGACCCATGAGACACTCTGGACCTGGCAGCAGCATGAGGAGGCGGTACGGGGGCCCATGGCAGATTACGGGCCTGGCAGCAGCAATGGGAGGCCCGAAATCTGCCAGCACCCTATGACAAAATGAAAACCCACCAGCAGTGTCAGGAGACCTGAAAGTGGCACATGGCAGAGTGTGGCGATGGAGACAGCAGCAATGGGAGGCCGTACAGGGACCCATGAGACACTCTGGACCTGGCAGCAGCATGAGGAGGCGGTACGGGGGCCCATGGCAGATTACGGGCCTGGCAGCAGCATGAGGAGGCGGTACAGGGGCCCATGGCAGATTACGGGCCTGGCAGCAGCAATGGGAGGCCCGTAATCTGCCAGCACCCTATGACAAAATGGAACCCACCAGCAGTGTGAGGAGACCTGAAAGTGGCACATGGCAGAGTGTGGCGATGGAGACAGCAGCAATGGGAAGCCGTACAGGGACCCATGACAGATTACGGGCCTGGCAGCAGCATGAGGAGGCGGTACGGGGGCCCATGGCAGCATCGGTACGGGCCTGGCAGCAGCAATGGGAGGGCCGTAATCTGCCAGCACCCTATGACAAAATGGAACCCACCAGCAGTGTGAGGAGACCTGAAAGTGGCACATGGCAGAGTGTGGCGATGGAGACAGCAGCAATGGGAGGCCGTACAGGGACCCATGAGACACTCTGGACCTGGCAGCAGCAAGAGGAGGCGGTACAGGGGCCCATGGCAGAGTGGCGAAGCGTAAGCAGCTTAAATTGAAGGCCATACAGAGGCCTATGTTAAAAATAATAACATGTTTGGGGCATGATTCATGGCGGATTTAGTCAGTTGTGTCAGGAACTGGTGGTTTGAAATCCAGACTAATCCACGCCTGATTCATTTTCACAAACGTGAGTCTCTCCACACTTTGGGTGGACAGTCGTGTCCTCCGCGGAGTTACAATACCTCCTGCCGCACTAAACAAGCGCTCCGATGCCACGCTACTGGCCGGGCATGACAGCCTTTCAAGGGCAAATTCAGCTAGTTGGGGCCAAAGGTCAAGTTTCGTTGCCCAGTAGTCAAGGGGATTGTCTACCTCGGTTGGCAGGGTGCTGTCCAAGTAGGCCCAAGCCTGTTGTTTGAGGTCCTGCTCCAGGTCCACCTGATGCTGCTGCTGCTGCGGCTGGTTAGTAGTTTCCTCACTGCGCTGGTGAAGAAAGCTACTCATCATCGACTGCAGACTGAGGCAGCCGCTGCTGGTGGAGCTGCCACTGCTCCTACCACCCCACCCCTCCCCTGCTGCCATGGCAGCGGAACGCGAGCGCACAGGGCCCACAGTGTCTGAGGATGGACGTTGGCACAGAAACGCAGAGACTAACTGCCATCGTTAACAGCATTTGTTCCAGGACGTGCAACAGAGGAATGACGTCGTTCATCCCATAGTCCTGCCGACTCACGAATAGCGTGGCCTCCTCAAAGGGCCTGAGCAAGCGGCAGGTGTCACGCATGAGCTGCCAATGGCTGACATCTAAGTTACACAGGGGAGTACCTTTATCCGCTTGTAACATCAGGAAATCGGTGATGGCCTTTCGCTGTTCGTAAAGGCGGTCTAACATATGTAGGGTTTAATTCCACCTTGTTGCAACGTCGCAGATCAGGCGATGCTGTGGAATTCCGTTCTGCCGCTGCAGCTCAAGGAGGGTGTGCTTTGCGGTGTAGTAATGGCTGAAATTCATGCAAAGTTTACGTGACATTTTAAGGATGTCTTGCAGTGGGATGGTGGATTTTAGGAACCGCTTGACAACCAGATTGAACACGTAAGCCATGCATGGCGCATGGCACAACCTTCCTTGACGCAGAGCAGACACCATGTTCTTTCCGTTGTCGGTCAACATGGTTCCGATTTTCAGTTTGCGCGGAGACAGCCATCTGTCGATTTCTCTGTTCATTACACTCAGAAGTTCCTCCCCTGTGTGACTACGTTCGCCAAGGCATACCAGGTGCAGCACAGCGTGACACCGTTGCGCCCTGCACATGTGATATGCCGGTCGGGTAATGGGACTTGGCACGGGGGTGGCGGCTGAGGACACGGCGGAAGAAGAGGTTGTAGAGGCGGACATCTTTGCTGGACCAAGGACGTGCAAACGTGGAGGCAAAAGCGGCGTGACCTGTCCAAGTTGCTGGTGCGGCTGTGCCGGCACCACGTTCACCCAGTGGGCCGTAAATGACATGTACTGTCCCTGACCGTAGTTACAGCTCCACACGTCGGCGCTGCCGTGCACTTTGGCAGAGACCGACATGCTCAAAGACTGGCCCACCATCTCTTCTACATGTGAATGCAGGGCTGGCACTGCCTTTTTGGCGAAGAAATGCCGGCTTGGCACTCTCTACCGCGGCGCGGCACAAGCCATCATTTCTCGGAAAGGTGCTGAGTCCACCACTTGGAAAGGGAGGGACTGCAGCACCAGCAACTTGGACAGGAGGATGTTCAGCTTTTGCACCGTCGGGTGCGTGCTCGCAAACTGTTGTCTCTTGGAAACGGATTCCAAGAAAGACTGCTGACGGAATCCGTGAAGAGGAGTAGCAGGAGAAGGAGCATCTGAACGAGCGGAAGATGCCAACGAGCGACAACTCCCCTCAGCAGAGGTGTTGGAGCCTTGACTGGCTGATAGAGGGCGATTGACGTCGGGTGACGGAGCAAGTAACGGAGCGGGTGATGGAGCGGGGGCTGGGGCAGGCAGAACCGCCGTATCTTTATCACGGTTTTCCCAGGCCACCGAATGGCGACGCTGCATATGCTGACGCAACGCTGTAGTCCCAACATGGGCCCCCTGGCCACACTTGACTTTCTGGCCACATAGTCGACATACGGCTACGTTTACTTCCTCGGGCGGCTTGACGAAAAATTGCCACACCGCCGAGTAGGAAACTTTGCCCCCGCTACTCCTCACTGGCTGACTGCTACTTCCTCCGTGCACACCGGCACCACTACTGGCCGTGGTGGTAGGCTGCAGTGGAGCTGGTGCTCTACTCCGTGGCCGTTTGCCTCCACTGACACTGCTGCGACCCTGCTGCCTCCTGGGCAACCCACCGACTGTTTTGCTCGCTGCCAAGCTGGCACCCTCTTCTCCTGATGATGCGGAAGCAATAGCCTGATGACGACGAGGCTGCCAAGTGCGATCAGCCTCATCATCATCAATTAGGGTCTCCGCCTCACTACTAGCCCCCTCGGCTGCGTGTGGGTCAGGAGACAGACCTGTCTCTAGACCGGCTACCGAGCCACTCTCCTCGCCAGTACTTCTTCGCCTGGCTGCTGAAGAGGCGGATGTCTCCCCCCGTTCCTGACCGCCCTCTGTTAGCTCTTCCTCACTGTACAGTGGGGCTGAGCCCACAGCATGCGATACTTCGCTTGGTGAGGGAACACCAAAGGACAGGGGCAGGTAGAGGACACGTGATTTCAGTGGGTTTGCTCCCGGGCCATGCCAACTAACGGTTGTGTCTGACGTACCCACCGACCATTGGCTGTAGGTGTCAGAGGTGACCTGGGAAGAGGAAGACGACCGAGCCAACCAATCGATGATGGCAGGGTTGTCGGTGGAGACACGACCGCTGGATGACACCGGGAGCACTGGCCTCTAGCTGCGACTAGTGCTGCCTCGACCCCTTCCTCTGCTGCCACGTCTGCTTGCTCCTGAAACATTGCCTCCTCTGCCACTCCTCTGCGTGTTGTCTGACATACTCTTTAATTCAACGATTCTGTGTCCCTGAGTAACGATTCTGTGTCCCTGAGTAACAATTCTGTGTCTGTCCCTGAGTAACAATTCTGTGTCCCTCAGTAACAATTCTGTGTCCCTCAGTAACAATTCTGTGTCTGTCCCTAAGTAACAATTCTGTGTCCCTCAGTAACAATTCTGTGTCCCTCAGTAAAAATTCTGTGTCTGTCCCTGAGTAACAATTCTGTGTCCCTGAGTAACAGTTCTGTGTCCCTGAGTAACAATTCTGTGTCCCTGAGTAACAATTCTGTGTCCCTGAGTAACAGTTCTGTGTCCCTGAGTAACAGTTCTTTGTCCCTGAGTAACAATTCTGTGTCCCTGAGTAACAATTCTGTATCCCTCAGTAACAATTCTGTTTCCCTCAGTAACAATTCTGTGTCCCTCAGTAACAATTCTGTGTCCCTCAGTAACAATTCTGTGTCCCTCAGTAACAATTCTGTGTCTGTCCCTGAGTAACAGTTCTGTGTCCCTGAGTAACAGTTCTGTGTCCCTGAGTAACAATTCTGTGTCCCTGAGTAACAATTCTGTGTCCCTCAGTAACAATTCTGTGTCCCTCAGTAACAATTCTGTGTCTGTCCCTGAGTAACAATTCTGTGTCCCTGAGTAACAGTTCTGTGTCCCTGAGTAACAATTCTGTGTCCCTGAGTAACAGTTCTGTGTCCCTGAGTAACAATTCTGTGTCCCTCAGTAACAATTCTGTGTCCCTCAGTAACAATTCTGTTTCTGTCCCTGAGTAACAATTCTGTGTCCCTCAGTAACAATTCTGTGTCCCTCAGTAACAATTCTGTGTCTGTCCCTGAGTAACAATTCTGTGTCCCTGAGTAACAGTTCTGTGTCCCTGAGTAACAATTCTGTGTCCCTGAGTAACAATTCTGTGTCCCTCAGTAACAATTCTGTGTCCCTCAGTAACAATTCTGTGTCCCTCAGTAACAATTCTGTGTCTGTCCCTCAGTAACAATTCTGTGTCTGTCCCTGAGTAACAATTCTGTGTCCCTGAGTAACAGTTCTGTGTCCCTGAGTAACAATTCTGTGTCCCTGAATAACAGTTCTGTGTCCCTGAGTAACAATTCTGTGTCCCTCAGTAACAATTCTGTGTCCCTCAGTAACAATTCTGTGTCCCTCAGTAACAATTCTGTGTCTGTCCCTGAGTAACAATTCTGTGTCCCTCAGTAACAATTCTGTGTCCCTCAGTAACAATTCTGTGTCCCTCAGTAACAATTCTGTGTCCATCAGTAACAATTCTGTGTCCCTCAGTAACAATTCTGTGTCTGTCCCTGAGTAACAATTCTGTGTCCCTGAGTAACAGTTCTGTGTCCCTGAGTAACAGTTCTGTGTCCCTGAGTAACAATTCTGTGTCCCCCAGTAACAATTCTGTGTCTGTCCCTGAGTAACAATTCTGTGTCCCTCAGTAACAATTCTGTGTCCCTCAGTAACAATTCTGTGTCCCTCAGTAACAATTCTGTGTCTGTCCCTGAGTAACAATTCTGTGTCCCTGAGTAACAGTTCTGTGTCCCTGAGTAACAATTCTGTGTCCCTGAGTAACAGTTATGTGTCCCTGAGTAACAATTCTGTGTCCCTGAGTAACAATTCTGTGTCCCTCAGTAACAATTCTGTGTCTGTCCCTCAGTAACAATTCTGTGTCCCTCAGTAACAATTCTGTGTCCCTCAGTAACAATTCTGTGTCTGTCCCTGAGTAACAATTCTGTGTCCCTGAGTAACAGTTCTGTGTCCCTGAGTAACAATTCTGTGTCCCTGAGTAACAATTCTGTGTCCCTCAGTAACAATTCTGTGTCCCTCAGTAACAATTCTGTGTCTGTCCCTGAGTAACAATTCTGTGTCCCTGAGTAACAGTTCTGTGTCCCTGAGTAACAGTTCTGTGTCCCTGAGTAACAATTCTGTGTCCCTGAGTAACAATTCTGTGTCCCTCAGTAACAATTCTGTGTCCCTCAGTAACAATTCTGTTTCTGTCCCTGAGTAACAATTCTCTGTCCCTCAGTAACAATTCTGTGTCCCTCAGTAACAATTCTGTGTCTGTCCCTGAGTAACAATTCTGTGTCCCTGAGTAACAGTTTTGTGTCCCTGAGTAACAATTCTGTGTCCCTGAGTAACAATTCTGTGTCCCTCAGTAACAATTCTGTTTCTGTCCCTGAGTAACAATTCTGTGTCCCTCAGTAACAATTCTGTGTCCCTCAGTAACAATTCTGTGTCTGTCCCTGAGTAACAATTCTGTGTCCCTGAGTAACAGTTCTGTGTCCCTGAGTAACAATTCTGTGTCCCTGAGTAACAATTCTGTGTCCCTCAGTAACAATTCTGTGTCCCTCAGTAACAATTCTGTGTCCCTCAGTAACAATTCTGTGTCTGTCCCTCAGTAACAATTCTGTGTCTGTCCCTGAGTAACAATTCTGTGTCCCTGAGTAACAGTTCTGTGTCCCTGAGTAACAATTCTGTGTCCCTGAATAACAGTTCTGTGTCCCTGAGTAACAATTCTGTGTCCCTCAGTAACAATTCTGTGTCCCTCAGTAACAATTCTGTGTCCCTCAGTAACAATTCTGTGTTTGTCCCTGAGTAACAATTCTGTGTCCCTCAGTAACAATTCTGTGTCCCTCAGTAACAATTCTGTGTCCCTCAGTAACAATTCTGTGTCCATCAGTAACAATTCTGTGTCCCTCAGTAACAATTCTGTGTCTGTCCCTGAGTAACAATTCTGTGTCCCTGAGTAACAGTTCTGTGTCCCTGAGTAACAATTCTGTGTCCCTGAGTAACAGTTCTGTGTCCCTGAGTAACAATTCTGTGTCCCCCAGTAACAATTCTGTGTCTGTCCCTGAGTAACAATTCTGTGTCCCTCAGTAACAATTCTGTGTCCCTCAGTAACAATTCTGTGTCCCTCAGTAACAATTCTGTGTCTGTCCCTGAGTAACAATTCTGTGTCCCTGAGTAACAGTTCTGTGTCCCTGAGTAACAATTCTGTGTCCCTGAGTAACAGTTCTGTGTCCCTGAGTAACAATTCTGTGTCCCTGAGTAACAATTCTGTGTCCCTCAGTAACAATTCTGTGTCTGTCCCTCAGTAACAATTCTGTGTCCCTCAGTAACAATTCTGTGTCCCTCAGTAACAATTCTGTGTCTGTCCCTGAGTAACAATTCTGTGTCCCTGAGTAACAGTTCTGTGTCCCTGAGTAACAATTCTGTGTCCCTGAGTAACAATTCTGTGTCCCTCAGTAACAATTCTGTGTCCCTCAGTAACAATTCTGTGTCTGTCCCTGAGTAACAATTCTGTGTCCCTGAGTAACAGTTCTGTGTCCCTGAGTAACAATTCTGTGTCCCTGAGTAACAGTTCTGTGTCCCTGAGTAACAATTCTGTGTCCCTGAGTAACAATTCTGTGTCCCTCAGTAACAATTCTGTGTCCCTCAGTAACAATTCTGTTTCTGTCCCTGAGTAACAATTCTGTGTCCCTCAGTAACAATTCTGTGTCCCTCAGTAACAATTCTGTGTCTGTCCCTGAGTAACAATTCTGTGTCCCTGAGTAACAATTCTGTGTCTCTGAGTAACAATTCTGTGTCCCTCAGTAACAATTCTGTGTCCCTCAGTAACAATTCTGTGTCCCTCAGTAACAATTCTGTGTCTGTCCCTGAGTAACAATTCTGTGTCCCTGAGTAACAGTTCTGTTTCCCTGAGTAACAATTCTGTGTCCCTGAGTAACAGTTCTGTGTCCCTGAGTAACAATTCTGTGTCCCTCAGTAACAATTCTGTGTCCCTCAGTAACAATTTTGTGTCCCTCAGTAACAATTCTGTGTCTGTCCCTGAGTAACAATTCTGTGTCCCTCAGTAACAATTCTGTGTCCCTCAGTAACAATTCTGTGTCCCTCAGTAACATTTCTGTGTCTGTCCGTGAGTAACAATTCTGTGTCCCTCAGTAACAATTCTGTGTCCCTCAGTAACAATTCTGTGTCCCTCAGTAACAATTCTGTGTCTGTCCCTGAGTAACAATTCTGTGTCCCTGAGTAACAGTTCTGTGTCCCTGAGTAACAATTCTGTGTCCCTGAGTAACAGTTCTGTGTCCCTGAGTAACAATTCTGTGTCCCCCAGTAACAATTCTGTGTCTGTCCCTGAGTAACAATTCTGTGTCCCTCAGTAACAATTCTGTGTCCCTCAGTAACAATTCTGTGTCCCTCAGTAACAATTCTGTGTCTGTCCCTGAGTAACAATTCTGTGTCCCTCAGTAACAATTCTGTGTCCCTCAGTAACAATTCTGTGTCTGTCCCTGAGTAACAATTCTGTGTCCCTGAGTAACAGTTCTGTGTCCCTGAGTAACAATTCTGTGTCCCTGAGTAACAGTTCTGTGTCCCTGAGTAACAATTTTGTGTCCCTGAGTAACAATTCTGTGTCCCTGAGTAACAATTCTGTGTCCCTCAGTAACAATTCTGTGTCTGTCCCTCAGTAACAATTCTGTTTCCCTCAGTAACAATTCTGTGTCCCTCAGTAACAATTCTGTGTCTGTCCCTGAGTAACAATTCTGTGTCCCTGAGTAACAGTTCTGTGTCCCTGAGTAACAATTCTGTGTCCCTGAGTAACAATTCTGTGTCCCTCAGTAACAATTTTGTGTCCCTCAGTAACAATTCTGTGTCTGTCCCTGAGTAACAATTCTGTGTCCCTGAGTAACAGTTCTGTGTCCCTGAGTAACAATTCTGTGTCCCTGAGTAACAATTCTTTGTCCCTGAGTAACAATTCTGTGTCCCTGAGTAACAATTCTGTGTCCCTGAGTAACAATTCTGTGTCCCTCAGTAACAATTCTGTGTCCCTCAGTAACAATTCTGTGTCCCTCAGTAACAATTCTGTGTCTGTCCCTGAGCAACAATTCTGTGTCCCTGAGTAACAGTTCTGTGTCCCTGAGTAACAATTCTGTGTCCCTGAGTTACAATTCTTTGTCCCGGAGTAACAATTCTTTGTCCCTGAGTAACAATTCTGTGTCCCTGAGTAACAATTCTGTGTCCCTGAGTAACAATTCTGTGTCCCTCAGTAACAATTCTGTGTCCCTCAGTAACAATTCTGTGTCTGTCCCTGAGTAACAATTCTGTGTCCCTGAGTAACAGTTCTGTGTCCCTGAGTAACAATTCTGTGTCCCTGAGTAACAGTTCTGTGTCCCTGAGTAACAATTTTGTGTCCCTGAGTAACAATTCTGTGTCCCTGAGTAACAATTCTGTGTCCCTCAGTAACAATTCTGTGTCTGTCCCTCAGTAACAATTCTGTTTCCCTCAGTAACAATTCTGTGTCCCTCAGTAACAATTCTGTGTCTGTCCCTGAGTAACAATTCTGTGTCCCTGAGTAACAGTTCTGTGTCCCTGAGTAACAATTCTGTGTCCCTGAGTAACAATTCTGTGTCCCTCAGTAACAATTTTGTGTCCCTCAGTAACAATTCTGTGTCTGTCCCTGAGTAACAATTCTGTGTCCCTGAGTAACAGTTCTGTGTCCCTGAGTAACAATTCTGTGTCCCTGAGTAACAATTCTGTGTCCCTGAGTAACAATTCTTTGTCCCTGAGTAACAATTCTGTGTCCCTGAGTAACAATTCTGTGTCCCTCAGTAACAATTCTGTGTCCCTCAGTAACAATTCTGTGTCCCTCAGTAACAATTCTGTGTCTGTCCCTGAGCAACAATTCTGTGTCCCTGAGTAACAGTTCTGTGTCCCTGAGTAACAATTCTGTGTCCCTGAGTTACAATTCTTTGTCCCTGAGTAACAATTCTTTGTCCCTGAGTAACAATTCTGTGTCCCTGAGTAACAATTCTGTGTCCCTGAGTAACAATTCTGTGTCCCTCAGTAACAATTCTGTGTCTGTCCCTGAGTAACAATTCTGTGTCCCTCAGTAACAATTCTGTGTCCCTCAGTAACAATTCTGTGTCTGTCCCTGAGTAACAATTCTGTGTCCCTGAGTAACAGTTCTGTGTCCCTGAGTAACAATTCTGTGTCCCTGAGTAACAGTTCTGTGTCCCTGAGTAACAATTCTGTGTCCCTGAGTAACAATTATGTGTCCCTCAGTAACAATTCTGTGTCCCTCAGTAACAATTCTGTGTCCCTCAGTAACAATTCTGTGTCTGTCCCTCAGTAACAATTCTGTGTCCCTGAGTAACAGTTCTGTGTCCCTGAGTAACAATTCTGTGTCCCTCAGTAACAATTCTGTGTCCCTCAGTAACAATTCTGTGTCCCTCAGTAACAATTCTGTGTCCCTCAGTAACAATTCTGTGTCTGTCCCTCAGTAACAATTCTGTGTCCCTGAGTAACAATTCTGTGTCCCTGAGTAACAATTCTGTGTCCCTAAGTAACGATTCTGTGGCCCTAAAGTCTCTTTGGCCCTAACTCTGTCCCTAATACAGAGAGGTCTGTCTCTCTTGAATGACCGGAGGCTAATGGAGAATTCTAAGATGGCCGCAATTTATAGCTCGACCATTACACAGTGCTGGCTGGCTGGCTGCTGATTGGCTAATGCGATCACATGTCATGAATGAATGCATGCTCCATCGCCACACATGTCGCCGCCATTTTTGGAAAATCAAATTTTTCCTAATCTTCGAAACGAATTCCACTTCGCCAAGTTCGATTCGCTCATCTCTAAATATAATCTATACTTTATTGAAAAGACACATAGGGGGTTATTTACTAAAACTGCATAGTGCAAAATCTGGTGTAGCTCTGCAAAGAAACCAATCAGCTTCCAGGTTTTATTGCCAAAGCTTAACTGAACAAACTGAAATTAGAAGGTGATTGGCTACCATACACAGCTGTACCAGATTCTGAGTGCACCAGTTTTAGTAAATCTCCCCTTTACTGTGTAATCAATTTTGAGCAAAACCAATCTATTTCATCAAAATTATTCTGGTCAGTCTGGATGGAAAATCTGATGATAGGAAAGCACATAAATCGATATGACTGCTAAGTATGTGGTGCATCGAACAACCTTTTCAATGTTCTGCTTGTATTTTTTTTCCCAGACAGTAAATCAATCTGCATACAATATAAACGGACAGTAAATCAATCTGCATACAATATAAACGGACAGTAAATCAATATGCATACAATATAAACTGACAGTACATCAATCTGCATACAATATAAACGGACAGTAAATCAATCTGCATACAATATAAACGGACAGTAAATTAATCTGCATACAATATAAACTGACAGTACATCAATCTGCAATATGATTGCAAATAAAATTGTTTTAGTTTGCCCTCCTCCAGCACTTACTAGTATGTTCTTCTCTCAGCACTTTCTGTCACCACCATCTTTGCAGGTGCTTCTTTCGCATCTGACATCTTCTTTCTTTGGCCACTAGGAGGTCATGTGATGATGTAAAATTTGGACATGTTACAGATAAAATCTTACAGGTGAGTGGATTAAGAGTGTACACTGATCTACACATGTACTGCAGGTAGTGTACGTTACACAGAAAAAAATTGCTAGGAGAAAATGGAAGGGGTCATTTTGGCAGAAGAGACATGCAGAGTCTCTTAAATTAACCTCTTGCTGACTACATAACACATGCAGTGCCGGAACAAGATCACCTAGCTCCCAGGGGGAAGATGACAAACTGCCCCCTCCCCCAATGTCGGAGCATCATATCCCAGCACAAATCCTCCCCAATTCCATATTCCAGCTCAAATTCCACCTCCCTGCCTATTTCCCTCCCAGCACAAAAATCCACTCCCCCCAAAAATAAATCACCCCTCTCAGCATACATGCTTTTAGCAAAAACACCCAGCACAAATCATCCCTCCCCCCCGCCTTCAGGCCTAACAGAAAACCTTTCATCCCAAGCACAAATGTTTGTTATCCCTCCCTATTGTGTCCCATGTACAATTCCTCCCTCCCTCCCTGAAACTTACAGGCGGGAGCCCTCTAGGAACAGCAGCAGAAAGGAGGAGAGCGCCAGGAGGATGTGTGGCCTATGCTCTCCTTCCTCCAGTCTTCATGCAGGAGATGACACAGGAACAATCTCAGATCTGGACTGTGCATGATTTGATTACCCTTCCCCTACCCAGTGGTGTATTTAGGTTTCGTGCTTCCCTAAGCAACACAAAAATCGGCTCCCCCCTCCCCTCACGGAGAGACCCTGACACCACCCAACACCACCCTCCCCCATTAAGAGAGCCTGACATTAACCAACAATACCCCAGACCCCCCCCCCCCTGAGAGAGCCTTCCACCACCACCGCCCCCCATACACTGGCAACCCCCACCCCGGCGACAGAGAAGACACTCACCTTCACATCTTCAGACATCCCTGTGAACAAGAGTCAATCAGTCTCTGCATGCACCATCAAGCAGCTCACAACCTCTTTCAGATCCCACCTGGTCTCCATGCTGTGTGTGTCTCTTCTTCCATTCCTTCTTTCGGGGGGGCGGCACTGCCCCCCTGAAAAATGCAGCTGCCCCCCTGAAAAATGCTGCTGCCCCCCTGAAAAATGCTGCCCTAGGCAAATACCTTGTTTGCCTTATGGTAAATATGCCCCTGCCTCTACCCACAATGTCTGCTGCAGGGATAGAAGTATACAGGGGAAGGGTAGTCAAACTCTCTACAGTCCTGATCTGAGAGCATTCCTGTATCATCTATTCTATGGAGGGGTGCCCATATGCTTAGCCCATACCTCCTCCTGTCTCTCCTCCTCTCCGTTGCTGTTACTACTCTTGTTAGTTTACTATCAACATTCCTGTAGAACTTACCGTGCAGTGCCCCCCCCCCCCTCAAATTAATTCACTGTGCCAGGGACAGCCACCCCTCCTGTCCCCCCACTCCTTGTCCCGGCCCTGAATACATTTATGCAGCAGCAAGAAAAGTCGGCTTTATTGTCCAGGCATGACACATATCCATCCGCAGCTGTCTGAGGTTGTGTGCTGAGGGCATGCTCCCTGTGCACTCCCACTGTACTGACTGAGCTGACACCAGCAGCTCGCAGTCATGGCTTCTGGTCAGGAGCTAGTAAGACAAACTACCAATCATAAACCACTGTGAAAGCCAATCACAGCAGTCATATGATATACAGTCAAGTCCATAAATATTGGGACATCGACACAATTCTAACATTTTTGGCTCTATACACCACCACAATGGATTTGAAATGAAACGAACAAGATGTGCTTTAACTGCAGACTGTCAGCTTTAATTTGAGGGTATTTACATCCAAATCAGGTGAACGGTGTAGGAATTACAACAGTTTGCATATCTGCCTCCCACTTGTTAAGGGACCAAAAGTAATGGGACAATTGGCTTCTCAGCTGTTCCATGGCCAGGTGTGTGTTACTCCCTCATTATCCCAATTACAATGATAAAAGGTCCAGAGTTCATTTCAAATGTGCTATTTGCATTTGGAATCTGTTGCTGTCAACTCTCAAGATGAGATCCAAAGAGCTGGCACTATCAGTGAAGCAAGCCATCAATAGGCTGAAAAAACAAAACAAACCCATCAGAGAGATAGCAAAAACATTAGGCGTGGCCAAAACAACTGTTTGGAACATTCTTAAAAAGAAGGAACGCACCGGTGAGCTCAGCAGCACCAAAAGACCCGGAAGACCACGGAAAACAACTGTGGTGGATGACCAAAGAATTCTTTCCCTGGTGAAGAAAACACCCTTCACAACAGTTGGCCAGATCAAGAACACTCGCCGGGAGGTAGGTGTATGTGTGCCAAAGTCAACAATCAAGAGAATACTTCACCAGAGTGAATACAGAGGGTTCACCACAAGATGTAAACCATTGGTGAGCCTCAAAAACAGGAAGGCTACATTAGAGTTTGCCAAATGACATCTAAAAAAGCCTTCACATTTCTGGAACAACATCCTATGGACAGATGAGACCAAGATCAACTTGTACCAGAGTGATGGGAAGAGAAGAGTATGGAGAAGGAAAGGAACTGCTCATGATCCCAAGCATACCACCTCATCAGTGAAGCATGGTGGTGGTAGTGTCATGGCGTGGGCATGTATGGCTGCCAATGGAACTGGTTCTCTTGTATTTATTGATGATGTGACTGCTGACAAAAGCAGCAGGATGAATTCTGAAGTGTTTCGGGCAATATTATCTGCTCATATTCAGCCAAATGCTTCAGAAATCATTGGACGCCGCTTCACAGTGCAGATGGACAATGACCCAAAGCATACTACAAAAGCAACCAAATAGTTTTTTAAGGGAAAGAAGTGGAATGTTATGCAATGGCCAAGTCAATCACCTGACCTGAATCCGATTGAGCATGCATTTCACTTGCTGAAGACAAAACTGAAGGGAAAATGCCCCAAGAACAAGCAGGAACTGAAGACAGTTGCAGTAGAGGCCTGGCAGAGCATCACCAGGGATGAAACCCAGCGTCTGGTGATGTCTATGCATTCCAGACTTCAGGCTGTAATTGA